>NW_027286874.1:98560453-99235453 GCF_022747635.1 Hetaerina americana | reverse complement strand
ACAAAGTTGTTGATGCATTTGTGGTTGTTTTTATTGATAAATAGATTTCAAAATCTATATCATTGATCCAAGTGAGCTCGTGCCTTCTATCGTTACAAATTTTTTTATCGCAATGATTTTATATTTAACGCAAAGATTAATATTTATTTGTAAGCAATAGTTTTTACGTAAACTATGAGAACTAAAAACCTTTTATCTTCATGCACCGTACATTTCCCTATTAGGTTTTCTAATTACCATGTCACATTAGTGCAGTGTCAAATTATATTTAGTGCAGTTATTGGCGATTAGAGTGGCATTTTTACTTTACCTCATAGTTTCATGTTTAGGCAATAAGTGACGAATTAGTGATTCCATAATCCATTATCATGATGAACTGTTTGAATTTGGTTCAGATGATCCTAATATAATTGTATCTCTTAATTTTACTGGGACTCCTGTTGTCGTATCTGGCTTACCTCCCTATAAGCTGGCGTTCATAGAGTGACTTCTAATTTTTATTATCTTCATTAAGCTTCCTTGCTTGTTCATATATTTTAAACTTTAGGTTCACTTATTTCATTTTTAAAGGATATCCCGCGTCCACAACTTTTATAATATTGTGTGGTACCCACAGCTTTCTCCGAAATGAGTTCTGAATTCTTCAGTAGACTTCCTCATTCTCGATTTCACCTTGGTTAGCATGAACAGAGTCTACCTATTGGAAGAAATTTGATGAGCAGTATCTATTACTTTCAAGCACCAGGAATTAAACAATGTGGCTAAAAAAGGTCTCTGAATATGATGCGAAGACTACTAGTTTCGGCTGTGCATAAGGAGGCAGCACAGTGAATGTGTAACTGAAGCAGATGTGTCACGCCACCAAATGTTAATATTTTCAGTTAAAATGCAATTTTAATAATTATTTTTCATTTACCACGCAAATTTGTTGAAATTGATTGTATATTTCAATCATATTTAACTGATATCAATGCGTTGGCTCGAATCATCGCATTTTTGGTATGATTACATTTCAGTACCAAATCCAAATAATTCTGAGGCAAGAGTAGCAAGAGGCTATATATATATATCTCTCTGACTGCTAAAGGGCCTCTCTGTGAATGAGCCATTAGGATATCTCTCTTCCGTCTTGAATTCATGTGTAATTAGCTGATTTATTCGTTATTATATCATCCAAATATGAATACAATTAAATACCCATGTAACTTATGTTTAGTTCAATTAACTCTATTTAATAATAAATGGTTCATCTTCTTGTTTGTGACCTAAAACTCGTCATCCAGTGAGAGTAGGTTTAAGAACCACATATCAAGGGAACATTTTATGGTGTAAATAACCCAAAAAAAGGGAACCCTGAACTTATAGCTTTCTTAGGGTTATCCGGAAAGACACGGAGGGAATGCATACCCTAGTAAAATATTGTGTAAAAAACACTATTTCCAACAGTAGTTTTGACTAATATAGTCAAAACTTTGAAAATTTATTTACATTAGTCAAAATCCAAGTGGAAAACAAATTATTTCCTTGCAGATTTAAGAAAAAGGTTTGATTGAGTGAAAAATTTTTGCAGAGAAAAGTTCATAACAGTTGTTGGCATGAATACCCAGATATGCTCGGCCTGAATTGAGCAATTTCGTCTGGGATGATATAGTTGACAAAAGATTACTTCCTTTTGCCAATTTTAGTTTTACATACCCCGGCCTACTTTGAACATTTTTAGCGTAAGGTAGCCGATTTTATGAACTGGCTTTGATTATTTTTGAAATAAATTGTAAATGATGGGTATCAATCCGATAGCTCTGCTAAAACTTTGAGTAGATGGATCCTGCCTATACGTTTAAAATTCACCAATTTCCTCCCTGGAGTATGGAAAACGCTATCATCATTTATTGATCCGTCCCTTCTCTCGCTACTTATATTATCTCCATGAATATTTTACCCCCTTATCCCTTTATCTGCTTTGAAGATACAGCGCCAGAGCCCGCCGCAGAGAAACTTCTCCCACCCTATAACTTGTGATTCATTCTTTTGAGTTCCTTCCTCGCAATGGCGGCCGCCCCTTCTATGCATAATTCTTCCACATCCAAAGGGGGCGTACTCACCTTCCCTCCCGTCTCTCACACTTCTCTCTTCAGACCTCTCCCAGCAAACTCCAACTTCCCTCCCCACTCCTTCTCTGGAAACTTTTCCTGTCTCCCTACTCCACTCCTCCCCGCACCCCATCTTGTACCAGCCAGTTTCTTCGACCAATCCCCGTCTTCCACCCGGCCCATTTTCTCCTCCCCCTCTTCACCGCCCGTCTTGAAGTCTCTCTTTCCCCTTCCTTCTTCATCCGATCACCCTCTCCTCCTCCTCCCAAACCATCTCTCCTGCCTTCCTCTCCTTCAACCCCCATGCCGCTCCCGCCCTCCTCCACAGATTTGTATCCCGGCATTCTCGACGTGTGTGGTCCTGGGGATCAACCGCTCTCTCCTCCCTTCTCTCTCTAATTCCATTCTTCCTCCCCTAGTCCCTCGATACCACCTTCCCTTTCCTCCCTCCTTTTCTTCTCAAAGAAAGCATCCCTGGCTCCAATTATTCCCTGCTATCGTCCGCATTCCTCAACAGTCGCCAGTCACATTTTTGCGTTCGCCGAAGCGGCGTCTATTCTGCTGTTTTTCTTGCTAATTACTTCGAAGAGGAGAAGAGAACAGATTTTGGTTACTTTTTTTTGATGCAACGACTTGATAAAATATATTTTGGATTTTATTTGGCGTTTCGATTATTTTTCTTTGAGCAGCCATCCTGTTGTAAAATGCTTGCGATTATTAGTCAGAAACTGAAATTTGTTCTGGTATTTTAGCGATAATTTCAATATTTTTCTTGCTGGAAGAACACACAATGGTAACGTGCAGAGTGAATATTAGGCATAATCTTTAATAATTTGTTTTTTACCTTTTTTGGGCCACACATTCGTGGGTAACGATTTGCCCATGCATGTTCGAAACACAAATGGAAAACCTTTCACGATAACTCTACGATATTAAATCATGATTATATCGAAAACTATGAAAACTTTTGACCTTAACATACGGGGAGAGGTACTAAGTGTGTGTTATCCATGCTTCCAATTTATATTATTATTAAATAAAATGATCTGCTGGAATGGCAATTGGGTTGGCTTGCATTAATACGAGAATATTCGTTAAATCTATAACAAAAACAGAATTTCTTCGGTAGTAGGACTAGTCGTGAAAAGATTATTTTTTGAAGAGTATGGTTAAAATTACTCTATAGTAGGCATACGGTCGCAGATATGATTGCTTCGTGATTGTATGCTTGTGACTGATTTCAAGTATAAATCCATACCTGTCAATGTGATATTGCTTATCGAAGATCACATTTCCATAAAAGGGATTTCGTATTAAGACACCGTAGTCTTAACGCAAATGTAAAATAAAAATGTTACCGTAAGACTGTACACTATCCTTGTGCATCTTTACTCTAAATTTATAAACCCCAGTAGTACATTACAGCTACTCTTCAAATTTACAATTAACCCTCTCATAACTCGAAAGGATAAAATATATTTTAACTAAAAATAAAATCCGCAGAAAAGTCAAATTCAGCAGTACGAGGGTCTTTTGGCTATTAAGAGTAGGATAAACGTATTAGAATTGAAAATATTTTGCAAATGTTTTTCTTAATAGTGACTATTAATTTTTGTTATTTATTGAACTTTTGAAATAAGTTTCATTTTGATACACCTCTGGTATATTTAAAAAGCATGATTTGATATGATAATTAATGAAAGAGTACGTGATTATTATTTAAGGTGGTACTATATTAATAAATTATAGTGAATCATAACTCTGAAAGTAAAATACTTGTCGTTAAATGAAGGATTACATATTTTAGCATCCTCTTTTAAGTGAAAAATCACCAAATTTTGGTAAATTTATCAAATTGATTGAGCTATGATACGATTCGATCATTTTTTTCATTTCTTTTAGCATGAAAGGAAACAATTTGCTTTTTCACATTAAATTTCTGCATAGATTCTATGTGAAAAAGCAAAGTGTTGTCTTACATCATGAAGGATTTCCTCCATGTTAAGCCCAAAACTGTCATTTCCTTGAGTCATAATTCCTATGAAATAAGTGTGCAACGCTTCAATCTATTTCAGTAAAGTTGATATTCTCACTTTTTAAAGTCAAGTTTAAGTGCGCATAAAGTTTCCAAATCAAATTAGTCAAACGTATTTCAATTAGGGGATCTGTAGCCAATTGATTAGGGATTTGATCTTCAAAAAGTCATCGACTCTGAAAATCACCTTTTTTTATGGAATCCCAGTAATATTTGGGGAAGCATATTTTTCTTAGAGACCGCATGCAACACAGGAAATTGTGCTCCCCATTTTCATCTATGCTTTGATTTCAAACACTATATTTCTCTATTTGAGGTGATACTTACGATGTTTACATGTATACTGCTTGATTCTATCTTACTTGGGTTGTACGCTTTAGTAACTTAGCAACAGAAGTTTAGTTTTTCATTTCTTATCCATTTAAGATAACCAATTGTTATTAAGTTACTGAAAATATCCCCTTGAATCGTAAAAAAACTGGTAAAATCACGTTCTAAATATAATATAAAATTGCTTTTGTGTTAATATATTAAATGTTTTGCGCACAGTATGTCTTCTTTTTTAAAATATTGAATTCAATATCGATAATTCAACTGATTTTTCAAATGTCATCAATTGTCATATTTAATTATGATATTCTGTGCATAAGATAAGTATGAAATTATTTTAAGTTTAAATTTATTTAAAATGTGTTTTTTTTGGACTCGAAAATGTTCACTACATATTCCTTCTTCACACCCTATAAGCTACGAACTGATGAATAATTTCATTGAGTAAATACTTATTTCGTAGATATATTCTTTAAATATTATTATTAAACAATCGAATATGTATAAAATTGTAATTATTATTTATTTATTATATAAAAGCTTTTCTCCTGTAATTACTTCATGCCATTATATCATGCATTGGCCGATTATTTTAGCTGAATAAAAACTCGGATGACATGATAAGTAATTATTAAAAGGTCAATTATTTTATCCTAAGCTGTATAGATTGCTAAAATTTGCCATTTGTTTATTCATTTAAAATTTATTTATATGAATATCAAGGGGGAGCTCTATGCTGAATTTGAAAGAGCCGCGTCTTATGCTAAGTTTCTAGAAATGCTCACTGCTCCAGAAAGGCGCTGTTGCATCACGTTCGATATTTCTGGCTCCCGGTATACGAGCGGGACGCTTAACCGAAGAGCATTGCGATTTCTGATACTAAATTGCATTCCGCAGACTTTAAATAATATTATTAGAGCTTTTTCTAATTGTAACACATGCAAAAACTATTCTAGGTTTCACTTGTAAATTTATCGAAATATTTTGTGTAGCTATTGAAATATAAAGCAGCAGCATTTTATATTTTCTCTATTGATTCATAGTATCATATCGGGTGATAGTACATCACTTGAGGCAAAGATAATTCAAAAAAGGTCTTCTTCCAGTTTTATACAGATAAAATTATTAATTAAGATGAGAAGTATTTCAAGCAAGGCTATTAAGAAAAATTAAATCAAGATACGGACGTTAAAGTTTGCTCATATTTAAGCTTATATATGTTCTAATAGAAATTTTATGAATCAATCGATGAATAGAAATGAAAATCTTAATAACTTTCTTACAATTCTACGTAAATACAAGCAAAACGGTCGTATTTTTAGAGAAAAATAATCAAACTAATGTTCAAATGCTGGTATTTTAAGACGAAATTTGCAAGTTACTATTCAATTCAAGTTAGCATTCAATTCAGAAAACGTCAAAAATTCCATTTACATGATAAAGGGTCGGAGTAAGAAATGGAAAGAAATTGACAATTCAGCTTATTAAAAACATATGAATTAATTGTGAATTTGCCAAAATTTGACGCACGTGTAACGAAATATGAAAATGATTAAATAATCAAATGCAGAATTCATAATTAATGCATTAGCTTATGACTGAAATATTTCTATTCCACCTTGAAAAACCACGCGAATTGACAAATGTAATTATGATAATAAACTTCATTCATAATAACTAAATATAATGAATTATAAAAGTAGTTCTACTGTTTTGTTTATTAAATAATTATTTTTGGGTATTATTCTATTATATTATAATTGAGTTAGGTTCAGTAGTAGTAGTAGTAGTTTTGAGGAGAGGCGACCAACAGCTAAGGTCATTTGCGCCATAGGGGATGGACAGGAAAGGATGAAGGGTGAAGAGAAACCCGGCGTCGGCATTAGCCTGCTCTTTACGAAAGGCGCCAAGGGGTCCGCAGTTTAACGTCCAATCCGACTGACGGTGTACTCACTCAAAGTGCCCTCCACAAAGCACCTCAAGTAGGGATCGAGATACCTCTGAAAAATATTCAACACCGCCGGGATTTGAACCCGCGCCCTCAGGGTGGGAAGCCAGTACGTTAGCCCCCGCACCATCTCGATCCCCAAGTGTTAGGTTCATCATGAATTGTGTTCTTTTATTGCTGCAACCCAAGATCGCTTCAACATTTTACTCTACCATATTAATGTTTGAAAAAATATTAAAAGAACACAGTTTAAATATGATATATTTACTCTGATTCATAAAAATTTGAGTCAATTATTAAATATTACATATTAAAATTATTTTAATTAAATTTATAAAAAAAATATAAATCCTGAAAAGTGCTTTGAAATGTTTTAATACATTTTCTAACTGTAATAAAAAAGTGCCTACCAAAAGTCTACTGTTATCTCATGCTTCCACACATACCCTTTTTCGGCACCAACTCTGAAATCGCCTTTACATGGCTCATCCTTTTCCCCCGGAAAACTCATTTAGAGCACCGCGAGAGGACTCCCGGAGGTAAAACACACTTTGCGCCTTTAGGACCTGCTCTGGCTCATGGTGCCTCCGCGCCTCCCGTCGACTCCATCCTCCTCTTATGCCTTCCACGCGTCGTAAACGGAGGCGCCAGCATTTTCCCTCTCCTTCTCCCCCCCTCCCCCCACACCTCCCCCGCACCCCACCCTATAGCGCTCCCACTCCTCCCGCCATGTTTTTCCTCCTTTACGCTGTAACCTTTACTTACCCTTTCCTCTTTCTCATCACTTTTACTTTCGTCAGCCATGGCAGACATTAGGGATGGTGAAGGACCAACTGAGACCCCTTGAGCTCCTGTTGTATCCAAATTTTGTTGCTTCCTTAATATATTGCCTAACTTTTCATGGAGACAGGGTACAAAGGGAATATGTGGTCCAGTGGATGGAAAGCTGGGAAAATCTCCCGAGAACTCCGATATAATTCTCGTGGTGCCTCAGGGCACCCATGCCATGAGATTTTTCTGGTACCAGATCGTACTGAAAAATCACGGGTGGCACAGAGAAAGGAACTACCTAGATGTTTGAATTTAAATTGCAACTGGCTTAGGTGACCCCAATTCTTACCAATCAAACCAACCTTTAGGTTAACTACAAGAGTTTTTTTCATATAGAGCGATTGATTAGTGTTTGAAAAACATGCTTGTGTAATTTCACTTATTGAATAATTGATAATTTTTCCAGTTAATAATAAGCCCGTACAATTATTTAGATGGTTGCCGGTCATTGATCAATGGTCAGGATCAAGCTTCATATATCGTGTTGATTATTTTTTGTTAATTTTCATAACCGAATTTAACCTTGGCGCACACAATAGTTCATCCACAAATACAATATGTACTAATAAAATTTACCAAAAGAACAATATTTTGCTAGGTTCGTGGGTAGTTACTGTAAGACTTTCTATACTTAGCTGTTTACCCTCTTTGTATTAATGTTATCCAAAATTCATGAAGGTTTGTTTCAATCCAGAAATATTTTTGCTCTTGGAAATTCGTAAAAAATGATTATCAGTACTTATGCTGAAATGACCCATCCTTGCTCTTAAACCCAGGTTCATTTATTTTACATAAAAATGGTTAACCCTTTCTATAAATTGTTGAACAATTTACTTATCCGGCGACTTCCAGTTTTACTCACCTTGATGAAAGTGAATTCTTAAACTGAAAATGCATTCTCCATCGATGAGTATTCCTTAATCCCTTTTGAACATCATTTAAGTCTCCAGACTTAATTTCTTGAAGGATAAATTTATTCCTGTAAAATTATATCCTTATAGTACAGTAGGCTATTTAACCACAATTCAATTGACGTTTTGTTGTAAGGTACGTGTAAAGATTTGACTGCGCGCAACTTGCACACAACTATTTGGCAGATGAAAACGGAGATTTGTATCATAGAACGTCTCTCAGTGTCACACGCTCTCCTTACTTCGGGATTGGACGGTGGGGCGTTTTATTTTTTGGCGCCGTGGACACCGTGATGTGGGTTGCATCTGCCCCTGAGAGGAGCCCACCGGTATGGGGGTCTTGAAGTTGCCGTTCTACTCGACAGGGGTCTCTGAGCGTATCGTTTGTTGGACAGCGTTCTTAAGGCAGTTCGGGAAGTATGGTCAGAGGCTTCAAATACAGAAGTTGTGTAGGTAACTTCCACTGTGTGTGTTTGATCATGTAAAAGGTTATAAATTTTCGTTTGAATGCTCTATTAAACATTATCTTTTATTTCGGCAAAGAATAGTTGTAATTGGTTAAGAACACAAAAACAAAATTAACTGAGTAAAATGAAAACCCTAGAGTAAATAGAGTTAATAAAGTACGCAGCAATCACATCGTGTGAATATTAATACTGCATGAATACAATTGAGCCGAAAAAATATGTATCAATTAATTGTGCACGTAAAATAACTATAAGCTAAATAAATAACGATTTTGCCGATTAATAAACTGTCAGTGCTTTTACAATTTCAATCGCGCCAAATATTGCTTAACTAATTATTTAAGAAAATCTACCAGCGGTCGTAGCTGTGTATAAGGTTCATGTGTCAAGCATATGCTTTATGTTAATTATTAAAAATGATAAATCCATCTAGATAAACCTTTAATATATTAAAATATAACATCAACCATCAGTAATCGTTTTGAGATGAGCGTGATCGGACAACATTGGCCACGGACACTCATTTTTTTTAATGAATTCAATTGAAAGGAAATAATTTTATTTTTTATTATCAGTAGCAGTTCGTTTCATTATAAAGTATTTTAAAATTTAACATCAACACTCCACTACTCATCGTACATGAGCATCGTTCACAGCACTTGTAAATGTTTGGGTTTGCTTGTAAGAGAGGAGGAAAAACGAAGTTTTTTTCCTGTTTTCCCGTGCTGCCCTCTCTCAGAAAATATTCTTACTGCCAGAAGACCTAAGTTTTGTAATATTTGCAAAGTGATCCGGTCTTTCAATAATCCAGTTATTTTATTAACTTGATTGGGTTTTATCTGAACGATAAGTTGTTTGAATTGGTTTTAATATCATTGAAATATTAATATTTGCCTGATATTGTTTTTTTAATTAGTACAACACGTTCGGTGTTCCATAGGTATTCCTGATGTCTCGTGCTTCATTTACTGATATTTCGATATTTACACAAAATGAGTTGGCTTAGCTACAAACAATACAGCATATGGTGTGACATCTTGAAAAAAAATCAATGTATTCAGATATATAAGCATTATCAAAATCAGGATCCATTTTATGGAATGAAAAATTATCACATTGATATAGCATTGCAAGTTAATATTCATAGTTTTCATTGGACGTCTTCTCGAATTCTTAATTTACATTTATTTTGTTTCATCCAGAAATACAACCAATTTTTCTGAATTTAAATATGACCCAATTTAAAGAACGTAATCATTAATATTGAAGCCCTTGTTACTCGTCAGGTTGAAGTCTGTTAATTTCTTTTTTTATTAAATATTAAATAATTATCGTATATATTAATTTAATTATAAATGCCGTCATACGTGAATGGACTCGCAGGATGATGAGAAATGACTTATGACCACCGACTATCAAGTTTAACATGATTCTTTCTTTTTGTCCCTCCCGATCCACGAATCGGTGGCGCGAGGCGTAAATCATTCGGGCATTACCCGTTTGCACTTCGACTCTTCCTCGTTGGCGGTTTGTCCACCGTAAAACGCTTGTTTTTCTTTTCCGCACCTCGAGTTTAATGGCCTCGCCGCCCGAGGGCTTATAAGACAGCGGCGGCGGCCGAATCCTATCCACCGGAGTCCAAATTCTGAAGGGACGACTCGAGCTCATCTCTTGTCCATTCTCCAAACACGTCCAAACCGTAATCACCGACAGCCCCCTTCTCAATTGTACGCGCCTCCTCCTTTGATAGCCACTTAAATTACCCGCTCATTGCATCGAGCTCTAACGGCCGGCTGCATTGCTACTGTCACACTTGACTCCGGTGGCTATTCATTTACTTCACCGCTGCTAAGTAAATGCTCTATTATTTGCCTTAAAGATATCTTAGAAATGTTTAGAACTATGGTGGTCACATTAAATTTATTTCGGAAAATAATTAAAAATTTCATACCTGCAATATCCTTTTCAAAATCAATTGGGAAATCATTTTTCTCTGAAATTTTATCCAGATCTGATAAAGCTAAAATCGACGCCTGTACGTCATTTATATTTCTGAAAGTGAACGATCAACGTGAGGCAAATTGAGAATTAAATATGTTTTCAAAACATTTTTGTTTGATGTACTTCAATGCTTTTTTTCCTTTGAGTTTGTCATAATATCTGTTCAAGAAAAAGTATTATATTTCAAGTATGTCTTATACTTGATCAAAACGTATTTTTCCTAGACTAGGGAGTCATAAAAGTATAAGATGTGTAAAAAATCATCAAATGGGTGAATATTGTAAAGTATTCTTCAATTACATTTTCGTCCGCATGTGCATTAGAAATTTTTCTGTCCGTCTTTCAATGTTTCAGCCATTGCAGTGCAGCTTTCAAAACTTTTCACTGCGATTTTCTTCAAAGATGTGACATTAAAAAAGTACATACTGAATGAAACGGCTGGTAGGTGAGGTGAAATGAATGAAATACTGAATGAAAGGTGTGGTAGCGAGATGCTTTGATCGTTCAGCCACGGGCTGCGGTTCTCTGGTTCGATTTTCGGTGATTTTCGACAACTTACACCCCAAATTCCTCACTTTTCACATACTAGATCTATTTCTCCGTAAAACCATATTCGAGTAGTGGTAGTAGACGTTTTGGGCGAGGCGATCGACAGCTAAGGCCATTTGAGCCATTGGGGATGGACAGATAATGATGAAGGGTGGAGAGATAGGCATTATTCCACTCGAAAATGAAAGGCGCCAAGGGGTCCTCAGCTTAACGTCCCATCCGACGGACGGCGTATTCACTCAAAGTGACCTCCACGAAGTACCTTGAGTACGGATCGGGATACCACTAAAAAATATCTGCCGCCACCGGGATTCAAACTCTCTGCAACTGGGTTGGAAGTCAGTACGTTAGCCACCGCACCATCCCGATCCTCACCATATTCGAAGGGACTAAATTGGCACGTGAATGACATGCATAAAATCTGGGACTTTGCATGTAGGTAATCAGGTTCAATATTATATTTATTTAATTTAAAAATATTTTAATAAGTTGACGGGGTCAATCCCTTTCCAAATTTATTTTTCAAATGATGTGCATGCTTTGGGCACCTAGATTTATATTTAGTTCATATGTTCAATGTTACTATCTCTTGACTTATGATGAAAATATTTTCCTTCTTTCAAATCAAATATCTCAGTCAGATTAATTTTGAAATTAAGGAAAACTTACCTTGTATGTTATTCCTCTCTTCCTTGAATGCCTAGGCATTTTATGTTCCTCGCATTCTTCCACTTTGTGTTTTGTTTTCCACTTAATTCTAAGGATTCACCTATTTTGAAAGGTTTTATCCACCTTGGTGAAACGCAATTCAGTTCAATTTGAAAATGTGTTCTCTTTTGATCAAACGGAACAAAATTATATATTGGTGGTAAATATATGAATACATTATCATTTTAGAAACTTTGAAGATGTAGCGTATACTAAAATAAATGACCCAAATAGGCATCACACTGTGTCGCCATACATTTGCATTTTATACTTAAGGATTCAAGATACTGCATGCATTTTACTCCATCTGATTTTTCTTATGCATATTTTAAGAATCGAAGTTATGCCTAAGAGTATACATGCATGTTATATGTTACATTTTTGCCATGAGATATTGCTTGGACTGTGTTAATTTTAAAATAATTACGCTGCAAACAAAGGAAATGTTTGGGATTTTAAATCAAAAAATGAATATTTAGTTTTGTAATTTATTGTTATGAAATATCAAACATTCATGTATGATTTCAATTAATTCCTAAAAATGTTTTATTTAACTCTTCCTTATCTTTCGAGGCTGAAATTAGAAATTCGTTAGTCTAATATGTTTTTATTTTATTGATTGTATTGATATTTCTGGCACCGAACTGTTTTGACACCGACATCGATTATTTATACATGGAGATTCAGAAACCTTGCTCTATGATTTGTCAATGGCAATCTGCTAACGTGGGTGGCCGTCCACGTTGCCTCTGTATATTTCCAAGCGTGCAGCGCAGCGGACGTGCCGTCGTAAGGTGAATCCCAATGGGGGAGTCGCGTCGAATGGTGACGGATGGCGTGCTCACTCCTGAATATAGAACGAATGGCTGAATCGGTTGACTGGAGTCTCTGATCAGCCGGTTTGCGTCTTGATTTGGGAATGAGAGACGACGGCTTTTCCTTTTCCAGAAGTATCCGACGTGCAGAGAAAGGATTAATTTTTTTTATCGACTGATAAACGTACGCGCTTGGGTTCCGGAAAGATGCTGGGAGGGGTTGTAAGAGAATTCAAAAAGATTTTACCCTTGGTATACATACTACCATGCATATCTAGCCTTCAATTTGAATTTCAATGAAAATTCCGTCGAAACCGAGTGTTGGTGGCTAGGATGGTAGAATTAATGGACACTCAAGTCTCAAAGCTTTAAAATAACAATACTGATATGGTTATTCGTAATTGGAGTGTTTTCATATACGGTCCCTCGAATCACTTCAGTTGTGGGTCCTCAAAAAAAAACTCCCGCTTGTTCCTGGTCACGCATCGAGTGTCTTTCTCCCGCATCGAGTGTCCATCTCATGAAATGACTCTCTCAAAACTCTTTTATTAACTCAACTTCCCACCCATTTTGGTAAAATGGTTCTTTCGTCAATTATCATGCCCAACTGCGGGTTTAGGAGTGGGAGCCTCGTTATAGTGTAAATATAATAACAGGGAGAAAGGGGACGAGCGAAAGGGAGAAATTGAGGCACGTAGTCTCGACGCAAATAACATACAAACCATAAATCTCTTTCTCTCGCCTCCGAAGTCATTCCCATTTCCCCAGGGAATAGCTTAGTCTGCTGCTCAAGGTTTTTGCCTCAAGACGAGAGGGTGAGATGAAGGGACATGTTAGGAGTGATGAAAGAGGTTGAAGAGGGGATGGACTCCACTTGACTGACTGAGGCCGAGTTGGTGACCAATGGGCAAGAGTCCGCGTCTTTGATCGGCAGGAATGGTAACGATACATAAAATCTTCCTTTAGGCGTTGAAGTTTGCCCTTAAGTTCTTTCCATCTCGATTTCCAGCATCAAAAAAAAGTGCTGACCAAAGAACGTCAATAGGGGCTAGGTATATCGTGTGCTTTCAACCTGCAATAGAGAAACTAGAATAAATCAATTTTGCTTAGAATTTGTTTCTATTATTTTGGTTGTCATTTATTTTTATACAAATTTTCATTCAAATCTCAGAGGACTATTTCGTTGGAAAACTATTACGACAGAAGTTGTTTTCCAGTTTAGAAATTTCAGCTGTAAACAAAATGTTAATAACACACCGTTATGGTAATCTCTATCTGAATGAAAAATGCTGTACATTTTCAGCGATTGAATAAATTATTTTGAGATTTTTTATTTATTTAATGGGATGAAAATGAGGTACTTGAGTTTAAAAAGGAAAACAATGGGAAAATATGAAAGTTGTTTTAACTTTCTTGTGATGATATTTTGTTAGGTACACTAATGCTGTCTGTGCTAGCCGTTTGACCCATGCTGACCTTATCTATCATACTGGAGTGGGAAACTCGGTTTTCGAGCATGTGGCCTCAAGAGTATTGGTTTCTGTCGAAAGGGATTTCTGGAGAATGAGTGATGGTTTGCATGAGCTCATGACTATTAGTGGAGGCGTAGGAAGGTGGTAAGGCAGAAGCGAGCCAGTGTTTGAAAGAATATTGTTAAAAGACGGGGTATGAAGGAAGGGAAGCTACAGAGTTTATGGGTTTACGTTGAAGTCCTTTCGTGGCTGACGCTCGGAGGTGACGATGATCTGCCGAGTCTACGGAGCTGAGTGATGAGCACCCGACGGAGCAACACAGGCTTCACTGACGCTCAGAAGAGTTGTGTTGGGATCCATAGGTCGGAACTCTTCAAAACAGTTTCTTAGGTGTTAAAGATGCATACCCAATGCCCTAACAGTTACTCTGGAAAGATCGCGTAAGAAAATTAAAGTTAATATCGTCATTTTACTAGGCTAGAAATATGTTTACTCAAAAATGTTCAAGTTACTGGTACATTTCCATTTAATGAAAAAAATGTGCTTCCTTATATTTATTAAATTCGATAAATAATAGTAATATCTTTACTGGAAATCAGAGTATATAAATATTACTTATGCAAACATAGCGTATAAAATTGCATATTAATGCATTTAAAAATATTTTAATAATTTTAAAATTCCTTATGTTGCGTTCATTTTTAATTCTTAGACTTAACGTAGTCATCTGTTTATAGTTGCATACGGTCATTGATCTAATCACGGTGACTCTTGAGTTTTCATTGCTAGATGATCTTTGAACCATATGCACCCATGCCATGCTTTCGAAGTTGACCTTAGGGAGGCAAGAGCGGTTGGTATTTCAAGAAAAAAATATATAATACTGCTTCAACTGAATTGATAGAAACACACTTGGGAATGGTCTGAGAGAAGAAGACATGCATAAATGGAAATGTTTACTTCGTGGAAATGATATTTTTCGCCTGTTGGTAAAAAATGAATAACCTTTAAGCCATGAAACTAGATCTGTGGAGGAAAACCTTGTAGCAGTTTATATTCTCTTTCAAAGAAAAACTAGGTGAAGGATGTAATGGAGTCTTAGACTTGTGACCTCGATATTGTAATTTTGCCTCTGGCATATTTACTATGCTAACACTTTTATACATTTAGTGGAAGACCCTCACAGAAATAAGTTAGAGTGTTTAAACATTAATAAATGATATCGATTAGTAATTTTGATGTAAAATATTGAATAATTTATATCCCAAGATGGGTTAGCCGGGTGGGTAACTCACCAGTCGGCCGATCCCAAAGTCACGAGTAATATTTTAGAGTGTAAGCAAAATCTATGCCTGAGTCCAAACTCGGGTATTAATAATTAATTTTTGACAATTTATAGGCAACGAAAGCCACTTGAAACGTTTGAAAGGCAAAAGGATGTTCATCATTACAGTGGTGTTCATAAAACTCTACTAAATTAATTCATTCTAATAATCGTTGAATTCATAGAAACATATTAAAATTTATTCGTTGCTCTTGGGCACTAATATTTCATGTAAAACTTAGGACAAAAAAGAAAGCTGTCATCCAGATTTTATTGCTTTGAAAACACGAACACTTTAATTAATATTCATCAATCCTGGATATAAAATCAGGCTGTCGATAAATTTTAACAAATGTCCTTAATAAAGGTAATAATGTGTGTGATCATAAATGTAATGCTTATCTTGAGAAGCACTCAGAAATGATATTTTGCAATATTCTTTAAACATTCATTTAAAGTGTTAGAAACAGTTCAATATTTAATGAGGATCTATATAATGTTTATCTTGAGAAGCACTCAGAAATGATATTTTGTAATATTCTTTAAACATTCATTTAGGGTAATAGAAACAGTTAAATATTTAATGAGTATCTATATAATAGAGAATCAACTAAAATACCACTCTTTTTCGCAGAAAAATTAAATGTAAGCCGTCCGAATGGGTAATATTCTTTGATTAATTTTCACCATTCCCTCGCTGACCTCCTAGTACGTCCCTCCAATGTTTTCTCTGGCACCATATTGCCCTGAACAGTCACTCATATTTCCACCCACTTCGCTGAGATACTTGCTATGGTCCTCTGCTCCGTCCTCTCCCACAAAGAACTACGACGCTTGCCCACGCTCGCATTTCCACGCAACCTGTATCCGAACCCTCCCGTAACATCCTATCATCTCTCCCCCGCCTATCGCTCACTGCACTTTCGAATGAGTAGCGGGTTAGTGCCTTTTAATGTCCCCATCTCATCCCACTCCTGGGACATGGACTCCCTTTTCTGAGTGGAGAACCCAACTCAGCAGGAGTCGATCGCCCCTCTCTGTTCACACTCATTCCCCGCTCCCATTATCTCCGCTCTGCCTCCATCTAGACTCGCCTGTCCCAGATTTTTTCTACCCACAGTTTCCATGATCAGGGCGATAAAATGGTGACAAGAAGAATGAGCGTTACTCCATAAAGCTCTAGTGCATGTACTTTCGTAATGATTGTCTTGACGCAGTCATTATGTCTCACATATGACATGAAAAATACTTGCGGCAGGGAAAAATAAGGGAGAAGTTAACTAAGTATTTCCTCTGCAAAAAATAATAGTGCAAAATCAAGTCAAGGTCAAAATTATTATGAATGAGTGAACCGATGAAACATTTTCTGTTGAAGTTTTACTTGCACCCTAAAATTGGCTAGCTTAACTTTTTAACTTTACAGGTATATTTCAAGTTTCATACCAAAGGAAGCATTGACTTTTAGCAAATTCATATTTACTGAATGTTTTGATATATCTAGAATCAGATGTTTTACTTTAATTTTCGCGCTGTAATGATTTTTTACCGTTCACGTTTTAGTAATAGGTTTGAGTAAGGAATAGGATTCAGTTTGAGTAAATGACTACTTTAAGTAGGTTTGATAGCATAAACTAGGCATGAATGATAATTTCGCCTCATTTAACCTTAAAGATATAATGACGTTTTCTATGGGGTGAAAAACCTGTTTTATAATTTTTATTTATTTATATACCCTGCAAGCTACCGCTAATATATATATATATATATATATATATATATATATATATATATATATATATATATATATATATATATACATATATATATATATATGTATATATATATATGTATATATATACATATATATACATATATATATATATATATATATATATATATATATATACATATAGTGTACACTCACATATATACACACATAAATATGTATATTTATTTACATATCCATCCGAATCGTTTTAATAACTTTTCCATAGCCAGTGAAATCCATGATATTATTCGGCGTATGATGGGCATTGACGAGGATTTGAATTCGGAAGGCATTGAAGAAGGGCTTAAATACTGTATTAGGCTCTATATCTTGGTCGGGAACGTAGAAATTAAAGTTTTTTTCTCTTGATTTCCCATCCCCGTCTATTATTCTTGGTCATATCAAAATTACAGATCTCCTACACCGCCGAGGTTTTAAACACACTCATGCTCTGGCCTGAGGATTTAATTTCAGAGTTTCGCCCCCTTTCTTGTCCTCACCTAAACCTGCCCTATACAAAGTCAGGGACACCCAATCCGGTTGTCTTTCAAAGCCTCTTGGTCCTCTGACAATGTTATACAATATCTCTCATCTTTGGCCGACGAAAAAAAATTCTCCCTTCGCCATCCTGTCGACAAAAAAAAGGTTTATGGGTTGCAAGACTCGGCAATTGTTCCTTTGTGACTTAAGTGTAGCTAAACCTTTCACACCTCTGGCCACCTCTCCACATGTCTCCTTCCTTCATATTCCAATCGATTCCACTTTTTACGCAGATGTTCGCAGTTTCCATTTCCCTTCAAAATCCTCCACGTAGGCCCACCGTTGCCACCTGCGCGAGATTTTTCCTTCTTTCCATCTCCAAAGTTCAGATCCCATTTAAACCTGTTGAAAAAAGGGACTGGAAACTTTTTAAATCCTGTATTTATTTGCTTTAAAAGCCTTCATTTATCTGAAACCAATTCCTTTGAGCTCAGAATACGTCTCCCAAGTTAGAGAGTATCGATGTTCGTCATCCCTTTTTAGCCGTAGCCATAATTCCATTGTTCAGCACAAGTCGTGACGGAGAAGTGGTTTGGAGAGATTACCCAAATTTAGAACTCAAGGACGTGCGCGGCATTGTGTTAAAGCTTAGAGAAACTCACGTGGAACATATTTTTTCATCTTTACATTTCCGTCCACTTTTCTAAAGATGTAAAATAAATAAGAACGTTTAGAATTGCTGTAGTCACTAAGTGATGTAATATGTGCACAACAATTGTTTATTATGCATTTGATATTATATCATGTGTTCATTATATATTTAACTATAGGATATGGTGGTATAGTAGTATAGAGCCAATATAATCTCTTGAACTGCGACGGCCGTTAAAAGATTTTTACTAGTCAGTAAGAGAAGTGGAGAACAAATTGATCTTTTTGAAATTTTTGATTACCACTGTTTACCACCACTTTAATCATACTTTATACTATTTTAGATTTCACGAAAGCATAGTTTTTTATCTTTTGATTCAAATTGGAACTTATTACTTTTTATAGAGAGAAGAAGATGTATTTTATTTAAAACCGAGTATTACTCGTATGTTTCTTAGGTGTTCATTGGTGTGAGAGCATGTTTAGAGTGATCTTTTGTTTTTATTTTTGAATTTACATGACTCACTGGCATAATTTATTAAACTATTAATTCATAGCTATCCTTAATTATAAATTAGCTGAAATCATGGGCAATATCATCAAAAATATTTTCACGCGGCATTTGATAATTGAACACTAAATGGAATCAACAGACGGTTGCAATGAAACAGGTTTTTGTGCTGCTTTCTCACGGCATGAAACTAGGCGTCTAATTTACAGATTAGCTTACCGTAGGTTGGCCTGGGGAAGAAAGAATGGGGCAGGGCTAACCGCTCTTCAAGGTAGGGATAAAGGCACGCCGTGTAAATTGAAACCCCTTATTTCTTCCCTGGTTGCCATTGGGCGTAACCGAGTGGAACTAATATGGAAAAATACAATCTCATTTTTTTTCATCTCCTTCTTCGCCGCCTATCTCTCCCACTCCCATCTAAGGCTTAATACCCCTTTCCTTTCCTCATTATTCGGTCTCACTATCATATTAAACACACACATACACGTACACACACACACACATATATGTGTGGGTCGCGGTAGTCCAGGGGGTAAAGCGTTGGACTGCAGACCGGAGGGGCCCGGGTTCGAGTCCCGGGCAAGGCATTCTGGGCACCTGCAGCTCCACCCAAGCTATGAGATTTTTCGGGCACCTAAGGTCTTCCGGGGAAACCATAACCGGCACAGGGAAAGCCTACTCTGATGTAAGAATTTCACACGCTGTCCAGCTTAGTACTGGGTGAACTCTACCATCACCTACCAAACCGAAATTCGGGTTGATTACTGTGTCTATGTGATATATATATATATATATATATATATATATATATATATATATATATATATATATATATATATATATATATATAACATATATATCATATATATAAAATATACATATATTTATATTAACATATACATATAAATATATGTGTTTGAGTGCTCAACTTTTGCTTCGTCTACTTTTCCTTTGGTGTGTGGAACAGCTCCTTAACGCCATCTCGATATGTTTATTTACTGACGATGCAGTGGTCTACCGTAATATTCATGATCCTGAGGACACATTATCCTTGTCGGATACCCTTAATGCTGTACGATACTGGTGCGACACTTGGCAATTAAAATTAAAGGTTAAAAAGTGCGTGGACATAAATATTTGGAAAAAGAGCCATTCTCACCCGAACGCCTATTGCAATGGGAACGTCGATATGGAATGTGTATCAAGTAAATACCAAGGCGTTTCCCTCCCTCGCAACCTCTCTTGGGTGAAACGCATATGGGAAATATGTGCACAAACTTAGAAAAAAATAAAAATTTATTGGAAGAGTACTAGGTAAATATGATGAAAAGGTCAAAGAACTAATTAACTTTCACTGGTCAGGCCTTATATTGAATATACTGCTAGAATGAGTGTGTGATCCTCACGAAGTTGGATTAAATTCCGAATTGGATCCCGTGCAGCGTAGAGGAGTAAGATTTGTAAAACGCTGTCATGATAAACCTAATTCCGTATCCAAAATTTAAGAGCAGCTACCATGGGAATCACTCACGTAACGAAGGTTCCATTTCATAAGAAAGCTCTTGCATAAATTTGAAGGTTTCATTAGCTATGATGTTGAAAATGTATAATTACCCCCATCATACTACATAAAGAGATATAATGCTGATAGCATTAGAGAGCGGACACTGGACTCTGCTCTTCGATGTCTTTTAACACCTTCGGCACAAGTTTAGCGCAGATCTTTCGCATCCCCAAATTTTCAGAGAAAATGGTGTGCACTGTTATCTTATCAATGCCAATGCTATCTGAGATCATGCGCTCACTTAAGCAACATATATATGTATATATCGATAATGTAGAAGCATTCACGAGAGCAGTGCAACATTCGGACGGCAGGATTGAACACGAAATAAAATAGATAACGCGTGAAAGGACACACAGTGAAGATTTTTTAAGCTTTCGGTCTTCTCTGAGGTCTGAATATATGTATATATATATATATATATATATATATATATATATATACATATATATATATATATATATATGTGTGTGTGTGTATGTGTCATTCAAGCATAGGAGCGAGATAACGTTAACCAATAAAAATATAGAAAAAATAAAAAGGACACTCATACCTACTTAAAATTTTTCGTGCCAAGACCACCTTTCTCTGGGGAAAGCAGAAACTGAGCCATATGTTGCTGATAAACTCGATGGTTTCAGGCTTCACTTTGTGGAAATCCATTCTAATAAATCAAAAGAGAGATGGTACTTTTTTTTCCACACTTTATTTTACAAGTCGACCGGTTTCGTCGCATAGGCGACATCATCAGGTACATAGAATCAGTGAGTTCCAGAATATATAGTTATTTGAGGGGGGGGGAGAGGAGGGTGAGGGGGGAGGGGTGGTAAAAGGGGGGGGCGGTGTGAGAGGGAGCGTGGTACTGGGCGTGGGTGACTCAAAGGGAGGGGTGGGGTGGATGTAGGCTAAGTGGAAGCTTGGTTAGGTGTGCCTTTCACAGCGGGGGTTGGGGCGTATGTTGCTGGACTGATGTTCTGACGATTTGATATTTTAATACCTTGTAATAACCCCTAGAGTATGTAGCGGGAGCAAATACCCTTAAAACTAATTTTGACCCGAATTTGACCCTACCGGGGTTGGACAATGTTATTCTGATCCCTTATCTTTCGTGGAAAAAAGGGCATCTTAAATATATCTGCTCTACACTTAATCGTTCCAATTGTATTGATATGATCTCTCCTACCGTAGTAGGATGGGACATTTTCAAGATCGTTGCTAAAAAGAGATTTAACCTTCAAAATACCAGAGAGAACTTAAATTTGCAAGTTCTTATGCTACTAACTACTCCATTCTTTGGTCAGGCGCTATACGATTGACAAGTACTAGTATGTATGTGTGTGTGTGTTTCTATATATATATATATATATATATATATATATATATATATATATATATATATATATATATATATATATATATATATATGTACACACATACAGACACACAAAGTTAGTTACACATACATGTGTGTATACTCTTGCAGAAAGATTAGTTGGTAAATGTACTATATTTGGAAATATTATATAAATATGCACATCACGGTTTATTTGATTTGAAAGATATCTAGGAAAGAAATACCGCCTATAAAGAGTATGTTAAAAATTTGAACTCGTAAATGAATGAAGGAAGTAGGTTTTAAGTTCATAATTTAAAAATCGTCAATACTTTTGATGCATATTTTATTAGTCATCCCGGACACGGAAATTCACCAATAATAGAAGTAAAAAAGCATTTATATTTTAAAATTATAATTAAGTTACCTTATTATTAATTACGTTACGTAAATTACCTTATAGTGTCACATATAATACCGTATCATGTCTTCAAAACTCTATGCCCACTTAACATTCTTCATCGACTATTATTTAGCCTGATACATAATTAAATACCCATTTCGGCAAATAGTTTCAAATGGAAGATATATATATTTTGGTACAGGCATTTGTCATCCCACCTGCTTCCTAAACTATCCGTAGTTGAACGTTTATGAAAATGAAGTTTTCAAGTAAGTTCATATTAGTAAAACCATAAACATTTAGCACCTTTTGAAATTTCATCAATTCGTTAACTGACTCATTCGTCTGAAGACAAGCTTCAGACGGATCCTTGGGGGTTCTTGCGCATTAGTATTTAAGGCTCCCACACGCAAGCGTGGAACATTCGATCATGTGCAGATAATTCAATCTGGGTAATAAATAGACTCTCGACATTGATGCGACGAGATTTGAATCGGACTCCGGTAGCCTTTGATCTCCGTATCTCTCCTTTGCGGCTACCCGCCGCCGCCGCATCTGCTCCGAGATATCGCTCTTCTCTTTTTGCTCTCCCGCTCGTGTCAAATCCCTCCCACCCTCAATGCCCATCTTCTCCTATCCACAAAGCCCCCTCGCCCCCGCAACTCCCACCCACCCTCGCCACCATCTCGACCGTGAATTCACATGCGTACGCCCCGGAGCATTACGCAATCTACAATTCCCATCTCCATCGCTTCTTCGCCGTGTCCCCACCCGCTCTTTGTTCTTCAACGAGCGCATATCTTCCACTCCTCCATACCCTCCCCCTTTCGCTTTCATTTTTATTTTGATTTGGAGGTGGCCTGCGGCTGGGCTCTGAGGTGGAAAGAATTCTCTCAGTCTTCTCTCGATTATAATTCACCAGCCCTCCTCCTCATCATAGTGATCTAATTTTCAACATCCCGCCTTTCATTTTATCCTTTCTATTACCGAAATCGTACGCCTAGGTGGAAAGGGAAGGAGATAGAAGGAAAATGGAGAGAAGGAGGCGGAGATTTGTGGGATTTCGGTCGAGAGGGAAAAGACGCGATCCGGCGAGTTAGGTCTTCCTTTCCCGCCGGAATAGTGAGCGTCAAAGGGAACGTCAGAGGATTGGGAGGGTGATGGAGGGGGTTTTGGAGATCTGGCAGAGTGGCAGTGTCAAACTTTGGTGTGGGAATGGTTTTGGAGGACTTCTGAGGCGGTCGAAATTGGAGAGGAGGCATAGGCGGGAATGAGGGGAGAATGGGGTGGGAAAGGGAAAGGAGGAGGGAGGCGGGGGTAAGTTTTGCGCGGGTGGGTGGGCGGCGAGAAGACCATTACACGCGCCGCCGCTACCGTTCCCAGTTCACCCTCACTCCGGGCGTTTTCATTAATTAGGTTGGAGTGGGGGAGGTTTTGAGGGGCATAAGGGAGGGGGGGATAGGTGAGGGAAAATGAGCCAAGCTGCAAGGGATGAGAGTGTGGAGCCTTGCTCGTCGTCGTCATGGGGAAAAAGAGGCACCAGCTCGGTGGAAATAAGCTTCGTTCTTGATGAGGTCGGTGTTCCGTAAAATGAGAGGAATTCTAAAGCCCCTCGGTGAAAGGTGGAACTCCTTTTTTACCCCCTCAAGTCCTCTGCGCCAACGTTTGCAGGAGTGGATTGCAGATCTCTCAGCCGCTTCAGTTTAAGTTCTCCCAGCTTTGTCGAATTACGTAATCACATAATTATTTTTATAAACATGATGGTTTAGTCTTTAGCTTTGGCAAATTTAATATTTTACTACAACAAATTGTAGCTTTGGGTACTTGATATTTTTAACCCTTAAGCATTGTATTTTGGACAAATGATGTCAAAAAACTTTAGATTTACGATAATTGTAACTATGTTAATTCTATGATGTAACAAAATAGTAAATAGGACGCCATCATTTTTTGTTTCGAATTTGTCGGAGAATTATTTTTCCCTCAATATGATGGAGTTTGGTGCCCTCATGCATAAAATCATCTCAAAACACTGATAGTACTTATCTGATTATTTTTTTTAGGTGGTTATAGTTTTCAATTTACGTGGAAATTTGGTAATCGAAGACTCACGTAAAAGGTATATCCCGCCTAGTGCTTTGTTCAGCAAAGTTGTGATGAAAGAACTTCTCTGACGAAAAATACTATTAGCGTCCTTTCAAATCACTCACTTCATAAATTATATATAGTATATTTCATCACTTATCATGCATGCAAGAACCCTTTTCGTATCCTAAATGTGTGGTGTGCAAATAGATAAACCCATGCTACGAGAATTTGATCTTTTAATTATGTCGTTTAAATGAAGTATGACTATTGTAATTTGGCTCTAATTGTTTGTTGGATTCCTGATTACTTGAAGGCAAAACCTTTGAGTCTTACAATTTTGATATTTTTTTATGTTATTTCTGTCGAAAATTATAGTTTTTAACCTCGGATTAAGGAATCCGAGGAAATTCTGAGGATCTCAAGAATGTTTTAGTATCATAATGTATCTATCTTATTGCGGTGCATAGTCGCATTGTTATTGCTCAAAAGGTTTAAGAATGATTTTAATTTTTTCCAACTTAAAATATTATCATCTTTTCTGGTGAGATCGGGAGGGTGCTACCCGGGAAAAAATATTTTATATCGTCTTGAACCCTGACCAATGTCTCAAATATAGCAATTTTCCTGTCTGTGAGAACTGTGGTTATATCTTTCACGGCTCTGGGTACGCTGTAGAAGGTAGTGGAGGAAAAAAATGCGTCCAATGGCGTAAAATGAAACGAGTCTTGAGGGAAATGGAAAAAGAGGGATGGAAATTGAAGTACATAAAGAAAGATAAACTACGACTCCTCTGTCCTACGGGAGAGGGGAAGACGAGATGAAGGAGAAAAAATGAATAAGTCTTAAGGGTACGAGAGAGGTTTGGACAACGGAGTAACTTTTTAATTAAGGCGTCCATTAGGGGGGAAGGAAGAAGAAATGGAGAGCCGACTTCACTCCTCTTGAGGAAAATTGCGAGGAAATTCGATTAGGGGCAAAGGTGAAGGAGGTAGCGAGCGAAGAGGGGAAGTGGGGGAGAGGAAACTGAAGAGAATGGGTAGAGCGGGGAGAGAAAATGGTTTGGGAGAGGGAAACGGTAAGATGGCGAAGGATGGATGGTGTGCGTGGGTGGGTTGGTGAGTGCCAAAAGACCACCACGATTCCCCGAGTTGAAGGGTGTTGTCACCAAAGGAAAAAGACGCCGGTGTTCAACTACTGCTGCCAGTTTAGATCATGCAGGAAAGTTGTTAAAGCGCCCGCAAACTTTGACGAAAGTGTGCAAATACAAATATTTTTCGTATTATTTACTCATAATTTAATAATAAGAAGAAGATTGTATAAACACCAGCTAATGACAGATATGTCATATGTGTCATATTCTATGATCTTCCTCTATGTAGTTGAATGATAAACATACGTGTATGTAATTTCCAGTAAAAGAAAAATCCATTCTGATCACTTGTGGTCATAATGGGTTGTGATCACTCTGACTTTGACGCTAATGAAATTGAGTCCAGCTCATTATTATCGGAATAATGTTTGACTCTAAATTAGTTTACATGCATAATTTCTAATCTTCTTTCATTGTATAATGAAATGAGAAATTCAATGAATTGCCTGAAATGTATTTGGAGTTACTTACAAGTTATTCCATAATGTTTGTTAAGCTTTAAAGGAAAAATTATTCCCTTTCGACAAATATCTCTTCGCCATTTTCCGGCTATATTGCCAAGGCTGTGTGGGATTTTTTTTCTTCGTGGGTAGTGGAAGGCTGGTTTCGTAGTGGCTCAAAAAACCTATAAACTTAAGAAGACTTGTCGTTTCAAGGAAAAATCCAAAATATTGAAAGAGTATATCCAAGTATATGTGCCCACTCCATCTAGAAGACGGGATTTCTAACGCATCTCATCCAATCCTACTTTTCTCATTTTTCTTTCACTTCGCCATCATGATTCCGTTCTTCAGGCTATTTTCCCACTCTTTCTTAACCACCTCCCTCCCTCCCGTCACCCATTTCTACACCCCGCCCTTTCTTACGACCAATCCCCATCCCAGAGAACGCGATGAGGAGAGAGAATTAAGGAGGCAGCCTCGATACTCATATATATATATATATGAGTATCGAGGCTGCCTCCTTAATTCTCTCTACTCATCGCGTTCAATATATATATATATATATATATATATATATGTATATATATATATATATATATATATATATATATATATATATATATATATATATATATATATATATATATATATATATATATATATATATATATATATGAATGCACTCACCGTCGGTTCAAGGGAATCCATTTATTTTTTTAGAATCTACGGCGGAGGCCTCATCTTATAAGTACATGCGCGCTCTGCGGAGTGTAGCCATGTACTTACGCTTGCACGCTAGGGAGTGGGAAAGAGAGAGGTTCCGCGCCCAAACCACTTAAAAAAAATATCCCTGCCACATTTCATCTTCATTCCCTCCTCCCCTCCACCACTCCGCTCCCGACTCCGGAGACTTCATTAGCTTACGAATGCACAAGCGCGCCCATTTCCGAGTGCTGGTGTGCGTGTGAGTTAGTTGCCGGGGTCCTCGCCGTTGATACCGCGTAATGGAACTCCTACCACCCGATGCCCTTGCGACCCACAACCTCGTCCCCGCCCCCTCCCATCAACCCCTCCTTCCTTACATTTCCCTCGTCCATCCCGCCGTTACTTCCTCCACCCGTCTTGAACTAAGCCTATTCTCCTAAATTATCCAACTCGTGACCTTACACTTTCCCTCCGCTAGTTGATGATCGCATTAGGAAGGTGGCGCATCCAATGAGTCCTTTGAACCCACCCTCTTTCTCTCTTTTTCCTTCCCTAAAGAACACTTCCATCCTTCCACCCTTTTCCATTAGCAGGCCATCGTATTAGTCCACGTCTCGCCGCCTTTCCTTGGAATCTGCCTTTCCCTATTTTCACCAGCCTTCGCGCTCATCCAACTTCACCTGACCAAAGAATTGCCTTCTTCATTTCTCCTCCCCTGGCGTCCGCCATCTTTTAGAGCCATCTCGTCGGCAGCGACTTCTGTGAATTCTGAAGGGATTCTCTTAAGTTTTCCTTTCAATGTTCTTTCTCATTAGCCTTCTTTGATTCAAATCCATGTAATTGCCACCCCTCTGCGAGTATTATTGCAAAAATTCATTTTAAATTTCCATTATCCACGTTAAATCTCTAATCAATCTTTAATATAACTTTAAATGATCCAAAAAAATTATGTCAACCGTTTCATTCGGCTAAAAAATCCAAAGATATTCACCGCCTACCTCTAATTAGACTTCTAAAATATGCTTTGATAGTTGAGGGTTATGCTATGGTTTTTATCTTGTCTTGGTTCACTGCCACGGCACTCTTACAACTTAATCTACTTTCGTCCACATGCGTTGAGTTTTTTCTTCATTTCTTATGCAATGTAGAAGAAAATATTTCTAAATAAACCTTAAACTGTCACTCATTCATCTAGTAATGTTTGGATACCTGAATGATGCATAGAATTCAAATTTGGTTTATCTGTATTTTCGATCTCAAGTTTTAAGTTTAACAGGATTGGAAAAATGAACAAACTTGATCGGAGTCTCATATCTCCGAAAGCTGGATGTGTTGGTTTTTTTTCTCTTCTGTTTCTTTCGTTTTATTTCGACTACGCCTGCTCATCGGCAATGAACCGTCCCTCCCAATCCTGTGCCTACCCCTAACCCTATGTGCCCCATCAAATCCCATTCCCGGCCACCTCCTGTGCCGCCGCATCCCTCAAACCCTTTCTTCTATCTAAATTCTTGTTCCCGATGACTGGCTGGTTTTTCGCTCTCTTCTGCGGCATCAATAAATGCTCCTGTCAGCAGTTGTTCTTATTGTCATATGGCAAATATGGCCGGAGAAAAGTGGGGAAATGGAGTCGGGCGGCTTGAGAGACGACTAATACCGAGTTTAAAACGATGACGAGTGGCGTCGTGGAAAAGGTCATTTATTAGGCTTGGACGGAAAGGCTACAATGTTTCTTTATACCTGGCTCTTTATGACGAGAGATGAGAATGATATTGCCCGGGGCGAATTGCTGATTTACAAACGAATGAGCAACTGCGGTGCCCTTCCTCCAACTCACTCACCTTCAATGGCGAGAGTCGGATTCCAACCGTGTAAAAAATGTATATAATCCCTCAGCCATAAATTTAAACCGGAGTCGACATATTCCCCTAATGGAACCGTTTAGGACACGTAGTGAGTACTTTTTTGAGGACCGCCGAAGAAATGGAAATGGGAGTAGGGTATTTTTTTCTACCTCTCGACATGGAATAAGTGGTTACGAAAACCTTTTTCCATATGGAAATATTTTTGTACTTCATTAATTCAGAAATGATTCGTTCCTCTAGTCAGGCTGTTTAGCGTGTTCGGTCACAGCGGGTGTGGTTAGAGGAAGACAAGAAAGGCAAGAAAGAGTTACATCCTTGTGCGTAAATTACAGGAAAGCGACTGGCAAGACAAGCGATAAGGTTTCCTCAGTGCTTTGTTGACGTGTTGGTGACTCAATCGCAAAAAGTTTCAAAAACATGTCACTCTAATATTGCTCAAGAGTGGATACCATATTATTCTTGGATATTACTATCACGACGAGAGGGTAAAAAGCAATTATACGGAGATAAGTTCGATGAAAATAAGGAGGTATGATTTCACAATTTCGATATGAGTTTTCTAATATCGCAATCACATTCGTAGACATTTTAAATAGCACAATGGTTATGTTAGTCATGTAGCCATGGACATCTTCTGAAACCGAAATGTGTCTAAACTTCAACTCTTTAATTTATTAGTTTAATGCTAACAATTATCAGTTTAGAAATGAACGTATCCGTTAATTGAATCCATATTTTCGAGTCCAAATTGTTAAACAGTGACGCGCATGATTAGATTAATAAGGAAACGTCTAAATCAAAAATAAACGATAGAATAATAATCATTAATAAATTACCCTCATCTATTCAAGGAAAAATGTAAAACGGAAATGAAGAGAAGAGAAAGAATAGGACTTTTATATTAGTAGGGTAGTTGAAAAATGAAGATAATGTGAAATTGCAATCGTAAAAAGGTGAAGTGTTTTTGAAAAATCTTGCTGTGGTCTATGATTTCTTAAATTCTTATCTCAAATTAAAAATTATTTATCAGTATCGCCACATATTCTTAAGAATATTATTTATTTTATTCAATTAAATCCCTAAATTTAAATTGATCTAAATATCTTTCGCATTAAAAATAATGCATATGCGTTTCAGAAATTTTATATTAGCTCACTATATTTGTATACCATAATTTCAAAGGTAACAGAAATATTAAATATGCTTAAAAAGTCGTAGGGTTAAGTTAACATACAAGCATTGATTGCAACGCAAATTTGGCGTCCGCTCAAACTGAGCAGTGTCGGAAACAGGGCTGCAGCAGTAAACAAAGACGAACGGCGTGAAGATTTATGACTCGTCTCCCTTTCTCCGTCCATCATTCAACTCGTCGGGAAATAGAAAGAGCGTAACAAGCACCAGCAACTGCGTCCGATAAGTAGCCTATTTCTGGAAATGGAAAGGTTAAAAATATTTAGTGTCCAAGCAACACGGGGTGGCGTGCCAAGTTGATCCCCTGGCTCCCACCGACCTGTCCTTCCCCCGCCCGCTTCCCGTCTCTCCCGCCACCACCGTACCACCCCTCAACGCCCGCTCTGACTCGAGTCTTCCGCACGGCGGCGGACGCGACGTCCACCCCAGCGACCTTCGTGATTCGAATGAAGGAGCGCGCGGACCCTCATCCCCTTTGACGGGGAGCAAGGAGACGAAGAAGCCGCGGGGTCTCGCCCCGAAAAAATGAAATGGTCGGGGCCTGCCTGCCTCACGAGCGCGAGTCATCCCACCATCCTGCGGCTCGACTCTCCAACCGCCGTCTCTCGCTTGTGAGCGAGCAAGCACCCGTGGGTGGTCCCCCCGTGGACTGTGTCAAAGGCGACGGCCGCCCTTTGGTACACGATGCGACCCGGATGAGCCCTCACCTCCCGCCGCGTCCTCTTTTATATCTTTTTTTAGGACGTGTTGATAGGAGGGGCATATCCGCCTAAAGCTTTTATAATGTTGTTCTTCGATATTTTATTATTATTCATATAAAATATTAACAAATTAACGATAATCTCAAATCTGTAGAATAAAAGTTTGCCCTATTGCAGACCGCCATAAATATTTCTGAAATACAACAAGCATACAAACAAGGACTCCAGAATTCACAAAAGCGCCAACGGAAACATCCAGCATACAATATTGTTTTGCGCTTAAATTGCCGTATTTCTGTATATTTTCGAGCTTCATCGTGACATTCATCCTTCTTTTTGATCACTCAACGTATCTAGAGTTACCCTTCGGTAAGCCGCTCCTGACTCGTCGTCATTGACCGCCACCAGACCTTACAGTATTACCTATGTCCTTAAGAGGACTTGAATGTGTACCCATAAGGTCGTAGAATTGAGTCTCGTTAAGAAGCCACAAAAGTTTCAAAAGTTATGATTTTGAACTTTCATCCCTTGCATAATATTTTACTTTTCCTGTTGAGTGTGTACACAAGCAGTCAAAAAAATAATCTGAAGTCGTTACTTAAGAGGGAACTGATGTCAACCTTATTTGCAGTGTTGAATTAGGTGTATTTGATAAGACACGGCCATCGAAGCCTCGATTTAGTGATTATACATTGAAAGCCTTTCATTTACTGATTTTTGGAAGCTGAAGCTAAGAGTTTATGGTTTAATTCGGAGCAGGCAATAAAAGATCCAATTTTTGTGAGGGACTGGCGTGTGGCTTAGTAAGGAGGCACTGATGCTTTACTTCTTCTATATACTGACTACTTCGAACTCAATGTGGTACATTTTAGGTAAGTGTCCTTGGTTGAGTTTAGGTCTGCAGCATCCCCCATCCATCATCACCCGTTTGGTAATCTGTCGTTCCCTTATGTCAGGCTCACATAAGTACGTATCCGTGTCCCCTCAATTTCCCTACTTGTCTAACCTCTCCCCTCCTTCGGTGCATTCACAGGCGTTGCCCGGGAAATCAATGGGGCCGTAGTCTATAGTAACAAACCCGCCTCGTCCTTAGATCAGTCCGGCGGGGGCGGCCTCTGGTTGCTGCCATTCTTTGATCTCCTCCTCCCCCATTGGTGGAGGAAGGGGCCAGAGGGGAGAGAACGTTGGGACACTCCGCGCCGCTCGTCTCTCTCCCTTCTCGGCCCGCCCTATCTGCTTCCCCGTCGCCCTCTCGATCCCTGGGCCTCACCGACGCGAGGTGTCCGTCGTCGAGGTGAGTCAGGGTTGGATGAGGTGGGGGGAAGGCGGCCACCACAGTGGGAGTTTCCTGTCCGCGCGGCGCATGGTATGCGTCGCTCCCTATGAAAATAACAGGGAGAAAAATTAATAGCCGATTATTGAAACCACCGATTACCTTAATCCTTACTCATGAAAATTGTATAGACTACCTTGTAACATAGGCTAGATTCTGATGAAACGAGAAGATTTCCACTTGGCTCAGTTTTGCTGCTTACGAAAGTTCCACGCGCAGTTTTTCAACTTTTTTTACTATGGGATAATTGGCGCCTTGTTTGTTGGAAAAGAGATGCCTTGTATGGAGATCCAAAGGCATTCACAATGTGAAATTGTTACTCTTGACATCCGTAAAAGGAGATATGTATGCTTGAAAATGTCCATTTTTCCTCTTTCTTTGACGCTTATGCATGTAGAGTCGGCAGCGAGTTCCTATACTAAAGATTTTTGTTTTTTTTTTGGCATGTTAGAGAACCATATTTTAAAATTTTAAGTCGATGTTAAGTAAATTATGATCATGTTCATTGTGTTAAATGTTAATTTCATAAATATTGCAAGTCAAAACACAATGCAAGAATCATGCGACCTATTCAGGCCCTGGGAAAATTACAACGCAAATCATTTTCTCGGGGTGCAAATATTGTCATTCAAAATAACGTAATGACAATGGGACGTCTTACTGAGATTGTGGTAAATACTATCTTGAAAGAGATCGTCATAAAAGAAGTATTAAAATCTCCAGAGCAGCGATTTCTGGGAGGAAACACTAGAATGTAGACAGCCGATCGAGTCAAAGAAAACGAATCAGCATGTATTGACATTTCATCCTCTTTCAGCGACGCATTAATGGATATATGTACAACTTTCCCGAGTAATCGATTTTTGAAATATTTAAAACAACGAGTAACACAAGTACACTCCGTTTCAATTTATTATCAAACGAATCGAGTACTGAAATTATATCCTCACACGACGTATTCATTCTCTTTCCTTTCCCCCGTGCCGCCCAATGTCGCACCATTCTTCTCTCATGGCTTGCGCCTCTGTGACGCATCTTAAGCCCCGATTTGGTGGCTCAGGCGTTAATAGTTTTCCGAGATTTGTGGATGCGGGGGTCGGGGAAACGTCTTCATCGGGTGCATCATCATCCGAATTCCCGCGCAATCAACGTCAGCCTATCCACCCTGCACGCGCGCCACTCAATTTGAAAGCCACCAGCGGGAGAATTTTTCCCACTGCTCTTTTTTTCATTTTTTTCTTCATCCTCTCGCCTTTTTTTTCTGAAAACACGCAATTTTATGACCTCCATCAAATTAAACCCAGGGCCTCCTAGTCGTAAAGCTCGCCCGTCCCGCGCCGTGTCCTCCTCACCCTTCCGCTCCCTCGCCCCGCCCTTCCCCTCCCGCCCCGAATCCTACCCCAACGTTCACACCAGCGGCACCACATCCATCTCTTAACAGCCTCGCCCCCCCCCACACCCGTGCCTTCCCCACACCAGCGCGAGTAAACCTCTTAGCGTCCTCCCCACGCCCCCTCCCCGACGCCCACCTCTCTCGCTACTAGAGCTGTTAAAGACTTCGTTGACAGTGCATCGGCCGCGCTTCCGACTAATAATGAATGCACTTCGATTATTCCGGGCCCGCCTATCCTTCTCCGACCCCTCCGCACCCCCGGATATCCATCCCTCCCGGCTGTATGCGGTCTCTCAATCGGTCGAGACCACCCCGCCCCGAGGTGCACCGGCCGACACCTGCGCGCGCTATCATAATCATCCCACAGAGGAGCGTCCCGCTCTAATTTATGGAGAATCGTTGTGTGGGTACGATATTGCTTCGATCGCCCCTCGATTCTCTCGCCTAACCGTAAAATTGATTATGGATAGCGTTTGGTTTGCCTATCTACTATTATAAACACTCCGCCCCGATCTCCATTACTCATGAGTCGTTTACATGGTGCTCGGGAAATAATCGAAACTCTTTCCAGGCGTTCAAAACTCGATTGTGAAATGAATGTTTTCATTTTCAACGTTTAATTCCTCTTGACTCATGAAGTAAATGAACTGAAAAGATGCACTGTCATTTCCTTATAGGCTTGAAAAACTGCTGGAGAAGTGATTTTAATGATGCTGTTTTATCATTTTCTATGGAAAGGAAACCATTAAAATATCTGAAAATGTATGTACTTTTCGAATTGATATAATGAGACGCATGAGAATCGTATGCATATGTCTAATGCTTTTTTCAATCGTCTTCGAAAAGAGTGCCTGGAAGTTATTCATTGAAAAGTAGCTGTTTTTTAATGTTGGGAAAGTATGAATATTTTCCTACTTCATATCGTATATGTGTATAATCGAATGATTATTTAATCTTTGCATAGTTTGAGCAAAACTCATTAACCTTTTTGTAATTTGAGGCAGTGCTCATAGAATTGGTGAAACCTTTTTTTAGAATATAAAGTTATATATAATCATGCTGCAATTTCTAATGGCATCATAACGTGGAACCATTACTAATTAATAACTTTTCAATGTTTTACAATAAATCAGTAGTAGTAGTATTTAGGGAAGGCGACTGACTGCTGAGGTCATTTGAGGCATTAGGGATGGACAGGAAAGGCTGAAGGGTGGAGACAAACCCGGCGTCAGCAATAGCATACTCTTTACGAAGGGCGTCAAGGGGTCCTCAGCTTAACGTTCCATCCGACGGACGGCGTACTCACTATAAGTTCCCTCCACAAACCACCTCAAGTAGGGTTCGGGATGCCACTGAAAAATATCTGCTGCCGTCGGGACTCGAACCTGGGTGGGAAGCCAGTACGTCAGCCACCGCACCATCCCGATCCCCACAATAAATCAATGGAAGGAGCATATATGTGGTATTTGATTTATATTCGAATGCCAATCTGCATTATCGAAATGCTTCATCTTATATCCAAAGCAAAATTTCAGTAACCATAAAAATATGCAAGTGGTATCAATCAAGGATTAACCTGAGCAGGAGTGTATTCTCTGGAAAATCTAAAATTCATAACGATCTCTGTTCATGAAGTCAAAGTACTCGTCTCATTGAGTGCAACTTCAACCCAATATTCAATTTATTTCTCATTTACTTCAGTTGGCCATTTGAAATATTTCACACCCTCTACCGCTCTCTCTCTCTCTCTCTTACATTTTTTCACATAAAAGAATGCTGTGTCATTATTGACTTTATTCCCATTACATATATCTAGTTTACTTGTTGTAAATCGTGATAAAAGGTGATTCCTCAGGCATGGCATCTAAAAGTAGTAGGAAAATAATTCAGAGGAATTAAAGTTTAATATAAGATGATGCACAGGTCAATTTGGAATGTAAACTCATTGTCTATTATATTACATATATCTACTTTATTTACGAGTTTTATTGATTGAAAGTATGTTAAATATTGGGTTAAATATAAGGTCAGACAAAATTATTTGATTACTTCCCCCATTTTAGCTCATGCTAATGGAAGCCAGCGCAGAGATAATCCTCTTATTTTTTCTCTTATCTCTTTCTACGAGTATTATGCCGGAAGACGTGTCGATTTTCTTGTACGTGAATGACTTCAACCCTCAGTACTTCAGGCTATCACATAGTAATTGAAGGCGTTCCAGTACCTAGCAGTAGGAAAATCATTCAAATATGATATATTTTACTTCGTGACCAAATTTAGGAGCGTGTCTTTGCTGTCACAGCCCCTTTTGTTATTTACGAACCAATTTGGAGAATCTGTAGGTGGAAACATGATGCCAATAGGTGAAGTACATCTTCATTTTCTCCAATTTCGCCCTCCACACCCACTGCCTTGTCCTCGGTCATAAGTTTTACCCGGAATCCCATGAGGTGCACCTGGGGGATAATCCACGGCGGATATTTATCCCCACTGGCCGGAAGTGGAGAGGCAGAAGGCGATCCGGCGACAGCGGGCGAGAGGCGAAGAAGGACGAATGGGCCCCATCGGCGCCCGCTCTCTCATTCCCTCGTGTAACACCCAGTTCTACGAAAATCCCATCTGTGCTGCCACGTTTTTCACATTTCACGGGAATGCGGCTTTGGGCGGGAGACACGGGTACTGATCTCCAAGACCGCGGACAGCCTCCGGCATAAGTTTCCCATTGCCCACCACCCACCGGCTTCTCGTCCGTGGAGTGAGGCGCGCTGAAATGGGACGAAATGATGATGCCGTTGTTTCTCACATGTACCGAAGAGGTGGGTCGTGCTGGGTCGAAGGGACCCTGGGGAGGGTAGGAGGTCGGACGACATGTGAGGGGTGGCACCCATCCGCCTTGCACCTTCCCTCCACCCCTTGAACCAACCCTGTTGAAGGTTCAAGAGGGAGGGAGCGTTAGAGGCAAAAGGGCGGAAGAGGGATTGTGTGGGTCGAAGAGATTTTTTTCTTCCCCTTCCTTGAAGGGCTTATCTTCCTCGTCCCTTGCCTCTGGGACGGAAAGGGTGCATGGGGAAAAGAAAAAGGCGGGCAAGAAGGATATATGTAGGAGGGGCTGGGTGGAAGTAGAGGGCAGTGGGCCCAAATGGCGTGCGTTTTTGGAGGTGTTGGGTGGTAGGGACGTGGGGAGGGGGGGAGAATGCAGTGGTAGGGCGGTGTGTCTTAAGGCCTGACGATGGATTTATTATGCCGGGCGGATGGCTCGTCTAGCACAATGCACAAAAGGGAGAAGACGAACGGGTACAGAGAAAAAATGGCGGGAGTGTCCTCCCACCCTGGTTCTCTCTTGAGTATCTCACCAATGAGAAGCGACGTCGCCATGCGAATGGAATTTAGACGCGCTACTCTTTAATTAGTCTTAAGGTTGCACTTAATGGGGACGGGAAAACTCTGCCCCTTACTCATTTGTGAATTTTCTAATGGAAGCCGAATATTACACCACCATCTTCGGTAATGGCGGTGATTTTGCTTCCATAAATCGGTGCCGTCGATCACGAGGAGGCTACCATTGCAGCAAATGGTGCCGAGTGAGAGAGAGAAGGAGGAAGTAAAGACTTTTGGGGGAAAATTGCTTTAATTAAGAAGTCCGAAATAAGAGCGGGAAGTAGGAAAATGCAATATATGACGGTGTGCTTTAAGTTCCTTTTGTTAATTTCCGGCCCACTCTCCTTCTTGAAACAGCGGGCTATTGTGTTTGCCTGGCTGCCCCATTGGTGGACGATCTCCCTTGCCCCTTGTGGTACGCCTTTCCTATCCTCAAGCTGCCTGGTGTCACTCTGATGCGCCATCACCAACACTCGCAGCGAATGGCTGGACTCGGACGCACATGAACCCTAAGGAATATCCTTTTATACGGTGAAGTGAGATGAAATAACAAGTCAATGATGGCCATTAATTTTTTCCCTAAAAAATGTGATAATTGAAAGCTATTTTATCACAATTTCTATTTTATCCGCAGTCAATGTCACCAGCTAGCTAATTGGTGGCTATCACGAAAAATGTTACTTCGAGCAGTCACAGTTAACCGTAAAAATCTTAAAACAATGATTCGGTCCTCATCCGACACTTCCCGTTGGATAAACGATGGTGCTCTTGAATTTTTGCTTGTTGATGAAAGGCCTAAATGTAAATGATTCGAATGATTTGTAACGCCGTTAATTCAATTAGAACAAGAAAATTGAATTATTTGCGTAATTTAACGTTTAATGGGCACTAAAGTGACTCATTTTATTCCCTTTCCGTGTTTTATACCGGTTTATTTCGTGCTTAACTCGCATAGCAACGCTTTTTGCCCTGCTATCGCCTCCAAACAGCGAAGAGAAGCAAGTTCACTTTCATTTCTATAAAGCCATGAAAAATTGATAACCCATCAAGACCCTTTCTGGAGCATTAACGTCATCGTTAAGTGCTGCAGGAGAGTGAACAGATGAAGTCTATTCACACAGCATCCCAGTGGTCTCAACCATAAGTCACAGATTATTAAGAGAAGCGGGCTCATTCAAAAGATAAATGTTCCCATGAGTACGTTCTTGTAAACAAAGTGAATTTTTATGTGCGTTGCTAACAAATCACGAAGTCTCCGAATTAGAGTGGAGCTGTATTATTACTAGAATGAATTAAAATTTCTAATCTACTGCAACAATTTCAGGTTTTATGTAATTCATTTAGATGCTCATATTTAATGTAATTTTTCATTATCCAAATCCTCCATTATGTTCAAGAACGCTTTCCAAACTCTATGGGAAGTGAATTTCCCTTTTTATGGGAATGTATTTAATGTAATACTGTAAAATGATATGATTTGTTTTAACTTTAGCGTAAATATTGTCAAATAAATTTCTATATGATTTCAAGTTGGATGTGCTTATTTGTTTCTCATGCTGGAAATTTTAGATAGATATAAATTTTCTGCAAAACCGACTCTAAAAAAAGTATAAGATATTTCTAAATAGAAAGTTTCATTGAAAGTTATTGTACCCGATGAAGTTATTAATTTTAGTCTCTCTGGTATGATACAGGTATTTCTGGTTCCAACGTTCGCATGAACTATTTAAAAAATCTCAACGAAAAGTCTCATTTACGGACACATTATGCACGATATCTCCTTTGTACTTGACCCCATCTTCGAAACGCTGTCCCCAAAAGGCAAAACTACCAATTACTGGGGCCCAGCGGATGGATTTAAAAGCGACGAACAAGAATTGGCTTAAACGTCTTGTGTTGTCATGTGGATAGAACCCTCCGTGGCTAATTTGTGTTTCTCTGTCACCCTGGGGTATTATACCCTTTCGTCTTTAGAGGAGTTGACATCAACGAAATCCCTCTCCAATGGCTGAGATATTGCTGCACGTGTGTTTCAAATGTAATATCTAACAGACCTTCGGCTGCTCTGGACACATATCTGGGACGCATTTTTCATCCTTCACTATACATCACCCCTTGCGTTTCACCTTTCATAATTAAAATAAATGTCGCTAGGGGCGGCGCGAGAGTGAGTGTGTACTAGAAGCAAAAAATGCACCTTCAAGGCGAGAAGGCTAAAAAGCCCTTTCGGTGGCATGGATATTTTTTCTTGCTTTGTCAGCGTCAGTATGATGTAAAAGTTCAATACAAATACGTAAAGGTCTCATGATCAGGTATTTTTCTTACATCATATCGAAATATATATCGTGCTGACCCTAATGAATAGTTTTTTAATTCCCACCAGGCAAAGAATTTCAAATCTTAACCCAAAATTTTAAAACTTGTCATTTTTTCCGATTAGCCCCTAGGAATAATGTAAATTAATGAAAGTATATCGCTCATACCTTTAATTTGTATCTGGTTTTGTTTCTTCTTTGTATTTCAGTCGTACTGAGTTACTTGAGGTGTGTTTTTTAATCTAATTAATATAAATGTACCTATAAAGGCTATTGTGGATCGAGGGGCAATAAAACTTTTTATCATAAAAAATTGGTTCCTCAATGGTATATGAATCATTGTTCATAATTAATGACCTTTTTCCATTTACTGATTCAATACAATTGTCGTTAATTTTCAAGTAGTTGAGATGTCATTTTGCGGTTTCATGCAATTTCTCCTTACGTGAGCCAGAGATGAATTTTAAACTTTTGCTTAGTTATTTAAAATTATATCGGCTGATAAATAGGAAAAACATTTTCTTTCGCATACGCTCGATGATGAGCTCAGAACATGGTATTCCTATGTTCCCTAATAATTCGACATTTATAGACGAAGACAGAAGTGACAATACAATAATTCAAGCATTGGCTTTATCAATATCAATAAATATATTGTATTAATTGCCGTAGGATGAATATAATTGTTCACTTCATTGGCAGTGATTGAATAACTGAGAGAGATTTAAAAGTAGTAAGCATAAAGTAAGGCTACATGAAAATATAATGAATTATATATAAATTGATTAACTAAATGAAGTGGAAACACAATTATTTGCAAACAGATTATGGATCAGATTGCTTACTAGTTTAAACTTCTTTAATTATGGAATAGTTTTAGACTTGACGATTAGGAAACTTTCCATATTAGAGTAATGATAATAAAAAATTGTCGAAATCGCAGTTATCAATTATCATTTAATAATGGTAATGTTTCACTGTTTCCAAAAATATTTCATAAAGTGAAATTTCCATAAAGTTTTGCAAAAAAATATTTTTAAGAACATTTTATTTTATGCTTAAGCCTCTATTAGTGCAACTATGGACTAAAGGTACCACCTTCATAAAGGTGAACTTCTCCTGAGAGAATGTGCTTATTTTTTTTAACGTAGTTAGAAATTATTTCGAGTAACGCAGTAAGAAACAATTAAATGGATACAGGAAAACGGAAAAAATAGTTAATTACAGTAAAATACTAAACTAAAAACATTATATGCGTAGGACGTTGTGAGAAGAATGGCTAGAGGGCGACCTCGCACTCCATTTTGCCGGCACCCGTCGCTCTCACTCTGCGTAGCTTCTTCTTCCGGGCTTCGCCCAGGAAAACTATATATGTTTTCATTTGCATCTGCTCTGCACTGTGAGTTGTTATTCTTTAAGATTCAACCAATATTTGTCATTAATTCATGATAAGTCACTGATAGTTGTGAAGAGGCGATGAAAACATATTCATTTCGTGTTATTAACATTGTATCAATCAACGAAAAATGTAACTTTAGGTTGACAGAGTAATTTATTCTATGCGATAGATGGTATTATTATACTTTTTCACAGCCAAATTGCCGTGCATATCAAAACCTTATCAACCTTTTTTTTTTGTTTAATATCGATTTTGTGAAAGGTTGCATTTGTTAATAGTTGAGTTATACTGGCATTGCTGAAAATATTGCTTTTTATTCGTTATTTGCTAACTTTAAATGTTTTTGTAATTATCTACTTAAAAATGAATAAATATGACATTAATTGTTTGATCTTTTGAATTACTCCATCTGCCAATATGCCAAAAGTAGTCATAAATTTAGCCTTCACTGAAAGAATTCATCGGTGAAAGGAATCAAGTATATAGTATAATCTGTACTCTAATAGTGCTTATGCATATAACTAACGAATTGAAATGGTGTTAACCTAGACTAAAGATTCATTCAGAAAGAGAGTGCAAGAAATGAGACAATTTTTGTTTAACCTTGAGTATGTCGATTTTAAACTCTATTTTACTCAATCTTAAATTTTGATGAAAATTGCAAGCCTACATTTTTATAAATAGTAACCCAACTACACTTTTATAAGTCAAATCCAACATGTTTCATAGTCTCACCAGAAAATGTATCCTTCACCTAAGCTTAGATCAAATAATTTCTAAGCTGTTCCTTCAAAAATGCAAACCTTGATGCCTAGTTTTTTTTAGGTGACTGTAGAATTAAATATTATGGTTTTTATTAGATTATTCAGTATTGTGCATTTTTTAAGAAGACAACAGGACATAATAAACAAGCCTTTTGTCTGTTTGCTGTGAAGTTGTGGAGACGCTCATTACAAGGGTTCTTTCAATCAATCACACTAACCGCCCTATTGATGGTAGAAACATTTACAACACTTGAAGGGAGTTATAAATATACGGGAAGGTCATCAAAGATATCCTGTTTATAATATGGGTTCGATGTGGAAACAAATTAATACATTAATCAAGCATGATCTGCTGGTGTCCATTATAGTCACCCGTGATTAAGGAAGCGGAACGAACAGGAATAATTTTGGATTCATTATCATAATTTGTCGTAGTACAGGTGATCTTGGGCAAATAATTATGGAAATGTGACTGTAAAAAAATGAGAACATGTTAATTAAGTATTAAAAATTTCATATCCTGAGTTCCAATCTTACCGGAATTCTCCATATTCCCTTTCATTGTAAGTCATTTGAAATTTCAAAATAAGTAAACGAGCTCATATTAGCGAATGTTACTTCCAGATATCAAAGAAAGATACAACTATGGATAACAAGGATGGATCTATGGATTGCTGCGTTTTATTTAAGAAATTGCGAGCACTGTAATTGTTGATGTTACATCTGAAATTGGCTTACCAAAGTATAAATGAATGATTAATTTGGAAATAAAAATAATACTATGCAAAGTTAAATCACCAGCTACAACCATCCAAAACTAATCTCTTAAGTCTATTTCTCATAACATATGATATACTTTTCCATGTGGATGAACTTTCTAATCAAAGAAATATGACTTAAAAATTCTGTGTTTTAACAAATGTATAACTAATGTAAAGTTTCTGTATTTAAATACACACTTTAATGGATGCCCAGCACTATGGTAACGCTAAATCAGGAGAATTGCACAAAATTCCTCAAGTCCGGCCCCGGTATAACACGTTTCCTTTCCACGGCATTCACCAGAGTATCGCTACTCCCCTTGATAACTGAGCTATTCATTCGCCGTCTCGAGATCCCTTGAAGTTATATATTTCTCCATTTCTCCCCAACCCCTCATTAGCGAGCAATTTGATGCACTGCTGCGCCGCTCTTAACGAAACGATGGCTACAATGTAGTTAACCATTCAGTTTCCCCGTGCTTATCGCCTCCATCGGAGAGTGACACTGCAGATACAGGGCGTGCCGTGCAACAAGGGAGATAATATCGCAGCGGAATTGGCCGTAAAGTGATGCCTGGAATGATTTACGGTTCTCGTTGTACGCAGAACCGAGGCTAGGTCAAGAAACACGGTCCGCGACCAAGCAGCATTGTGTGCAGGCCTCCCTTCCGTTCAGCCGTGTGTGTCCATGGTGGGTCGTGGATGGGAAGACGAGAAACGAGCCCTGGGATAGGGATAGAGAGGGGGAAGGAGGGCAAGTACATTTTGTGGGGGAGGTGGTGGCGATGGAGCAAGGAAGTTGTGGAGAAAGAAAATACGACCTTGACGGTGTTGCCGTTCGAAAATTTCAAATATTGTAGCAACTGCTTCATGAGGAGGTGAAATTTATCTCTGTATTAAATAACATTTATTGCACCAAACATGAGAGGGTCCATATTTTATAAGTTTCTGTCAAACGTGCTTACAAATACACCCTCTACCCTCGGTAGCGATGCCACCGTAAAAATTCGGGCATTCGGCGTGCCAGAAATTTATTTGGGTTTGCGCATTTTCTATTCTCAAAGGCATTAAAAAAATGCTGGTGTCTGTTAAGGTTTTCATTTGGGGCTGTTTTGATATATTTTGGAGGGAAAACGAACTCAGTTAAGTCATCAGTCAACCAGTAGGAATTTATCCATTTGTCTCAATCTGTTCGACTAAAAAAATTCGAATAAAAATTGAGCACATGCGATTTGTATACTATTTGGGTTTATCTCTAATGTAACGTGACTGTGAGATTGAGGTATATGATAATGGTTTCTAAAAGAATGATGACTAGAACAGTGCTCACTACAACCATTCCCAAAATTTATTCCGTGCTATTACTATACTCTTTACAATTTCTCTGTCTCTAACAAATTTATTTTTAAAAAATGTATCATCTGTGGCAGTTATTCCTCAAATTATTTAGTCAAGCACTTTTGGAATAGGAATTAAGATATTGTTATATATATACTATAACCACAGTAATTAACCCGAGGGTCGGGTGCCCCGAGCGCCTTGCCCGGGAATCGAACCCGGGACCCTCCGGTCAGTACCCCCTGGACTACCGCGACCCACACACACACATATATATATATATATATGTAAAAATTTATTTAAAAAAAAATATATATATACATATATATATATATATATATATATATATATATATATATATATATATATATATATATATATATGTGTGTGTGTGTGTGGCAGTAGTCCAGGGGTAGGGCTTTGGTCTACTGATTGGAGGGCCCGGGTTCCATTCCCGGGCAAGGCACCCTGGGCACCTGCAGCTCCACCCAATCTATGTTATTTTTCAGGTACCAGATCTTCCTAGGAAACCATAACCGGCACAAGAAAAGGAGGTGGCCCCTTGCCCCGATGTGTTAATTTCACACGCCGTGTAGGGTGTGAAATTCTTAGTACTGGGTGAACTCTACTATTACCTAACAAACCGACCTTCGGGTGATTACTGTGTTTAACTATAGAATGACAAAATTACGTCTCTTTTTTATATAACCATGCAGTACTTTGTTGTTCTTTATACTTCTTATTTTATAGTGTTTACAAATCATTTCAATGATTACTGTTCTTTTCAGGATCCTACTGAGGAAACTGCAAAATACGTGAGTAACAAATTGTTTTAGTCATCTATTGACTCACTAGCTAATAGATGTTAATTTAGTGAATAAAAAAAATTATAATTTGACTTAATGCATAATCTTTACCATTGGACGATAAATACTTAAAGATTTTCTGATTTAACATTTTCTGTAAATTATCTGAATATTTTCATAACTTGTGCAATCAAGTCCTAACATGGTGCTTTTAGCATATTGATTATATTCAAGTAGCTCAAATTAACTTTAAACTGTGGATTAATTGTACCGGGATGTCGAATTAAATTTTCCAGAATTTGGAATTTCGAAAAATTTAAGGTGAGAATATTTATTCCAAATGGTTAGAATAAAAGTGCTCATTTCATCCATACGGTGAAAAGTCAGCATAAAATTTGTGCGTCAAATTAAATTTTATATCTGATTTACCTCTGTACGTATAACCAAAAAATGTATCTTCATGGGTGGGAACTGGAGCGTTCATTTTGTTTTAAGCTATTTATGGTAAGGGAATCACCTTTGGTTTTTTTCGTACCATCTTAAAAGCGGAAAAAGTGCTCAAAAACATAATTAATTATTTTGTGATGTGATAATTAGATGGTCAGTAACACATGGACACTGCAATGGTGTAATGCAACAACGAGCGCATTAAATGACGCCTTATAGTTGTTTATGAAAAAATTAATATTCAAAACAAAGGATTAGATAAGTATCTTTGCAATTCTCTTCTTCAAAATTCCATGAAAGTTTTAATCTAAAGAATATATTTTCATTAAATTTTCGATCAATATCATGCAACTGTCTGCCCCACCTTTGTTGAGAAGAGTAGTACTTCATATTATTATGGTGAGATGTCATGTCAATTCACGATGAGAGGTGTTTTTAAATTATCATTACTTCGTCATAGGGGAATAGGCTTTAAATGCTCAACATCACTTAAAAAGCATGCCCGTAAAAATACAATTATTTCGTTAAATTTCAGCCATAATTTTATGTTAGGAAATTATGAAATTTTCAATCATCTTAAACACGTTACGACGAAAGTTGTGTAAAAAATGTCATAGGAGAGTTGTAAAACATATGGGCATACATTCTCTCCTAGCGTTACCATTCACAATACAGGTATTTCTGTACAGTTGCGAAAGGAAGATGTGGGGCGGGGATAAAGGGGGGAGGAGAGTTTCGACCGTTTAGATTGCTTGCTGCCGTTAATGCGTCGTAAACACTCTCTCCCATGCGCAGAGTTTGTGAAAAACGAAGGAGAGATCCTGGAGCGGTGAGTGAGGAGAAGGGAATTTGGTGGAGGGAAATTTGGGGGCGGAGGGTTCGAGCTAAAACAAGGAAAAAAAGGAAACGCACCGCGCGTCGCTTTTAACAGATTACCTCTCTTTGCTGAGTGGAAGTTGGCAGTGGCTACGGTGATTGGGGTAGTGGGGGAACACATTGGAGTGCGTGCGAGGGACGTATCATACGGATCCTTAGAACCATGGGTAGAATAGGGAACGAGTGAGGCAGACAGGCTGAGAAGAAAGAGCTGCCGCCCCTTTGGAGTAAGGGATGTTTCTCGCAATTGGAATATCCGGATTGTGAACGGGAGAGCAGAGGGAGTTAGAGGGGCGGAGAAAAGATAAGACGTAGAGGAAAGAGGGGAGAAAAAAAATTAAGAGGAGGGAGAAACTTTTGCAAGGTCTGAGGTCCACCTTCTCCCGTCTCGAGATTTGGTAGTGGCTAGAGTCTAATTGAGACATTCCACCTGATTGAGTGGAAATAGTGCCCAGAAATCCAGGGAAAGCACGGCGAGAAGGTAAAAATAGTGATAACGATAGAGTGAGTGGCATAGAAGGAAGTGAGACGGATTATTCAAAGAAATGCAAACGTATGAATTGAACCAAATCGAATGTCAGTAGTCTCACCTTTAAAACATAAAATACATAGTTTAGGAAAGATGATGGGGAATATTAAAGTGATTCTCGCTAAGTGCGTAAATTAATGAACAAATTTGGGAATCTATATTTATTAACACGATCCTTTTTCAATAAATTAGGTCATAGAAATATTATACTGAAATTGATGCTGGAACGGACATGAATGTACCACAGGGGAACATCTTATGTTTAAATCATGTGTGCTTGGTGAATTTAATCGCTGAGAGAAATTTTGATCAACACATATATAAATATATATATGCTTATATATATATATGTGTGTGTGTGTGTGTGTGTGTGTGGGTCGCGGTAGTCCAGTGGGTAGAGCGTTGGACTACTGATCAGAGGGTCCCGGGTTCGATTCCCTGGTAAGGTATTCTGGGCACCTGCAGCTCAACCAAGCTATGTGATTTTTCGGGTACCAGATCTACCTGGGAAACCATAACCGGGGGAAAGGAAATGGCCCCCCTATCCTGATATGTGAATTTCACACGCCGTCGGGCTTAGTACTGGGTGAACTCTACTATCACTTACCAAACCGACCTTTGCTGTGTTATTATGGTATTATACGTATATATATATATATATATATATATATATATATATATATATATATATATATATATATATATATATATATATACGATGACATACATATTTTTGATGTGAAATATGCTCCGTGAGATAATTATGAATTTTTTATAATATCCTCTAATAGTATCTAATAATACTAGAACAGTCCATCGTGTTTTTACACTTCAAATTCTTATCGGGCGCGTGATGTGAGAAGGAACGGAAATTTGAGAAGAGGTTTGGCTATCTGTAATAAAAATGTAATAGCATAGAGGAAGCCTAGGGAGAGACGCACAATTATCTATTGATTCGGTGAGACTACTGTTAAATAAATAAGAAGTAATTATATTACATATTAAATAATGAATAAGACAAAGCAAGCTTGATGTAGTTATCAGACAGATATAATTGCTCTAGAAATAAAACTTTTGTAGACACTATAACGAATATTTAAAGCAATATCATATTTTAAGTAAATCTATTTTCTTAAAAACATATCTCGGTATTCGAAAAAGCTTTCATGAAATCAGCGGGCTTTGATTAGCTATATGTTACAAGTGCATGGTTTAAAAATATTTTAATGTTTTTATTTTCTGATATTATTAATTGTGAAAATATTTAATTGCGTACACGTAAAATAGAGTGTATAAATCGAAAACAGAAAAATTACTTGGAAAAATCAAGTTATTATGCTTTCTTTAATTTAAAAAAATACATTTTTATGAAAACTTACTAGTTTTTTCCAAGTACATAAGTGGCTAAACCGGCGTTATTTTCTTTAATAATCGTGTAACAAAATTCGATTGAGATCTTTTTTCACTTCAGTATACTTTTCCTACTCTGCACAAACCTGCCGGCACCTCACTTGGCACCTTGACTCTAAGTGGTCCCCCCTCACCTCAATACACAAACACCCCTTGAAACCGTTCCCTAGCGCCCTTCAGTCTCTCATACTGCACCCCGCGGCATCCTTACCCCCGAACTTCATCCCCCTCCAATGACCCTCCCCACACTTCACGCTTTCGCCCCCTCCCACTATTTTCTCTTGCCTCTACCACCTCCTCCGAAAAGATGTTATGTCACTCGTAAAATTAAGTTTTTACGACAATTTTATGGACACGTTGTCATGTTCCACAGATTTCGCTTCTGAATGAACTAAGGAATACTTTACAGTGTTCTAAAAATCTTCTCCACGCAACGCAAGCTCTCTTGGACGTAGGTTCTCCGTTTCCGTCTCCCTCGTTCTCCGGTGCTCCACTCGAAATGGGACCTCCGCGCCCTCCGCACCTCTCCGAGAAGGACCCGATGCCTTTCGCCGCACCCTCTCGAGCCCCCCGCCTGCTCCTTTGCATCTCTCGCTACGCCTCGCCACGTTTCTGCATCACAATTTCCCTTTAATGCCCTTAATATCGGCATTCTCATTGTCAAGGGTTCTCCTCCCATTCAGGTCCTGGCACGTGACAAAAGTGATTTATCATTTGGGAGTTGAACTTATTATAAGAATAATTAAAATTATATTAAGAATATATTGAGAAAATTAAATCGATATTTATTGATAAATTTAAATTATTAATTATACAAAATTCATTCTACCTACATTTCTGTGACATCTTTGTTTCTTAACCTCATCAGCTATTCAAAATGTGCATAAAATAATGGCTTGTCGCTTTTTATTACTCGCCATTTTATTTGAAGTTCTATAGGTGTACACAATATGTGAAAAAGCGTATTAATATAATTTTTTTAAATGAATAATGAAAGTAAATAATGAAGACTTCTAAAATAAAAGCACATTGAAAAAATATCAATATTGTATTAATGTGTGATGTTCTTTTTTATTAAAACTAGTTTTGAAATTTGAAAAAGTAATAGCATAGAACTTTTAGACCTTGAGAGTTCAGTAATTTATTATCTAACACTTTCCTACACTTTTTAATGCTACGTACACGCATTGAGTTTGAAAGCTAACGCGTAATTAGCAGGAGGTCATCCTCTTAATAATAGATTATACTCCTTTGAGCTCCATTCATCATGACGCGAATGCGTCGAAAAGTTAGAAAAATGGTTTTAGTTTAAGGTTTTCCTCAAGTAGAAGTAGTGGCAGTTAGGAGAGGCGACCGACAGCTAAGATCATTTGCGCCATTAGGAATGGATGGGTAAGGAGGACAGGTTGAGGGAAACCCGGTGTCGCCATTAGCCTGCTTTTAACGAAAGGCGCCAAGGGATCCGCAATATAACGTCCCATCTGCCGGACGGCATCCTTAAAGTGGTCTCCACCAAACACCTCATCTCAAATAGGGATCATACTGACCAAGGTTTGCCGTTTCCAGGATTTTAACCTGATACTTCTAGTTGGGAAGTCATTACGTTAGCCACCACACCATTCCGATCTCCTTAAGATTTTCCTCTTCGCAAATCTAGTACCTCAACTATTCAGAGAAATTAAATGTAAAGTAATAAATTATGACCAAATCAGTCTGTTATGTATGGGATGAGAATCAATGTGAATGAAACAAAGGTTTACGAGAAAGAGGGAAGTTGCATTAAACGTTAAAATGGAAGGGTAAAAACTAGAGTAGGTTGAAACATTGACCTATCTTAAGGGTATTTTGACAATTATGTAGGTATAGGGATGTAGAGTAGTAGGGGCACACAAATAGGATTCGCTCTGGGTAAAAAAGTATTCACAGGAAGAAGGTAATTGATGTCTATGAATTTGAGTAAGGGTATTAAGAAAGTACTCATGAAAACTATGATATGGAGCGTGGTTTTGTGCATTACGAAAAAATGGTCGTTGAAGCCAGATAATAGGCGTAGATTTTAGGATTTTCAGAAGAGGGTGTGGGGAAGGATGGAAAAATATACGAAAAGAAATGCAAACTAAGAAGTGTTAGACATGGTAGAGGAAAAGAGAGGATTGTTGGAAGAGATCCGTAGAAAGCAGAATAGGCGAATAAAGATCTTTTTGATTGACGATGAAATGTTGAAGAGTGTGGTAGAGGGAAGATATTAGGCAAGCAATGAAGGGTGAGGAAAAAAACATGTTTTGACGTAATGAAGGGAGATCGTATGCGAGATCGAAGAAAGATCCATTGTAGTGTGGTGTGTCAGATTGTTTCATATTATGTGATGACAAGAAATGTAGACGTGTTTAGTCTGTGCCCGTCCAAAACCTACGTTATACGATAAACAACGATATATTAATTATTAGATGCACAGCTCCTAGCAGATACCGTCTTGAGTTACCATATGCTTTCTTCCAGTTTACGTTAAATTCTAGCATACTATACGATGTTCATTAAACCTTTTGCACGCTTAGAGTTATTTAAGATACATATATAAAAACATTGAAAACCTTTATACTCCATACGATTTAAATAATTGAACATTCATGAGCTCATTAAGAAAAGCTTAAGATTATTTCTGTCTAAGTGGAATCCGCTGGTGCAGGATTTGCAAAAAAAATACAGGTACGGCCTAATTTGGATAAATCTTAAATTGCCATGCCAAAAAAATATTCACAAGGAATTTGGGTTTTAATAACCTCTCAAGCCTTTCAGTGTACGGCTGGAAATTTATTCTCATGAAGAAAGAGGAAGCCACCTCAGCAAGTGAAAGAGGACATAGAGTAAGATCAAAGCTTAAGTGACTCGCTTTGCATAAGCTTCCAATAAAATATACCTACTTTGAAAGGCCCTCGCTATTTCCTCGTCTCTGCACCTATGCGGCAATAATATATGCAAATTATTACTTACTTTGTGGTTACATCGTAAAAATGGAATGTTTAAAACTTGGGTGGGAGCATCTACTCTTACAGCTAATGCATTTTCTTAAATAACCCAGTATTTTACACGCTAAAGTGCACAGAATCCTATGCGATTCTGAGAGCAATTCAAGAAAGTATCTATAATGGCCCCGAGAAGGAAAAAACTTCTCTTTCAAAATGACATCTGCCGTTTCCAAAGGGAAACGTTATTTACTTTGAAGTTCCTTTATCAGTCGGTTGAAAAGTCCCATTGGGTGGCATTGAGTTTTGTATCATCTGTTGTAGTCCTAAAAAATAGAGCCAGAAAAAAGAATTAAAGGGAGCACTTCGTGCGTATCGGAGGCTATCGGCGAGGAACCTCGTTTTATGGTGTCATTTTATTACAATAAAATATTTCTGGTCGAATTTTTTTGGATTCCCTCTTACAGCCTCTTGCATCTGAATCCTGGAGTTATCTCGCTAACTCTCTAGATCTCTCAGCAAGCCCTGTCGTTTTTCTTCATTTTTATCCCTTACCTACGCCGTTGTTGCTGTAGCAATCGTAAGCAAACATCTCTCAAAATACTTCCACAGTCTTCTGCCATGGTTACCACCCTGCAATCTTCCATCCCTACTTTGTAGCCTGAATTCCAATAATTTGTGGTACAGGTAAAAATCTATATTTTATATCATTCTAGGGAAAAGATAAATGGTATTATTCTTAGATTCGACATGTATTTAGGCATGATAATATGTATTTTAAAACTTGTTTATCAAATATCTAGCCTGCCTTACTATATCTGAGCAGACATGATTTAAAATTAGGAACCATAAGGACATCAAAGGAAGATTATTTCTGACTCATTTTTGTGTCTAGGATATCACGAGTGCATACGTTTCAATATACTTTTTTACTCGTTCATAATTTGCGCAATCCACAAAATCACCGATATTACCCATACCTATCCTAATAGATATTTGTATGTATAGAATTAATCCAATGAGAAGCCTTGGCAGGCATAGCCAGGCATGGATACAGTAAATTGATTTTGGAACCTATGCTTTTTTATGCATATAATATTTCCGGGCATTCTGTTCATTATTTTGCTTAGTACTTATTAATTTATTCTTTTAAACAGTGCTATTTAAATCTATTGTTATAATGAAAACTTGGTGATCATTGTTTTCTTCAACGAAAATCAATAATTTTTGATACGATTAAATGCTAGTGAGCTTGAGTAATACTACGTAATGTTCCGTATTAAAGTTACGCATCTGGTTAACTGAAGCAATGTTTCCTGACCAATTTCCTGGAGAGTAACTGTGCTGTGCTAAAACGATAAAGTTAGTAGATCATTATGCAATTGCTACCTCTAAATTCGAACAGATAATTTGAATGAGTTAAATCATACATTTGAGTCATAGCGCTGGAAAATGTGAAAATTTAATTATTCTGTACTTGTATGAATATTTCTACTGCCATCTTTTAAATGGCTGTAATAGACGGTTAAAGATGAGCAAAAATTTGAAAACTTTCATCGGTCAATTGATGTATAGCCATAGCATTCCTCACAAACTAGGGCCATGTAACGAAATTATACGCATTAGTCGTTGCTTTCCATGTATATTAAATGGTGGCGGGATGAGTTTCTTTTTTTTTAATATATTTACCATAGTTCCCTTTAAATCAAGCAGTAAGCCACATTTCTACGGAGTCAAATTATATTAAAAATAAAATACAGAAATTGTCATGGAAATTATATTGGCGCAGATACATAATTAATCACTCAAAGTGCTTGCGGTGAAATGGTCACAGTGATAAGTAATGCAAGGTTGGAGAATAAGCGGAGAGACCAAATTTAAGGGCCATGTAGGCACGCACGTACTTGGAAGAGGGAAAGTTTCCACAAGGGAATGTAGCCGGAGGAGGCTCGCTCGATGGACCGCTGGTCATTCTATTCGCTGCAAACGCCCTTTCGGGCAGTTTCCCCGGATGAATATTTTCACTCGGACGTTTGCATGTCAATGTGTGCTGATAAAAATGTCGACTCGCGAGGGGGTTCTCTTAAGTTTATTTCATACCAACCCACTCTCTTAACATCTTCAGCTTCGTTTTGCCCATTTCAGTCTATCTTTACGAGTGCTGACGGCCATTTTGAGATTCTCTAAAGTTCACCAATACCGAGGCCATGACAACGTATGTTACCTTTCCTCATTAACTACGCCTTTTTGCGGAAAAGCCTGTTCACGAGATGTACCTCATATAACCAGTTTCGAGCACTTCTTGGAAAATACACTCCTAAAGTTTATAATTTACGGCTAAGCATTAAAAAGCTGTCAATTATACATGTTTTCATAACGTTCGGTACAAATGTGACGCGCCTAGGAATTCGCTTGCGCTAGGCTTTGACAGTAACTGTTATAAGATCATCTTGAATTCCAATTCAAATTGATCAAGTTAGAGCTCAAGCTTCACCAACTCTACCCGTTCTATTGAAATTTCACTTTGAAGAATACATTGTGTCCGGGCGTGAAGAACCATGCCGCAAGCACGAATGTTGGTTTTCTTCAGAAAATCAATCTGCTAGCTTAAATCTAAACAATTTAACCTACCTTTTCACTTTTAAAAAGTAGTAGATAGTTTTCCTTCTTCAAAAACCCGTCCTCCGCCCGGGAGTGCAATGCTGCCTACGGTGACCCTGAAGCGAATGTACTTCATCTTCGCGTCGTGGGTGAAGGTGAACGTTGGTCGAAAATTCACTGACGCTGAAATGCTCACTGCGAGGAACTGCACTGCACATGATCACATCCTGCGAGGTAAACTCGCAGGTATCAAACAAGTGTCTCCCGACGCTCGTCCAACTGCACCCTCACGAGGCACAAGCCGAAGTATTCACCGGAAACCCCTGATGGTGAAGCTGGTTTTTCAATGACTTGCAACCCACTCTCTCCGCGCCGTAGAATTTAGAGAAAGGCAAGCTTGGGAAAAAATGGGAGAAAGAGGAAATTGTTAGTCGTCGGGAAACTGGGTCAAGCGAAGTGAACACTCGAGGAGAGAGGGCTTGGAATTTTCTCAGAAGAAACAAGGGTTCTCTGCCTGGAGATGTTCTCGAATCGGGATAAATTGCATCCAGACTCATCGGCAAGTGTTTTTTTGCTGCGTGGTGAGGGCCGAGGGACCCTTCGTGGCCCCGCGGTCGACCTGTGAAAGCGCACCACCGCCGCTAGGCTTGTATTTTTTTCGACACCTTTCTCGGCCTTTTCCCGTTTCTTGCACCCGAGGACCGTAACTCCTCGCCGAGGGAAGTGAAAAAAAGGGTTGTGCTTCTAACGGAAATTTCAACCCAAATCTTCAAAGAAACATCAACTTACAATTTTCTGACTAAAATGTTGAAAACTCTCCATGGCTTTGAATATTTCTCGCGACACTCCGATATGTGTCATATGAAATGGAGTAGTATTGAGCATATGACCTATTTCGATCTTTGATAGAATTCTCGATATCTGTAGTTTTCTAAGCAAGCCCAGCATTCAAGACATTGTCGAGCTGAAAATCCAATGGCGAATGTAAAAACTGAGTAATAAAGATAATTTTTAAGTAATAATGCCGAAGTTACGTAAGTGCTGTTTTTACACTGTGTACTAAAACACTTACATTTGCTGCGAAAATTTACTCGCATAGATTTTTTAAAATAGAGTTTCCATACCCCAAATTATTGGAGTGGTTACCAGCTTAATTGTAAAAATTTCTTATTTCATCCTTAATTATACTTCTTTCTGGGGTGTCTTTGGAGTAATAGCTATTTTTTTCAATTATGAGAGATACCAAATCGCTCGGCGCGTATTTTCAGTTGCGTGGTGAGGCACGAAGAGGTTCGAAGCTTCGTGATCCCGCGGTCGACCTGTGTAGGCTCACCAACGCCGCTAGGGTGATATTTTTTTTGATATTTGCAATCCTATTATAATGAAATGACAGTGATCACGAGTAACCGTAAAAGATAACTATCGGAAAATACCCATCAGATTAAAAATAATTTCGTAGACAGTGGTACATACGTATACAAAACTATCACGTATGCTAAAAGTGCATAAAGGATTTTTCTACGGAAGTATGAACTGCTCAGGTGTAAATATTTGGGTCAGCAACGACTAACTATTTGAGTCCGTGGAATGCCTACCCTTCTAAGACTTGAAGGCAAAGAAAGATTTATGGCAGCAAAAAATTTTAAGGTTGTACATTTTTTGTAATGGCCATCGTCTCCTCATGAGCGGCCAGTTTGTGTCCCACTTTCTAGTGAAACCCCCCTGTTCTACCCCCGCTTGCAGTGCACCGGTGCATTCAGCGCTAACATTATGAGGTTCTCTCAAGGAAGGAATAAGATTAAGGTTTTCGAATCTTTAGGAATAAGATGCGAAAAAATATCATGCTGTGTGCTTTGTCAATGCTCATTGTTCCATTTCCTTGCCTTTATATCGATATAATTGCAGGTTACTAATCCGAATATTAGTTTGGTGCAACTACCCAATTTACTTTACAGAGTTTAAATTCAATAGTTCGTTACAGACGTCAGCCTAAACAAGTTGAGTAAAACCACCTTCTAAAACTTGCTAATTTAATTACGATAATCATGAAATTATCGTATTTCACGACGTCTAGTGCATATATAATGTGATTTCAATAATTAGTTTGTAGAGAAGCTCACTGTACTGACTAAAAATAATTATATTTCAAACTTGATACAATTACTTGAATGGTATTCATTGAGTATTTAATTTTATAAACATCAGTAACGCTTTGGAATGTTTACAGACATCACTATTTGCGTTGCTCAACTTATTTTATTCTATCATAGCTTTTATATTATATTTTTCCAAATCATATTATCCTTTGTATCCTAGGACCGACCATCTTAGCAAGATGCAGTAATTCCGATTTATTCTGAAACAATCTTATCAAGAAAATATTAACTTGATTGAGATTATCTCTTTAGTCATAAATGTTTTTAACTCTTAGCCCTAGTGCTCTGTTTGTATTCAATTTCATCTTTCATTTTCTTCAATTAATCTCGCTCCAAAAGAGAGCTCAGCTATAACACTTCTTCATCAATGTCTTGCACTATATGACCTGAAATATACGGTCCTCATGAATGAAAGTTTATTCAATTATGCCCCCAAAATGCAAATGATAGGAGCGTGCGCATACTTTTTACATGCGTTTCTCAGTAGTAAAAAAATTACTTCCATGTATAACGAAGAATAACTTTATTTCCAGTCCCTCTCAGCTGCGAGAATTCTGGGCACGAATCCCATATTTCCCCCTCTCCAGGGCCCCCCTCCGCTCCCTCCCCCACACCTCGCACATCTAACATCCTCTTGGCCACCCATACACGCTTCGCTTCCCCTCACAGTCCCTCCCGCCCGAATACGTCTCCTTCCTCTGCAATCCATCCTCTCCACTCCACGCCCCTCCTCCCGTTTACCCTCCGCACTGCAATCCCCTCCCCCGAAATCCTACCTTCCTACTCCTCCTGCTTCCTCCTCCTTCTCTCAGCCTTCTGGCCCACCCCTCCGCTCTTCCAACCATTTCCACATACGCTCAACAGCGCTCGCTTATTCAATTTTTCGACTCCGTCTTCCACCCCGTCTCACTCCCTTAAAAAAGCGGCTGCGTCGCTTATTTACTGTGTTCTCTTTTTTATTTGTTTGTCGTTTTTGTGGGGGAGGAAAGAAATAGAAAGAGACGAGTGAGATAGAAGATAAGGAAGAATACGATTAAGTTTCTGTGGAAAAAAATCAGTGTGTGATTATATATGTACCTCGGTTTGTCTTCCTACTATCGCTATGGTAGGGCAGGCTCTATGCGTCCGCCATATTCTTTTGTTCTCGGAATCTTTGAAGAGTAAACTATGGACCTCTATTTTTTCTCGTCGTTCTCTTTTTGACTGTTACTCTGTGGATAGTTTTGTACTTATGCCTAGTGACGTACAACTAAAGTGGTTTTGGTTACTTATTATTTCTTACCCTGCTAATACATTCCGTATAACTTCCTTAAAAATTGATGTACAGAATTTTTTACAACCCCTTGGGAATTTTGTAGAGAATCCTTAAAATAGTGAAAAACTTGGTTAAGGAATTCCTCAGAGCGTTCTATAAACATTTCTTAAGGCGTGCTGATGGATTTTCTTAATTCTACAGTAACAATGACACCAAGCAATAAGATAAGATGTCTAAGTATGGTTTAAAATCAGAATTTCTTAGTATTATATTATAAAACTAGCAACATCTTTGCATATGATGTGAATAATACAATGTTGATAGTTGTTAGTGCTAAAAAATAATAAAATATATTCATTGACCTCATGACCTTTGAATTTATATTTTCATAGGAAAACAAATTTATGATAAAATTTTTAAGTGTTATATTAATGAACTAAATGAAAGAATAATTTTTTAAGTAAATTTTCTCTAATCACTCATCTTGGCCTTTCCGTTGAAAAGTAACAATAACTCATCCTGTGGTATGTACTGGCAAGATGATCTTCTGCTTTTAAGAGCAGTCGAGCGCATATATGACAAAAGATTTATGACTTCACCATTGCTCACATACCATGACCACGTCTTGCAGATACACATGCATTTCAACCATTCCTATCGCTCTTTTCAAGCGGATACGGATTCCTTTTTTGCTCTGATTAAGTACGAATGTTTTATAATAAGTTTCTTGCTAAATACTCTTTCGTGAGATTAAATTTTTTTATTGTTCATTTAGGAAAAACATGAAGCCGGAGGCAAGTTTGTTTGCTTCTATCCACCTGTTTAATGGCTTGCGGCTCAATGACCGTTACCGCACTCCCCACACCCATCGGCCTTCTGCCGACCGGCGCATTCGGCGCAGGAAGTCAGTTACGCGGGACGGAGCCAGGGAATGCATGCATCGGGATCTCGGGTTTTACATTCCCACCGCCTGGAAATTTATTCATCCGTATCTCCGTCTCGTCTCGCGCGTCTTGTCTCCCACCCCCGAGCACTTCCCCCTCTCGCCCCGACTGGAGATTTCTTCGTTTGCCGCTGAAAAGGGCAGCATCCGTCGTCCTATTCCCGGGGCGGCGGCATCTCCTTCCTTGACGGGTCCCATTCGGTCGTCTTCCAATCTCCTTCGCCCGCCACTCCTCCCGCCCTTCTCCCTCTCCTTCACTCCAATCCCCCCTCCCTGGGTCGCCTTTTATCGATGGGTTATCATCGAGGGAGGAAAGGGGGCAAGGCGATTGGGCCTTCGAATTTCGGAATTGCCACTCTCCCCCCTTCCTTCCTCTGTTTCGTCCCTTTCTCCCTCATCCCGTCGTGAGACATCCGCTCGCCTCTCCACTCCGTCCCCCTCCTCACCCACCCGAAACTCCTCCACAAGCACCTACCCCCACCCTGGCGACCCGACTCAACCTCGTCGCTCCCTTTGCCCTCGTAGGTCCTTCCTCTTGTTATTTTATGTGATTCAATAGATGGGAGGGTGGGTGGGTGCGGGCTGCTAGAGAAGTAGAGGGAGGCGGATGCGTATTGGATGGGCAGGCGCGAAGGGAGGAGATGGGAGAGGAGGAAACGTTTTGCGAGTTGGGAGCACGGGGGGTCTCCACCAGAGGGGAGAGTGGAAGAGGGGATAAATACCAGAGAGTAGGGATTCAATAAATGGGCCCAGTCCAGATTTGGGAAGAGGCAGAAAAAAATAAAAGTGAATAAAATGGCTTTCCCACCCCAAGGTTTGGAATGGAATCGATTTGGAAAACATCGATTTTTTCTTATGTTTTACTATACCACTCGTGTCTTTAGTGAGACAAATGAATATTTAAGCGTCATATTCACATTTAAACCGACTTCGATAGTTTTTGTGGAGATCCTTTGGTCGAAATAAAATGAGAAGTCGAGATATGTGCCAGGAGTTGGACTAGTAATTATATATTTGGCTTGTAATCCCAGTTTTCATACGCCTTTCCAAGTTTTAGTCCCCTCTCCCATTTTCAAGATGTCATTCCTACTACATTTTAAAGATCATGTTGTAAAACCGCTTTATTTACATTTTTTTCTCAATGACATCCTAAATTTTTTAATTTAACGAATGTTTACTTAAGATTATGAAAGTCGTCTCAAAATATTTTTGTAGAAAATATATATGTACTTCTATACCATTCAACTCACTTCACTAGATTACTGTATTAATTGGATTTTTAAACGAATTTTTAGATAAACGAATCTTAAATCATAGGTATTCTTTTCCTCTAAGTAGTTTTTAAAATGCTACAAAATCGAGTTTTGGCATAATTGCCTCATAAAATTGGTAATTTAAACTGGAAATATACATGAATAAAAATTGTTAATATCACGCTTTTCATTTATTAGGCACGGTAAGTATGAAGTTAGATGAATATATCGAGAATAGACGTCATAAGCAGCAATGCGCGAGCACTCAATATAGTTAGATAAATAGTGATCCTCAATTATGAAATCATTATCGCGCGTATGACTGTGGTGCTTTGGAGCGTTTCTTGTTTACACAGTTCCAGGTAACTGGCTATTGGTTCTTAGAAGCATGTCATGGATTGGAAACTCGATATGACTGGCACTTCACATGTTGCCTCATTGCAAGTAAGCATTCTCTAAGTATCATATGCTGCTTATGAACAATTAATTTTTGCTATTCCGAGTGAAGTTTCTTTCTTATATATTTACAAACTCCGCAATTAACAACGACGTCTATACGATTGAAAGCCAGATTTACTGGTGAGTTAGCCATTAAACATCCTCTTAGGTAATATTTGCGTAATTCTTTGGGAGAAAAGCGATGATATAATCATTATATTAGATTAACAAATTCAATTATACAATAACCAAATAGTTCTAGGGATGTACGTTTTACTTCATTGCGCTACCTACCTTAGATACCTGCTACCTGACTGATAATTTTCAGTAGCTAGAATTTTTAATCTCCGACGAAGAGCTTTACGAATAATGGATATTAACATTCAGTGTATCATGGATTTAATCATGCCTTTCCGATACAGTTTTGGTAGCAAATGGAAGTCAGGAAGTACTTTTGACGTATCCTAAGTTGACGTGATTGAATATCTGATTTGAAAACGCATAGGATTTTTCTAATTGTTTAATCAGTATCTAAAATATCATATTAGGAACATTGGAACTCATTGCTCATTACTTTTCCTCTTCTAGTACATGGCACGCATTTTTGATCTTATAACATCCGGCCCATTGCAATATCCGCCATCAATGATGGAATTGATATTCAGATATTCATAATAGTGGAACTTTATTTGACTAAGCTTTCCGGGGCGTAAGGAACTATTTTCAAGCTTTAATATAAACTAGACAACAACGGTCAAGGCGTGGGCATTATCTTGCGGGCGATATCAAGAGCATTACCACGATGTCCTATTGACCTGTTGAAAATCAGTTGGAAAAAGTCCTGGCGCCCGTTTTCTCTAACACTGGTTTGAGCTAGCGTTATGCTTATCTACTTGGTTAGGACGAGTGATAAATAGTAGTTTTTTTTCCATGGGAGAAGAGAGAGGAAAGGAAGACGAAACCTCTGGGTTTCGTCCAGTGAAATTGGTCCTGGACAAGGAAGAGGAAAGAGAAACGAAAGTAGCCCTCAAGAGATAAACCAAGGCAATCGGTTTATATTGGGAAGGGAGAGACCGGACTGACGGGAAGGCACGAGGGAGAAAATAGGGTCTTGGAGAAAGGAAGAGGGAGGGAAGAAGGCCAGATAGGAAAGGATTCGGACGGACGAAGGGACTACTCCACTGGAATTCGACGCATATATTTATCCGAGGCATCTGGCGGCCAAGAACCGATGTGAGAGCATAAATGGTACAAGGAAACAGCGAAACCCCATTTTCTTTATTAAAATACGTAAACTTGCGGTTCAAATGTTCTTACATTTCGCAATTGAGTCTGGATTATATAAGTGACGCTTAGTTTTTGTTAACAGTTTAGGGCACACGATGATGTTTGTAGTTAATTTATAAACTGTTATGGTCTAGTTTTGGTAATATTTCTTTAAACCTGGGAAATAAATTGTAGGACTTAGTTATAATTTTATGTAAATGTCATATTTTGATGTGATTTTAAAAGCTTTATTATTTGAATATTATAAAATTAATGAATTTGATGATAATGTTCTGTCGTCAAATCTTGCGTTTTGGTGTTATTCATTTTAAACCTTGTCAAAATAGAAACGATTAGCATCTAAAATAGCGTTATTTTTCAAAATTCAGTGCATTTTCAAAGGATAGAATTCCTCCAAAGAGTGAATACATCCCCACGTGTTATTACTTGAGTTGGTATTTAGAAGCTACTATATCTATCATGAAGGACATAACTGTCTTATATAAGTGTTAGAGTTACTTGGAATAAGGAAGCGATTGTTTCTATTTTAAGAGTGTAGAATATTACACACCCACCAGTTACGAGCAAAAAGACTCTCTTGCGTTTGATTTACGAGATGGGGAAGCGGTAGTGCAGTGGAGAATGGGAAAGGGAGAATTAGAGAGAGAGAGAGAAAAAAATAAACGATGAGAAGAGGGATTAGACTGAATCGACTTTAGTGTAGTAGATTCATGCAAGAGGGGAGAAAATTTTGATGCTGGAAAGGGTTGAGCATTATACGAGACAGCGCTCTGGTGGCACCATGCATTTGAGAGGGTGTTATGAGAGAGGGTTCAGGGTACGCGGACTTAAAACATCGGGTGTGAGTATATGAGTGAGATTGGGATTAGTCGGAAAATCTCTCTCTCTCTCACTTGGTAGCCAGAAGTTACTCAAGAAAAAGAGTTTTCTGAGTGTTGAGTGGGAGGAGGTGTGAGTTCCCATGGATGGAAGGAACGGAGAGGGTGGGTGTTTTCTTTCGTCGCTTCGTGATGATGAACGCAGTCCTTGGCGCCATGGACAGGAGGTGAGGGAGAAGGAAAGGCGCTCTACGGGAATGGGGAAAGGGTTCGCAATCGGAGCCGGGGAGTGGAGTGCCGTTGGGGGACGGAAAGAAGGTTTGGTCGGAGATGAGGGATAGAATTGAAAAGCCAGGCGAGAAATGCCGAGACGCGCGTGCTTTACTCTCGCCCTCCCTCCCCCCCCAATCCTTCTCCCACGCCATGTCCTACCCATCCCATGGCTCCCCCGTAGACCCCTCTCCCTCGCGAGAGCGTGCACTCCACCACATCACTCTCCGGTCCCCACCATCCCATCGCCCGAGCCCAAACCCCCCGACTCCCCCGTGTAGAGCACGCTCTACTCCACTCAGTCCTGGCCGTCTTTAATGATTTATGGGGTCCCAGACGCCTTCCAAGCCCATGGACCAACTCCTTCCAAACTCTTAGCCTCTCTCTCCCCACTTTCCTTCGTCTCGTCTCGTCTCCCTTGCCTCCCCATCGCTTCCAGCATTTCTGATTTGCCAACTCCCAACATATATTCTCCCTCTCTTTGTCTTCAACGTCGCCTCACTTTCGAGGGCACAGAGTAGGCTCGAAAGAGATGCATCATTGCATCAGAAATATTTCCTTTTGTCGGGCCTATATTTGCTGAATATGTGTTGATTGTATGCACATTGTTTTGAAATGTACAAAATTCAATGACGCATTTACTTCTTGCTAATACTCATAAAAATGGCAGATTTTACAAAGTGTACTCTAATAATTTCATTTCTCTCACGGATGTGGCAGCAAGATAGAAGTTTCCCTCTCGTTATAACTGTTGACCTGCGATCATCTGCATGTAAATATTATTTTTCAAATTACCTCGGGGACATGTGGCAGGAGGTGCTGTGTACCAGCGATTCGAGGAATTCATAGTTGATTTGCCATAACATATGTTTCCTGCACTTTTGTTCTCGAGTTTTGCGAGGGAAAAATGATTCCTTACAGTGTTCGGTTTTATACTCAATTTTTCTTATTTTCTTATCGAGATCTCCACCTCCAATTAAATTTAGCGTTAGGATTATTCCAGCCGTGTCCACGTTACAATTAAATCATTCATTATTCGCAAGTTGAAACAGCGCAATTTTTGTGATTCCTTTGTCTCATAACCAAGGTCTTTCAGTAATAATGTGATGCTTTTCGTTCGTTCCTGAATTCTTTACGAAAGCCATGCCTTCAACAGTGAATTATTTAAATTAAAGAGTGGACAAAGTTATGTAAACAAATTATGGTGTAATGTCATTGGGCATACAAGAACCAAATAATCGACACAAATTGACATTGATTAAATCAGATTGAAATGAACTTTCGAATGGATGCGCAAGTAAAAGGCGGAATGCGAGTAGCCGAGGTTTGAGGGACTAGGGTAAGCATTTTAAAGGACATTATGATGAATAATATTCTTCACCATTTCTGCATGCAATTCTATACACAATTTTAACATACAGGACGACAAGTGCATCTGTAAGCATTATATATAAATTATGCCATAAATTATGGAAAATTAATGCGAATTTCCTATCAACTCGCTCTCGCATGCTATCACGCTTGTCATCGCTGAGTTCCACTTAGAACGCAGGATTTTTGGAAGTATTCTTCGTTACTACGCAGCGGCACCATTCTTTCATTTTCCTTCGAGCGTTCCCTCTAATACACGATTGGGCTATCAAGCTCCATAGTTCACCTTAAGACAAACGCACGCGGGCTCTTGCTCCCCGTGGGCAACGCCTCCTTTTACTCTCCGCCCAACCTCCCTCCTCTTTATCCTCTCTACCAACCCCGACCCTAATCCACCTTTTATGCCCTCTCTCTTTCTTTCCCGCGCCTTTTCCCTTTCTCTCGCCCTTTTCCCGGGTAGGTACTCGGTGGAGGATTATGCAAATTCTCGCGGAGTGGGGGATGGCGAAGGGAGTGAAGGGAAGGGAGTAGAGGAGGGTCTCGGGGTTGAGGGAGTTGAGAGCGGTGGTGTGAATAAACGGGTTGAGGTGTGCGTGCGTCTGCAGGGGATGAAAGGTGGAGGCGGAGGAAGCGAGGGATGTGTATAAGCAGATCATAAAGAGGCCCTGTCCCGGTGGAACATTCAAGGAAATGAGGAGGAGGCATCTCCGGCTATATAACTGCACCCTTCCTTAGCCATCCCTCTCCCCGCCCTCCCACCCTCGGAAGGGATAGAGAGAGAGACAACGAAGGGGTGCGACATTTACTTCGCCATGCGTGCACGGCCTTATGAACAGGGGTGGTGACAAAAATTAAATTTGCGCCTTCATTTTCGTAATCTTTCCTCTTACGAATTATGTGAAAAATGGTATTGGGAATAATTTAATTTCAGCTCGTCAAAAATATAATAAAAATTCCAATCCATATTAAATTCCGATGATGACAGTACACAAAATGAAGGGTAATAGATTTTACGACGCACTTGTATGCAAGTTACTTTTAGAAAACGACAACAGAGTTTAATTAAATTCCACTTTTTACTTTCATTTTAATTGGTGAAGACTCGATGTAGTAAAATATAAATATCTAATAATATAGGCTGTTATTTAATTGCATTATTACGTTACATTCTTAAGTACTCTTGCGTTATTTTGCCACTTTCCTGAGTGCATCCATCAATACATGCGTAAGTGTGAGAATATTTATAAATGGCATTCTGGGAGTTCAATATTAGAACAGACATCAATCTGGTTAAATGCATTCGAAGCTTAATATATTTATTTTGGTCAAAATAAAAAGGAAGGGAATGGTCTATTTCCCAGGTTCACCTCAGGGTTTCACTGGAATTCTCCATTAAAAAAATGTTTAATAGGTACACATTTGATTTAATAATTATATGCATATTATGATCGCATATTTGATAGTAACTAATATTTATGAAAAAGCGTTTCTCTAAAATTGTACAATATTGGTGGAAGGTGTTCATAATAAATAAACATTCGGAGAGAATAATCCTTTGATTTGCACTAATTTTAAAACTTCTCAGCGCGAATGCCAAAACCAATAATGATGCGCCAATGAAAACGCAATGTATATGGTATTAGTTAGGCTTTATTACTCAGAAACTAAATATTTGTCTGGGCGTAAGGTATATGAGAGCTAATGCGATACACCAGTTTTCAAAAATATCGTTGCATTGAGGAAGCTGCTTTAGATATCAAACTTGTGTGGAACAATTTGAGCCTCTTTGAAATAGAGGCATTGTCAAGTTATTAAATAAAATTAATACACTGACTTCGAATTATCTTTATACATATATACAGTTGAAAGGTAAACTGTTCTTCACTTGGTACTTTAATAAAATCATTCATGCAGCAAGTAATTTACTATCATGTGTTGGTTGATATTACTTATCAAATTGTGAAAACTAATTAGTGAAAATGATTTCGGTAACTTTTACCTCTCGTTCGAGTTCATGTGTTCTCACTCCTTATGGAATCAGAAATTGCCTTTATTCTTCCAATGCACTCCAGTATAAATTTACTTTAGAAGGTCATATCCATTTAAAATGATTCAGTAAATAATATCTTACCCACTTTATAGCCCCCTTCATTTCAATTTCCCTCTCGTTTTCAATTATATTTTTGATAATGAAAGCATAAAACTTAAAGCAAAAAGATAAAGTTACTGGTCTTCGAATCTGTTCTGCAAGTATTTGAGAGGTCACTTGGAAAGTCACATTCGATAGTACCGTCTCTCCGTGGCAGACAGAGAAAAAAAGAGGAACGTATAGATATCCTTCCCTCCTGCGTCGCATTTCGGCTCTCGCACGCATATTGAATTCCGATTATTTCACCATTCGTCTCCGAAGCGATAAACTCCGAAACACTCTGAACTCCAGATTTCAACGAATAGGCATCGACGCGAAATGGGTATCAAGAAATGTACTTCTTATCTTTGCTCCGAGAAATATTGTTTTGTTTCTTTGTTTTATTGGATGATCATCAGTTTCTCGAGGGGATATATAGGATGGTATGTATATTCACTCCAAGGGCGAAGCTATAGTTCATGGAAACTTGGAATTAGTCAAAGTGGAACAGGAACTGGTGGCTACCAAAATACAAGTACGTGCAGAGGCTATGGCAAAATGATGACGTAGGAATGCCGACGCGACGGGATTGTGAGAATTTGGTGGGACGAGAAGAGGTGGATCTCGAAGAAACGGCATAAAGCGTGTTTATAAATGAGTATATTTGAAACAGAGGAAGAGACTTTTTAGTGATGCCTTGCCCGACCTGAAACTGGTTTGGATAACGAATTCCTCGGATGCATTATACCCAAGGAATATTAATATACTCAGTATTTCAAGACATTTTTTTTTTAGTACCAAACATAATGCTGTTGAACATTCAACCTTTTCCATATGTAGAAAGCTGTAAAAATTTAAGATTTGCCTTTCAACCAGTAAAAGAATGAGACTGCTGGTCACTTTTTCCCATATTATCGTAAGAGACGTAAATACTTGAAACTAATTCCTTTAGTAATCATTAAGAATTTTCTTTGATCCTGAGTTTTGGTGTAAAATTTAAATAAAACGTCTATTTAAAATGCAAATGGGCAATCAAGAGAAAATAATTTTTGTGCCTATATCTTTATCGCTATTATATATTAAAATTAAAATATGATGGAAAATTAGGTTAAAAGTATTATGAATCAATGAACTAATCGACACTTATTGCGTGGAAAGTATCAGGCTCTAAGAATTATTTGTTAGTTAGACGCATGAATAAAGTTGTCTTTTATTGAACATGGAAGAAAATGACGTTTTAATAATATAAATACAGCACCATGAAATACAATGAAAAGCAAAAAATTGGCAATAAAGTTTTCACATACATTAATTATAAAATATACAAATGTGTATATGTATTCGAAGCAACATAGGGTTTCAACCAGTTATACCGGGCATTGTTACTAAGCTTATCAAGTGAATTATTTCATTGTATTTACTGTAATGGATTTCCCCTTAAAATAGTATGGTACAAAGGATTATTCTTACTAAGGACAGAAGGTCCTCAGACGAAACGTGGGAAAAAATGCAATTGACCAATGCACCGAAAAATAATGAAAGGTTAAAGAGCAGTTTAAAGTCGACATGTTTGAGAGACCGCAGCATTAAACAGTGAGAACTAAAATGGAAAAGCAGGAGGAAAGGGAAAAATATTGGGGAAGGGATCAGGTATGATAAAATCCACTAGTGGCGAATGGAATAACCAAAGCGGTTAAAGGAGGAAGAAGATCCGGGGGAGGTATTTCGAGAGGAAGTACTAGTTGGGGAGGAGGCCCGGGGAGGGGAATTAAGGGTGGAAGAGGTTGGCTGGGAAGTAAGATTGGTCGGGCGGAACCTTTCTTTCTTGCCCTTCCCCCTCCCTGTAGTAACACAAAACTTTGCTCATCACCTCCCTCCAACTCAATCCCACAGCCAAAGCATTCCCAGCCCCTATCTTATGCACGTCGCTCCCCCACCGCTGACTTGTCCTCCCTCCGTTTGAAACCGGTTGCCCCGCCGCTCGGGGCACCCCACACCCTCCGCTGCTCGCCACGCTCCTCTCTTCCTCGCCTCCCGGCCACGCCGCTGCCGTCGCCATGCCCTCCCCTGCGCCCCCACGCCCTCCTCATTGCCCGCCCCTCCGACGGATACGTGCCCCCTCCACCTGCCCTCGCCCCACCGCTGCCTCCTGCCCCCCTCTCCGCCTCCACCACCGCTTCGGAGTGTTGTGCAAGAAAAGGGGAAGTTGTCGCGGAGGAGTAATACCCCTCCCTCTTCGTCCCCCCTTTCTTCAAGAAATGCAAATCCCTCTCCTATCTGTCTACCCCGCCCCACACTACACACTGCTCTCATCTCCGTGGATGCTCCCGATGCACCTCTCCGAGCGCGTATGCGAGAGGAGGCGGGCCCATCCTCAATTGAGTGACGGGTGGTGTGGGAGGAGGGGAGGGCACTTAGCCGTGGGGTTGCACGCGTGTAGTGGGCCGTCCCTGCCCGGTCGTGGTGCAGGGGGTTGATACCTCCTTGAATCTCGAGACGCCCTTCCAAAGGATCTCGGTTCTCCCCCGCATCTCCCACGCACACCGCCATCCGAAGCCATCCACCACCCCGCCTCCCCTCCCGGCCAACGCACGCCCTCCCAACGCGACGCCCCAAGTACTCCCCCTTTCTCCCGTCGCTTCGATTCACTTCTCTCTTTTCTTGCTCACTCTCCCTAGTGAGAGGGGGGGGGAGGGTTGACATCTCTTCCTCTCGGTCCACCCCATCACGAAACCATCCTCTCCTCGCACTCTTCCCGAGGGGTACATATCGCCTGGTTGCACACTCTCGGAACTCGGGGACTCCTCAGAATGCATGCAACCCCACCCTCTATGTACCCTCCCCCTTTCTTCACGTTTAGTGCCCACATCTCCATTGGCTAGATCCACCTCCCCTAAGCCTCCAGCGTCATTACCCGCCCACAGCGGACTCTCCCACCTACGAGGACCGACCGAATCTCTGTCCTCCTCCCCCTTCCCTTCATCCCCTTCACTATCCTCGAACTACCAAATTTTCTCAACTCGATGCCAACCAGTCCCCCACTCCCGACGAAAGCCGCTTGCTCGCGAGACTTTTAAATATACCCCGTGCCGAGGACATGCACCCGCCCCATCCCATTCGAATTCCCACCCCATCGCGAGCAAGTGGGAGGCGATTCGTTCACCCTCTCTCTTCGTCCCTCCTCCCGGCGCACCCCGCTCTCTATACCCTCCCCACACTCCTGCGTCCTGCCCTCCACCCCCCCCCCCCACCAGCCCTTCTTCCCGCCCCCCTCCTCCTCCCCGCGCTCGTTCCCTCTCCCCCTTCCCCTCTCTCTCTCGCACTCCACGACGTCGTCACGCGAGCCTCCTCCTAGCTCTCATGTTCTCCCGACACCGAGTATGTAGCTTTTCCTACTAGAAGAGGTCCCCGCGGCTCCCCCGGCCTCCCTGGCCCACCGCCTTCTCGCCCCCTTGCCGTGTCTATGCACTTGCTGTTCCCCCGCCGGACCCCGCTCTCGGTGCCCCCTCGCCCATAAACCAGGCGGCCGGGTCCGTCAGCAGCGAGAATAGACACGGGGGCCTTGCTGAGAGAGTATGACTCGTGTGCACGGCGCACTGCCGCCGCGGCGCTCGCCCGGCTCGAGTTAGCCTCGAAGCGGCCGCTCTAAAATTGGCCTCGCCGGGAGTCGATCGCAATTGCGCGCACGTCGCCTCGCTTCGCCGCCGCGCTGGGTCTTGCTCCCCGCTTCAAGCGACTCGCTCCTTCGCGCGATCCCCGCCTCGGGGATTTCCGACGCGAGAAGATGCTATTCTCTTCCGATCGAAGTCGTATTCGATAATTCATTATCGGGTACTCTATGTTTACCTAAAATGAGTCAGTGAGCGTTTTTTTATTTTCTACGGAGGTATTTTTCAAATCCAGCCCAAGATGATTACAGAGTGGTCGCCTTTAGACGAAGGGATTGAAAAGATCGTCGGAGTCCGCTCGTGTTAATTCAATTTAATCGGTGCGAAATCTTTAACCTAGACTGAGACATCCGTTATAATATTCACGTGAGGTCAAAAGTGCGTAAAATACTCGACCGCCACTCATTAAGAAAGTTCCGATCCTCCTTTGAGGATTGAGGAGGCGCGACACGTGCGACCAAAGATTAAGGAACTCCGTCCTCACGCCCTTCTCTCCTCTATCAAGAAAAAAAATTCGTGTACCTCTTCCTCTGGTCCTTCGTGATTTTTTTTCGATGACCGCCCGGTATTCGAGTCTTTTGCCCCGGGTGGAACGACCGACGCCCACCGTCGGGGTGCCTATCCTCATTGCCCGTGCACGCATATTTCGAGTGATTTTCCCGCCAAATATGCTGCATTCACACACCCTCACACACGTCCGCTCACGTGTTTCCCGGGCAGAGGGGTGGTGGGGGTGGGGAAGGTCTAAAAGGTCACGCGTTTTCAAAAAATGTGCGATGTGCAATAGCGATTGCACTCCTCGTGACCTCCCGCCCGCCCACCCTCAAGACCCGCTCCCTGCTCCTCCCCGCGCCTCTCTCAACCCCCCGCGTCAGCCCTCGCCCACTCTCGCCACATATCCTTTACGGCACAAACACCGGCGCTCCCCGACCCCCGCCACCGCATAGCCCCCTCGAAACATGAGTGAAATTATTTAAACAATTGCGGAGGCAAATGTTTATACATTTTAAGCAACACATATTGCATTTGGAGCGCACTACGGAAGCGGCGCCGATGGACAAGTAGGAGGTTTGGCGCGCGAGAGAGAGAGAGGGGGAGTGAGTGAGTGAGCGAGAGAGAGAGAGTGGGGTGAGTAAGTGAGCAAAAGGGTGGGGTGGGGAGCCGCGTGCACATGCATACATCCGCGCGAGGTCGGCCGGTCGCTCTGAATCCGAACGCGCTCGTTTGTACGTGTGTGTGTATGTGGGCGTTATCGCGTGCGCCTGTCTGTTGTCCGTGCGGGAGTGTGTGTGTGCGTATCGGTGCGGTGGGGAGGGTTGGGGCGAGGGAGAGTCCGGCGGCTGAAAGTGGGAGGGGGTGAGCGGGACGAGGGGGATAATGGAGAGATGTTCGGCACTTCGACCGGTGGGAGGATGGCGAGCAAGAGGGGGACTGAATGGGGGACTGGAGGGTGGGTGTGTGTTGGATATACGCGGGAGAGAGAGAGAGAAGGGTGATAGAGAGAGAGGGGCGGGTCCGTACGTCATCCCCCAGCATCCAGTTCACGCAATACCCCTCTCCCCCCCCCCCAAACTTCCACTACACAAAACTCCTCCCGGACAAGGGTGCGAACTTGGTACCACGTGTAAGGATCACGGGGTCGTTCAACTGAAAGGAAAAAATAGATACAAATTAAAAAAAAAATTATTTCGACCTCCTCCCGGGTTCGTTCCCAGGCGGAATCACTTCCTTCGACGCAGGACTACAAGCTTCCGCCGCGGGGTGCACCTACCCGTTTATGTTCCCCGCGAATCACTTGCATCCAGGCGCAGTCGCGTTCACTACGGAAGCCTGGCGGTCACCATGGTGACGGGTGACGTGCTCCGCCGGGCACATCCGCGGCGCGGGGGGGGAGGTGGGAGGAAGGGAAGGAGTGGGAGGTACCGAGTGTGGGGGTCGATCGCGGGATTCATACGTGCGCACTGGAAGCGGAGGGGGCAGGCATTGTGATGTCAGTAGAATGGGATGGGCGCTCTCTTCGATGAAGGAATAATACGTTAACATGAGCGGTGCGACGGGTCCATTCCCTTCTCTACGCACAAGTCATAGCACGAGCTCCTTTGTTGCAGTCTCATCACAATATACTCGGAGTATGAATGACACGTTCCTATAAAATAAATTCATTTTGAGATTTTTCAATATTTAATTATCTTTAATGCAATAAAATATCTCTGGCAATTAATAGAATAATAAATTTTGAGTTTTTCTAGTTTGATGACATCCCAAAACAAATATGTAACCGTGAAGGCCTTCAGTGATAATCCCAAATAAAAAATTTAGGGCTCTAGTCATTTTGCGAATGTGAAAGTTCCCAATATCCAATTTGGGTATAAAAGTTCGGTAACCCATGGGTGGGAGTGTGATTAGGATACTGTACTCGTACTGTAGGAGAACTCTACCTCATTAAAACTCATTCTGAACGCAACGTCGTAAAAGAAAACGTGCCATGACGCTGGTTCGGAATTAAGGTTAGGGACAAGGAATGCTTTAACTGTTACACCGCTCTGTTGCCATTCTGTCTCCTTGAATATTTAATCTGTTCATCAATTTCCGCTGCTATCGATCGCAACTGGAGTTCAAACTGAAAAGTGAGTTTCCAACAGGTGTTCTTCATCCCTTTCATATTGCAAGAAAAATTTGATATCAGAAAAGTATCAACATTATATACACAATATTATAAACACAATGCATACAAGTAGCAAAACGTTCCCTTCACCGGAAATTGAACCACTTGTCATAGTGGTGCTCTACCAAAAATATGATGAAAAATTGTTTGAATATAAAATACGTTATTAATAAATAGTATGTAATGTTTAGTTTCTCGTAAATTTTATCCAGTTTATTAGTGATGAAAAAGTGTATGTTTGACCATTACCATTATAAGAATTTTTAATATGCGCGAGTTATTTTCATCCCTTTGGTCAAGAGCTGATTCATACTCGAACCTTAAGTTGCTAAGACTCATCTCTGATTTAGGCAAGTACTATTCAGTTATTTTTTAGCTAATCACTAACTTCGATTTCATAATTCATTTATCAATGATCCAGAAATTGGCGATCTATAAGAACGAGTTGACAATATTTTTGAGCATATTAACGTTTGAAGGTAATCAGTAGAAAATGTTCAAATACAAAGTAAATGGTGGAAAGAAATGAGAATTTTAATGGCGATGAAGGGAAAGGTAGAACGACTGCGGAACGGATTGCAATGTATGCAGCAATGGCATTCATTTGGTGTAGTTTTGAGCGTGAATCATAAATGTAGCGTAGGTAGTTGAAAGGAAAGCCACGAATTTCTGTATCTGCTTTTTTTGGTTCATTAAATACCTACTTCTCATTAATGGACCACTATTATCAACGAACAAGGGCCCATCTAGATTGTTATCTAGACTTCATCACTTTTAAAAGTACCTAAAATATAATTTCAATATTTAAACTTAGCAATAAGCAACAGTTTCTCGTAACACACGTCGTATTCTCTACTTTGCTCTGCCTTATCGTTTTCTATTCTCAAGAAGTGGCTGCGCCTTTCATAAACACATGTGTGTTAGTCAATGGATAAAATTAAATAAATATCAAATTTAATCATTTAGAAACAAATGTATTGAAGAATAGGGTTTTTTCATTGATTGTTTTTTTCTCTGTATTGGTTTAGTTATTAAAGTCAATTGCATTGTATCTATCAAAAATAGTTTTTTGTGAACTGCAGGTGAAACCCTGGCTGCTGTCATACTAAAACCATCATATACATTCCATTCTTTTATTGAAGATCTTTTTCATTTTGAGATTGTTTAAAAAAGTGCCAAATCGTCAAAGGATGCCAAATCGTAGATGTAGAGTTCTTAAATTTGCCGTTCACACTCACCTCGAACAATCATATGATTTAAGACGCTTGGTAAAATAGCTGTAAAAATGCTAGGGTTTTTTTGTGTGCATATTTATTTAAAATGGGTACCGGAATAAAAGTTCAAATGATCAAACATGGACATTTTTCTAACGACAAATCCTCGGTTCCAACGTTTGATCCTAGTGTTATAAAGTCAAAAACAATATTTTGATCTGTGCTCTGAATATTGGGTGAGGAAAACCTTGTTCTGATTATATTTGGTGTCGTGGCCACAGGAAATGACACTTTCGTTCTGTGACGTGTGGTGTTTAGCATTTAAAATAGGGGCGTGGAACGTAAAGTAAGTACATTGGAATCTTTAGACGGAGTGATATATGTATATGAGTTCCCAGAATGTAAAACTCGCCGAGGCCAACGACAAAATCTACACTTTTCTTCTTGAATCCGTCCAGTCTACCTTCTCACCCTCACCACCTTCCCCTCTTCTCATCTTGCTAGCTCGTTTCTTATCCTTATTATGCTCATTTCTCTACGCCCTCGTATCTTTCTCTGTCGCTGACTCCAACTACCTCTATTACCTGCCATTACCTCTAAATTTCCCCGCTCCATCCGCTAGTCACAGTGTCTCACTCTTCCCAGAATTCCTTCCAGTCCTCCCACGTCCCATTCTCCTCCTCATCAATTCTCCCTCCCCTTCGGCCTCTCCAGAAACGGGGGAAGATTTCCTTGGGCCGCTTAACCGGCCACCCTGCTGTGGGGTAGTGCCATGATTCCGACAATGGTGAACTCTTAAGACCGTGAGAGTCTGCAGCTGTCTTGAGTATTAGGCATTCGACGTACCATCAGGAATTTTCCATTTTGGAGCACCTTATGGGAACGCATTCGGTGGTAACTTGACGATATCCTTTCGTTAGAAAGCATTTTATACTGGGAGATATGCCGGAGCGTTTGTAGAAGACAGTTCTATGACGTCAGACATTCCCATTGAATTTATTGTCGTTTATTTACCATAATATATAAATATATTCATCCGTCCAGTTTCTACATCTTTCTTTCTAATATGTCAAGTATTTGAAAAATGTATCGCGTATATCTACCTTAAACCTTATCATAAATCAAAATATATACAGTATTTGAATATAGTGTTTGCCTATTCTATCTACATATATCATCCACATCTACATATTATTCAGTGCTGTATGGACCGAAGTAAACAAAAAAATCTAAGAAGCCAATTTCAAAGTAATGGGGATGAAATAATACTTCGTTGCAAAACGGATGAGTTAAGTCATAGGTAAAAAGATAGATTAAAAATAGCCCAAGAAGAAATTTCTTAAGCTACGTTGTATTGAACATACAAATGCACTGATTAAAAAGATAGTGATTTGGAAATCATATCAATTGGAAATTTGTGGTATTCCGCGCTATACATATAACTTATATGATATGGAATAAAATATAACATATCGTCATGAAGTACTTGTTTCTAACCAAATACTCATTCATTGAGACAACGTAATGCATCGTTTCAAAATTTTGAAAAAGGTCAGTTTTTCTCTGATTCAAAATTTGTTTAGTAATGTGTTACAAAAAATAATTTCTAAAATGAGAATGGTAATAATGGAACTTATTATTTTTTATTAAAATCCTTGCAAGGATGAATTGTTATTACACTGTAAAATAACCTCCCGGCAAGTTGGAAAATCCATTTAAATAGGCAACAAATTTTGTCAGATCATGAATTGATTTACACCTTCTATCGAGTTTTTCTGCGGAAAACATTAAAGAAATAACCTTAGGTGAGATTTTTTCCATATTAAAGCCAATTATTCACGTTGATTTGCTTAGTAATGGAAAGTGATAATGTTCTCTTTGGTAACTTCTGGCATTTCTTTTTTACGAAGTAGACTACACTCTTTTTTCTACTTACCAATCTACCTGTCTCTGACTTTTGAATTGTGAACGGAAATTAAAAGGGTCAAAAATGAAATGTATTTAAAAGAAATCGCTTAGGAAGGTTGAATTGCGTGTATAATGTGGGTTAAATTTAAAATTTAGATACTGATTCCCCCAATGATGGAGACTGAGATATCATTGGATTGCTTAAACCAATTATCACAAAGAATCATCGGATTCTTCGTTTATGTGTGGTTAGCGCTAAGTGTGTTTAGAAATTTAGAAAATTATGAGCTTTTGCTTATAATTACCCGGAATATATCTTCGTAGATCTAATTTTTTTGAGATTATTCCATTTCAGTAGTAGGTAATATGAAAACTAATGCAGTAAATTCAATTCATCATGGACATATTTTCTTCTTTGAAAGAATGTTAGGTGTTATAATTATAAATTGTTTTTTTAGTAGAATATTTAATGTTCCCTTTGTTAGGGTACATTTTACTTCATAAAACATTTATCAGTAGAAAATTCGCTTCCAGGAATAACTATCATTTATTGTTCACTTTTGATGATTTCATTTATTGAAGCATATTTTCCTTTCACTTAAATTTTTAAATGCTCAGTAAGTCTTCAAATAAAACTGTTATTACGACCTCGTATTTTATTTCAAAATATTCTTCATTTAGAGAATAGTCCAGCGTAAAATTATAACGCGAGTATTGCCTAGAATAATATATTCTAGGCCCATTTTTTGTGAAGTATAATTTTGTATGAACTATATTTCCTTCTACTGAGCCCAATTTCACAAGGTCTTAAGTTTTTACTGCGATGAAATTTAGCAAACTGTAATAATATGACAGAATAAACCACGTTAGATCAGAATTGGGAGCTATAATCTTGCATTCATTAGATTTATAGTTTAAAATGTCGTTTACGAGTTTTCATATTAGCTATTTGCAATGAAAACATTCAGTAGGTAAAGTAGAGTCAAAGTTTACCTTAATTCACACTGATTGTGAGCCTGCTAAATGTGACACAGAATTTTTCATAAAGTATATATTATTGGCTTCCTGCCTTTTGCAACACCCACAGGAAATATATCGGCATAGATCATCTGTATTCATTATCGTTTTATGCTACCAATGCCTAACTTGCCTATCTGGATTAAATCGGAATGGCATCCCATATAGACCGTTAGTCTCTGACCTACCTGTGAAATCCTACATCCTTCGCCGACAACGTCTTCATGTAGACACATTTAATATTCTAAGGGGAGAAGTATTGGGTGCAATAGCTTGACAGTAGATATCCGTGGTTCCGAGTATTGAGAATTCCACACACTCAATGTTTGAACCCTCTCTGTAGAATTGACGTTAAGATCTGTAAAAGTACCAAGTATTATAATTTCAGACCATTTGCATTGCCCATAGTCCCTTTCTTCGGTCACCATTCTGGTGCCGGAGGGAACCGAAAGGAGATACCGCAGTCACCCTCTCCTCCTTCCTCCTCCTGCCGACCCCCTTGCCTCCACTCACCGCTCTAACATCAACCCCGCCGTACCACACCCCCTCCTCTGCTCCTACGCCTCATTTCTTATGTCCCCCCTTTCCAAACTCACACTCTTCCGACCCCCGACTTTCCCCTATTCCTCCTCCCCACACCTATCCATTTTTCTTCCTCAGAAATTTCCTCTGGAACTCTTTACGGCATCTCTGGCGGTCGACCGCGTTCGCCCGCTTATTAACCTCCAAAAACCTCCCCTCTCTCTTCTCCCCCCTCCAATTCCCCCGCGACCAAACTCCTTCCAACTCTCCGCGCATCAGACGAACTCACTCCATTCTTCCCTCCCCGCTCAAATATCACGTCACAATGTTTCCCACACCTCTCCTCTCCCTCCCTTTTCGGTAATCACCGCAATCAGGAGGGGAACAGCCCGCTTTACCGAATCGAGAGTATGGAGGATATTTTTGGGCGGTGGGGGCACCGGAGGGAATTCGAGTAGGGGGGCTGGGGTAAATGGAGGGGGAGGGGGTGGATTGCTGGGTCGGGTGGGTGGGCGAGGGAGGTGGGGACGGCGAGGGAGAGCAGATTGGACCACACCATTGGCGGGAGCTGCCAACCGCAAGGATCATAATTTGGGGTTAGCCATGTTCCTGGAAGTTGGGGGATAGAAGTTTTCTCGGAGATAAAGGATAGGGAATAAAAATACCCAGGACGCGAATACTTAATACACAAGCATTCAGAAATGAATTTTTTATGGGGACACAGCCATAGATCAAGAGAAAAAATGTCTGGATGAATAAAAGATATCATATAGGGCCCACAGATATTTTATGCGAACATCGTTCACGTTCGAGATCTCTTATGAATAAATTTGGCAAATAAACGATCCAAAGAAACCTCTGCATGCAATTCCAAACTGCGATGGCTGGCAATTGTGGGCGAGCATTTAAAGATTTGTCCACGATATAAAAGAAATTACTTCAATTAATATATGTATAAATGGTTGCAAAACTGACATATTTAATTAATGATGAACATGCATGTGAATTCAGGAATTTCATTTCGTTTCATGAAGAAAGGTAAATAATATCATGTTGCACACCTAGGTAAAAATGTTGGTCTAATCTATGAATTGGAGGAAATGTCTCACAAAGCAGTTATTTTGATATGAATGGTTGCTGCTGTGATAATATATTTAGTTCTGTACTCCTCTATCCTTTATTGAAACACTTATTCCTGTTGATACTTGGGAATTTTGTTATAAAAGCTGCGATTTTTGCCCGAATTCATGGCCATTCGTTGTGACATTATCCATGAGATTGAGCCGTCAGGAAGAACGTGCTTTCTGCCCATTGGGGATTTTGTTTGTGTTTGCCCAAATCCTTTTGCCTTATCATTGTATCCAGTGCGGTGTGAATTTAACGAAGTGCTAAAGATAAGGATAGCTATAAGGGACCTCAATCCCCAAAGACTACGAAGTGCGGTTGACCAAAGGGGGATATTTGGTCGGAGAGAGTGTGTTGATCATGTGGTATTCGTCTGGTGGTAATTTGGTGGTTTTTATCTGGAGAGGAATAGAAACACTTTCAAGTCTTTTGATATGGCTGCGGTGAAGTACTTATTGCATTGAAGGTATACTATTGCGAACTTGGTGGAATTTTTGATGCTATGAAATTTTTTCCCAAGTTATACGGTTAATATTTGATCCTACATTAAGCATGCGTAATGTTCCTTATAACACGGAAAAAACTTAAAAGAATGAAGTTACCGTAATATAAAACAACAGCGCGGATACGTTTATTGGTTATCTGTCGAAACATTAACATTTTCTTCTTCTTATATTGATAAAACTATTCCTTATATTCATTAAGAAACGAAATGCACCCGTAGTTCATTGAACAATTTGAAAGATTTGAAATTTAATTTTTCTGATTGAATTTTATATTACACTTCTTTTATTCCTTATGACGTAAAGAAATATTTTTTTAGGTTCCAACTAGGTTATTAATGTGGTTTTATTTGAGTACTGAGCAGAAAAAGCTATCAGTTGACCATTTCTCAAAGTCAGAGACTCTTGGTTGATCGTTGAGGCAATCGGATTGGGAAAACGGATTTATTTCGATCTTCTTTTAGAAACAAAGTTGGATCAGTCTCTTTACGTCCGAGTTCACTCCGTGATTGGATCCGAATAGTGTCATTTCCCGGACGGCGGATCACAAATTGTAGAGGATGGCTTGGAAGAGGAGGCTCTCCGGAATGAGATGTCTTGATTCTTTTCCCTCTTACTCCTCCTCCACGCCCCAGCTCCTCATCTCCAACCCTCTCCCCTCCCACCCCCCGGACAACCCCATCGGCCTGTCTGCCATGCCGTCAGAGGGCATTGAAAGGGGAGCTGGAAGGAGCCAGGGAGCATTGGGGGAGGGAGACGCCGAGAGGGTGAGGAATCGAGGAGGTCTGGGAAGGAAGGGGTCTGAGAGAGGACGGTGGTCGGGAGAATAACAGGAAATTAGTTCTCTCAGGATTCGGGATATAAGGAATGAGGTGGTTTGTGACGATAGGGAGGAGAAAAGGGGGGGGGCGGTGATAAGGAGGATGAGGTGCCGGGCCCTCGACAGTGCGGGGGAAGGAGGGGACGCATTCTGGACTGTGGAGGAGGATTTTTTTCTGCAGGGTAATGGTTCGTGCGTATTGTGGAGCCTTGAGTGCTACGGTGGGGGAAGATTGGGTGAATTTACTCCTATTTTCCGTCGAGTGGGAGAGGATTGAAGGTTTGGGATTAAAGGGGTGGAGAATCGATGGTTCAAAGCGGTTTTTTGGGGGTATGAAGCAAGGAGGTCGGGGTTACTTCGATGGAAGGGTGATGTTGACGTAGGATTGGTTCTTCTGATTGGTCCCCGCCACTTGATCGCCAATCTCCCTCTCCTGGGCCGGAGTGGTGCTCCGACGATAAAAGGGGCGAGTTAAATGGCCTCGGTTTGGTTGGATGGTTGATAGCTTCAAGTGCGGGGAAGAGGACGCCTGGAGGGTGGTGAAGGTCCGGCTCTAACGAGATGATAAACGGATCCATTTCCTAAAATGAAGGGCGGATATTGTGGAGGGACCGCGTTTGTTGGTCGGGGCGGGAAGCGAATGCTTATTAGAGTGAGTGTTATTATTTGGGCAGGAAAGGGTTCTGGGTGACGGAAGGGGAGTAGAAATTTTAACGTCCCTTGGTCGTCATCATCCTTGCATCAAACCATTTATTACTTTTCTGCTGATTGCATTCCTAAAATCTAATTTGTTTTCGTTGACACGTTAGTTCCGTCTGGTCTACTAGATCAGTTCATACGAATGCGTGAGAAGCATTGATTTGGTAATGAAAATTGTTAAAAAATAACAGTTTATATTTGAAGCAAATTAATACCATGATATTTTGGTCTCTATTCATTGTCTAGAAGAGTTTTGACCTTAAAATTTACCGGTATACGATCTGCTCGTTTTTAATTTCACACAATGATGTGAAATTTTCAATGAATGCATGGCTGGTTGGTGTCAAATGGTGCCTATTGTGCTTGCATAGTCTAAGTAAAGGATTAATACTTAATTGGGTACATTGACCGTTTAAAAGCTTTCCAAATAAATAATAAATATTAATATAATATGCAGCGAAAATAGAAAAGTGCGAGAGTAGTTGGGAGGTCCACTTATTCTTTTGATCTAATAGTAGAAAAAGCGTCTTGTGTGCAACACAGAGCACCTGTCTCCCCAAATAATAATGTCTGAATCATAGATATCCATCGTCTTCGTCAGGATATTTTCATTAAATATTTAATCTTCCGATACTGCGGTGTCATTTTTAAACATTTTTATGATGTAACTCAGGCATGCTCGCAGGAAATGAGTCTCTTTTTTCCGTAGAATAGTCAAGCAATAATATAGCATTAAGATGTTCAGGTATCGTTTCCTGTTTGAGTTTTAGCTGACTGCCTTGAGCATTCGCCCTTACAGCTCTGGGCAACCAAAACACCTTTGCTTAATGAATGTGCAAATTTACTTCGTAGAGACCAGATGAAAACATGAGAACATTTTTCGCTTGGTTCCAATTGAATTATTTTGTTAGGTCACGGTGCCTTTAACGTTAAGGGTAAAAGATGACAATTAAAAAAAATCCATATATTTAGAGATAACAGAAAAAAACCATGTCCTAATTATATCTTTTAATCTCCAATTTTATTTACATCCGTAAAGTAACTGGTGGCGTCTGCCTATCTGCCTCCCTGCGATCGCTAGGATAACGTGCCGCCGAAAAAAGGTAGGCCCCGCTTCCGGTTTTGGGAAGTTTGGGAAGAAGTTGTCGAGCAAACGAATGGAACGGGTTGGAGTGCTTGAGGGAGGAGAGTGGGGAAGCGACACAATCGAGTGATGCATGAAAGCGATGGAGCGCCCTAGACACCAGAGGAAGGAAGACTGAAGTGTTTCTGTGCTAGTGACGCCTGGGGCCCCGACAATGCCTGCTGATGGGATACGCCTTTGGGATTGAGACATTCATCGCAGGGAGTTGCTCCCGAGGGGAGAAGGGTATCCCCGATTGCACTCGCGTGTGAAGATGCATCGAGGTAAAAGGGGGTGGAGGTAAGCGTGACGAATACGGGATTATTCCTTTTGTGGCGCCAGCGGGTTTACTGGGGAGCGGATGTTAGAGAGACCATGCATTGAATTAACGATGGGAGGCTTTGACGCAATGTTAACATTCGGGTTGCCGTTATGAGTGCCGTCACAATTATTTCCCAAACTGGGAAATTAAGTCTCGTAATTCGTCCAGGTAGCAACAGTGAGACTCAGCATCACAGACTGTTCAATAACGCAAATGGTGTCGCAGCATTACAAGCTTTTAATTCTTAAAGTCAGTCTCCACCTATTTCTTGCCATTACGTAATCCATTCTAGGCCTTTCGCTGTGACTCCCCCTTTCCATATTTATTTCAGCTCACCTTTAACAAATTATTGCGCTAAAAATGTACATATCTTGCTTTCATTTACTGTAGATGCAAAAGGAAAAGTATGCCATCTTCAATTAGATAAAGCAGTGTAGGTTCGGTGAGGGTATTTTCTTCTTTCCCATTTAACAAGTAGGAATTGAATGAAAAGCAAAAATGGAGCAAAATTAAAACCTAATTACTGTTTCAAAATTTTTATTAACTTTGCATGGCATCACAAATAAATTAGCCCAACGTCCTATTTTACCGAGTAGGAGTTGACATTTTTTGGTTGGTCTTTAATGAATGAAGAGAATTTTTGAGCTAATTGTATATGGGCGGATTATAAGGTTTCACGCAGGAAATAATGAAGAAAAACACTTCAAATGCTTATTGATTTAAAAAAAAATCATTCAGTTCATATTTTTGAAAACTTGATTATTATTTATTCGTGCTTTTTTTAAAGCTATTAACACATGCATGTTGTCTCTGTTCTTTTTTACATTCTAGTTTTTTTAAGATTCTTAATCCTGGAATATTTAATTTTATGGAAAGTAAAGTGGAAGGATAGTGTAACCTAAGTTGTGGGTAAGTAAACATTACATGAGCTTAGATGAAATTACTGCGAAAGGCAAAGTTTTTATCGACCAGTACCAAAGATGGAATAATAAACTTTCTTATCGTATCATTCTTTAATCCTGAACTTCGTTCAATTTATAATCCCTCCGATGGGAAACATAAAAAAAATACATGAACCGACTTGAACGTAGCTTGGATAGTGATCGCGATATCCTTCACGTGGCGTGACTCTGCGTATTACCTTCAGTTACGGAGATCGCTCGTGAAGCATCCCCTCGAGTGTTATCACGTGAGGGAGAGGGAGGGGAGATGGAAAGATAGGTGGAAAAAATAAAGTTGGAAAAATGAAGATTGAGAGGAACTGGAAGAGAAATTCTCCGACGCAAACGATGCCGAGGTTCTACGTAAGAGAAGGTAGAGATAGATCATGGAGGGGGGGCGGGTCGGGGGAGAGAGTGGAGGGAGTTGAGGGCGGTTGGGAGGGGAAAGGGTTACGCAGGGGCAAAGCTGGGGGTCGACGAAGTCGGGGGTGTGGGACGAGCGCGGGATGATTGCCTGGAAACTTCAATGCAAGCCCCGTTGATGGAGGCGGATCTGATGGGTGGGCGTAGGAGGAAGGAGGCACAAAGAGAGAGAGGGCCTCACTAGGAAGTGGGGCCGAGGCAGGAGGAATAGCGGCGGGGGAGGGAGAGAGGAGGAGGTTGTTGGAAATGGGAAACGTGGTGGTGGTGGTGATACTGGGGGAGAGAGAGAGAGAAAGGGAGAGAGAAGTGGCAAGGGCAGGTGTTATTGTACGGAGAGAGGAAATGAGGTTAGGGGGCGGGTGGGAAAGCGGGAGAACAAAAGGAAGTACGTGAGGCGTGGGGGTTGGGAGGGAGGGGAGAGGAGTAGGAGGGGGTGGGTTCAATGGCGAGAGAATAGGGCCGCGCGACGGAGGGTTTTAGGGGAGGTCTAGGGAGGGAGGGCATAAAAGATGAAGAGGGAAGTAGGGGGGAGGAAGGAAGTAAAAGGGCCGGAGGGGGGAAGACGGGGAGCAAAGAAGGGGGTGAAGAGAGGGAGAGAGAGGGAGTGGGAGAGCAAGACTTTTTGGAAAGCTACGGGTGATTCAACGAAATGGGCAGGGTGGAAGAAAAGTTTGGGCAAGGGCGGGCCCGGGGAGAATAAGAGAGGGGTGTAGGGAGGTTTGGGGAGGGATCGTAGGAAGGGTTTGGGGGATGGGAGTGCCTGGGAGTTAGGGAGCGGAACTTGGAGAGAGGGGACTGAAATGGTGAGGGGTCGTAAACGCAGTCACCATGGCAACGAGACGCGGCTGGATTCTCATGCCTTCCCGGAGCTCCCCGCAGCCCTGGCTTCCACGATACGGCGCGGAGGCCGCAATGGAGGAAGAGGGAAAGGAGGGAATGGAGGAAGGCGGAGAGGAATAAGGGATGGTGTGGAGGATTGTTGTAGGGGAGGGGACGGGAATAAAAGAAACTTAGTGGAAGTGAGGAAAGGAGTGATGAAGTGAAGGGGTTTTTGTAGTTCAGTTGGGGAGGAAGAGGGATGGCCGTCCCTCTAAATTGGCATCGAGTCGTAGGAAGGTGAGGGCGGAGGGACAAGGGTCGAGGACGGTGGCAGGGGGGAGATGTCATCAGCAGCGTACAACATCCCCATTCAGTAAACTGTCTCGGGTTCACGACTGAAACTTTACGTCTGTTAACGTAACTCGTATGAATAAATTAGGAAGGAAAAGGAACATCGGCAATCATTATTGAGAAGTAGAAGCAATGGGGTTAAATTTAGGTTTTGTATTTAGAAGAATGAGAGGATAGCGTCTTCTGAGGAGAAAAAAAAATTTTAAAATGATGGGAGAAAGAAGTTCAAAAGGATTCTTGATCCCAATAGTAAAAGTCACCGATGCCCTAGTATGCATTTGTAATCTTGAATTGGGGTAATCATCGTAGAAAAAGTTTGAATCACACATTAAAATTTATCAAATTATGAAATTAAAATTAAAATTTCTTTTAAAATTTAAATTTTCAGTTATATTTCACTAATATTGGTTTTCATGCATGTGAACACCGAAGTAATAAATTTTGAACTTAAGCAGCGAAGTTTTTATCCTACCTACTCTTTGTTTCTATGAAATTCTATCTTTTTTCTAAAATTTCCATTGATATAAATTGAGGTTTCCCAGCGAAGATAATTTAATTATTTTAACGATTGGACCACGTGCTCGGCTTGAAATTTTTTGAACGTAAGTTGATTGTTTTCTTTGTGATTATTTATCCGGAAAATTGAATAAAAATTGAATAATGGTAGGAAAAAATAAGGTTTCCCATTATTTTCTATAATATTTTCTTGGTCGTACTCAGGACTTCCACATGCCATGATAGATGACAATTTTCCAAATATCCAATCCAAAGACAAAGTTTTCCAATATCCGTGAGAATGTCTGTCTTCATTTACTATTCAACGAAAAATTTAAGGCAATATTATTTATTCTTACTTTTAAATGAACATACTTTTGGTTCAATACGGTTACGTGTTTTTGTTATAAATATTCTGTGACTTCTCATAAACTGTCATATTTTTCATAGCTGCTACTTGGCCTTGGCCCCTGGCCTTGTATGGTATTTTAAATGCACTAAACAGTTATAATTCCATATCTAGCGTATGTGTCCTTGAAACAAAGTCACACCTTAGTCTTTAAACTGGTGCAACTGAAATGGAATGGAAATCCAAGTGTCGTGGGTAGGTGAGAAATATGTAGCTAACTAAAAAGGTGTGGTTTAATCTTATAAATTGGCTATTTTAAAAGAAAATTCCGAGTGGCGTGGGCTGAATTATTTTATTGACCAAGATCGTGAGTCAAGAAGAAATGCATCTATTCATATCTGAAGAGATCAGAAATATTCAATACGGGATATAATATTGATGTAATCTGACAATCTCCACTCGTAGGATCTTGAACGATGTCAATCAGCCTAGTGACTTTAAGAGATGGTATTGCTTAATGTCGAAAGTCACCCTGCTCATTTCACCTGCTCACAAACATCACTGTAATCTCCGGACTGAGACGGAAAGAGAAGAGAGCTTTTGAAATACACCTTTCGTATGCCGTCGTCATTCACGAAATTCCAAATAAATCCCCTGAGACCTTCGTTGGAAAACGATAAGAATACCTTAATGGAAGAAGAAAAAAGTACCTTTCGGGGATTCTGGCCATGGGATCGTTATTTTACGTGATCCCACTGTCGATCACTGCCGGATGAACCATCTCACTTCACGTGGCGAGGGAGTAGGGGAAGGAGCCGAAGCCAAGATCGAAATCAGTTTGAAGGGAGCGTGGAATGCGCTCCGCAGGTGAGGCAGGAGGGCCCGGCGTCAATGAGAGGAGGGTCGAGGGAAGCGATCCGGGAATGGTGGTGGGCCGGGTGGGTGGATATGCTTTTTCGGCAGAGGGTGATGGGTACCGGTGGGGTTCGGGAGCTCAAAGTGCGTGTTGCTAAGAAGGTATGGGGGACGGGCATGGGGGTTAATGCTTCGCTGGTGTGGGGTGTAGTATGTAGCAAGCAGGGGGCAAAAGAGGTGGGAAGAGAGGAGGAAGGAAATGGAAAAATGTTGGCGAGGTTGGAGGCAATGAGCCGGATAGGAAATGGAGGGAGACTGGGAAAGTGTAGGGGAAGGAGTGGAGGAGAAGGGAGGGCGAAGTGGGGGGTGTCAATGAAAAAAGGAGGAAATGAAGCCGAGAAGGTGGTGGGACGAAAATGGCGTGGACAGGGAAAATGGAGGTGGGTGGGGAGGGTAGAAAGGAAGAGGGCGAAATAATGAGAGTGCGTATATAGCTTAGTGAAGTGGCGTTGATGAGTGCCGGGGTTGGGAGGTGGGGATGGTAAGGGGGAGGTGTTCCCGAGGGTAGCGGTGTGGAGGGAGGCTGGGAAGGACATCCTCTCTCTCTCTCTATCGCATCAATATGCTCCTCGCTCACGGCTTTACTTTCATTCCCCCTCTCTCTTCGCCTCTCTCAGCATTTTCCATCTCTCTCAGTCTCAATCACCATTTCAACTCTCTCCCTCTCTATTTCTCTCTTATCTCTCTTTCTCTCTTTTTGCGCCAGGAATTGGAAACAAGGAGCGGGAGTTTGGGAATAAGAATATAAATGGTAGGAAATGAGACGTCGGCTCTCAAAATGGTGGCATTGAGAGTGGCTGGAAAGAAAGGGGAAACGGAGAGAGGAGGAGAGAATGGGGGAGGGTAGAAATTTGAGGCTATTTGGAGTGTGGGGTGAGGTGTGATGGGAGGAAGTTTGCAGTGCGAATATGAAAGGACGGGAAAGCGAGAAGCCGCAAGAGCTAGGACGAAAGTCGAGGCCAGGAAAATTTTATTCCATTCGCCCTTACATCAAACATTTATAAGCATTACGGCACGGGAAGACAGCCACCTCTACGCGGCAGCGAGTGACCGTAAAAATGACTGTTTTCCACTGAATGGATAGAATAACACCGTAAAAAATAAGAAACTTGCTGGGAAGCTGAATAAAAATATATTGAGATTATCGAGGATAAAATTTAAAATGGAATGCATATGAAGGACCTATATTTTATGAATAGGAATATCTGCTAATAGTGCAACTTAAATTATTTTTTTTATATTGTATGCAAATACTAAAATAGTCGTTTTACAAAATTCTTAAATTTTACAATCTTCTGCTGTCGTTTGAATAGAAATTTTTTTGTCAATTGCTAGTATCTGAAATAAAAACTAACAAATACTGTACGTAATTAATTTTTTCAGTTCAAACTTATATTTTTCAACAGACAATTATTATTGGCGGCTGGAATACCATAAGTATTAGTCAAATAATCTTTCAAAATACAATTTAGTAAAATCGTGGAATGAAGAGTAAATAGTTAGGTCCTACTTGTATCGGTATCATGATGGATGTAGTTATACCAAAGAAAAACGTTGTGCGATAAATAGAGAAGAGATTCTTCACAAAGTTTCCAAGATGTAAAAATAAATATTGAATGAATTATTAGCTGGATGATCTTACTCAAAATATGGGTTTTGTTGATGAAATATTATCGGCAGGAGACACATAAATTTAATATATATATTTCTGAAAAATATTGGTATGAACTTTTTCACAAAAAGTCAAACGCCAGAAATTTGTCAATCTAAAACAATGCGAAGCATACCCTCCACATATCATTAATCACCAATGTACAGTCTATATTTAAAATTAAAATTAAATATGCACCAATGTATGCTTTTCTCAAGTGCCCACAATGTTGAAAGATATGTTTCCAAAGTGTTCCAAATTTCGTTTTACACGGATATATATATATATAAAGTTAACCATTTTATTTTATGAGAAGAAAAATAAGAAAGCGATTGAAAGGGAACAAAACTAGAACATAGCCATTCTGGCGCTGCTTTTTTACTTAAAGTAGATTACCATTCAGCATGACTTGTTTTGCTGTATTTACTGCGATACAGTTCTGATCCAGGATCGGACAAAAAGTATTTCTGCAGAAGGAAAATGGTTCGGGCGAATGAGGACAACCAAGGAGAGAAAAAGCCGGCATGTTACCGGAAGGGGTGGGGTGCAGATTGGCGGCTCCGTGAGGAATGCGAGCGCTGAAACAAATCCAATAAAACCAAATAAAAAAATTCAAATTAAAGAAAAACTCCAGTATGTCTTTACACAGATCCCCCAGAATATGCAATATTAAAATGCCAGAATTAATGCACATGAAACATGGAACGTGACCGGGAGTGGTCGAGAAGGCGAAGAGGCGAGCGGAGAATGCACCGGGAGGGAAGGAGTCGGGGAGTTCAAGGGGCGGGAATCGGCTTTGGCCGAGTAGGGAGGCAGCAGCATTGGGAGGGGGGACGGGCCGCGCATGTGTGTGTGTGTGTTGAGGGTAGGAGAGGGGGGTATTACGGATCGAGGCGCGGAGGGACGAGGAATTCCATTTAAGGCCAGTGGGAGAGAGAGAGAAAGAAAGAAAAAGGAGAGGAGAACTGAGAGTGGATTTTCTGCGGAGAAGCCATCCGAGACTCTCCCGGGAGTTCAGCCTTGCTCTATTCCCTTGCATCCAGCGTCTTTGCTTCTTGCTGCCCCACACCACACACTCGCTTACGCACACATACACACACACACACACATACACGCATCAAATCCTCTTCCCTACCTCCTTCCCTGAAACCTCCCATATCTCTTCCCGCTTCCAGCTTTCCTCCCCCTATCCCGCCATTCCTTTTTTTCACCGACCCGCTCATCTACTGTCTTCCCCCCCACCCGTTACACCTCCCCTCCCCTCAGCTCCGCCAAACCCCCGTCCCATTCCCTACAGCCTTCCCTTAAAGTCATCTTCTTTAGTCCCTCACTAAGATTGGTCAAGATACGAGCCTCCTCTTTAGTACTCCTCTCCCTCCTTCCACACCTCCGCCTCCTTATCCCCCACCCATTCCCATTTCCCCTCCCGCTGGAACTCAACCCTCGCTCAAAGTTCAGCCCACTCAGAGTTCCTCTCTCTCTCTATCTCTCTTACTCATCCCCGTTCCTTCCTCTTTCTTACCCACCCTCCACCGACTATCCCCGGCTGCCCTCATCTTCTTCCCCCCCCCGCCGCACGGCCCCCGAAAATGTAAGCATTCGAGGGCCTTCATCTCCCTCTTCCCTTTCTTCTCTCTCTTGCCTCTTTCATCTTACTTTACCTACTCCTCCAAACAGCTCCAGCCCTTCCGCCTCATTTTTCTGTCTGATTGAGACCGTAAACTTCTTGCGCGAGGCATTCCAAGGGTGGTCTTCTCTTCTCTGCATAGCGTCTTAAATTCTTACTTTTTTTTTCTTCCCTCAGAGATGATGCCATAATTTATCAGGTGGAAAAAACTTACGTATTACAAGTAGGTAAAGACTTTCTAAATTATTTTTGGGGACAACGTAGATGCACTCTTCCCAAATTCGCAAATGCTAAAACCAGACCTAACTCTGCGAAACTTCATCTGTCAACAATGTACTTCAGTTGAGCTCGTGAATAGCTTTTGATTCTACGAAACAACCTATGTCAGGCTATTTTTTATGGTTCTTCTCCATACCGAAAAATATTTAGGAAGATACATAGCTACACAAAGAATGAGGTAATGATGTTGGAATAAGATTTCTTGATGGGTCTCTTCTTATATTTTCTTAACAAATGCTAAAACATAATTATGCATCGCAAAACTGCAACCCAGTTGCAAGGAAAGACATTCCTTATAGCTGTTAAATTTTTGACCTCATCCTATATGAAATGGTAAATTTTATAAATCTATTATGTTTTTAAAGGTCCGTTTTTATAATAACATATATTCTATTTTTATCTGGGACATTTTAACGCCAAATGAGAGTTTTAATTTCATCTAGAAAGTGTTTTTTTTTAATTTTCATTTAACAATAATCTTTCAAAAGGGTTGTGACATCATATGATACCATTATCTTGAATTATAAGTGCGTGTGTTAAGTGCATGTGTTAGTTTGATTAAAAATTCAACAGAGAATATTCATATGGAGTTTCTCACAATCAATAAACTAAACGTGTTCAATTCTATGGTTATAATGATCGATTTATGCTCCTAAAATGCATATTATTTCTAAATTTATTCGATAAAACAAGAAGCTCTCAAAATTAACACTCACTAAGTTTTCCATTGTCTTTAACCTTATTTTATTCTTCAACCTCTTTGGCTACCTCATTAAAAGTGCAAAAAAAGGAATTGTAAATGGTCAGTTGTGGGTAATTGCACCCAGAAGTGCATTTATTACCTGGGCTGTGGCACTCGAATTACACTCCCTTCCTCCGGGCCCTCGACCCGCCGTCCCAAAAATCCCTCCCCACTTTCCCCTCCTCCTCCCACCCACCCGAAGGACACAAGAGTGAGCACCACCGACTGCAACGCACGAGGGTACCTGTCAATTGAAAAACCCTTTTTAACGCCTAGGCGTGACGCTCGGCGACTCTGCGGGCGAACTGCGTCTTAAGTGCCCGGGAATGGTAGCGTTTGCTCTAAAGCGTGTGGTTTATACAGGAGCAGTTAACGTTTTATGAGTAGGCCCCCAAACGAGTACCTCTCTCTCCTCCTTCCCAACACCACCCTCTCCACCGCTCATGTTACAGAGTTATTTGCCCAGCGATCGACCGGTGGTGGAGCGTAGGAGTGCTAATTGCAGCGGAGAGGGCATCCGTGGCGGCCCAGCGGATGAAAAACGAAATAGATGCGAAACATGCATGCGTCAATTGACCGGGAGAACATTTACTGATTCCAATTAAGTGATGAGGTACCATAAGTCAATGTTTTCTAAACCGTTGCCAACTTAAGATGAATTTTCTTATTCAAAATGAACCCGCCGCAAGATTGGTGAAGGAAAATAGTTTGGATTTCTGTTGGGCTATGCAAAAGTATATCCATCCCAGACACTAAACATCAGCGTGGATATTTATCTCTATTGTATATCCTGCTAGCCACCATATGGACGTGTGGTAGAGGGGGTGGAGGGCATCGGTCATTCACGCAAAAACATATTTCCGCGCACACACTTTTACGAATATGCATTTGCTTACACACAAACGCACGTACCCATAAACACATGTGAGTCTATGTACCATACATTATGCAATAATGGTTGTTTTGTCTTAATCGTTAAATCGCTCTTTATATAACAAGATCCGGGTGAACAGGTTTCATTTTGTAATGGCTTTATATCGTCCGAGGGAAGGATGAGTCTTTGAATCTGTCGGTGACGGTGCCTATCTATTTTGTTTAACCCGTTGGTCGAGTTTACCAATGTAATTTACACCCAAAAATGATATCATCGGCGTCGTAAGTTACTCTGGTGACACATTTGTCACAATTACTCCCGTCTTGTAGTAATCTTAAACAATACTAGGTTATTTTCACTGAATATGTTTTTTTGTTGAAGTTTTCTCCCACGGACGCCAAATAAATTCCACGTAATCCAAATGAGTTCTGTCTAAAGCGAGGTAATATCTTGCCCTTCTCTTACATTCACGCACTTGCATTCACTAACATTCAACACATCTAATCAAAACTAACTACTTTAAGACCATTTTCGACATTAGGGATAGGTGGGTACCTCGGTAGATGTAGGACACTCAGGGATCGGAGGAAGGGTGGGGTGTAAGTAACCTGTCGTCGGCATCAGCCTATTATTAATGTAAAGAGCCAAGGAGTTCGAAATATAAAGTTCATTCCAAAGGTTGGCACACTCAGCACTCCGAGTGACATCCATGCACTTGTAAAAATTGGCCTGAAAAAGCAGCCTCTGTCAGGATTCAAACCCAGACTCTAAAGGCGATAAGGCAGTCACTATTCGCTTCACCAACCGGATCCCCAAACTAAGTCAACGTAATCCTTATAGGTATCGGTTTCAGGATTCACTAGGTGGACATTTTTCATTATAAGAAATGCATGGCAACAAAATAAATAAATAATAAGTAAAAATATCATACATCGAGAGTTCTGATTCATTAAAATGACGAAGTATATTTTGGTGTTCATATTTAATTCTCATTACATTAGAACGATCTGAATATTTTTGCACCGATACAATAATGTCTGCTGATTTTGAATTTACTTCCTCATTCATCGAAAGTGATGCTATTAAAAATTCGACCTACCGCCAAAGCAGTAAACAGTTCTCCTACGATACTTCCTCATTCTTAGAGCCCTGTTATAAAACTACACTTTAAAAAAAAAAACCATAAAAAGGATTGCATTTGTATAGCGAGAGAGCAAAAATTGGTGGAGGGAGGGACTCAAAGTGATTTTGTACCTGTTTTTCAACAACTTCACTCCCTGTTAATCTTCCAGGTTCATTTTATAGAACTTCGTTTTTGTCCAACTTTCTGTGTGGCCTGTGTCAAAGCCGAGTGATCACATTAATTAATGTACTGCCTAGTAGCTGATTTTTTTGTAAGAAATGGGACAATTTGAAGCCAATTCCAAGGCGCGTTTCGTTTAAAAGAATCAATACATATATGCGTTTTTGTTGAGGTTTCAAAACAATTGTAAAATTTTTTAGAGTAGAAAATTGGCCGTATTTTAGTATAAGTTTATTAGTAAAATACACAATTCTATTTCTAGCTATGCATAATAATAGAAATAGCTTAATTAACTGTTACAGTATGGAAGTGTGTATCTTTGTATTTGAATTTAAAGCTCAGTAAAAAGTGTCCTTAGCAAGATTGACTCATGAAATAATTTCACGGAAAAATATTGTGAGCTTCGAGTCTATGAGCCTAAGAAAAGTTGGCAAGGGCACAAATAACCAAACTCGTAATACAAGATGCTTTGAATAATGATGCAGATGGATTGAGTTTTTTCAACACTCTGGTAACACTCAAACTGTGGGCAAACCTTTAGCAAGTTGTCAGGAACTTTTTCGCCTCCAATGGAAATTAGACTCAGTCTCAGGCGTTATCGTACCTTGTGGAAGTCTTATACTAGGCTCAAATGAGAGAAGACTCAAGTTTGCCTAGTCCACTAGAATATTTATTCTGCATGACCATTGTTTCGTCTCTAGGTAACATCATCAAGTAATGCTTCCTAGCAACGAAGCCATGGTGGTGCAAAATTAAAAATTCTCGTGGAATATGAAAAGTTAGTTGCCACTCATTTCGCACAAATAAATATCTAATAAACCTAATTCCGTCTAAGAGCTTTGGAAAAAAGCAACATGAAAATGCTCGCTTGCGTGTTGGAGTACCACACAAGGCATTGCTGTTCGTCTACTCGTAGATGACTGTTCAGGTATTCGAGAAATCTGACGCAAAACCAAACATCAGATTATTTAAGATAACGATGCTAGGAGTTACTAGTGTCTCCCAGCGGGCACCGGGAGATATCGCTATTATTGACCGTATTAAGAATGCAAAATCAGTGCTGATCATTAAAAAATATGCATGAGAGAGAAAACAGTAAGGCAGTTAAGAAGAGAAGTAACTAATGTAGATACAGATCGGAATGATGACTATGGAAGCGCTTTGTCTTCTTAAGCGTGTGCGTGAGTGAATAAGCGCATGTGGAAATCGGAGAGAAGGGGAAGTTGGACACGCTCACTTGCCCCCCCCCCTCTCACGTGTTCCCGAAAAAGTGACTCCTCGAGACACGGGAGAGGAAGTGGCTTGGGGTGGGGTGTGTGGACACGAGGGGAGCGGTGTATTCTCGGATTTGGAGGTGTGAGGGGGAGTGGGGTGTCCCACTCTCTTCCGGAAGGGGGGGAAGAGAGAGTGAGTGGAGGAGGAATCGCGGGGGCGGGAGAGAGAGCAAAGTCTGTTGCCCGGGCCGCCGTTAAGCATTTTATTGTGGCTCTGAATGACGTTCATAGGGTACAATAAATACCTGGTTGGCGGGGAAAGGCGAGCAACACGTGAGTGTGCCGATCTCTGCGCCCCGAAGAGAGGTGCGTTTGCGGGGAGAAGAGCAGTTTTTTTGAAGAAGAGGAAGACGGCCACGAGACCCCAGGGGGAGGAAGGAGATGGTGTGGCGGGGGGAGGGGGGGCATTGCGTGAAGGGGAGTCGGTGGTGCGGGGAGGCTGGGTGTGCTCAGGGGTGGCGTGGCCGATTGTAAGGGGGGGGGCGGCGGGAGTGGAAGTAGGGCTTGCGGGGGGAAGGTGGGGCGGGTCGGTGGTGGCGGCGTGTCCCGTATAAGATGGTCGTTTAAAAAGGTGGGAGAGATTTGATTTATTTCCCGTCGTTTCGTTATTTTGTCGCTTTTGAATCGGCCTATAAGAAGCCCGCTACTGGAGCCCTTTTTATTCGATAATAACTGCCATTTAAGCGTTCATTAAAGTTCTTTTCAATGCCCAGTTAGGAATGCAATGGGGGGTGAGGGAGGAAGTATTAGTGCTGTGGGAAGGGTAGTGGTGCTTTATACATTGTTGGCATCGGTGTGTATAATCGCGGAAGGAGTTTGGGATTTATTTTTTTATCAAGTGCCTTTTTATTACGTTTGAAAACATTTAAATTTTCCCTCGAGCCATATGCCTTGGGGGGGTAACTGCTAGAGGTATCAAATCAAGTTAATAGCATGGAGAATTAGAGTGTTGTATAACACATTATTTGGCCAATTATAAACGGATATTTTGTAATAAATAGCTGATAATGCTAAAAGGCCATTTATCTTCAATAAAAAGATATGGAAAGCAGGATATTTTGCATTTATTTTTCCCTTGTAGTTTTATCCTTAACAATGTATTGTTAAGATTCGTGCCTACTTGAATCGGTAATTGAAATCTCTTAGCTCATATAATTCTTTCATTCATGGGTTAAATGGAAGAACCATTAGGTCTCAATTTCGCCAAAATAAAGACCTTTATCTAGTTATCTATCTTTCACGATTTGAAAGGCTGTAAACATACAAATCCGTTTTACACCGCACTCGTGGTGAACGGACACACAAGCAGATAAATGAAAAAGTGCTCTCTTAATCCATGAAAAAATTCACCCGTATTAGCCATAGAGCTTCTAATTCCTCAGGGAGAACAAAATCAGACGAACACGCAATCAGTGGTTGTATCGCTTGAACTAATCGTCTGAGATCGACGTTATACCTTTTAAACTATGACCTTTTTGAGCTTTGGGTACTCCTGAAGTATTCATATACAAATTCATTCAGCTATTTATCAAAGTGCATTAGGCAGAATTAGAAGTGCGTTCGTACGTGGGTGCTTTTGGTGGATCCGCCGATGAGCCCAGCGGGCGCGGGGACTCGGCCCATCGGCTCGGTCGCTCGGCCCCTAGCTCTTTCGCTTGTCCCGGAGGGCTCTCACCCGGGACACACGCAATGCGTGCCTCCCCATTCCGCGCTCACAACTTGGGTTTTAAACTGTTTTGCTGCACGGTGTTAGAGTATGTCCAAGCCGATCACGATGAAAACACAAAATTAAATACATTGTCTCAGGAATGTTGATTTTCCTAAATAACTCTTGCGTGGGACTTAGCAGAATGTTTAGTTCAATATAGTAGGAAATATTTAGATACCAATGGAATTAAAATGCGCAAACTTCTCTATAAATACAATTGAACAATAAGCAATTGAAGGGAATAGAAAATCTCATGGTGCTAGAAGCTCTTATCAAATGGAATACTATAGCAGCAATATTGGATTCATCAATTTCTTTAATCGTGTTAAGGCCATTTCATAAACTTCCGTAAAAATACGATCCTTTGTTGCTAATAAGAAGCAAAAAATTTATAAAATTGGTATTCATTTAACTTTTTAGTGCTAGGAAAAAATAATTATTTTATCAAATGGAGCGAGAAAATGATGAAATGTATGGTAGAGATAAAATATACGTAGTTTCGAAGTACACCCCTGGTTAGGTCATCGTTTATTCAATAGTAACTTTGAAAATTACGCATATCATTTTTCGTTAACATACTTACCATTTATCATGTTGTATTTCGTTATCTACGCATTATAAGATACAATTTCTTCCAAGAAGATATTGCTGAGTAAAGTCAATATATTTTACTTACAAATCTATTATCCTTTCTCAAATCTATTACGTGTGATTTACATCACAGGATTTTATTGGGGAAGAAAGTCAATCCATATCATAAATGATAATCATCCTTAATAATTCAAAGAGATATTATTCCCATTTTCGTCGCAAATACATATTAGTGAATATAAAAAAGTGAATGTTTTTCCTGATGAAAGTTTTTCAATATTTTCGTTTAAGGACGATATGTGTTTCATTGTATACTAGTCAATGCGTTTGAAAGAGTAACATTTAATTTCATGTTCTACGGAGAATATTCAGAATACGTTATTCTTGGGGCTGTTTCATCATTTAAGTTTCGTACGTATGGTATATCATATGCAGACATCGGTCGGTATGCTCTGTTTAATTCATTTAGTTAATTATAATGCAATATTTTCCCACTCAGATCCCGGTCATGGCGAATGATTTTACGCTCTAAAATTATTGCATTGAAATGCTCGTGAAACGGAGAAAAAAATTCGTCACTCAGAATGGCATCGATCGGCTTTCCATCGGTTTAGCAAGTAATCCCGCTGGATATCGGTTAATCGACTCGGCCAAACTTACTCGATTTAGTCCTAAGAAATCCGAAACCATGTTTCGATTCTCTCATACATGTGCCTATAACACATTATATTTTCATAGGCCTTGCAGTTCCTAGCGGCTGTCTTTCATTGAAAAATATAGGGAACAATGAAGTTGCAATGAAGAGAAACTGTTAGTGTTAGGATTAGCTACTCATGAAGAAAACTTATTCTTGTGCTTTTAATTTTTATTGCTCAATCGCATGCCCTGCAGGACGTATCTACTAAAGCTCACTGAAAACATCAAAGGATACAATGTAAAAGGAAATAACTACATATACTATATTCATTGGTATTAGGTGAATAATTTGACGAAGATGTATTTAAGAAGTTGCATTGGCGTGCATGAAACCTGAAGGTGTTTGATTGAAACAGAGAATTCAATGCGTGGGAGTCCATCTACAACCAGCCATTCTAAACTGGATTTGTTTCGTTTTCATTTGGCAGATACAGCTCTTTGGAAATGTTTCCTGCCAACTCAGTATTATAAAATAAAACCGTTTTCTTCAATGGGGTGAACTCAAAACAAAATGGCCTCACCTACCTCCTAGATAGAACCTTGCGACTTTAGGAGATGATTCAGAAATAGAGTTAACTTCATCTAAATCTCTTCAACCAAATGGAATTGCTTAAAATTTCAGCGCAGTAACTTGTTTTGCACTAGGAGTAAGGACCGGTTTTTCTGCTGCGGCGGACATTTCCTCTTACTTAAGCCTCCTCCTATCGTCGACGCCAACGGAATGGGATCAAACTTCGCCGAAGTGCCGCTAGGTACGCCAGCGCCGTCGGCTGCCATCATGGATCCTCGCCCCGCCCCTTCGGCCCCTCTGTCCCACACCACGCGCCCCTTCGGCCCCGGTGGCGTCCTCATACCTCCCACCAACCACGCGCTCCCTCATTGGCCGCGGAGCCATTCCATAGAATGGCTGCGGGGTCTCACGCACCACTACCCCCCCCCCCGGCCCCTCCTCTCATCATTCCCTCTCCACCGACATCTCCTCTCGGAAAAAGGGAACTGTGTTTTCCTCGTTCTCGCCGTCCCTCTCCCCCTCTCTTCTCTTCCACCGTCCATTTCCCTCTCGTCCCGTTTTCTTCCGTTTTTTTTCTTCCTCTTTCCTCACATCATCTCCAAAACGTGAGGGACGGCTATCGCAGCGTTTAATGATGGGAAAAAGCCAAAAGTGAGAGAGAGAGAGAGAGAGAAAAAGAGTGAGTGAGCCAGAGGGGAATAAAGAGAGCTAGGTGAAGATAGTGCCAGAAATGAAAGAAATAATTTTGACCCTTTCTCTTGATGCTTCATTATCTGGCTTCGTCGAGTGCCCTTATTTAAGAGGCGCCGAGTTTTAACGTTTTTTACTCACTCAGCCGTAAACTCCATGAATGGAATTGCTTTACTATTCTCACTGACAGTTCATAGATGAGAGTGGACCCTCGCTTTTTGGGGGAAAATTCGGTTCGTTTGACATTGTAAATGAAAAAGAATGCAGATTTTAAGCGTAAATTCTGGTTTATTAATATGACACAACCGAATCTCCGTGCGAACTTTGATTATTTAAATAATGAATAGTTATATCTCCTTGGGTTATGAATTCTTGAGCATGTAGAGGGAAAGGCCATATTTAAATGGTGGTCATGGTTATTCGTACTAAAACATTGGTTATCAATCCGTCCCAACTACTTCGCATGTTTTTGTTGTGACGACACAGTAAATTGCAAGATATTAGTAATATTTTAAATATTCGTACAAATATATTGAGATTCATTGAAGAGTAAATCCTCAAAGGTTGTTATAAGATAAGCAATTTAAAAATACTTAACTTTCCTCTGAGCTCGTTATCATACGCAGCTTTTGAGTAACTGCTTTCACTTTCGTTGCGTATCGATGGCGACCCATGAAACTCGCTTCGATTGCTTGGTCATCACTTCACACAAAAGGGTGGAAATTCCCATAACGGGAACGAAGATACGGACGCCGGTAGTCATTTCCTGAGTATGCCCTAAGTGCCTTCGTAAATTCTCAAAACAGAACCATACTTACTATTCCTTTTGTTACGCCAGAGAGCGAGCCCACGTGCCTGTGCCTCGATGGACTTCGACATATTTCAAAACTGTTTTCATGAAGCCTTGCCCAGTCAACCCCAAAAATGATAAATTCGTTCCTTGCATAAATAACTGTCATGAATATCGCAGCGGATGTTTGTCGCCGCGGCCCTGATATGCATTACACGACCACCGGGACCTAGTTTCCCAACTTGTTCCTCGTTTCCGGCTGAGTGAAATGGTGAGCGGATAAAAATAATTGGGATGAATAGGACGGTCTGGCCGCCCAGGAATGGAGTGTAGAACAGAATACTCCCTCAACGTATAAATAATACCCTTGAATCAAGCCCCCAGCAAGTTGCGTGGCAGTGGGTGCATCAGCATAAACGCAAATCACGTACACATTTGTAGTCACTCACCATACATGAAACATTGGTAGAGACAGAATATTTATTTCGCAAAAGGCAAAGAAAAACCAAGGGCGAAATTTATGAAGAAGAAATCTATACCATTGGTAGAGGAATATTGCGAACAAGGTAAATAACTAGCTATAGTTGAATATTTCTAGAATATTATAAAAAAAGTGAACGTGGGTACGTGGGAGGAAGAGGAGGTGGCATGAAAGCAATAATGTGGAGGACACTCACTCTGACTCTGGTTTGTGTCCGATCGGAGTGGCTGGCGATGACGCCCGGGTGAGGGTCGGCAGAGGATGAGCGAGAGGAGAAATGGACCAAGTGCGGAAGAAGGAGATTGAAGGCCCGCGGCGGGGAGGACGGAGCAAAACTCTCTCCCGGCGCAGGGATGGATGATGGTCTCCTTGCGGCCGGGCCGTCCGTCATAGCCTCCCCCACCCTCGCCCTCTCTCTAAACACCCACGCCACCATTTCGCCGCTCTCCCGACACCCACCACCTGAGCCATCAACTTTGCGGATTGAGGCGGTAACGCTGGGGATGGGCTATGCGTGCCTTCCCCGCCCACACCACGTGCCGAGAACCCCTTTTATTCAACCCTCTCCTTCCCCCACTGCCTTTCCCTTTTCATCCCCTTGCTTTCCCTGGCTAGAACCTCCCCCTCTCCATCCGGCACCACTCAAATTCTTTCTCCCCTTGCCCCCTGCCCCTGTGTCATCGACTCACGTATCTCGCGCCATTCCTTCCACTTTTTTCTCTCTCGGTGTCTCTCTCATACTCACACACACACACACACACACACACACAGTCCCCCAAAAATATCGACCGTTGCCAAATATTAATGCCCTTCCCCTCACTTGGGGATAGGGAAAGGTTGGGTGAAGGGGTACCTTTCGCTTGTCCCTTTCTCATTTTCCCCTTCCCTCCCTTTATCGAGGGATTGCCTCGAGAACAATTTAATTTCCGCCGACATGTCTCACTGTTCTCTCCCTCTCTCTCTCTTTTCCTATTCCCGTGTTTCCATCGAATTGCCTCTCTCCCTCTCTGTTTATACGCCGCAAGTGCTTAAAGCACCCAGTCGCCGGATTAGTTGGTCTTGTTTGCAAGAAATGGGCTGGTAGATATTTCAATAGCTTCATTCCATTCACTCTCACTACAAACTGGGAGACTGCGTCCTCGCATTCTGGCACGGTCTTTCAACTTTACATTATGCGCTGTAAGTGAGGTGGTGATGCCTGCAAACATTATGTTTACTGATCGGTAATCGCACTATATCAAACTACAAATGACCGTTTTCCATTGGAGTATGCAGAGATATGAAAAATAAGGGAGATAATAGCTGAAATACAACCTCAGGTGAATATATTGGAATGGCCTGATGAAAATATTGGATGCTATACTCGATTATCATTGAACACTAAAATTTCCTTTGCTAATGTTACGGATATGCATCGGAGAAAATTATAAATCAGAATTAGAAAAGCATAGAAAGCCTCAGTATAGAAAAAGCGATTCAACTTCAGTTTAACTTAGGAACAAATAAACTAATACGTTTTGATGTCTAGCCGTTATGTTCTCTACATTTATCAGATTAATTTTTATTAAGTATGTATTTACAGCAAGTGCTTGCCTAATCAATGCAAGTTTAACTGTCTGGCAGTTGAGGCAAAAAATGCCAAATCCGTTAGAATGAGATTCACTAAAGTATTTTTTCTGACGGTGACGCTGGCTTTAATGTAAAAGTCAAATATCGCTGGTTCATCTCTAGTGTTAAAACACCCAAAGGGTCGATCTCGATTATCCTTGAACCCGTTCCAATTGATTTTGATAGAAAATTGATTTCGTCAACCGCTGACGCAAACACAAGCGCGAAACGCATTTCACTCGCCCACTCTCTCAGACGCATCGTCCGAAATTACGGCCGCCCTCGCCTTTGCCCTATCTTCCCTTCCAGGCTCCCCATCCCTCCCGCCATCCATTCCCCCCCCCAAAAAGGGCGCCCTAATTTCCTGCAGCCTCGCCGAGCTATCCTCGGCTCCCACCCGCATCCCCCCCTCGGCATGAATAAATGAATTCATTCCACGGAGAGTAAGTATGCCGACTCTCCAGAGCCGTACCTGATGGCACTGAAGCTCAAGCGAAGAGATGCCATGACCTCTCTTTCGCTCTCACATGGTTGCAACCTTCATGAGCAAGGGTGTTTTATCGTTTCTTTTTTCCATAGACATCTCATCGCCAGCTTTAATTTGTTGGCAGTAATTTAATACACACAAGGCATGTGGAAAAAGGAACCGACCTTGAATTTTCCAGTGTATAGCAGTAATGCTAGGGTGGCGCCACTGTACACAGTGGAAGGAGACCCGCTTAATTTGCATTTTTGAGTTATTGCTACGCCTTTGAGTGAGCCAGTTGCTGTTGGTTGGCCACCATGGGAGAGGCTGCCATACGCGTAGGTTGCTTTTCGATTTCTCTTTAGATGACTGAACGAGTTGATTGTGTTTGGTTGCTCACGTATACTCATCTCCAGCATAGAACCTGCGGGACTACTTAAATTGATCCTGAGTTTCTGAACACCGTGACAACTGGACGACCCAACAAAATCAAACCGTTTCGTCTCTTGGGAGAAATCTAAGAGCGATGAACGCGTATGACAGCATTTCACTCGGCGGCCAGCGGGCAGCGACTGGCTCACTCGAAGGCGGAGAAAAAAAAGCAAGCATTCACATTTGGAGGCCGCATACTTTTTCGACAGGCTTCGCATGTTTATTTTCCCAAATTTTGAATTAGGTATCTAGGTAACTAAAAATTTCAAAATAGCATTCTCTGTTTATCCAACGTTTGTCGAGTGTATAATTTTACTACCCCGATCAAACTATCACGTTTCAGTCAACGTTTCCCAAAAGCTACTATTTTTCGTCGTGCGCGCAAACGCCTTGGTTTCTTGTTGATTCTCATATTGCAGCCCTTCTTGCATTTGCGTCAACAACGTTTTTTACCCTCCTCCGGCGAACGAGACCTTAATCGCTATTACCATGCGGCTCCTTGACTCTTCTTTACCCCAATAGCTCCTCCCGAAAAGGCTCTCCTCCCATCATTCCTTTCCCTCGCTCAGTTCGTCCCTTTTCTTTCTTCTCGGACGTCGAGCAGTTTGTTTTGACGAGATATGTTGCAGGGGAGATGGTACGGGTAGGCACGAAGGAAATCCGAAAAGTGAACGCAAGAAAGAGCGGGAGGATAAGGGGGGTAGGGGAGGGATGAGGTGAGCTGTGGTGGCGGTTTCGAGGAGTGGTAGACCACTGGAGAGGAGGGAGGCAGACAGAGAGAGAAAGAGAGAGATTGGGATCCCTTTGCTTGAAGGAACCGTCGTCATGGGGGGACGGCAAGCGACGTCGTCGCTGGAGACAACAGCAGTGGGAGGGGCGCCTGCTACATTCGGTGATGAAGAAAGAAAAAAAGCATTCATACGCGTGTAAAAAAAAGACTGGAGACAAAGAATCCGGGGTTCGGTGAAAACGGTTGGAAAAAGGAAGACGGGAGTGAATGTAGGGATTGTAGGATGGGAGGAAGGGAGCGGATGACTGGATGGATGTAGACTTTGGGGGAGCCAAGAAGTGAGAAAATATGGGGCTGGGGCATAAAATTCATTTCCAGAGGCCGTGAGGAGGCATTTGAAGCGAGGTTTAGTCTGAGCTTTTCGCATTCGTCAATGCATTTGCTCGTGTGTCGTTTGGAAAGACGGAAATGATATTTTATCTTCGTGACTGCTCTCTCGTACTCATGTTTTCCGAGAAATATTTTCCATAGTAATACGTTATGATACTCTTCCTTTTCACACCAGGAATCTGGAGAGTATTTTTTATTGTTTTCAACTTCGATCGAGGAAAACAGAATTCAACTTTCGTAATGTGATTTGAACATTGAAATGTTGGCTAAACTTGAACTCGATGGGAATTTCATGGATACTCACGAAAAAAGAATCCGATCAAAGTTATTAAATATTCCTTCACTGGTGATTAAAAGTCATCCGTGATTATTCCCACTCCCAAGGAAGTCGTACTAATTCTTTCAACAGTGCTAATAACCTGTGTGTTGGATTTTCTCATGGAAGTTTTGCTACGCTCCAGCCAACTACGTTCTTGACTGCTTTAACCAATATTAAACTATAAATGCAAGAGATTATCCAGTCTATCGACCAAGGGTGGCAATGCCTTGCTTAATGTCATGTGAAGGCTTATTTATCCAAGGATGACGAGAAATACTCCTGAAGGACGAGGGCATTTGTTTCAAGGAAGGAAAAGGTCTGCTCATCTCGGGGAGGTATTTGGGAGATAAGGGACGGTTTTAGGAGCGGAGATATGGATGCTGCATTGAAGGGTTCGGATAAGGGGTGGGGAAGTGGTGCGAGGGTAAGGACCCGAGGAAAGGAGATGTTTGAAAAGGGAACGTGAGTGGAGAGAGAGGGGGGCGAACGAGGCGACGGGAGAGGGTAGAGGACAATGTCTATCCTCATTTGGAGAGCTAATAAAAGCGGAAGGCGTGGTGTAGACTTAAAGGGTGTGGAGGGAGCAATTAACTCCTCCACGACTAGGAACTCGTGTTATGTATTTACATGTTGCCTGGAGCGGCGCAAATGTCGCTGAGGACTGACACTGCGGAGGTGAGAAGGAGGGATGCGTGGAGGAGGGGGAGGGAGGGAGTGGGTGGGGCTTGGAGACATATGGGGTTAGGAGGGGGTGGAGCAGGGCGCGCAAGGGTCTGGGCAAAGAGAGAGTGACTGGGAAAGCAATGGAAAGTGGGAAAAGGGGTCTTTTTTGCCCAGCCTCGTTGTATAGAGCTGAAATGGGGAGCGAAGAAGGGTTTCTGTGTAATGCGGAGAGAGGAAGAAAGGTCTTTGGATTTTCGGTCGGTGGACGCCTTCACAGTTACACGGAAAAAATGTACAAGCCAGAAATGAAGATTACTATTCAAAATGACGTGTACTTTTAACACTTGTTCTGCCATATGAATTGGTTACTATGAGGGAAATTTTAGGCACAAAGAGAATATAATCATCAGGATAAACAATTAATACATACCTCCTGAAATAGAGTGCGAGGTCAGATTTTTGTATTTTATGTAAATTACGTAATTATTTAGATATTTTGATGGGGTGAGAGAGGAGACGGTAGGTTGTTTGGCTAATGGCTGGAAGGGCTCTGTTTTACTTCTGGATGATGCCATTTGACATTCTAAGCTAATTACAGACTCTGTTATATTTTCTATGTCAGAACTCTCTAATTTCAAGCTGTACGGGGAAATAAAGTGGCCAAGATATCAGAAATTTCACATACCTCAGATGCAAATGTAGCCCTCATTCCCCTAATTTTACACTCACTTATCAAACCAAACTTCGTGTTGCCCTATCGCTGCTTCGTTTCCAGTTTTAGGTTATGTTTCAAGATTAGGAGCGATAGCATCAATCATGGCCATCGGTAGAAAAATGTACATATGGATATGGATGGTATTTTATTATTCATAATTTTACTTCATACTTACTTAATTAATCACATTAATACGAGATCATCATGTTAGTCTTGAAGGTGAGTCAAAAATAGCATTTCTCTATACTCACTCAGCTTTTTCAAAAAGGTCTCTCATTCTATCAATTGCGCTATGATCCCACTTTAATTAAAAAAATTGCATTTTGTTACACTCCATTTTCTCATTTCTAGGTGTATATATTTATCGGGTACCCCTTATTATAATTTTACTACTATGTGCTCCTATTCACATGCACTTTTTGCTCTTAGCGTGTGTCAAAATAAAAAGCATATCAATCTTTTTCCCTATTCTATTTATATTTTACCGCATTCCATCCTCTTGATAATCGTATCGAATCCTAGAACTCTTACCCTTCCTCCCATAGGGTTTTCAACCTCTGCGCCAGTTGGTATTCTTGTATTAAACATTATTGCCTCGGCATATACAATTCCTTCTCGAGATTTTACTGCATATCCACATTCAGCCGAAGAGATGTTTTCTTTCCGATCAAATTCTTCGCCTTCTTGCGGGTGGGAGAAGCAATCCTCAACCTGGTCGACGCTATCCCTTCCGTATTCCTCCATACCTCATAAGCCGGGCCTCCTCATGCATAACTTATATCCCTTGCGGGGATCCCTGGCCATTTCCGCCACCCCCTCCTCTGTCCCCCGTCGTCCGCCACCGCGACACCCATCCCCCGCTCTGCCCGCCCTCTCTCCATAACCCCATTTCCTTCCTCCCAACGTTCGGATGCTCCCCTCCGTGAGATAAACCAATTCCGGGACACCTCCCGGAGCGAGAAGGCAACATAAAGCCCCACCGAGCGGCCTCCCCACCCGACCCTAGCTCTCCTCCGCACCCCCTATGGACCTCATGCGGCGAGCGGAGCGATTCAGCGGAGCGCGGCCCTCCACTCCACTCCAGCAATGACGGCTCTCACCGAGTGCTCCTCGCTACCCTCTTCTCACGTCTCCAGGAGAGATGTTCCGGGCAATTCCCCCGGGAAGGAGGGGTGGGGGAGAGAGTGGAGAGGAGGGTGCGGCGGGTGGCGCTGGTAAAATGGGAACTGAGGGAGAAGGATCAGCGGTGTGTAGGGATGGTGGCGTCGCCTTAAGAGACAAAAAGGAATGGAATCAGTGATGAAGGAGAAGCAGGGCGGAGGAAAATAGGTGGGGTGGGCGCCGCCATGGGAGTGACGGGGATATGCAGGCAGAATGGGTGGAAGAAGGCGATGGGAGTAATGGAAGGCAAGGAGTATTCATTCGTAAATTATTTGTTTGCTACCGGAGACGGCAAGAATATATCAACGGAATGAGATTAGTGTTCATGATTTGAATTTGAACACGATAAATGAGGAACTCCGAGAACGATTGTTTCCCTCCCCCTTTTATATTTACAGTCATGAATGTATAATAGGTCGGTTAGCTGACCTTGATGCAGCTCACCTACTATTCGTCATGTAATAACAAAAATTTCCATCGGTTCCTTAAAAAAAAATTAGTGCAGACAATTATCATCGAACGACATCATTTAATCCAATTAAATCCTCGTATGGGTAACTGGGAATAAATCGGCATGAAAGAAACTCTCCATATAGATTTTACCATATTGAGGATATCTAGCGCTGAGAAAACTATCGTCATTTGATACATTTGTTGTTTTGTGACTAGAGGGTATCGCTAATAAGATCTATCGATATTCAAGCATGTTTTTTTATAAAACGTAATAATGTTTTCCAAATATGGTGGAATCAAGCTCAAAGATTAACTATGAACAAATCGTTTGTTCATTTCAATGCGTTCTCATAGGTTTTGGAAACGTTTAGAATTGACTTATCTAGATAACTATCAATGTGACGGTAGGTATATGGCTTAGCATTGCATTTTATATATAGGATACATTCAAGTGGTGGGTCTAGATTGGAATCGTACTCATGTAGAAATACATATCAACTTAGTATTTAGTTTGACAAAATAAGTGTAAAGTTTTCTCTCTTGAAAAAAATAGATAAATATTGTTTTATGTATGAATCACCTATTCATATTGTACTCAAACACATGTTCTTAGCAGCCATTACCGTAGTTTTTTAAGTATGCATATTTAACCAAGTTATATCAGGAAATAACTTAAATTCAATGTTCATTTTTAATTATTTAAGAAAGTTTTAACTAACCAATGTATTCGTTCCCCAGAAATATCCGCTTGTATAAATTCCTTCATTTCACTCAATTTGCTTCATTAAAATCAAAAACAAAAGATAAAAGATGAAAACGATAAAATAGAGACGACACACTTTGTTGGAACTAAGGTCCCTAACGCAATCATCGAATAGAGGAAAAAGAAAGTGATTTTTGCTTTCCGTCATAAATTTCATTTCGTCTATAGAAAGAAGTATGTATAGTAATATTTGGTCATCTCGCATCAAAAAGGACCCCTAATATCATTTATGGCGTCCGAAACGCATCCTTGACTTACCCAAATGGTGAGTATAATTTTAAATCCATTGAACTTGTAAAAGAAAATAATACTAACTCGATATATTTAATGTTTTCTATAGCATATGTGACGAATTTCAGGGAATAAATGGTTTCAATTTTGAGGCCGGAAAGTTTTAATTGCATACTTCGCAAGTTAATCTTGATATTTTCCCTGGCGAAACTTTTCCCATAATTTTTTCCACATTTTTAATGGGGACTTCATTTTTCTAGCTACTTCATAATACTTTTTTATATTGATGTTGTTTGGCAATCTCTACTTTTTGCTTTGCCTAATTAGGTATAAACTAGGTAAATAATATTTAGCAGTTTAATTATGTAAGGGGATATTTTATCGCCAACCAGCCATCGTCACACTTGAAAGTTAATATGTTTAGCATATTAAAAGGGATGAGAAGGACAAGTATTGCATAATTCCAAACGACGCACCACCGTATCACTTAATGATAAGAAAAATCCCACGAACTTGCGACTCTTACGTTGGTATCATGAAAGTTTACGTACATAATTTAGATGAATTACTTAAATTTACTTAGAGATAACAGCACAAGAGGGTATATGAAGTTAAAATTGACGCTGGAGCGAGTATTGGAATCCATAAAGTGAGTTCGGACATGGAGAATGTTGGCGTAAGTGGATTAGAGCTAGTCAGACACAACTCTGATGGGAATGGGTGCAGGCCATAAAGTCACCGCAAAAGAATCCATTGGAAAATAGGCATAGTCAAAAGTGTGTGCAAACCAGGTTTCTAAACGCATACTTTGCTATTTCACCACCAGGGCTAAAGTAATTAGATCACGGGGAGTGGTAAGTAGCGAGACCTAGAAAAACGTCATAGGCAGTAAAAACAAAACTGAACACGAATAGTGAAAAGTGGAATTTGCGCGGAAGGTTGAAAATTTCGATGGACGAGTGACAAACCGAGCAGTTCATGTCCTTCGGCTTTGGTTTTCGAAGGATTCCGAATGCAAGGGTGGGTGGATAATGAGATCAGCTAGCTGGAGACAATAACTTTACGACCCTCCCTCCAGCGGAGTGGGGCGAGCATCATAAATTCCCTTTCTGCCACCTAGATATCCCGCACCGCAGCGACCGTAATTACGACGGCTCCGCTCGGAATTCGAAGCGGTGAAACTTCGAAGGATGGCAATAGTGAGAGTAATTCTATTCCCACATTGCAACGCGCCGCTCTCAATACCGCCGCCCCGTAGTAACCCAGATGGTATCGCGTTTTTTTCCATTTCAAAGAATATTGAAAAGGCAAACTGATAACATACTTGCGCGACGGCCTATTTCTTTTTCTTCCCTTGCCTATAGCGGGGGGAAAGAGACCCAACCTCGCTCCTTCAGCTCTATCTGTGCCGGTGAGCGGCCTCACACTATCTTCCCCTCTCACTCTCGCCACGTCTCTCGGCTGAACCATCGGCCGTAATGGGATGAAGGGAGTGAATGTTTTGGGGGATGGAATGTGGGGAGAGGAGGGACGTATGTATGTGTTCACTACCGAGGGTCCTCCCAATGGAGCAGAGATAAGGGCTGTGGGGGGAGAGGACTCTCGGGAGAAGCGCGACGCCGGATGGATGGAAGGTTTAGGTGCATGTGGAAGAGGGGAGGGAGGAGGAGGATATGGGCACAGCCCTGATAAAAGCGGCGGTGCTCCGGCGAGGAGAATGGAGAAAGGCAAGGGATTTCATATCACTTGCGGGGGAGGAGTGTGCGGGATGGGCATTTTGCGGGGCGGGGGTCGTCGACGGAGGGGGCGGGGTCATGGGGAGTTGAAAACGGATGGTGAAGGAGGGAGGGGTTTGATACCTTACGTGTGCCGAATGTGGGGATGAGGATGATGGCGTATGGGGTGAGTGGCGGAGATGAATAAGCGAAGGGGGGGGGGGTTTGTTAGAGATGGAGGCGCTTCCGCGGGAAGGAGGGATGAGGCGGACGGTCGTGAGCGTGGATGGCGGCGCGCGGAGGTGTCTAAAAAGGGTTCGGGAGGGAATGGGATCATCGTCGGTATCTCCGCACAGACAGCGGGATGGTTTTCGCTGGTTTGCTGCCCCCACCTCCCTTCCCCACCATCCCCGTCGCGGTTCGGAAATGGGGTCGGAGGCACGGCGAGGAGGAGGTGGGGGGAGTTTGAGGTGTCGTGTCGTGTGTGCACTCGTGTACTGGGGGAGGGAAATTGAAGTTCGGGACGCGGGGGTGTCGAAGGGCTTGGAGGAATGAGGCGGGAGGGATGGGGGGAGTGTTTCGGGTTTGGAGGTGGGGGATGGAACGACGAGGGATCGGAGGGGCCGTGGAGGGGAGGGAGCGTGTAGTAGTGAAAGAAACATATGCAGAGGAGCGCGGAAGGACAGGTCGTAAAATCGGCCATGTGTGAAGTCTCGTACACACGATGTTTCCTTCCCACCCCATTGCGCTACACCCTCCGCCGATTTGTGTGTGTCTGTTCCTCTCGCCATCTCTTGTCCACACCCATCCTAATTCTCTCCCTCTCTCTTTTTCCCAAGGTTCCTCCATCACCTTCCGCATCCCGGACATCTCCACTTCCTTCTCTCTTCCTCCTTCGCTTCTCCCCTTTCATCTGACTACGCCTGCCCTCAACGATATTGGAAAAACCCTCCTCGCTTCTCATGACGGGGATCCCTCGCCGAAACCCCTCATACCCCCCTTTCTTCTCTCTTTCCCATCGAACACCACGCCTCTTTCACTACTGCACCGTTGCACCGTCTCCTCATCTGGGTGTTCGGGTCACCCCTCCTTCGTCTCCGTCCCAGCTCATCCTCACCCCGCGGGACCTCAGATGCGTAATGGTCTAACTCGACTGCGTGCTTGCATCCACCGGGTGCAAACTAAGGGGCAATCGGGTTGCCCCCATCGAGGTTGGCTAAGGGAGGGTGTGAGGGAACGGAAAGAGAACGAGCGGGGGAATACATTTTATCGTATTTTTCTCGCATCAAAAACGGGACCTCTGTTTCGTTGGTGTTTGGAATTGAGCCGTTACGGCAAGAAGAGTCTGTCATAATCTCACCTTTTGCTGGGCGGAGTGATGCGCATTGAGTTTTTACGCGGTGACTATTGTTCGTGGATTCTGAGTACCTGACGATGGAATGGGAGATGTAGGAGAGGGCTCATTTCGGTGATTGCGGATGTTGGTTGCCATGTGGGTTTAAGTTGCTCCAGCTCTCAAACAAGTACCAATTGAGCAGCCCAGCAATATTTGAATCTCCAGAAAAACTGAACTTTTATTATCATAGTAAATTTACTTGTGGCAATAATTTAAAATGGTAAGAACTTGGAAAAAATCGTACTCTTAAGAAACCATTAAAAATATTTAGTAATGCGAGTATAACTTATGTCAAGGAAATATTTTCAGAAGATGTGGAAGCATGATGAAATGGCAATAATGAAATAATTTACTCAATTAATTTGAAAAATATTCTTATTTCCTTATGAAATATGAAGGTAGACTTTTAGCAGTGAATTTGTATTCAATCTTTCAGATGAATAACAGCAGTTGTTTTATAAATTCAGCACACAAAAATTATCATTTCATAGTAAAAGGCTTTATAGTTTAGTATTCTTAACATTCAATACAATTGTTTATAATTTAGTTAATTATGAAATAGTCGTTAAATGCCATTAATCTTCAGAAATTTATGGTTTAGTCTTGCAGAAATAAGTATTGGGGAAATTGGAAAATCATATATTCCCTCGTAAATAGGGTGATGTAGTTAATTGAAGTACCATAAAAGTTGTCTGGAGCTAGGGAGGTGTATCATTTGTTAGGGTTTTATAATATATTGCTGAAGTTCGACGACCTTTTGACACCAGTGTCCACTGCTTATTTCTTGTGTTTCAACTTGCTGCGTTGTTTTTTTCTCTTCAATGCTCCAGCGGTCGTACCTGCCACACCGTCCCGTCGCTAACGGACACTCTCTCACGGCACATGCCATCCAGTTATTCCCATCGCTCGGCAACCATCCATTACGCGTACCTAATTCGACACAATTCAATTGTTCGCCCGGAGGGTCCTTGGCCGAGCGGAGAGAATGTGAGCAGGAGTGGAGGTGGTCGGCATGGGAGGGAGGATGGATGGTGTAAGGGCGTCCGTTGATGGGGAACAGTGGAGAAAACTTTCAACGGGGCGGACGATTTGAATGCAGGTGGGAGATGAGGGACGGATGGTGGCCTGAGTGATGTCACGATTGACAGAACTTACGGACGGGTGGACAGGCAGCGAGGGAATGAAAAAAAAGTTCACCACCGAGCATTGCAGCAATTACATTTCGAACGATGCGATCGGAGACGGTAAAAAGCGAGTATTGAAACACGCATTTCGAAAGCTTTATTTGTGTAATCTGGAATTCAAATTCTTTGTTGCATCCAAGAACGATAGTTATTGGGTTTTGTGGAAAAACACGTCGGCTCTCTTTCATATCCGCATTAACTTCACGCAAGAAAATAACCGTTGGTAAAGAGGAGTTCACTGAATTTAATTTCAACATGTGTCAACCAATGAATATAATCCCTAGAATAACACCCTTGACTCTGATGGAGGTCAAGTCTGAATGTTATCAATTTTGGGAGAACGTTACCGCAGATGACTGCGGTAACGTTCTCCCAAAATATTGCATGTGATAATAGAATCGGTAGACAAAAATAGAATTTCGATTAAGCCAGTAGCTGTTTAATATTTTTTATCAATATTTGGAAATAATTCTATTTGAAATAAAATATTTTTAACATATTTTTTTGTAATTATGCCTTCAATATAACCACAGTTAAGTGTAAAAGTTTGTAAAACTCTCTGTCATGAAATTCTATTATGTTATAAAAGTAAAATAGTTGGCCACTACTTAATTCACTTTATGCGACATCGGACAATTAGAAATACATTGGAATCAAATATTTAAAAATGTTAGCCCATTTTCCCACCCTGCAGTCATTTTGTTGAATATTCACAGTCTTAATTTGCTGTAAAAGTTTAATACTATTATTTTAGGTATTATAAAAGCCCAGTACAATACATTGCACCAATATGAATGGTTCATTAAAATACCATATGAAAAGCATGGCTTAGTGTTGGAAACCTATTATCATATAACTACATGTATGTGGTGAAATGGCATCTGACCAAAAGTAGATGCTGAGGGAGAACTGTTGTGTATTTAGTCATGGGTGAGAATTTGATTCCATTATTCACACAAATAAGAAAAATTTCCTCATTCCCCTATAGTGAACACCAACTATATACTTAATTTCCAATTAAGGTGACGCATTCGAGATAATTGAGAACTCTTGACGTAAAAAAACACCAAACCCACATTTTTTCTTGAAATATTTCCAAGAAGTTGTTTGACTTTCTTGCATTTTTCCGATCTTGATATGGGAAAAATGCGTGAAACGAAATTAAGCGAAATCGTGTGATATCGGAAAGTCTGAATCACGCCCTTCTCTCACCCTCCATGGAATCGGAGGGGCAGAGGGGGAAGTAATTACTATTCGCGGGTCCCATCTCGAAGCATAGTCAAATTTCCCCGGAGCCGACTATAGTCCTCCTGCTCCTCCTTGTAGGCTGCCCTTCCACATCTGTCTCATTTTCGATCCTCCGTGTGGGTGAGGAAGGTGGGAGGGCGGGGTGTGGGATCGAGCTGGTAGGGATGGCGGGCGGAAGGCGACGTACTCTGGGGAGCACGGGGGAGCGGCTCTTTATGGCCAAACCCCATGCAATTACTCTCTATTACGCGGAGGAGCCACGTATCTTTTCCCGCGGGCCCATTCCCGTTCGTTCTCCTCTTCCTGCTTTTTATTCTTGGTCTTCGTGGGGCCAAGGGAAAAAAGTGGTTACGCTGCCGTAGCAGCGGAAAGAAAAAATTACAACACTAGGAACCACACTTTACCGCTATACCTAGAGCGAGCTTTGTCCATGGTCTGTGTGTACGTAGCGGAGTGCCTCATTGTTCCTGGTGAGGGTTGGATGAAATTTCGTTCCCGCTTATTGAGGTGGGTGGGAGGAAAGGAAGGTTATTGTTATCAAGGATGAGGAAGGATGCCGGACTAAGAGTCGCAACTATGCGACCGGTTAGAGAAAAAGTACTTTGTTTACACATTAAAACTCCAAGTCCGCCAACCTTTTATGCCTTGCTGTAGTACATTATGTGCATTTTTTCAGTCGTAATTTCTAGACGATCTTTAGGTATGGCCTCTGTGGCTTACGATGATTACTCACAAACCGTTTCATTTGTTGTTTCAAGACGTGACTATGGATAAAATAGTTATTTAGCTTTTTTGCGAAATAGTTGTCCCTAATTTATGCTGTGGATTCAATTAACTTAAAAATGTGGTGGTGTGGTGTGGCAGTGGTGGTGGAAGTTTATAGAAACTTAGATAGTACACTTCATATGCTGAAATGTCTTTATTTTGCTGTGGGATAATGAAGAGAAACCTTCCCTTAAAAAAAACTGTTTTGATAACTTAAAAGAGTTTTTTTTATGATATATAGTATATCTTTTAAAAAATCAAAATGATATTTTGAAATGCTTTGATCAGTCTATAAATTCGTCATTTTCAGACATAGGAAATGAGTTGATAGTCAAGGGTACAGATTTATAGCTAAAAGTTAGTCTAGAGTATTTTAATAAAGCCAAGCATCTGTCATTTTCTTAGAGTTTGGGGGTTATTTACTTGTAAATTTGATTTAAAAAAGCAATAAGTAGCATTATGAGTAGACCTTGAGGTATATCTTCCAGCTTATGATAAACCTGCTCGGGAATATTCTCATGATCACACAAAAATTAGATTTGTCTAGTTCATGCCATTTTTCATACATATCAACAAGAGAAAAGATTAACTGGGAATATGAACTGAATAATAATTTATTTATAAAAAGGAGCCCTGTTACCTTTGTACAATAAATAGAAGACTTTATATGGTGTTATGTTAAAATATTCGTAAAAAGTGAATATGGTTTAGTAATTGTTCAATTTCTGTAAGTGCGAACAAATTTAAAAATTATTATTTTTCCTTTTTGAATTAACTCTTCAATTTAGAGCACTAAAGTAAAAGTCCTCATTTGTTTCTCACACACATTGTACCTCTATGGAACGATTTATTAGTATCAAAATATAATTTTCTTGCTAATACCAATGAGTGTAAGTAGTTTTACATAATCTTTGAATATAAGTGGCCATTTCGCTCTTATTTAAAGAAACAGCGATACATTAAATATATCAAACAAAAGAGATTGCACTAATGCATTATTATTGTCAAATTTTCGCAACCGGAAGCGGTATCGATTTTCAGGATTAACGCTATTGGCTGCGATAATTATTTTCACCTGTTTCGCAAAAGGCTTACACATGCTGGAAACGATTTCCTGCCTTGGCCTCCTTTCCTGCCGTCTCCAATGCCCCATTGTGTTCCCAGTTGCCTGAGCATATTAAATGTCTCTGATTTCACCGATATTTCCCAGAATATCTGCTTTTAGCTATCCATCTATAACAATAACCATTCTCCAATATCCGGCGTTCTCTCAATTGCTTGAGTTCTTAGACAGTTACACAACGACATTTTGAGCCTGGGAATTTCCTTGAGAAAAAACAATGGCATATTCTTATTTCTTGTGAGAATATTCCTTCCTTTAAATTTGTCTTAATATGGTGCTAAATAAAAAAATGATCAGAACGAACTGGTAGAAAATAAAAACGTTACCATTCAGGAAAGAAAGAATCGCCAAATTCACAGAAGCCATTATTTTAGGATATTACTTCATTTCAGAGTTCTGTAAATAGAGACATATTTAGAGATCTATCATCATGGGTATGTCGGCCTTTCTACCATGCTTTGAAATCGTTTCAATACTAAAGGACACCATTTAAATTACTGTGAATAAGAATTTTTTTGTAATTACCGAATATTAAGACATCGCGTTTGATCAATCTCGATAAAATACTAACAGCCATGCAATCGGAATCAGTCCAATGGTATACAATTAAACCGCAACCGTTTCAATAACTTCTCCTTACTGTACTCTTACTAATTACTTATTAATTCTCTGCTTAGTTATAATTAATATTACTCTTATTAATTACTATGCTTTCTTGTTCATCTTAATTTAGTATTTGTTCACTTCGCTATTGTTGGTAAGCGGTCCATTTAAATATGGTCCAAATATGTATTTATTGATTAAAGATAATTACCGAAAGTCGTTGAAAACCCAGTGACGATTATTTTTTTGAGAACTTAATGAAATATTCTATTTCTAATTATTTATAATGGACACTTTTTAAAAGTATTTTCACGATTTACTTGAAAATTGCTTTACTTTACTTGTTTTGACATTCCGTGGATTATACCAGTCCCTTGAGTTTTATAATTCTCATCACTACAACGAATAGCACTGACACTGTTCAGTATAAAATAGTATGCAACTGCTGCATAGCTAATCCGTATCAAATAAGTGCCATTTTTCTTACATAAATCTTTGCACGCAAATATTGTGAATGGCTTTTTTCGCTATGAGCACCAGCAGAAAATATTTCACTACAGAGTCGTTAGGCAACATTCAAGTGCCTGTAATACACGTATACAGATTAGTGCTCTCGTTAAATTAGACATGAATTAATAATCACACTCATCTGCTAATACGACGATAATAGTTATGTTTCTATATTTAACTTCACGATTCTTCACGGGATCTTCACGATTACGAAGATGAGTCGGTTGCCTCACTAAATGTGCATCGTTCGGAATCCATCTTTGATTTATATAACCATATTATACCAGGGGAAAAATTTGCCGCAGATGCCGCAAAGCTGAAATATGAAAAATATCTACATTATATTATAGCACCTGGCAATTGGAAATTTCGGGAGAATTTGCAAAAATCCCCATGATGGATTCATTTCGAAAGATAATGAATACTCAAGTTACAATGCAAGATATTTATTTTAATTTTGACAGGGCTTAAAGTTGAAAGTAAAAGTTGTAATTTATTTCTATTGTATTTAGGTAGTTTATCCTTCTAATCACTATGAATAATGAGAATATAGATACTTCATATTATTAAATTAGATCTTTCATATTATTGTAGTTTTCATGAAAGATTTTTGAGGAGGCTAGATAAATATTTGTTTCATTTGTTCAGTTTAATGGCTGCGGTACTTAAATCGAGCACATTTCCAAACAATGATTTTTTATGCGGCATATTGGCAAATCGATAAATGTAGGTAAAATAATCTCTTAATTTCAGATTGGAGGATTTTTGCCATCCAATTTCTGGAGATGAAACAGATTTTTTTATTCCAAGAATCAGCTAATGGTAGCAGTTGATAGGTAATATAGCAATAAATCTGAATTACATGCGTAATGACTGGTCCTAATTGCATCATTGTAACGATTAACTGTACAACTTTTGAAAAATGCTCAATTAAGTTCCGTTTTAATGGTGATCCGAATCCACATCCTTGGTGCACTTCAATGGGATGCTGCTGGGTCGCGGAGGACAGCGATCAGGTCGACGACCCTTTCGTTCAGGGTGGACTGTAGTGAAATGGGGTGAAGAGAATGGCAAAATTATACCATCTCTCCCAAAAACCAATTATAGAGTTAACGGTGAACTTGTGATATTTTTGTCACGTATAATCTTCTTTTTATGCCATTTAGCTCCCTAATAAAGGTATTTAATTTGAAATATTAAGTTTACACTTTCTAGAAATTTTAATGGTTAATAATTACCACTATATTTGAAAAAAATTCTGATTGGTGGTTGATTATTTTACTCTTTGATTTTTGAATAGAAGAAAATTCCTTTAATTTTGTATTCATTATTTAAATTTTAACTTTGCCTTTCTATTTGTGGTAATAATTGTGTTTATGATTGTTTGCCTCTTTCAACTAAAATTTAAAACACTCTTTTGAATTCTATAGTTGCTTTTCCTTGAGTGTTTTAAAAATGAATACAAGGGAAAAAATTATGCACGATGTGATGAGATACAAATACTTCAAAAATGCTTTCATTTACCAGGAGAAATCCCACGGGGCACTAAATTTTCCACTCCGCGACTACTCCAATACATTTGACTTCTTCCACTGCATTATTGCAATGAAATAATAGATACAGGGATTACAACTTTTGCAGTAAGTAGATGTCGAAGAAAGTCTTAGAATTACAGCCGTCCTCTGAAGCAAGAATAATGTTTGTAGAAATCTAAAATGGAAAAGGTTAAGGAATAAGTTTAACATACCAATATAGATCAAGATCTATTAAAAAACGAATGTGATGGTAACCAATCCAACATTTAATATAAGGAGTGCGGCAACATAACTTCCTTTTTTGGAAGCGTTTTGCGTTTGAAAAAAGGAAGTTATGTTGCCGCACCCTGTATATATACACACGCATTAAAATTATTCGGTCATGAGTATCATGTAGCTACGTACAGGATTCTTCGATCTTTAATTTTTATATCAATGTGGATAAAATACCTTATATGCTGATGAAAAGTCATTACAGACAAAATGCACAGAAAAATAAACAAAAATCAAACACCTTCACACCTGAATAGAAGCTTTTACAATAATTTGTTTCCTTCTTCGTGCACGGTTACATGTACGATTGGAGGAAATTGCCAAAATTTTAGTGCAATGCACTTCATTAGTTAAAAGCGGGAAGACAGGATGGAGGAAGGACCGTAGGAAACGTGGAATTTTGCCAGCCTATACACTTAGAGACGTGGCTGGGGGAGTAGCTTATTCCTGATAGTGAGTGAGCTAAGAGTCCCGAGCAGCGATGGAATGAGATGAAAAAGGGCTGGGTGGGAAGCGACGGGACGGCAAAGGGGTGAGAGGGGGTGCTCAGGCCGGAGAAGTTGGGATAGGGTGTGAGGGATGCGAACGCCGGCAGTGGTAGGAGAAGGGCCCCTGGTGGGTCAGGGGAGGGCGGCTCAGGCGAGTGGATTGGAGAGAGGAGGGAGGTCGGGCCAGAGAGAGAGCTGAAATCCAATTTCCGTCGCTAGAGTGGATCCGGGGCACGTTCCATTCCCACTCGCGTCCAAAACTCCCTTGTGCTCCCTTCCCCACCCCCTCTCCCCGCGCCCCTTACCTTCATCCCCCATCCTTCGACCCTCTCCATCCTCCCTTGCCTCCCGTAATCCACCTTCCCAACTTCCCCCTTTCTCTCCCGTGACTCCGAATACGCCTCATCCACTTCCCCACATCAGTCCCCCCCCGCCCCCGAAAAAAAGATTCCTGCCCCGCCACCCCCTTCTCCACGGCCCCCGTTCCTCTACCCCGACCCCAAATTCCCCCTCTCCGCCTCACTCCTTCCAATAACTTCGTCGAGAGAAACACAGCTAAAACTTATTATTATTATTATATTTTTTTCGTCCCGACTCCATCTCGCACTACGGGAATGTCTTTATTATTTTTTCCTCTCTCCCTCCCTCTCCCCGACCCCATGGCAACAAAAGCACGGGGCCAATCAAACCGAGGCGGGTGAGAAATGTTTTTTTATTGCCCGTCCGTGATGATTTAGGCCGGCGAGGCCGGGCAAATTGGTCACGAAAGTGCTGTCCACGCTTGGGAGAAGATTAATCCGAAAGTTGGAACCGTGGAGAATCCTCCACAAGAGAGGATTGTGAAATTTTTTACAACAGATTTTAGACGAAGCCTTCAACCGGCGTGGATTTGAAATCATGGAGTGAGAGCATAATTCTCACCCACTAAATAGAAATCCACTATCCTTTCCTAAATTCTGTTATCATATCTAATACCTCGTCTTTATTAATAATTTGTATTTTTAAAATATAAGTAATTAGTGTATATCATTATTATGAACACTTAGAGACAGTACGTCTGGAAAGGTTTTAACCATAAAATATATTTCAATTACTTATGGTGGAAATCGGGGTTAATTGGTAAATTAAATATTCATCCAAAACTTTCTTGCTTTATTTGGATTTTACAGTTAACAACGATATTTCATAATACTGACTCATTAGTTCAGCTGATGATTACTATGCATGGCATTCATAAGTGCTGTCGATAAAACATAAACAAATCTACGTGCATTAGCCGCTTTAAGAAATTTAATGCCTACCCTTTTGCGTATATTTTTTAGCATAAAAATATATGCACACACACACACACACACACACACACACACACGCACACACACACACACATATATATATATATATATATATATATATATATATATATATATATATATATATATATATATATATATATATATATGTATATGCACACACACACACACCATGAAACGTTATATGTTTCCATTGCACAGGAATGAATCTGCAGATAGTCGTTCTAGCAGAACTGAAATTAAAGTATTAAATATTGGATAAACAGTTACGGGAAAAAATCAGACATGCACATGTCCATATGATGTTATATAGTACCAGAACAAAAATTAGCTCAAATTTATGCCAGAACTTTTTTAAGGGTGTTAGATCCAAAATTTGCCAATTATACAAACAAAGAAGCGTGTGATAAATTGGAAATTAAAGAAAGAGACTTGATTTGAGAGGCTTTTATATTCTAAAATTCAATCTGAATTCTACGATGTTTGTTTCCTGTGCCTTGGTTTAGGTGCTATACTCCACAAATGCGCGTCAACGGCTATAAACGAAGAGAAGAAGGAAGAAGGGCAATCCGGTGCTGAAATTAGCTCCGCGAACACGAACGACGGACCAACTGTTTAACGTCTCCTCCAGGAGATTGAGTGCTAGGCCTGCGTGCATCTTAAAATACTCAGCCGAGGCGAAGAGGCAGTAGGTATCAAGGATTGCCCCCTCGAACTCGAACCCATGACCACGTAGCGCCGGGCTCCTCTGTCATCACGACTCTGAAATATCCACCTGCTTCACCTTGACTGCTCTCCTCTCAATTCCGCCCAACAAAATATTAGTCCCGTTGCTCTCCTAAATACTCCTCCCCTACTTATCTTTCCGTCTTCCTATAGGTCACCTGAAAAGATATCATCCGTGCCCAACAGTGAACTCCGTGACATGCTCTCTTTATACATTCTTGCGTTGGTTTCCCCCTCATCCTATCATACTCCTCCTCATCCCCTGTCCGACACCGAAACACTCAAACTCTTTTTGCTCTCCTGAAACTTACTTTTCCTCCGGTGAGGGATTGAGGCGGGATGTAGGGGGGAAAACGAGTAGTTTGGGGAGAAAGAAGGGAAGAGAGGGAGAGATAGAAAGAGGCTGAAAGCGTTTGCGTGTCTTTGTTTGGGCGGAGCGGTTAAGAACTTAGTTCCTACGGGAGCGAGAGGAATAGGAGAGAGTTATGGCTCCGCAAAACGTGGGTATAATCAGTGCGTATGGAGCCATAGGAGGGCAATAAATCGCTTAAGGAGCTGCCAGGTCTCGTTGCCAAATTCTCTGCGGGGGAGCGGGGAACTGTGTGGTCGGCTCACCGTCTTCATCACCCCAAGGCGTCGCTCTTTCGTGGTAAAAACATAATATTAAGTCCTTACTTTCTCCTCTTCAGTTTTGAATTGTGTTTACGACTTATTTTCCTCCTTTCAACTAGCGCAGAACCTGGGCTCAAAAGCCCTCACTTGTTTTAGTGCTCATGCGCACAAAGGGTATCTTTATCGAATATCAATGCGTTTCTCATTTCTTTTTACTTTTCCAATACATTGGATTAAGAGGAAAATAAAAATCATCACACTGTTGCTGAAACCAACCGTTCAACAAAATTATTTTAACTTTTGTTTTGCTATTCAAATATCAGTAGATACTTCCCTTGACATAATTAACAACAAAATAAATTAGAGTTATGTTAATTTTGTGCGCAGTGACTATATAACTACTATGCACAAAATTACACGTACGAAGCCAGTTACAATTGCCACATACTTGTATGTGGTAATAACGCCAATAGACAACATATCCTACTGGGAATTCATATGAAATAGGTAAACACAAAGATATAAAACAATGAGTTATCCTTGTAACAATAGACATGTAGCAAAATATACGTGAATGAGAACTGAGTTGATATCAGCTTTTTAGAATATCGAAATGTTTTAATGGAGTGTTCACACACATTTGTTGTAGAAAAACCGTTCTTGCATAATTTTCCACTAATATAAAATGAATAATTCATTTTTCAAGTGATTTTTGCGAGAACGTATCGATGTTGGAAGTACCATTTATTGTAACATATCAAAGTAAAGAGTTTTTACGGATATAAAATATAACTCTTTAAAGCATCAAGATGATATTGATGACTGCTTTGACTTCTAATGGCCAATGATACGCTACTTGTGAACGATTAAAAGTAAATATGGTACATATTTAAGTTTTCCCAATCATAAGAAATCTATTTATGGAGAATATTTAAATCTCTGTGCTTAATTTTGGTTTTTATTTATATTTGGACATAGCAGCGTTTCACCACAGCCATGTTTCTCCATTTCACCTTGAAGTACCTACTAATCAAAAAGCCAGCGACCGGATCAAGCTTGGCTTAAGAGAATGGAAAGAACCTCATAAGAGCTCTCATTCAACGACGCGCCCTGCTCGTACCTCGCAGCGAGCGTCCCTCCAGCACTCGTCCTCCTCCCCTGCTTCCTCACGCCTCTCCCGCACTCTGACTCGGCTGTCCTCTCCTACGTTTGTTATTTTAGTTGCCTTTCTCCCTTTGAACGGATGCCGCCTCTTACTGTTGTGTACGTTCTCACGGAATCGCACTGAGATTGTAGGCCCACGAATTAGTTCCATCGTGTCAATTTCGCGGATGCGCCTGTGTGAATAATGTTTCTCGAGCTTCTCCGTGTTCGAGGATGGTAGATTTTGTCAACACATTTCTCTGGAATATAACTCGGAAATCATACTTTAGGAAACACATTTGGAACGTCATTGGTCTGATATAAGTGCTAGTTGGTTTGTTTAACATATTCGACCGCTTTTATTTGAATACAAAACTGAATATGCTTTACAATTCATCGTAAAATTCTCCTAATTTCCTTCATGATTTAAGGTACATGGCTACAGTAAAACTATATCCGATTATAAATTTATTCCTTTTAATGATGATGGTATTAACATCATTATATAGATATTGGTAATTATTTTGTGGTTGTTAAAAGGTTTCTTCTAATTTCTATAATAATATATTTATATTCTCTTTTCAGATATGGATGCATAACTACGACCAGGAAGATATGAAAAAATTGCTTCTCTGGAAGAAAATTTGTTCTTGGCTCTTTTAGTCGGTAAGGTTCTTTTAACATATACAATCAATTCAAGTTAAATCCCTTTATCTCTTGTTATTAACCCCTACATTTCCACAGAATATATGTTGACATTTGCAATTAGAATAGACGCCTTAGAATGAAGGCAGCAACGATCACCGAGGATTTTTATTGAGCACGCTAAAATACTAAAACCTTTGTCTCCAAACTAAAATTGCAAATAGGAACCCATATTCAAGGTTTTAATTGTAAGGATTGCTTCCGTTTATATCAGGATATAAAAAAACTATTTATAGTTAATTAGAAGAAAATGTTTATTTGAGTTAGGTTTAGATTTGTGAAAATTAATCATCATTAAATGAGTAAACTTTGTATATTATAAAAGTAAAGTTATTTCTATTCTACCATTTACGGCGCATTGGTAAGATTTCAGGTACATCAGCTACATTCTATAAACCTAGTCATCGACACAGGTAGTACCAAAATAATTTTAAAGAAACAGAATTTATTGAAATAAAAAAATAACCGAGGAAGAAATACTCAGCGTTCGACTTCTTATTTTTGCGACATAAGGAAAGATTTGACCTGTGCATAAAAACTCCTGTTTTTCTGAATTTCAAATCTCAATTTATATACGCAGTGGAAAAAGGTTTTCTTGCAAAACATGGTCATGACATGAGAGATTAGTTTTATAAAACGTATTTGTACAGAAATTTAAGCAGGTTACATGAACGTCAAAAACACGAAGCTCTAGGGTGATTCATCCGCTAAGTTTGTGTAACATGTTGAACGAAGGCCTCATTAGCAATTGAAGTGTACAATGTTTAAATTTAGTTTTCAGATATTAGATATTATTTTAATTAGGGCCTCCACTCGTTTTTTGGAATGCATGCGGCTGGTCGTCAATATTTTTTTCTTTCCGGAGAAGTCCTTAAAGAAAATCGATTTCTTAATTGCTTGGCTGTTTTTTTATTTTTTTATGTAAAAACCTTACTGCGGGAAACATTTTCCTTTGAAATTAGTCAACTGTCGATCAATATTTAGATGTTTTGTAAGCGCTTTCTCAACTTTTAATCGTTTTATTCTTCTTCTTAGCCAATATCCTTCACGTGCCATTTAATGGCAATGAAACGATCTTGCCACCATTCTTTGTTGCACTTTGAAGCCTTGATGTTAACGTTTTAACAATTTCTTGCAGTGATTGAATCGTTTTAAATAATCTTCATATATTTGCCGATGGAATTATACTATTAACTCTTGGTTTTTATGCTAAGTTCGCGACCGAGGTGCCATAAATCACAATTGTTTTTTTACCGCATTATCCAGTCCGCTACATTTTTCTCTTAACTCTCTCGTTTTTCTCCCAGGCATGGTTTTCTCTTCTCCATCGAAGTCTCTTTTTTTTTGTTCAAGATTTCTCCTTCTGTCATATATGTATGTATAGGGAAAGGCAACATATCCGGCCCACTATCTTTCACCGCTGATAGAGGATTCACAAAATATCTCATGTAGACAAAACGCAGAGTTGTATCCTACTTTTTTAGTTTTCTTTGTTCAAGACATCCGTTCCTCGGCTATGGTATACGATTTCAACTTTAATTCATTTGTTACCTACTTATAATACTTCGTCTTAAATGATATGTTTATGATATTCAACAGTCAAGATCCAATATTGTTTAGTAAAATGACAACCATGCTCATGTACTAAACGAATCCATAATACTGCAATTTATAGATCATGTTTTGGTTCAAGTTAATGCCTGAAAATCTCTATGATCATGAGGTACTTTTAATTTAAATTATATAATCAATAAATACTGATTACTTTTTTGTAAAACTATGATTTTTGAAGAATAAGAGCTTATCCAAAGGAATACTCGTATTGAAATCGACCCATTTCTCGAAATTTATTAAACTGATTGAATCTCTACCCCAATATGCTAAAATAAGGAGACTATTTCTTTTGTGACAAACAATTTCCATGAAAACCATCCTTGAAACCCTTGAGGATGTCTTTTATAACAATAAAGTTGCAAAATGATTATGTATATGTATATATATATATATATATATATATATATATATATATATATATAGTACAATACACAGTAACACACAATATAGAAACAAAAAAAAGAAGAACACTCATACGTATTTTCTTGATATTTCGACGGAAACAATCCGTCTTCATCTGAAGATATAGTCTATATATTCAGATGAAGACGGATTGTTTCCGTCGAAATATCAAGAAAATACGTGTGAGTGTTCTTCTTTTTTTTGTGTTTCTATATTGTGTGTTACTGTGTATTTTACTATTCGGCACTTCCGTGTTACGTCTACGAAAGCATATATATATATATATATATATATATATATATATATATATATATATATATATATATAACGATTGTACGGAAAAACTCACACGAGAGGGCCGAAAGCTCGAACAATTTACCGTGTGAGTGTTCTTTTAAATGTGTCTATTCTTTTCTATTTGTGTTATATTGTGTCAGCCCATTATTATATATATATATACATATATATATATATATATATATATATATATATATATATATATATATATATATATATATATATATATATATATAGATGATTTCGTCGACGCACACGCATAAAAAAACCATTGACACAGTTTCCAATCCAAAGGTTGGTTTCTTAGGTGAATGCGGCTTTTTATCCAATAGTAAGCCCAATGGTATGTGAAACTTGCACATTAGAGAAGGGGGGCCAGGAATTTTCCCAATGAGTACGCTTCATTTTTTTTGGCAGTAAGCATCTCCAATTTACAGAATCCAAGGGAATCTCAGTGCATCTCAGCTCTTAACGAATGTAACCCCGTGTTTCAAAAGACGTAGTATTTTTATAATCCCGCTGAAAGAACAACATTCTTATAGCTAAGGTTAAAGCGAATTTTGCCCTTGACGATTTATCGGAAACTTTCCAATAGAAGAAGTGGGCAAGGAAGGACACTGACCCGTGGCGTGTTCGTGGGAGTGGATTGGAATTTACGAGGCGGGAGGTCAAAAGGCTGAGTGAAAAAAAAACCACTGACTAAAAGGGTCACAAGAGCTCCATTGATGACAGTACGCTGACCAGAGTAAAACCGTAATGGTTTTTGGGGAAAAAATTGTAAAGAGAAATTCGATTCAGTTAAAGAGTGCTGACCAAGGAGGCAATGGGAACATAATGCGCCCATTCGAGGCGTGGTTTCGTGAAAGGAGAAATAAACCACGAGTGGTCGGCGGCCATCTTGGCGTGGCAGAAACAGAAAAAGAATCCTCGAGGAGAAAGGGGGAGGGTAGGAATGGCGGGGAGGGGGATGAGAAGGAGAAAACAAAAAAAAAGGAATAAGATCACGGATGGCGCCGGACGGCTCGCTTCCTGTCCTCGGCCTGTATCATCACCGGAGCTCCAAAACATCTCTTCTTTCTCGGAAGACAAGCAGAGTCCTTTCTGCGCCCCAAAGGGAGAGACAGAGCGGCAGAGAGAGAGAGAGAGCCTCTGGGCTGCATGCCTCGAAGCACCACCTTCCCATTCTTGCTTATCAAAACTGCCGCGTTCCCTTCTTGAAATGAAACCCAAATAATATTCGTACCTCGGTGCAATATCGAAATCCGTCCCGTTGCTGGCCCTCCTTTACCCATACCTCTTCCAATTTTTTGGATCCTCTGCTTACCCTTTTCCCACAAGCCACCGACAGGATCCATCCCAACACAAACATGGATCTGCGCGGAAGTATTTCCCTTCCCTTTGGGCAACGAAGACCCCCCCCCTTGCATTCTTCTTCGCCACTAGAGACCCTCAGCTCTCTTCTTCCTCTCACTTCCAAATGTTTTATTTCTTTTCTTAACCTCTTCCTTTTCTCCCCCAGTTTTTCTTAAAAATCCTCAGTCTAAATGTGTTTACCTTCCAAGATATAGTTTCCTGAGATGGAAGTTTGGAAACCCTCGCAACGGTGAAAGGTACACACGAAACAGCCAAGTAGACTCTTTAAAAACCTTAATGTAACAAAGAAAATGTTTAATTTTAAAGCCTACGATTGAAGGAGATATTCTTTTGAGCACTTCAATATATTATTGTCATAATACATTTAATAATTCTTGCTAGTGATACCATAAATGCTTATATAAAATCCAAGATGCTAAGTCATTCCTAAACAGGGTTAATTTCATCATTTCATTGAAGCAAACTATTGAATGGACTCTTCTTAATGTGTTTGAAAATACATCAGTATATACGCTTATTTTCTTAAACCAGCATGATTTGGCTCTTTGATATTTCAATTGAATTAAATGATATTTTCTCGTAAAAAAATCAGCATCTTAGAAAGTATGGTAACTCTTGAAAATATCTAAAATTTAGGAACATTATTCGTCAATTAAGTTTTATTATTATGGCCGTAACAACGGGAAAATTCGTTATTACCAGAACGTCCAATAGCAAGCGTTCCTCGGACTGTGGAAGTCTTCAAAACGTAATTACTGGCTTCCATATCATTGGTGCGAGCTGAAAAAAATGTAACCGGCCATTTGTCCATTCGTTAGTCAACCGTTTGTGCTAACGGCCCTTTTGCTCGGGCGGCCAAAGAAGGGATCTTAAAGGGGGAGAGTGCTGGGAGGGGTTGGGTTAAGGGGGCTAGGAGAGGGGGAGAAGTGGAGTGGGTGGAGGTGCGAAGGGAGGACGGAGCGAGGCACAAATATTTTGAGCGCCGCTTCAAGTGAAGCTTCAATCGGGTGTATGCGTATGTACAAACTGCGAGAGCAAGCCAAACAAATAGTGTCGTGTTGCGTAGCTGGGACGAGGCGTCGGGGGGGAGTGGCTTAGGGGGAGGGGAGAATGATGGGTTCCGGGATAGGCGGGGGGTGAGGCCGGGGGAAACGCTATGGGGGGAAGGGGTTCGAACGGCGGAAAAAGGCAAAGGGGATGCCGCCGCCCTAATTTATCGGAACCATGCCTCCTCTTTCCTTGTTTTAAAGGCAAGGCCCTTTACACAAACTCCACCCTTTCCACTTTGCTCCCCTCTCCCCTCCTCCTCAGAGCCCCGCTTCTCCCTGCCCCTCCTCGCACTTGCCGGCTTCTTTTTATCTCTCTCGTCCCGTTTTTGATCCGCCCCACACTCCCTCTCTTCCCTCCCCCCCGCCAAAGTCACCGAACCACCCACCACTCCCTCCCCATTAGGGGTTGGAGAGGGAGGGAGGGAACGGGCAAGGGAGAGAAAGAGAAGAGTGGGAGACTTGTATGTCCCTCCACTCTGCTTCCATCTATCGCCACGGGCAGGAACGATGGAGAATGAGTGAGAAAGAAAGAGGAAAAAATATATAAAAAGCCTGCGCCATTAACGGGGTCCGTTTCTGCTTTCGGGGTCCGCACACAAAGCACCCGTTTCAAGCGTTCGGATTAAAAGGCCCCTTCTTTGATCGATCAAGGGGCCACTCACGCGCCCCATCCTCCCCCTCTCCCCTTCGCCACTCCTCTCCCATGCTTGCCCCCCCTTTGGCGGCGGGTGGGGGCGAAGAGAGTGATTTTCACGCGACGCCGCCGCCGTCCACGAGGCGTCCGCCGGGTGCCTGCGCCGGTTTCCTTCGTCCGACCTCCGTTACTCGACCGGTGGGTGACGGGTGCCGTCGAATGGTTTCTTCCTGCTCCTGCCGTTGCCAACTTTAACCTTGATTTCTCCAAAGCCAGATTGGTCGATGCCTTTGATCTGGTTTACTTAAACGCGCACACAACTGCGTGAGGCTGCTGTCACAAAGGAGAAAAAATAGTATGCCGAGGAGTGTTCATCAGTGGCTAGAATATCTCAAAGCGTATGCACAGTGTACTTTAAAACTGAAGAAATTTTAAATTATATCCCTTTGCAAAAACACAAAGATATTTACTGGATTGAGCTACGGCAACAAGGGGATTAATTACAAAGGGCATGCTAAAAAACTCAAAACGAAACACATCCTTGAGGCTGTAATTTTGGCTAACTATTGTTAATCTCTATACACTAATAGCTCTCTAGTATACATTTTTATAATATTTCTTTTCTAACTCCTGTGCGGCATCCTTAGTGACAAAGAGCTTTTTTAAAAAATGTGGAGTGGCAGATTAAATTCATGTATTACAGTGCTAAGTGTTGCAAATGTAAATCGGTAGATCAAGAAAATCATTTAAAAACAATAATGATTGCAAGTAGAAAACAAATAAAACTTGGAATATTTGATCTCTCTAATTTAACTATTCTGAAATTTTATTTTTCCATCACTCATACTTATCATCTGACATGAGAACGTAGAAATGTTTATTTAGGCGATTCAAACCAAAAAAAAAGAATTATTGAGTTGTTTGAGTTGAACTATGCTTATATTTTAAACTGTTTTAATATATATTGCTAGCATAGACTTCTATTCATCATTATGCCAACCTTTGCTTTTGGTCGTTACTCCGAATGATTTCCAAATTCGTTAAGTCAGTATAATTAAAAATGTCAAATTAACTATAAAAAAATCGATCCCGTGCCTGCATCTGCCGTCGTTGCCTTTTTAAAAAGTTGGCAATTTCTAAATAATTTTTTCCAAGATTGTAAACATTCCTACGCAATGTAAATATAAAGCAAACTGTGCTTATGAAAATCCATACAAATTCTTCCCCCCCCCCCCCCGGGTATTATCTTTGGCGAAACTCTCATCATACAGTATCAACGATTTTCCATTCACTGGCAGGCTGAGATGAGAGCAAAAGCTGAGAAACCGAAAGCAATATCCAGTTTCTATGAAGTATTTACCTTGAGACGCCAACGCCAATTCTTTCAAAACCTTCTTTGCTTGCGTCGTATTTTTCGAAGGAAATGTCATGTCGAATGCTGCAATTTAATGATATTTACTTTACATCAAATCGAGTTTGTTGCTTTAAATAAGATCTCTTTCCTTTCCTTTTGCCATATTATTATCAATGTTTTCGTGTTACAGCGCATATGTAGACGAAATGTGAAGGATCTATAGTATACTAGATGAAGGGTAAAAACTTCTTAAATTATAAAAAAATACTAATTCCCGCTCTGTTTATCAAATAGACATCTTATATCTTGCTACGTTTTATTTACCCGTAAGCGTAATGGATACATCGTATTTTCCATGTCTTAGAACATTAAGCGTGACTATACTTTCCACGGTTGAAGGGCTTCTAGAATATTTTAATCGAATGTATTTGGATTAGAGTGGCGCTCGATACCCAACATACTTTCAACTAGCAACGATTTCCCATGTTGTTCCAATTGAGGCTCGGCAGAGAGAAAAAACATGCGCCAACGCTGGCCTTTAAGGCAACGCCGCGCCGCCGGGTCTGCGACGGCGGGAGTCCCACAAAGGACACGGACCTCCTCCGCCCATCTGCCGCCCTCCTTCCATCCGCCGCGACGCAGGAATTCGCGGTCTCATCTCCCATTTCGCTGTGCGACTCCGTTATTTTTTTCCTACCGCCTCTCCTCCTTCAACTCCCCCCTTCAACTCCCCTCCCACCATCCCCCCTCCCCTCATTCTGTAACACCCAAACTGAATATCCCGGCATCAAAGGACGATGCGGCATTAGTTAGCTTTAATTTTCGCTGTGGCGCTAAACGACCTCGGAAAGGGGGGGTCTGTGGGCGTAGAAGGAGGAAAAAATAGCGTACGTGACGTAGGCGACGATCGAGGGAATGCGTGTTTTGAGGGTCCCGAGTTGTTTGGGGAAACATCTCCAGCATCCCTCTCTCGTCATGGACAATAGTGGGACGCCAAGTGGCTCAGCCGGACGATGCAGGGACTCTCTAACTCGTGGTCCAAAGAGGTGGAGGAATCTCGGAGGGAATGCGAGGTCCCTCGGCGGGAGACCTTCGTCTACAGGTGTTGCGAGACGGAGGTGTTGGTGTGGAGAGCAGAGGCATGTGGGAGTGCGGGGCCATGGGCGGGAATCCAGGTCTCGCATTGTGACGCTGCGCGAGGTGGTGTTTGCCCTCCACCACTTTCTTTCCCACCCGCCTCCGTTGACGCTTCAAATTAAGACGGGAGGTCTACCGTTCGGCCACCGGGGGAGGGCATGCGTCGCTACCGGTGTTCACCTCCTCTTCGACCGGCGAGGGAAGGCGCATTTTTTCCCGTGGGCGCAGCGCCCGAGGTCGAGTGGGAGGGAGAGGAGAGGTGGAGGAGTTAAAAGGGAGTTTGGTTTTTTCTTCACAGGGCGAGAGTTTGCTCTGCTCATTTACTTGGACATTCCCGCTAATGGTTTGAGTAAATTCGTCGCGTTTGAATTGTTGCATTTTAGGGTTAGCATTGTGGTTGGGAGACTCCTAGGTTCAAGATCGCACTGTGACAAATTGGTGGCCATAATGTTAAATGTGTACGTATTTGGATGAAACCTACTAACAAAGTGACAGTTTTCTGGGTCTAAAATACGGGAATATATCTTTTTCTGCTGTTACCAAAAATTCCATTAGGAATTAAGATAAATTGACGTTTTGCTTAAATTGTAGAAAAATGTATAAGTTCGGGCTATTTTAAATTATCTATGTCTTATTGTTGTAGTGTATAGTGTATTAAAAAATTCATTTGCTTGAAACCCACTTCCTCATATAATGATAAAAATACATTTGTACTGAAACATTTATGGAAATATTGGACTGCTTAATGCGTGTCCATAGGTATGTATCGGATACCTCGTAAATATGTCTTCAACGAAATATCTTTTGCCACCTCAATATTCAGGATTCCTGGTGTCATTCATAAATTTTATTTTCAGGGTCAAATTATTGTACAAATATTGGAATGCGACTGACTTCAGCGAATGATTTTATTTCATAAATTATTTCGGCGAGCGGTACTGTGGCCTTCAAATTTTGCGAGATTTTTCGTCAAGCTCTTTGTATCGAAATTTTTTATATTCTTACACCCTGTTTTTATGGTCTCTTTAACGATTCCTCTGCTCCTCACTCCACGTCAATTGGTCCCAAACTCCGTCTTCGCTCTTTCACTTTCACTGCGTCCCCTCTCCTCCGTTCTGCTCTCTACCCACACCACCCCGAAAAGCCCCCTTCGCCTACCGGTACACACCCCACACTCTCACCCTCGACCTAATCCTATATAAGGTCCATCTCCACCCTTCCATTCACCTATCCATGCGTTATAAAAGTCTCGTGGGTGAACCCCAAAGACATCGTCTCTTACCCTCTCCCACACCCGCCTCACCTAAACCTCCCACCCTCCCGTCTCCTCACACCATCTCCCTCTCCATCTTATATCTCCGCCATATATCTCTGTTAAACACTTCGAAGCGCCGCTAATGGCCTATCTATTACGTTTTTACCCTCCCGCCGACCGCTCGCTCAATCCCTCCCGCGTGCACCTGTGTGCGATATAGCCGTTCTGTTGCGAGGAGCTTCCCCAGTGAATCAGTTTTTAACGACCACAAAGTGCCCGTATTTAATTGGTCTTTAAAGATAACAAGGAGGCAAAAGGAGGTTCGGAGCTGTACTTTCAAGGAGGGAGTGAGCATTCCGGTATTTCGCGTTATTCTAATTCACCCTCCCAATAAATTTTCATTGCCACCGGATTCCGTGAATGAGTCTTGTTTCTCGAATCCGGAGGGTGTTAAATCTGTCGTGTTAATCTTTATAGTATTTATTCAGTTCCCTTACGTGTGTTTGAACTTCCAGGATACAATATGATCCGAAAGTCTCAACGTCTTACTTCTTAGTCATGAAAATGTTTCCATTCTTCAAAAGTTTGAACACTTAAGGGTCTTTGAATAGATTGATATTTGTGTGGTAAAGAAAATAATTGGTCCATAAGTGTTCACCTGCATTATTTGACTTAAATTTAGACGCTTAATTATCAAGAAATTGTGCTTCTAAATATAGAACCAAGTTTGGCAGGTGAACAGGTTATACATACATACATACATATATATATATATATATATATATATATATATATATATATATATATATATATATATATTTATATATATATATATTTATATATATATATATATAAATTTAAAAGATTGCTACATGAATCCCATGTTAACTATTTGCGTTCCTAGGTCACTTATGGTTTATTATCTCTTGAGAACGGTTCTCTTCAATGCAAATAAGTAAGTTTCCAATTAGAAAATATATCTTTACTATGCTTTCATTTCCTCTTGAGTCCAGTTTAACATTAAAGCAATAGGTGATTAGTTCCATAATTAACGTCCATTTAAATTGCATCGAAGGGAAATTAGAATCGATTCCGGTTTAAATAAAACGAGTAGCTGTTTACTACCCTTGAAAAGGTTAAACATTTTACCTCTTGCTTCAATAATAAAATTTCCTCCTTATATTATTTAAAATAAAAAATTTTTTTTAATTTTTTACATATAGATATACATTGTCATGTCATACGGAAATAATTATCGATGGGAAGTTCTTCATATATTCAAAATGTCCAAGTTACATTAGAGCTGAATTCTTCAAACAATTACCTGTTAAAGTTAAAGTACATTTTTGACGCTCTCTTTTTCTGAAGTAGAGCGACGAAATGATGTCATTGGAAACTAATTTCACTTTGCTAAACTCCTTTCATTCTTAGAGGATTGATATCATGCAATTAGTGTAAAAGATAATACGTACCTTTCTAAAATATCCGAAATTAAATGTATCAAGTCCTGCGATCAATAAAATACTATCATTTTTTTCTGAGCATGTAGCTCAACAGACAGATTCATTTGTTTATACAGACTCATTGAAATATTTTCCAATACATTTATTACCATTTTTGGTCGAACAAATTTGACACTTTTAAAATTAATTCATTTCTATTTATTTATTTCATATTAATCCAAAAACAGCACTTTGCCTTTTGCATGGGACTTTTAAAAATGATATTACAAGAGAAACAATTACAAACACCCGACCCTTAGATTGAAAAAAACAAATTTAGATGAGAATCGAGCCCATGACCTCCGAATTGGTAAACGAGGATGTGACGTGCTCGCCTAGAGTTCTTGTTTACTCCTCTTGTTAAAGTTCTTGTTTACTCCTCTTGAGGGCTAATTATGTTACCTTTTGTGCATATTTAATATATGTAGTGGACCTTTCTTGCGTAACTACCTCATTTGTTCTAAAAACCGGCAAATAATTAAACTAATTTCACGTTAAAATTAAACACTAACGGGAAATAGATAAAAATTATTATCAAATTATTACTATGGATATGAAGGAATCTTTAGAGAAAATTGTGCATATCTGCTAAGAAGAAAATAACTATTCAGGGAGAAAGGCGGCTAGAGAATGTTTTCAGCGACTCGACAGCAAAAAATACATTAAATCCGTATGAAAATCAGTCAGCATCAGCTTAAGAAGATACGCCAGAATCTTGTCAACTGCTGTGTTTTCGGAGCTTTAAGCACCATTATGGTTTACGGCTTGTTGATTTCATGTTTTATTGACTTTAACTGTTACGTTCACCGTGCTGTAAAAATGAGGGAGGAGAGAGTAGCCCTCCTTCCTTCCAACCGCGGGCGTGGGGCGGGTGGACGGTGGGAGTAGGTGGGGTGGCGCCGGTGGTTAAGGGACACAGGGGTGGGATGGCCTGGGTGAGAGTAGTGGGAAGAACTGGTGCCGGAGCAAGGACCGGGGGGCAGGGGCAAATGGAGAACCGAGGAGAGGGAGAAGCAGTCACGCTGTGTCCATAAAGCACGAGAGGAAGCCATTCGGCCCAACACTCACCCGTACGAAAGGCTTAAGGTTCATCTCCACTCCGATATCACCCATCCACTCGCTGTTCACCGCCTCCTCCACCTCCTCTGCGCCTCCCAACCCCTTTCCAGATTTCATTTTCAATTTAAAGGGACTGCTGCTCGTTTCTTTTCTGTCACAGCTGAGACGCTCATTGTCAAGGGATGGTCCCCATTTTAATTTATCCGCTGTTTGTCTCTTTAAGCGAATTCATTATTTACTCAAGGCTGACTTCTGCCAAGTTCATTTTCTCTACAGCTTTTGCTTAGGTATCCATCTACTGGGGATAAAACCAACGGATTGCTAACATTCCTTGACATATTCGAGTATTGGAATGGGCGGTTTTATTTATCTTCATTGCTAAATTTTTATATTTTCACGAGTATCTAGATTAATTATCTTTTGAGAGCTTGTCGTGATTTTAAGGATTGAGAATTAATATTGGCAACTTCCATTGATGACTATGTATTTTAAATCCCAACATGTTTTTTAATCAATTACGTCTCTAAAATTTTAACCAACTTTCGATTCTTTTCAAATCGGTCTATTTAAATATATATCCGAAAATTGTTGCTTTGGTTCGAATTCCATTTTTAAATACAAGCTGTGAGAAAAAAATGTGAGGTGCAGTCAAAGTTTTAAGCATCTAATACGATACATAGAATAACGGAATTCCTTAATTATATTGTTAACAGTTTCAGGCTTAACTTTGTGGAATTCCTTCATGATGAGGGTAAAAAACAACAGAAACTTGACACTTCCACACACTTTTAATGTCCTACGACCACGGTTTCGATCACCTGATGATGATGCGCAGCACCAAAACCATGGTCGTAGGACATTAAATGTGTGTGGAAGTGAAACTTTTCTGTTATTTTTTACCCTTATCTTAATTATATTGTTCATCAACCAATGCTCTAGGTGCGAAAGGTATTATATTTACGTTATCGAGCCTTCAATCATTTTAAATAGAAATACTGCATTGTATTACATTGATATCTTTCTCATTACGCGTGACATTAGTTTCTCATTCGTAAGGAAGACTGAGATCACGAGTGAGTTCTTCTTCAAAGGAATACTTCAGCTCACAGAAAATCTGCGCCGAGTAGGGCTTGTTTCCAGCATCATTATCCTGCTAGGCTTTCCTACAACTTTTTAAATGTTTAGGCACTTTTTCATTCCGAAATGCATAAATCCCGATGTGGATACACTCTCTTCAGGCGTGCTAGCCAAGGATCATATTTCAATAAATGAGCCTGCGAAAAACTATTTCCGTTTCTCTTCATATTATCGTAACTGCATTCTAAATAGCTCCTCTCTCATGGAAACATATCTATAATATTACATTTTTAATATAACAATTACAAACTAATTTTCTATCAGTTTATCATTTTGATTCGTCAGTTTATCATTGATTTTTTATTTATTTCATGAATAATTCTCTTTCTTAGATAATCCCTTCGATATATTCAGTAGCTTCTTCGTTCCCACACTTAATTTCCCTTTTTTCGGAATCCTTCTTCTCATACAAGCCTGTAACTGACTTTAATCTGTAGGCAGGTATGTCAAAATTCTAATGCAACATTGCTATTCTGCTCCAGTTGCTCTTTATAATTTCAAACGCTTCCACGTCCAAACCCCTTCTATTCATATCACAGACTCCCGTGCCCATTATCTCCGATTCTCGGCGCTATTCTCAACCTAGCATCCTCATTTCTATTCTCTAACTCCGAATCCCTATCACAAACCTCCCCCTCGCTTCCTTATCTCCACCTTCCCATCGCCTCCCTCCACTTCGGAGCCAGTCTTCTCACCCCTCTCCCCGACTCCCCTTCGCATTCTTCCTTCACCTCTCCTCCTCAAATCCCTGGCTCCGCCTCCCATGCGATGAAAATAACTGCGGCCTGCCTGCGCTCTGTGTATACTAACTCCTCCACGCCGGAGAAGACGAGTGCTGCCAGGACAGGAACTCACTCCTTCCTTCCTCCCCCCCCCCCACGAGCGAACCTACTCATCCAACCCCCTCCACCACGCCACCTGCCATCGCTTTTCCCTCCCATCCGTCTCATTCCAGTTCGAGACCCATGACGCTCCATCCGCCCCTCTCCCCCCCCCCCAGTCCTCTTCTCCCTCTCTCTGCATCAGCTCATCCCGATCACGCCCTCCGTCACCTTTGTTAGCGATGCCAACGTGCAAACGCCGTGGCGTGAGCAAACACATCGGAATCCTTTTACTCCTACTAACATAAGATGTGGCGGTGCGCACTCTCCGAGGTATCCGTATGTGTTTTTGCGATGGGACCCTTCCTGTAAATTTCTCTATGCTGAACACGCTAAATTTTACCAGCGAATTCAACGTTTCGAAATACGTATTCTCGACAGACGAGGTGCAGAGGAAGGCACATATATAGTATACTTCATATTCACTTTTTTTACAACGTGATATGGTCGGCGGTCGTTCAAAAGTGTTCTGAAACGTCACTGAATTTGCCAACCAAAAACGGGGCGGATTTAGAGCTACGAGCAGCTAGCAATTTACTCATGAATAATTATTAAGTTTTTTGTCACAAAATACCAAATCGGCATGTTCAGAATCAGCTGGAGGGATTATTATTTAGTGAGCTCTAGTCTCACCTAGCAAATTAAATTTAATAAGATTAATGCAATGGTTTTCGTAGAATTTGTATTCATAAAAATACTAATTCTTTAAATAAACTGCACGCCATTCAAATTTAATAGGGTAAATGAATATGTGTTGGCGTTTCTAACGCTAGAGCTTAATTTATCCACATTTTCACAAAAAAGCACGTCGTAATATTTCTAATTGATGTAATTTCCTCACTATTTAAAATTTTCAGAAAGAACAACATTGCGTATCGCATCTTAAGGGATGATATAAAATTCAAATAATTTGAACAAATAGTCTTCAAGCAAAATGCCTAATTCTTCAGGTTCTCTTGACAAGAAGTACAAGCGAAACCAGTTAAATCTAAAACATAAATTACGGGGTGCAATAGAGCGTGGAGTTATGCTAGATAATTCTAGAATTTTCCAGCTTCAGAAAGTACGTCTCGTTTTATATCATGGTAACACTTATTTGGAAAAATCATCTGATGCCTACATTTAATGAGGTTCAGCCAATGCCAACTCACATCCCTATTTTGGAATGAAAAAAGATCAGCAAATACTTAGCACGTAACCTCATCACTCAAGTTATTATTTTCTGTCACAGTCATAAAAGTACCATTAAGAATCATGATTCTTCGGCCTTATGGTAATTCTTAAATGTGTATTTAGATAACTAGTCATGAAATATTTTGAAATGTATAATCTATGAACTTTAATTACAAAACATTTCAAATCAACGTACTTGTCCGGCAAAGGATAATAATGATTACGATTTTTTTCCTCTGGAGTAGCACCTATACCTAAGGTCTAGGTTGAAGGTAATATCCTTCATTTTTCATTATCGAGTTGTTTTCGTTCGTAGGAAACGAATTCTATCATACTGATTTTTTTATAACTATGCCTCAACCTCCACTTATTCTTTCCTATAAATGTTCACGCAAGCTCAGTTAAGGTGAAGGCTTTTCCTGGTGAGGTGGTAGAAGAGACTCCATAGTCTCAATTCCGCCCCAATATAAAGAAAACTATCTATCTATCTTAAATCCATTTTTTTTAGATAATACTGCACTAGGATATCTATGAATGCTACTTTACTCGTCATGCTCTTAGTTAATTTAAAGTGGATTTAGACAAACATTTCTGTTTATAATCTTCGCTTTCTGTTTTATATGCTCTCTTCCATTCTGTAAACATCATAATTAATAATTATCAATAGGTCGAAAATTTGGCGATAGGGACTAATGATTATATTTGTGTGCTTAGGTTTTATATGATCAAACGTCTGAATAAGCTTGACAAGTTTAAGTCTATTATACAAGCGATATAATATTAGGATAGCTTACCATGATGTTACTCTGTTTTGAGTTAATATGATATTAAAAAGGTAATTTAATCCTCAGCAAAATTGCTTCGATTGCCTTGAAACATAATTTTCCCGAAGACAAAGCAATTCCTTCATAGGATAAAATGTATAGATTTCTGTATTTAATTAATAATTTTCCTTTGATAAAGTATATCCAGTGATTTATATAAAGAAGCAGGAAAGCTGTTTTTTGTGTAAACATTTTTTTTGTTTAAAAACATTTAAATTCATCAGCAGTAATCACCGCGTTGTCCATACAGCTCTTAAGTATTTTCTGAAGCATCACCTGTCGCACCCAATCGTCAAAGTAAGAGCGGGACGTAGCTGCAAAGCGTCGTCCTATTGTTCAGGGAGAGTTGTACACATTCGTGCCGCGGCTAAAGAGTTCTACAGAAGTCTCTCAGCCCGCATTCACGTCGCTCCGTCGATAAAGGTGGGGAGGAAGAGGATCGGAGGCACGCTCATCCTCCACTGCATTTGGCATCGGATGCAAAAGAGAGGAAGTCCCTCTTCCCGCATCCATCACCCCGATCCAAACACCTCTCCCACACACGCAGACGCACGAGGGCCCACGCAAAAGGCAAAACCCGCACCTTTCTCGCCACACCCCGCTCCCTCCCCACACCCACTCCTCTCTCGACGCCGCAGGTGCGAAGTCGCGGGAAGTGGAGGTGGAGGAGGTGGCGGGGAGGAATCGAAGGCCGGGAACAAGATTCAAAGGAAGCCGCCGGAGGAAGGGAGGAGATGGATAGGATTTATTTTTTTTTCCTTCCCCCCCCCCTCTTCCCCTCATGCCCTGCGGTACATGATGCTTTTGGCGCCGCGTCGAAGTTTCGCCTGACGCCACACAGCAGAGGGCGTTGCATTCAGACGTGTGCGTGAGCGCGGGGAGGCATGTTTGTTATGGGATGACTGATGGTAAGGGCATCACCCTGGTGGGAGGGGGTTCCGGTGCTGGGTGCGTGGGGCGTGGTGGGGAGGGCCGTAGATGGAAAGAAGGTGCGGCATCTTCGATGATGGTGTGTTCCTTGGAGAAGGGAATCCCCGCGATGCCTTTGAAATCCACGTATGGATATGTAGATCCCCATCGAAATATTCTTTCTCTTTCTGTTGCCAAATGTGGGTTGCAATCGGGGAAATCTCGAGTGCATTGAACTAATCAGGGGCTTGAATCACTTTCAGCAACACTCAGGTGGATGCACTATTTTAATGTGACATTTGTTGGTGGCGCCGCCGGGTGATAGATGGTCTGGCATCCCTCAAAGAATTATTCATCACAATTGGTATGCTAGATGGCACTTGGTTGAATGTATGAATCCACTTAAAGCGTCAATAGATATACCTTGCTGATATATTACAATGATTGCGCAGTAGTAATGGGTGTTCGCGGAGACGTTTACCTCCGGTAAACATCCTTAATCTTTTTTGCATTTGAATGTAAATAACTTTTTATGACTTTGTTTTGCTTCATGGAGTCAGCAATCAATGGAAACAGGCTAAATATGAGAGGCGCTATGTGTTCGCTATGTTTTATTTTTATTATATACAACTGCTATTATAAGTAATATTTTGAACTTCAATGGATAACGTATCGTGATGTACCTTGATATTTGGAAGAAAGAATGACGCATCTTATGCTTCCGAAGGATGGAGAAATCGTAAAAATGTCTGTCCATCATGTTTGTCAAAAGTTTTTTACTGTATTTTTGTCAAAATATGTACAAATATACATTAAAATCTCTTAAGAATAAATTTCCAGACAAAATAATTCCCAAATCTCAAACATTTTGCTCATAAAACTCCCACACTGGGACTGGTATCGTAAATTATAGGACCGATTAATTCAAACAATCGATGTAATTAACTTTTTACTTTGTTTCTGTTTATTTAAACGCCATTCGTTTTAGTTTAGTATTTACACTAAACTTCATAGAAATGTATGGTGAATATTTTTACTCATATGATATTAAATGATATTAAAAATTTCATGAACTAATCACGATTATAAAATTTCTTTTATCCACTCATTTCTTTGCATTCAGTGCTCAATTTAATTTGAGAGGTTGTTGGAAGTGAACCAATCTTCCTAATATAGCTCGAAGTACGTGAATTATCAAATCATTTTTCCGTGAACAATGTTGCAAAAGATTTTGGTGTCAAGCCTCTGATGAAGAAAGTTAAAACAATCGAACGTACTGAGGAATATTTTCGCGTATTTCTCGTGTGCATACATAGGCGGTTGAACACATTCTTCTAGACAAAACCCACCCACGCGCCCAAGGCTCCTGACTCTTTTCACTTTTTTTCTCGCCGCTTCCGACGCGCGGATTTATTGCTTGTATTCACCTGTCATTTGAATTTTTACGATCGCGATCTGCCCGGCGAGATAATGGCCTGATGCGATAGAACCCAGAGGCGAAGCGAAGCGTGTTACCTGCGTGCAGGCGTACCTCTGAGTCGCCCGGCTGCTTTCGTGAGGGAAGCGCGGCAAGCGGTGCGGCTCTGCGACGGCGGTCTGTTTTGAAGAAGCCAGTCAACCATCATCTCACCTCACTACCATTATGTTCTCTTGCGAACTGCAAGGAGGAAGGCCGAGGGGTAACACTTCCTCCATCCCATCTGCTCTCCCAACTCTAAATATCTCCTAAACGGGATAAGAAACCGCATTCATTCCATCTCATACGTCCCTTCGCCATCTGCACTCCCAAAGATCACTCCCGGAAGAAGAAATCGATTACCTACGTATCTCGAAGAAAGTCAAGCAATTCATTTAAATGAATTCAATTTAATCCGACTCTGTAAACGGTCACTGATCAATAGATTTACCTTCTGCTAGTAATAACACGATTGAATGATCTATATACCCTCGGGTAAACAAATTTCATTCACATTTTCTCTTTGAGATTTCTTTTGGCATCAGTACAATAAATAATCTTGTATTAGTACTGAGAAAGGTTTAGGGCAACTGTAAATTCAGTATCCCATTTCTACAAAATTTTGCATTTTTTTTATTTCATGATACATGGATATTTCGTAAAAATAGAACTTTATTGCACTACATGAAATGAGATCATTTGAGCATTTTATGAAACTTATTTACCTGTGGGAATCACATAATTCATTTACAATTACCTAAATATATAGCTCATCATATTAAAATTACCGCAAGGGTTTATTGAATATTGTCTCTATAACTCTTCATGTATCATGATGTGACCATGATTTCAATGAATTGCGTCGCTAAGGCAAAATGGAACTGAGATACGATTACAATTGTTTTTACATCGAAAGTTCAACATTGTGTCTCGTCGTCTACTGCTGTGCCCTTCTGCCCTGCAGCCAGCTAGAATTTTGCACGTGCAAATACTTCGCTGCGCCACGCATAGATGTCCCTCCTAGTAACTCCATTCCCCCGATGCAGCTGCCTAGGGTGATTTAGTCCATGGAGTGAGGGGAGGGCGGGCTAGGGGTCGCTAAGGGGTTGGCAAGGGATTGTGGGGCTTTAGGGTGATAGGCAGCCAGGGTTCGGAGGGATTTTGCCGTTTGTTATCTGGTTGGCGGTGTAGAAAAGAGGGTTAATATTATGGCTTGGGGCAATGATGTCAACACTCAGTTGGCTGTAGGAATGTAGTAAATTCTGTTTTTCTTGCAGGCATAAGGCTTTCATTTTTCGGTGAATATCTACGTATAACTATCAATAAACGTATTCACTTTCAACTTTCAAGAATGGGAAATTATACGTATTGATAATTATTCGAAATGTAATCATATTTTTCTACCAGCAATTCACGCAATTACGTCGAGTCATAATGAAGTCGTCAAGAGATAAAATGCTACGTCGTAACGTCCAATGTTTTGCTAAACAAATTATATTTACTACTACCCGCATATAGTTTGGATGGATTCATTTGATTCGGATGGAAATACTTTTCAAAGATCTTTGAGACATAAAGAAATAATACAACTAGTACGGTAAACCAAAAATGCAATTGGATTTCTTGCTTATATTAGGCATATTCAAAGGTGATGATTATAATATCATTCATCATTTACTGTGGTTTTCATTTAAATCAAAATTGGCAATTATATTAGCAATTATTTTTTAAATAAGACCTTAAATGGTTTTGGAAATTATCTTTCATTGGGAATTTCAAATATTTGAGATAGAAACTTTTAGGCGATACTCTGCCTTACAATATTAATTTAGTAGATACTCGTGTTAAGTAGATAATCGTGAGTCAAGAAGATATTTGATAGATGTTAATTAATGAAACGATTGAACGATTACATAAAGCGTATTTTCACTAATAAACAATTAAAGTATCCCGCGAAAATGTATGCATTACAAATTTGAATAATCATATAGCAGGCAATTTCTTTAATTGAACCAAACTTACTTTTTAAATGCCACTCAAAAATCACGGTATTAAATTCCGTGTTATTCATTCGGTTTGACAACCCCAGGGCGCACCTGCAGAGACCCCGGGGGAGAGCTTTCCTTTATTCCCTCATATCCTTGCTCAAACACTACGCGGCAGAAAGTCCTAAAACTTCGGCAGTTCGCCACCTCTTTTCCAGATAGGGCAGAAGGGCGCTACGGTCGCTCAACTCCCCACAGCCGTTTTGATGCAGCAATATTCCGTAGGGCGTCAGGCCGGCTCCTACTTCGATGCCTCCAGCTTGTATGAAATCGACAATGGGTGCAACACCCGAGTACACGCACACCAATCAATTAAAAATGATTCTTTATTTAAAAAAAATAACGATAAAGGATCAAACACGTCCTGTGAAGAGGATTTTGCATTTTGAGTTTGCATTTTGTAATGCGTTAAAAAATGACTGAAAATTATCATTCGTGGTTGATCATGCTGCTAAGCATATATAATTTGACGAAACTCGAATGCCTAAATAAGGATATTCAATTTTTTGAAAGTGTAGAATGGCTAATATTGTCGTTTAACATTTATAGTGTCGGATAACCTGCAAAATGTATGACTCTCATGCATCTTTTCGTGAACGATGCACGTTTCGAAAATAGAAAGTACAAATGCCGGCTCTTTTGAGAAAGAAGAGTGACTGCATAGCTCTCTGTAAGCAAAAATTTATAAGAATTTCGAGATTTTATTCATCCATGCATGTCAAGCCACGCGCATCCCACCGAATGAATCACTCCGTCGTGCTTTAATAGAGACAACTCGACAAAATGGGGCGATTCTACACGTGGGTAAACTCCTAAAAAAAATCACCGAGTCACAAACTCCTTCCAAGTCCATTAAGATATCAATAAAACCATTTGCTTGGGATTTATGACCCAGTGACAGTGGGAACGCGATGTTAATAGATTCCGGAATCGCCGTATTTATTCCCCGCTACTACATCGCTCCCAGCAGCGACCGACAACAGCACCCTAAAAATTCCTGTGAACACACCACCCCCCCCCTTAGCCCACCACCCTCCGTTTTCAGCCTCCTGCCGTCCTCTGCCCCTGTGATTATTTTTATTTTTAAGACTCCTCCTTTCGTGGATTAATGGCGAAGAGATCGCGAGTGTGTAGGGAAAGGGAAAGGCATCTTGTGGACGGAATGAGGGAGAATCGGAAGGTGGCTGGCTCTTTTGGCAACCGCATGGCAAGACGCATGTTCAATCTCAAACCGAATTCTATCGCGTGCTCTCTTCTTATTCCCTACATTTTTTCTCGCATTTGTTTCTTTCATATTCTACGATCTTTTGCAATTATTTCTACCCCATTGTGTAACCTCATTTCGGTTGTCATGTTTTTAGTGAAGGGGTTTTCCATCTGATGGATGTAAGGTTATTGCTCAAAGCTTGCATCACTCAAGTGACGATTACTCATATTCCATTATTCTTCTAGCTTCCCGTACCGATAAGTTATCCTATAACTCTTCTTTTAGCGAAATTATTTTCTCATTGTCTTACTTTCTTTCTTTCTTTATTCCTCACCTAGGGAGAAATACTTTCCTGGAAGAAATTGCAAAATCGATCCCCATCGTTTCAGTATTCCCGGAGCAAATTTCTTCAGCAATACATACACGCTGGTGCTCAAACTACAAACATTTTCAACTCAACATCTTTAATTTATCTTTATTCCTGCAAAGAACTCCTCTTCCATTGTCATAGACACTTATTTTTCCCCGTTGTAAACGGTTGCACCGTATCTATCGCCAGAAAGTTTAAAAGGAGTGACCAAGTACGTGGTCTCAATTTTGGCCGGCAGAAGTTATCTTGACATCTGTCACCATAACGTCTTCGTGTCCCCACCACCTTCCTTGTTTATTCCCCTTTCCTCGCCAGAGGAACAAGTCATTCGAGGGAGAGTCGACGCGCAGCAGGCGAAGGAGGTGAGAGAGGGTAGGAAGGACAGCGGGGATTCGGGCGGCGTGTGTATTGTGTATGGGGGAAGTAGGTAAGGGGTGGAAATGGAAAAGTGGGAAGGGTTTGTGTACGTTGTCGGTGAGTGTGATAGAGAATAGGAAGGGAGAGATATATATATATATATAAATATAGTTGTGCATGTGTGTATGGAGAGAGAGTACGAAGCTGAGCTCTTTCGACGCCACCATCTCCCCTCCACACTCCCCGGTCTCCCTCGCACCACCCTCCTCATTCCCGCCCCTCCGTGTCCCCCTTCCCCTTCCTCCTTATCCAACTCCGATATCCCCTTCCACCGCGATGCCTCCTTCCCCTCCCCAAAGACACGCGCCTTCGAACGCCTCCCCCCTCCCCGCGTTGGCGCACGCCCTCCCCCCCTCCTTCCGCACTATTCCCTTTCCCTCCCTCCCCTCGCCATCATCCCTGGCCCTCCCCCCCGGCCCCTCTCCCTCTCTCGTCGCTTCCCTCATCCCCTCCCCCTATTCCGCCCCCCCCTCGGCCTCCCGCCATCCCCCACGGCCCTCTCCGCCGCCTCCTCTCTTCCTCTCCTCGCCTCTATCCACACGCACACTCGACTTGCGTCTCCCCTCCGTATCGGACGCTGGTTGTCGAAGTCTCGCGGCGGCGACGGCGGCTATAGACCCCCGATAGAGCGCAGTGGTCCGACGGATCTCCGCGGGAGTGCATCGCGCGCGCACGTACATGCATACGCTGACACAGAAGAGGTTCGACTCGTATGTAACCGGAGCCTTTCACGTTCCCCTTCGCTCTTACTTCCATCCCACGGGGGCCATCAGCAGGGAGTCAAGCACCCCGTTCTCCTGAGGGAACATGTAGGCTGACGAAGTTATTCTTTTGTCCTCCGATCCTCAAAGGAGTGTTTCTGCGACTCCTTCTGGCGTGTCATCGCGAATCCAAGAGTGCACTTCCGTCGACTCCCATAGCTTTGCCTCGTGAAGCGAGAGGTGAATCTTCGGACGACAGTGTTGAAGGGATTTGCTAGGAATTTCCTTCGGCCACTTCTCGTGATTGTCGGTGGACTTCGTGGAGGAGAGCAAGGAGAATCCAAAGGACCGAAATGTAACGACTCGTTTGTTTTCTGAGGAGATTGTTTTGTTTGACGGCGATCATCAGACAAGGGAAACGTTACTGTGAACCACATCTGTGCGCCTGCGGTCTATTTTGCCATGCAAATGCTGAATTGTTGTTTTGGAGTTCATTGAAAAAAATATCGTGGTGGGACTTTGGACGTGATATAGACCTCGAGAGAGTCTCCGTGGAAAGTTTTGACGAACGTTTCTTGAATTCCAAATGAAGTGACAATATCTTTCCGAGCGATTCGGAAACTTCGGGATGGAGATTGCAAAGTGTATTAATTAAAGAGCGCCGTGCCACGTGTTTACGCCCCCCCGCGAACCCTATTGACCCATCCACGTCGCCGGGTTCCCTTGATAGAAACAGCTCTCCGGTCGCGTATCGTGGTGATCACCCTTTTGCGCCCGCCAAGAGCGGGGCTGTTTCACCAGAAACATTTCAGCATCTTAAAACGGGCTTTCACTCTCCTTCGCGAGGTCCAAGCACGCCTCATTTGGTCCTCAACACCTCAAGTGTGGCCGCTGTCACCGCCTCCGAAATCGTTTCTTTGTTGTGAGGCGAGCCTCGTGCGACGGCGCTCGGCTGAGCCAGGGCAGGAGGAATTGAGGGAGGGGAACGGCGAGAGGACCGTGGAAAACTTGGTACTCTTTTTGTCACGGCCCAGGACACGCCGGTTGGAGTAAGGAGACATCTCCGTGGCGCTCAAGTTGCCCCCTCTTGCCCCAATCTCGTTTGTCATCTCCTCCCCCATCCCTACGCTGTCCGAGCAGCGAAGAAAGAGACTGTAAAAACGAGACCGCATCGGCTACCGCTCCTCATCCGTGACACCACACTCGGCCATTGTTGTCGCGGTGTCTGGGGGTGTTTGGTGATTCTTTAATAGTGTTCAAAGGGGAGGCGGCGGGCGGGGTGGAAGAAAAAGAGTGGACGGGGTGCCGCGGCGGGTAAGGGGCCGTAAAAGTGGTCCCAGAGTGACCTACCCTCTCCCCACCCTCTCCCCATCCACCCACCCCCGTCCCTCCAAAGTCACCCCTGTACCTCTCCTTTCGCCTTTGTCCATTCCCTTAACCCCTTTATCTCGTTTTTTTCCTCACTCGCTCTGACCTGCGGCCAGCCGCCTCCTCAACATCGCATTCTCCTCTGCGAACGATCCATTGGGATATTTATTATTTTTTCTCCGTTACGTCTCCTGTGAATTTCCCACGCTAAACATTCCGTCGTGACATTTGTCAGTTAGGACCCATGCGTGTGTGAGGTTGACGAAAACACGCCGCAGGGTCAATATAGAAAGGAACCTTGCGTCTGTCTTCCCAAAAAACTTATATATTTGAGTACTTCAGAGACAAAAAATATTAAATCCCTGTGTTGCTTTTACTTTCTCTATCTATCACAACACGTGAAGAGTTCAAAAGTGATATTTATTTGGTGTTCTCTTTTCTCCCTCACATTTCATCACCGCGTCGGCATCATCCTTGGCCGACCTCGGACTTCAAAATCGTCGTTATTTCTCGTCTGTGAACCACTTCTGATTTTGGACGCCACTGGACCTACTTCCGTCCGGCTGTGACGATTCCTGCTACGTCACTGCGTCGACGCATCGTCTCATTTCGGGACGTGCGTCTTCTCTGTCCTGCGTGCGACTTCCCTTCCCCACGCACTCTACGTTCCCAACGCTCCCCGACCCCCTTCTTCCCCCCTCCTAAAACTTTATCCGTGTGAACATCACAACCCCTCTTTAACTGCACCCCTCATTCCCCTCACCGCCCACCCTTCCTCGACTGCCCTCCCCCACTCACATCTCTCTGCCCCTCCCGCACCCTCATCATCTTCCGCTCCCCTCCACCCGATCCCCTCCCCCCTGATCGAACCCTCAACGTGCCCACCAACATCGGAATACCCACGCGGATGCCACGATGACGACTTCTTCTGACGATCGTGACACGTGACGTGGTGGTTCTTCCGACCGCGCGACTCCTTCGACCCCGCCCCCCTAAACGCATTCGTACACCCCGACGTACCCGGCCTTTGGCCGGCCCCCCGCCCTCCCGACGGCCACCGCAACCATAACCAACCACAACCCCCACCACCCCCATCACCACTTCGCCGCCCATCCCCACCACCTCACCCACCCACATCACCATCTCCACCACGACGCCATCGACGGCGGCTCGGCCGTGGGCGCCGGGACGCTCGACGTGGCCGCCGCCGTGTACGACAATGTCCATCACCTGGCGCCATCCGCCGCCCCGCCGCCGCCCATGTCGCCCTCGGCCGTGGCGGTGGCGGCCCCTGGCACCAATGGCTCCGGCGTCGCATCCGCCTCCTCCTCACCAGCAGGGAGCTACGCCACCGCACCCAACGCGGCGGCCAGCGCCACCTCCTCCGGGGTGACGTGGTGGGCGATGATGAACGGCAGCCTCTACGACGACGGCGCGCTGAATAACTCCACGGTCACCACATCCCCAGTGTCTGCAGCACCCGCACCGCTCCCCAGCTCGGGACCCAGCAGCGGCGCCAGCAGCGGAGGAAGCACCAACGGCCTGGGTCGGGCACCCTCTCAACAGTCCGCGCCCCCTCCGCCCCCCGTGGCTCCTCTGGGGGACGCCCCGCAGTCCTCCTCGGCTGCGGTAAGCAGTAGCAGCGTGGCCGCTGCGCCCCCTCCTCCCACGCCGTCCTCCTCCTCCTCCTCCTCATCCTCCTCGTCCTCCTCCGGCGGCGGCGGAGGCACGGGTCCTCTCCACATCCCCGCTAAGCGTGCGGCCTCTCTCTCTGTTTCTGGGCCCTACGCTCACCCGGGCGACTGCTCATCCGCCGTGGACGTGGGTGGCATGGGCGGTGGAGGGCCCGGGAGCGGCGGAAGCACCGGAGGGGTTATCAGGCACCCCACGCACCACGGGACGCAGCCTTGGAACTACTCAACGGACAACCACGCGGCAGCCACGGCGGCCGCATTCGAGCCACAGTACAACTCGGCCGCTGCCGCGGCGGCGGCCGCAGGCCTCTGCCGCGACGCCATCACGCCAACCTACTACAATCTGACGGACGGGGGGAGAGCGGTGGCCGCAGCGGCGGCTGCAGCAGCTGCAGACCGGAAAGCGGCGGCGGCCGCCGCGGCTGCCGCGGCCGCGCTCTCCTTCTGGCCTCCGAAAGAGTACAACTACTCGCCGTCGGCCACGGGTGCCGGGGGCCCCGGGGGCATGGGCGGCGGCGCCGAGCCCTGCCAACCATTCGGATCGGCGAACAGCTGGTGCAATTACGCGCCGTACGCGGCCGCGGCGGCCGCCGGAAGAGGGCACATGGGAGCAGACGGCGGACCGCATGGTCAGCCGCCGCCACCACCGCCACATCCTCCGGTACCGTACCTGCCACCGTCTGCAGCGGCAGCAGCCGCCGCGGATGATCGTGGGAGAGTGGCGATGGAGTCGGCCGGCTTCGGGCACGACGGATACGGTCTTCGTAGCTATGCTGGTCCAGAGTCCGTCCCCTCCACTCCGTACCCACCTCCAGGTGAGTCTTGCAATTATGTGGCCCGCCATTTAATCTCAGCAATATTTTCTGTCCGTCCTTTAAATGCCTTCTTTGATTCCAGAATACCAAATTCCCTCGAAAATATTTCAAAGAATGGCAATTAGCAATTTATTTTTTACCACATTAAAATGTCACATTAATATTTCGCATGTATCAGCGGTTTTTTATCGGCATAATATACACAATTACTTACCTTAGTAATCACTAGACTTGATACTTTATTTTCACTATTTGTTTAACATATACTATTTATTGGGATCCTATAGTGACACTAATGACTGTAGCTTTGATAACAAACATTCAATCCTTATTTCTGTTCTTCACTAGCACCATGAGGATGCCATATTTTGCAATTAATTATTCCAAGTTTTTAGTATGAATGATAACAATTGTTACACGTTTATTCTCTAAATTAGGTTATTAAATTTCATGTGTCAGATAGTACGATTTTGTTCATGAATCTGATTAGTTGAATGATATAATCGGTAGCAATCTTTGTTTAAACTAACTAACTTTCCACCGAGCAAGAAAGTATCATATGTAGAATAATTATAATCACTAACAGGAATAAAATGGTTAGCCATGGTTTATATGACTTCGTTGAAAATAATTAGCATTAGCGCACTCTACCCTCCTTACACGGTCACAATATTAGTGATAACTGAATGCTATGCCATTCTTTATGTTATTCAATAGGCTATACGGAAAATTATATATCCGATTAGTAGCTAATCCAATTTCCTTATTCATATAAAAAGAGTTAAGGGATCGTGTCACTCCAGCCTTGTTCGGTGATTCAATCACCACAATCATTCTCAACTTTGCTTTGATGTAAACCTACCAACTTGTACATGTTTTCATTCATTCACTGATTCAAATCATGAAATTAAAAGATCATAATATGGATTTGGTCATGGATGTAATTCTTTTTATTTCAATACCTAATGATTACTAGACCATGCCACGACTATGAAAGCCCAACCATCCAAGACTCATCTATTTACTCCTTTTCCCTTATCAAGTTATTTCACACTTCTTCACGTTCGTCATTTGGGAGGACCACTCTCCCAAGCACCCCGTCCCATCGTTGCCCACCATTTCCCTGGTCTCGTTCCCACCTCTCCTCCTCACTCCCTCCTCACAACTTCTTTCTCGTTTTCAAATCCGTTGACATCTTCACCTCATTCATAATCGATTCCGAAGCGTTTATATACTTGGTGTTACCTGCCGCTACCATTATTTATCCTCTCCACTCCCTCCTCCCTCGGTCCCCAGTCCACCCTTCCCTTCTCACCCGCACTCTCACTCGTCTCGCCCACACACACCCGCTACAACTTTACTACACACCTCCCACCCACTCTCCTTCCCCCGTCTCTCCCACCTGACCCCTCCCTCCACGGCCGACTTCCAACTCTACCGCGGTCCAACTCCTCCGGACCATCTCTCGTCCTCCCCCACTGCACTCTCCCACGCCTTGCTCCCCCCTTCTCCCCATCTCCTTCCCACCCCTCGTCCTCTTTACCACTCACTCATTTTTATGGCGCCCCGCCGGCAACTCGTAAACCGCCGGTCGCTTCGGCGCTCCGTTAGTCGCCTACGGGGCTTCATCCCGCACGCGCCTCTCGACCCACTCTTCCGCTCCCCCGCCCCTCCCTCCATCCTCTGTCTTCCGGTTCCGTCCACCCCACACCGAAAAACCGCGAGATCTCCCCCCGGCGAGATGCAATCTTACGCCCTCCTCCACCCTGCCACTGTTTTGACGATACCTTGCTAATCAGAACGCGGAATTCGGGGAGAACACCACACCCTTTGCCGCCCCCCTCTTATCCCCTTGGCTACCAGTTCTGACAAGAACGTGGGATGAGGGAAGCCAGTCATCAATGGCCACTTCCCTTATTCAAACTCCCCCATTCATTCCCTTGTTATTTTTCAATGGGACTGGGCGAGGGAAATGAATGGGCTGGAGGAATCCGTGGTTGTCCCGCGGAATGATGTCCCTCTGCAGAAGGCCCTAGCACCACTGACGTCCGAGGAGAAATTCGATCTCCGTGGGCCTAAGCGTACAAAGATTTGATTATTTACCTTTTCCATTAAGAAACGGTAGGGTTGTAACTCTACAGGTTTTTATGTATATGTATACACACACACACACACACATACATATATATATATATATATATATATATATATATATATATATATATGTATATGTGTATATATGTGTGAATATATATATGTATAATTATATATATATATATATATATATATATATATATATATATATATATATATATATATATATATATGTATATGTGTATATATGTGTGTGTGTGAATATATATATGTATAATTATATATATATATATATATATATATGTGTATATACGTATATGTGTATATATATGTGTGTGTGTGTATATATATATATATATATATACACACACATATATATGCACACACACATTCAAACAAGAAATCCTGCCAAACGGCGAACAATAATTCATTCACATAGAAATAGATAAAAGGAAAAGTGATAGGAACATATATGGACGATCACGGTAGAGGTGGGGAAGGCGGAATCAGGTAAATCACAAGTGTAAAAATATTGCTCATACATAAATATATATTTATTTATTTATATATACATACATATTCATCACGTATGTTAAATAATTAATTGACCGAACTAGATTTTGATATTTCAGGTTAACATTTTGCACGAACTTTAAAAAATATACATATCTTGATGAACCAATACCGTAAAAGATTTAGGGTTATCTTAATCAAAAAGAATTTTATCGAATATGTGAAACAAGAATTCATACTTAACAAATTTGAGAGCTGTGTTTCCCTTAGATTGATCAATTTTATAAAATTTCACTAGTTACATAAAACTGTTAATATTCAATATTTTTATACATTTGAGCTGGCGAATATTTAAAATTGAATTGGAAAATACATAACTTAGCTTTTCCAAAGAGAAATTTTTTTATTTACGACCTAGGTTCCGTTGTGGTATAACATCGTCAGATCCGGAAGAATGTTTGTTGTTGTGTTAGAATATAATGATAAATCTTAAAAAAATTTATTCATGAGAATAATTATCCCACCCTTCAAATTACAGGGAGAGAAATAATTTACTAAACACAATCAAGAAATGACATTTAAGTGTTCACGTAATGAGGAGTTCAGATTCCCTCCAAAATAAAAAGTTTTGCCAAATTGTAATGCCATATCTTATTTTTGAACGACGAAACTTTGCAATATTTTAAATGTATTGGTTGAAATAAAGGACACTCTGGTTATAGAACTTGGTTGTAAAGAAATTATATCTGCAATTTTATTTTCTATCGGTTAAAAATGGTCAATCAACTTATAGCATTTAGGTCTAGTACAAACGCGTTTTCTATAACACTTTTTACATGTTTCCCTGCTTGGGCATTGATGAAGTTGCCTTATGCACACCTTCTCGAAAAGAAAAACCACAACAAAGCAGAATATAAGAAAAAAAATTCTCGCATCAGATCTATGCTATTTAACGAGAAATAATGAATTGATAACAAATTGATATAAAAAAGATTGGATTTGATTAACCAAGCTGATTTTTTAAATTTATTCATTTAAATCTATTATTATCTTTAAAACTATTCATTCCCGATAGATATCCCGCCTCATTCACACAGGATGCCTGGCGCATTCATTAGGATTCGTTCCTGATGTGAGCGTCATATTTAGTACACCTTTCCTCCCTTATAGGCTATGTTTTCCATTTGCTCGGTATAACCTACCACTCCACCGCGGTTCCTCACGGTCACGGAGAGTCGCACATTACTTTCCGCTTCCATGGCGACTTCCCACACACTATCTCCCACAAAGAGTACTTGATCCGCCTTTTTTCTCATTTTCTTCCCACGGCATAGCAGAAGGGGATCTTCCTTATGTCCTCCTCCCACTACTTGTACTAGCAAATACTCCTGCCGAATTCACTCAACAACCTCAGGGTTAATCACTCAAGGCGCTCAAACCACTTAAGAAGCACACTCCGTTAGCTCATGCATTCAAACTATGTAATTGCATTAATAAGTTTAAATTAAATGCAAAATCTTATCTCTTTTTATCTTGCCGGTCATTGATTTGAGAATTATTCTAGCTTTAACACTAGCTTCTCTTGATAGGATTCTTCATTTCGAAACCTTATTCTTCCACAAAGGTATTTTTTATAGGGGAATTTTTCCCCATTAATTTGGTCAGTGATAAGCTTATGTGGCACGTGTAATAACCTCAAATATGCTTAGTATGACTTTTTTTAATGTATCGGCAGATACATTATTTAAATGTCTTTTGATAATTCACTGTTGTTGGCACGACATCAGCTTTGAATTACAATGCTTCTAAATAATTTTTAGTGTCTATATTTAATGTATATACGATCGTATGTCAAAATATTTATTTGTAGCTATTATGACGACAACTGACTAATTTTCACGTAATGTTTTGTGTTTCATGAACTGTGTAAAAATGGGGAAATTGATAGAAGTGACCGTTTGGTCTCAATTTCAAAAAATAAAGGCGTCTATTTATCTACAAACAGGATTACAGTTGTGAGATTTTAAGTCAAATTTATCGGTAATTTAATTCGTTTTCAATGATCTATCGGGCATGGTAGTCCAGTGGATGTAACACTTGGATTCTGGTCGTAGGTGCGGGTTTTGATTCCCGATGACGCCGCTGGGCACTCTCAGCCAAATTGAGTTGCATTTCGGCTACCAGATGTCCCTTGGAGACCACTGGCAGCACAGGGAAGAAGTAACTGGCCTCTCACACTGATGCGTGATTTTTAAACTCTTTTTGCTTTCTACTGTTTCAACTCTAATGTTGGATGTCAAAATAACTTTCTTAATGATAGAAGTCTACTTAATGATCTTTCATTAACCAAATTAGACGATTATATAGAAAAGAGCCCATTTCGGATGGCGGTCGGTAATACTCTCTGTTTAACGTAATTGTAATATTTTAGAGCACATATTAAAAAAACTCTGAAATCTTCATGGATATCTTTGCATACTTTTATACAAACCTGCGTTTATGCATCTATTTACACCAATGCGTTTTGGAAAATCTGCATGACATATTTTTACTAACCTAAAGTGTTGAATAAAAGCGCAGATGACATATTTTAATTATGGAAAAAGGTAACTCAATGAAAATGTCGTAAATCAAATCACTTTTTATCGCATGTATCGATCAACTAGAATACTATCTTGAGCCATTACCGTATGAGACTGAATAGAATAATTCGATTATCAATCACGCATGCGCATAAATTCGTTTCAGATCTACTTCCATCTTGTAGTTAACGAACTTGTGGTGAGTGCGCCACTGGAATTATTTCAATTGAAATGCTTAAGTTAACTGAGCATTATATATATAATTTCTGAAAATGAAATATAGTAGAGACGCATATTGATACATTTCATTCGAAAGAGTTACCCTCCAATATAAAGTAACAACGTTACAAAGGCCATATAAGAATGAATGGTTTACATTCCCTAGGCCGTCATTTTCGGTTAATCGAAAGAACACGGACTTGTAAGGATTCCTTTAGTTATCCTCCAGCACCAATGATCACATTAAAACTTCAGCAAGTCACATTGACAAAAATCCCATTGTATTTTATTTACCATTGCAGTATCTCAATCGTCATTAGAATTTCTCTATACATGATACATAACTTTTGTTTTTGTGCATACGTGTAGAGCATTCTTGATTAATGAAAATCTATGGGTGAATTACTCCTCGGCGCTTTGAAATAAAAAATAGCTGCTGTTAAATTTATATCTCTCATATGCTGTATGTGCGTATACTCTATGTTAGCTTCTGACATAATGTAAATAGCGATGTACCGCCAGTTGCAATGAGCTGATTATGATATAACAGGTCCATGATCGTATGGACTGAGTTAATATTTTAAATGCTGTTATATGAAGTATAAAGATTCCCTAGCGTCGTCTAGGAAAAATTTTGATGAATTGCTGTAGGTTTTGGAAAATTAATTAAAATAATTTTATAATGCAATTTTTTAGGATTTTTACGATGCCACACTGGATGGATTTTTGCGTATTATTATTATAAAATAATAATGGATTATGCATGTTATTTAAAATTTTGATTTCCCATAAATACTTATGTATTCGTATTCATCATTTTTTTTACAATTGAATATCTCCTCATTCTATGCTAAACTTTCTTTTCTTGAGGCAAATTTTGCTATCCCGTTTTAATGAGTTCGTTTCACCCTGTAAGATCACGTCCTGATTTCAAAATCTTACTGTAAAATCATTATAATTCTCTAGCTTTCAAATGAGGGTTATTTTATTTGATTTCACTTACGAATCAACAATGCACACTCCTATTTCCAACTACAATAGCTTGTTACTAGGGTTTCAGTATTCATTACAAGGGGGTACTTGTCTATCATAAATCATCATAAAACGGATTCCTGCTTATGATAAAACGACGTCACAGTACGATTAACTTTCTAAGCATACAGTTAAGAAACATTTACGTGCATGTAATTATGCCCCAAAAAAGGATAAAAATTAATTATTTTTGGAGCAGTTGCCATTTGTTCGGGTCATTTTTTCATTAATTAAGGCATATGTCTTATGTAGGGAATTCTCTTCTGCAGTTCCTTGCTGCGCACCCTCAATTTCTCTCTCCGCTTCTTTTCCTTTTCGAACTTTTTCCCGTTCGCCGGATCCTTCCTTTTCTTCCCTCATCTCTTCACTCATATCCGTCCTTTCCAAACTCTTCATCTCCTCCCACGCGTTCTCTCTCCTTCCCCACCCGCCCCACTCCAACGGTTCCTCAACCCCCGCAATGGCCAGACGCGGCACCCCTCCCCGTCTTATGACTCACCTCATCCTCCCCTCTTCCTCCCGATTCCCTTCCCCTACACCGCTCTATTTTCCTTTCTCTCTCTCTCCCTCTCACACGCATTTTTTTGTTAAGACATTTACGTCCGTTTTATGCCGTCTCAAATATCAACTGGATGATGCGTTGTAATGTCGGACAATGAACGACCGAAAATATATTTATACTCGTTATATGTGATGAGATGAGTGTGGATTGCAATTCTTCCCCTCTCCCTCGGAGTGCTCCTCACTCTTCCTCTCTCTCTTTCTTTCTCTCTTCCGCTTGATAATAATGTTTCTCCTTCGCTACCTCCCCTAGGCTAGCCGTTTTTCCGCGACGCTGGGATGAGACCCTCCCTCCTCGCAATGCCCTAGGTCTACGTTGTACTTCATACGCTTCTCCCACTCCTGAATCCCTCCCTCTCGTCCTCCCCGCTGCCATCTCTCTCCGTCCCCGACTTACTTCACACCCCCTTTTCATTACTTATGCAGTCCCCTTACCGCGCGCGGTTTAAGGAATCTCCGTCCCCTCTCTCCCACTCCCTTTCTCCTTCCCTCACACCTTCCTCCTCTCCACCGTTTATTTTTTGGTCCATTCTCACCCGCCGTTTTACGTAAGCCCAGCCTCCTCCTCCCACGCAACTCCCAATGCCTTGCCCTTTTGTCTTCATCGCTACTCCCCTTCTCTCCACACTCCGTCATGAGGTGCGCATAGCCCTTGTCCCCCTTCGCCACACCCCCGCTACGGCGCCCCCCCCATCTACTCTGGGGTCCCCTTCGGTGTTATTCTCTCTCTCTCTCGTGCCGTTTGGGTAATCTCGTGCCAGAAATAAAAACTATCGCTTCTCCTGACCATGTGTTTGTCGTCAACTCCTTTGGGAATCCCCGCCGCGGTGGCCGCGTGGATAGCAGACCCGGGGCTCGGAGGCGGCGGATTAACGCGGAGGCAATCTGGAGGCGGAGAAAGAAAGAGGGAAGGATGGAAAAAAAGAAATGCGTTTATAAAAGAGAGGCGCTTCCTTGGGCTGAAATATATAGTAATTAGGGATCCACTTATTTGCTTAGCCTCTCTCCGTCCCTCCGCTGAATATATTCTATGGAAAATATCTGGAAGCCGTTTCACACGCGGATGGCAAAGACACCCACAATCTGCTCCACTTTCACACTCATAAAACTCTAAATATAAAACATTCCTCTAAGTATAAACACCCCGCCTATCAAGGAGCAGAATGGGTAGAAAAATAACTTTGGAAAAATTGTCTTTCACCAAGTGTTGGTTTCCAAGTCTTGTTTTATATTTCGCTGTGCACGCACTCAGAGCTAAATTTACATTTTATGGACTAATTATTTACCCTGAATGACATCTTTATGGCATAAAAAGGTTGATTTTGTTTATAATAGGATAATTGCATCATTAAGGGCAATTACTCTTCATGGTTTAAAAGTTTAATTTTTTCCTCTATGATCTTAAAAGTGACATTCAAGTCTTGAACTTCCTTGAAGAGATAATATACCTAATGGCACTCATAAATAATGCGTAACTACCCTCTGAGTCGATAGTGATGACATATCTTCATAGCATAATCGCCTTAATTTTTCTTTGTTAGTATACTAACAGCTGTGTTGATTTATCTAAGTGGTAGGTATCATTACCTTACATGCATATTTATGCTTCGTTTTCCGGAAAGCTTCGCCAGCCGGAATTATTAAGGCAATGACGAATATATTGCATGGTGGTGAGCATTCTTTTAATGACTGCCTTATTTAACCTATGTTATAACTAATGCAATCTGCTCTACAATATGACATTTAAGTAATCGTAATTTAGTAGCATCGAGCATAGTACCTACATAAATTTGGTAGCTCTTCTAAAAGAGATAGAATTGTGAAAACGAGAAAATATTTACTCCATGGAAGGAAATAGTTGATATCTTCGTCATTAGATTTTTCTTTCATTTTGATTTCACGCAGTATTCTCTGCACGAATATTAAATCTCAATAACATATCCTGGTAATGCCACAACAATTTTATAGCTCTCAAACATTTTCCCATTTATTCTAAAAAAATGGAGAGAATCATTTATTAGCCGGATACTGATTACTTCGGGTATCATTTTTATTAATCTGTCCTTGATTGAGGAATCAATTTCACTGTCACAACGTGAAACGCGTACATGAAATAGTAAATTATATCACCACTGAAGCTGGAAAAACTATTTTTTCTTTTTGCATGCCTCATGAGATCAACCCGTGTCGGTTTATTTCACTCTATCTGATGTTATGGACATACACGAATGTATTAATGACGAGAACATGAGTTTTCTCTCCTTCCGAGCGATAGATTTTTTCAAAATTACAATGAGAACGTATTCCCTTGACTTTGTACAAGTAATTCCCAAAAACGCTCCTATATAAAATTGTTACTTAATCAATATTTTGTAAAACAAGATTTCAGCACGTTCTTAGGTTGAGAAATGTTCATTGGTAACAAAGAATTAAACAAAACTTAAGTATTGATGCTGTATACCTGGTGCTGAATCACCCACTGTTACACAAAATGGAAGTAGTTTGTAAGATATCATGTAGGTGTAGAAGATTTACATACAGGATCTCAGATATTTAGTTTTCTCGTGGATTTTAAGCATCGGTAACATGTAAAATTGGGACCGTAAAAGTCTGACGATAGTTACTGTTTCAGGGGCCAACTGGCGAAGCTAAGCATAGGAACCGCTTTAGATTTCTCTTAGTGAATTCCCTCCGACGTCAACAATGTGTGTTAATTGCGCACCTTCTTTTTTCCAATATCAACCTTTAATTGCAATAGGTTTTTCACAAATATATCTAGCCTCGCAGCGCAAATTGACTTTTTAATTGTTCTGTTATGATAGTTTTCTCCTCTTTTTCGATTAAGTTTTCAACTTAGTGTAATTTATTTTTTCAAAGCACAGTGAACTGAGGAAAACTATACCATTCAAAAAATTTCAGGGAGAATGACATTTTGACACATACGTGGCGTTATTACAAAAAAACGTATTTGCGCGAGATAAGTGAACAGTTTTGAATTAAAAATAAGTTAACCGTTATTTAAATGAAAACAAAAACCAAATGGAATTTACGAAATGAAATGCAAATATTTTTCTAAATGATTATTTAGAGTTTCAAGAATAATACTCACGCAGCCTATTTCTTAATGTAGCTCTTAATCATTGTATTGCTGCTAAAACCTACGATCTATTGCTTGTATAAATGGTTTTTATCGTTATTTACCATAAGATATCCCGAGGAAATGTCTTTAAGAGTGAAATACTCCACCTACATACCTATGAACGAACTTATTTACTTTTTGACAATGAAAGGTGTTTCGAACTCACTCTACGCACTTCTCAGTTACTGATACTAAATTCAATATGAATAAAGTTACACATTTTCTACATCAGAATATATTGCAAAATTATATTATAGAATTACGTAACTAAGCCATGGAAGTAATAATAAAGCGAGCATATAATCTAATTGTGGGTCGCGGTAGTCCAGGGGGTAGAGTGTTGAACGGAGGGGCCCGGGTTCGATTCCCGGGCAAGGCACTCTGGGTACCTGCAGCCCCACTATGTGATTTTTCGGGAACCAGATCTTCTTGGGAAACTAAAACTGGCACAGGGAAAGGAACTGGTCCCCCTTCCCAGATGTGTGAAGACACAACGGGCTTAGTACTGAGTGAACTCTGCCATCACCTACCAAACCGACCTTCGAGTTGATTACTGTGTTTATGGTTCTGTGATCTAATTTTCCGTTCCAAGTTAAAAAAAATTGGACGAAAAAATGAGTTTATTTATAAAGGAAGTGCTAATATAACCGTGACGCTGGATGCATTTGAAATTTCACTTTTCTTTGTAAAACTTCGTTAAAGTTGATTGAATATAAAAGATAAGAAAGTGTAAATATTTTCTATTCTTCACAAAAATCTATTGCCTGCAAAAAAAGTCAAAAATTATCTGAAAGAAATTTATTGCTGAGAATACTTATTGGAATTCGGTTACGTCACACGGTCAAATATTACTGCGGACTTAGATGGTCTATATTATCGGAAAGTTAAAAGACAATGAACGCAAACTACATTAGGCTGGCACATTTAAGCATACATACAGGGCTAGCTGCTGGTAATGATATAAGTGCATACTAATCCGACTATCGCTGTAAAGCTGGGAATGCAAACGAAACAATAGATACCTCCTGATTCCTATTAATTAAAGTAAAAATTCATGTCACAAACCCTAGCAGTTCGCACGCACTGTCTCCCAATATGACAATAAAAATAATACTAAAATTATCTCGACTTATTTTTGTAGGAAAAATATCTTAGAGTGTTTTCTTATCGTATTTACGACTGCTTTTACAGGAGTTAGCGATGTTGACTTATATCTGAGAGAAACGGGTCCCTGGGAAGACGAAGCAAGTGCTTAGCATTGAAACATACTAATTATCTTAACACTTGGAAAAGATATTCGTGATAATGACCATTCACGAATTATTCAAAGTGGAGCGAAGTGATAAGGTCCTCTTCGATTCGTCACTTTCAAAAATTCACCTGGTCGTCCCCACCATATCCGTACTCTCCTCAACATCAAACCCCGAGGAATGGAACCGACGGCGAGGTCGCGACGCCAGCAACGCGGGCAAGTCATTAATGGCCTTGCCCTTCCCATTCCTCCTTATGTTACGCGAATGATGATAACGAGCCTGGAGGAAGGGGCAACCACCCCAGCCCCCACCTCCAATCCTTCCTCCGTTGTGCATTTTAATACTCCTCCTCCTGCAAACCACCCCCCACCTCTATCAGTCTATCAGTCCTCAACCCCTCTCCTCTTTCCCCTATTTCTGTCCATCTCTACACACTCAATCCTCACTTCTCCGTATCCCCTGCCATACGCTGCCCGACCTGTCACCCCCACCTCCTCCGGGAGCGGGCGAGACACGCGCACCTTCTTTGCCTTCAAGCCCCGCACTGTTCCGCAGCCGCTGTAAATCGAGTTTTATATTCCGATCAACAACATTTTACAGGCCTCCTTTTTCCACCTCCGACACCCTCCTTCCCATCTCCATCAAGTTTTCTCTACCTCCCTCTCCCAAGCTTTTTCTATTCCATTGAAGCAGTGGCTGGCGGTTCCTTACTCACACTTATCCACCCCACTCTCATTTTCCTTAAACACCCACCACGCCTTGGTCCTTTCGTCTAACTGGAATTTTCACTTCCTCGTCAGCTCCTTTCTTCTCCCTCCTTCACTCTCCATGCCTTCCTCTCCACGCCTTCCTCTCCACAATTTCCTCTGTTCCTCCACCTTGTTTCTCTGTCTTATTTCCGTCATCGTCTTGCAATCAATCCGTTATCAAAACATTTCCTTGTTCCTCTCATCGGCCCTCCGTCGTCTTCGTCGAGCCACGTAAACATTTTTGAATGAAGGGAAACTTGATAGAATTCCAGATCACCCAGATATTAATTACTCGAGCACTCTAACGTTAAAAAATATATTTCACCTTGCTAATGGCGTGATACTTCAATTGTATTTTTATATCATTACGAGGGCTTGAAAATATGCATATGACGTGTTTCACCTTACTAAAAGCGTCAAGCCTTAAGTGCTTTATTGATTAAAACCTTAATTAGAGCCTTACATGGTGCTCGTATATCATAGCTCCCCAGGAATCGAGTCCTGTACTCGGTTTGAAAATCCCATTAATAACAGAAAACAGATAAGGTTTAAAATTTACGGCTTGACAATCATAATTTTTCCAATTTATCTACGCAAAAGGAATTGAATACTTATGTTTTACTAGTTTTATTCATAAATTAAAGACTTGGGAGGAATATTTTGGCTGATTATTCATGAGTGGTGGCATAATAGGCATGCTGATACGGCGTATCAATATTGATTATTCTTATCATATACATGCGATGCACAAAGTATTTCAAACTTTGGTCTCAAAGCGGTTTTCAGTTCACAGAGGCATACAGCATATAACTGGTATTTTTTCGAGTGACGTGGGGAGTTGCTTCGTACTATTATTAGATTGTAATGAATGGACATGAAGAATTTTTACAAATAATTTCGATGTATCGCTTTTACATGAAATGAATTTTTAAAACTAATTCCATGGCTTAAAATGTGTCTTATTTATATTTTATTAATAATGCTCATGCAACTCCTACCATACTAAATATAATTCTCTCTATTGCCGGACTTTATTTTTAGACGATTTTTTTCTTTTTTTCGATTTAAATTTATACTTCAAGTATATTGCAATGAAACCTTTTCCCATTCTAAATATATGAGAGAGGGGAGATAACTCGATAGAACTTTCTCCAGTGTCAATATTATGGATTACATCCCTTTTACATTATGCCTTATCCTGGACCACTAAAATGACTACAGATTATTTCGTAGAGAAACACAGTGAAAAACTGATTGCGATGATAAAATTTCCATCATAAGTTATGCAGGGGAAAAGTACAAGCAAGTACTTGAAGGTACATTTCTTTTCTCAATACGTTTTGCGTAAGAAATGGATCAAAGTATTTTACTGAACACCTTCCCACTGTTTGTTGGTCGCTGACGGTTGAATGACCCTTACCATACGCCCGTGTGCATACCTTCTGCCTTGTTAGATGGCACGTCGCATTTCCGGACTTTCGGCGAAAATAAATTTTGCAGTGAAGATAAATACGTCAAACTTTCGGGAGCGAGTTTGGTAGCAGATTGTGTACGGGAAGTTATCAATTTCACGCTCAATCAAATATGACACTATCAAGAAAATAAGCGACTTGTAAATTAAATGCTAAAAGTTTTGACGGCCTTGTCATTGCTGGCAGAAAAAAATTAACAATACCCAATAAAAAATTAGGTTCAGTGAATTTTATACTCTTCATTTAAATGTATTTTAAGACGAGTTAACGTTCACTTTTTGAAGGCTTGACCAATTCGTTAAGATGTAGGTAAGTAAGGGGGGGTTATATGGGTCATCGATAATTTACAAAATTTGCCCTCAAAATTGTTGCGAAGGCTTTCGAGGAACGTCGATTGCGGCACGAAGATTTTTTTTGCTGACAAAAAATTGGTCACGGTGAAAGCAGGGATAATGCAGCCTTGGTAAATGTTGTCCTTATTTCACTTAAATTTGGCATTTGATGATAATTGGCGTTGTTGTAGGTGGTTAATTACTATAATTAACAACAGGAAAGCTCGTTATTTCCTCTCTCGACTCTGGTTTTGAAATGATTGGACGTATGTCGCTAACTGTAACATCGCGGTTAAAATGTGCCTGTTAATTAAATTCTATTTTTATTAAACTAAAACAAACCTTTTACTTCAAATACTTCATGTTGATAACCTTTATAAAGACGTCTTGCGCCATGATCTTACTGTTGGACATGATTTATTCATAAGATTAAGAAAACCGCCTGGCGTAATAAAAAGTCCAAGGAAATTATTTTAGTAGAACTACGTTTATAACTGAGAGAACATTTTTTTGAAAGATGTCTCTATTATTGAAAAGTTGATCCTTATAATGCATTTATAGACATGGGAAGTAATGAAAATGTTCACTTCAGAAAGAAGATTAAGTAATTTGTTTACATTTGTCTTACCAGTATTGTGACAAAATAAAAATATGGGTTTGGGGCATTTTGAGTTACAACTGTCTGATTCCTATTTAGACACGAGGCAAGGGAATATTACCCTTCAATTATTAACTCAAATCTGCCTGGCTCACAGAGTATAATATACATGTCTATAATGCTGGGTACTTCACATGTTGTCCAATATAGCAAGCATATTCTTGAGAAAATTTTATTTGATGGTTCATACGATGTATAAAGTGCATTATCCGAACAGTCCACAGTCCAATCCATACTTCGACTTTGGTCACATGACTAGTCCAAGAGGTTATGAAAATATTCATCGCGCAGAAGCAGATCAGATATCCTTTCGCCCTGAACTCCCCTTCGCTTGCGCGCAAGTCAAAATATTTACTTAGTCTGGCAGTAGAATTGCACGCAGAGTAACATTCAGAAGATTTAAATTTGGAGAAGATGGAGAACAATGCCTCCGGATGCTCGCTGTCTTGGCTCCTTAAGAATTCCAACATCCTTGGGCAGCCAAGAGCAGCACTTTGTGTGCTTCAAAACCGCTTTGCATTCGCCGATGGTTCCCGCGCGGCCTCGGCCGTCGACGCCGCCGCCGGCCCGGCCACCGCCCTCCCGATTCGGCCGCTCGCTGCGCCTCGCCGCCGATAGATGGCTCATGGATTATCTTCTCTCCCTCTCCTCTCTGCGCCTAACAATCGGGTTCGGGGGAAGGGGGTCGGGAAGAGGAGAGAAGCCGTTTCCTCCTCCGTCGCGCGGGAGGGGGCCTCCAACTTTTCCGCCACTTTCGGCTTCCGTCGGCGGCACGGCCACCCTTATTTCACGGCTCCTCGGTGCTCCCTCAGGAAGAAATAAATGTTGACTAGTCCGTTAGGAACACGTTGATTCCTGATAAACAGGGGCTTCGTAAACCAGTCTTCATTATTCAAATGCCTCATGAGCAGTGTGTCAAAACAACGTTCGACAGCACAACAATCGACGCAATCTCCCTCTTGGACACTTATCGTATCAAACAAATGAGCAGTGTGAGTGGACTGGTTATGACAGCATACTGAAATGTATTATCTAAGACTACCTAGTTCAAAAGTAAATAATTAAAACTATTTAAGCGACTGTTTTTTATGAGCATTGCAATAATACGTCATCTATATGATTGAGTTAACCTTAAACATCTCCCCGACCATTTGATAAGTTTCCTGATCTGTCCCTCCAGCACGTATCCACAGGAAGAGACTCATATTTTGACGTGGCTCGGTCGAATGAGAATTCTTCGCTTTCCACTGTTCTATTCCTCGTCCTCAAGGCCGTCTTGTCCCTGTGATGTTCTCCTTCTAACCTGAACCAAGGAGAGTCAAAAAGGATTCTCCTCCACGAGTTTTACATGCGTTCGAAAGTTCATCTAAATTCTTTAGGAAGGGCGTTTGAGCTGGTGGTTGGGATCGGTGGGAAAATCACCGTGTTGTAGAAGTAGTATGCTCAGCCAGAAGTTAGAGGTAAGAGTAAGTGAGATCAATCCAATTCTCCTCTCACATTAAACGTGCTGCTGCTGTCTACTAAACATGCGCGATTTTTGGGAATGGCACCAAGAAACAGACGGAGCTGGCGAGACTAAATACGGATCCCTCGTCTTTCGTAAAACCACGTAAGGCATTCCGGGACGGGAACGACGGAGGGGAAAAGGAATTCCCGACCTCGACCTTCTCACAGTTTCTTTTCGTGAGTTGATGAGTTTTCGCAACACCGCATTTCCTTGTGCTCCCGGGTTCAGAAAAAGAAAAGAAAGAAAACTTTTTGATTTGCACAAGGTCATGGGGCTCCATCCTTTTTTTTTCTTTCGCATTTTGATGCACAAAGTTACTTGTCAGGGGGAGAGCGTTATTTGATAAACCTTTCAGGATGGCGATGAGGAAGAAAGGGATGAGTTTTACCGGCCTCGGTATTGGGAGGAGATTCCTCCTCCTCCGTGACTAGAAGGAGGAATCCCTACTCTTGACCGTCGCAGGGAAAGAGGTATGGAATGAGTGAAAGGAGGAGAGAAAGAAAGGGAAGGATGATGCGCCCCTCAGGGGAGGAGTTTTTGGAGGGAGCCCTTGAACGAGGAGGAAGATTTTGGGAATTGGTGAGTGAAGGGCGAAGGGATAGGGCCAGGAGAGTGAGAGAGTACGCTTCTCTCTCTGTCTCTTAACCACTTCCCTCTTATCCGACAAACTCCAGTCATCAGTCCCCACCCTCTGGGCCTTCTCTTTCCCCGGCCCTTCTTACGAGCCCATTCAAATCGATTCCATCTCCTCCCACCTCCCACTTCCACCACTCCCACCTACCAACCCACTCTCTCCTCCCCGCAGGAATCACCCTCGTGGTCTCTCTCCTCCCCCGAATATTTCCCTTCCGACTCCTCTCCCGTGTCCCCTCCCTCCCTCCCTTCCGATCCCTCCGTGCTTTTTCCTCCCGCTGCATGCGATTCCATATCTCCCTTTTTCTCTCGCTCTCTTTATCGTCCGCTCCCACTTCCACGCCTCCCTCTCCTTTCCATCCCTGCCGTCTCACACCCCCTCCCTGCGCAATCCCTTTTGATCCCGTTCAGCTCTTCTTCCCTCTCTCACTCAACTGCCTCTGGGAAACGGAATGGTGGTTTATCGGCTGAGACGGGAGTTCCCGCGCGCAAGAAATCTATTTCGTCCCCTTCTTCTCATCGCCCGGAAGAAGGGCTTTTGGCGGTTGGCTTTTGTGCTCTTCCGCTCGCCTCTCTTTGTTCCCAGTGCTTACCTCTCCTTACCTTCCTCCCTCCCGCCGATACATAGTCATCTCATTTTGTCAGTTTCGTCATAAACATTGCTATCGGGCAAGGCTGAAGTATGGGAACAGATCCGAGGGTAAAAGTCCAAATTGCATCGAGTATTGGAAACCAATAAAGTATGTTATCTGCCATTCATGTTGAGGCATGGAAAGTTTCTGATTCTATGGGTCAGTTACTGAAAAGCAAAAACAAAAACTACGCTCAAGCCATTTTTGACAGTTTAGACCTCTGAATGTTTATATGAAGCATGTTTCTGGAATTAAAAAAAACCTTGTGAGGGCATATTTGAGCAAGTACATATCCAAACCAAGCATTTTAAACTTGGGCGAAGTTTCCTAGGATTTAGTCAAAAAACACCATGCCAAGCCAAAAATGAATCATAACATTCTTAGTGTTTCTCTTTTCCCAACTCTATTGTTTAAATGTTGCCATGCCAGCTACGCTATCCCACGTCCAAGTTTGTCATTCGCTCTATTGCTGATAGGCGTACCTGAACAAGGCCTCTTGGAAATCTCCTACTCTGAATATGAGAGTCCAATAAAAATAGGGTGCAAATATTTTGACAGAGAAGGCCCTATGGAAATTAAGAGTAGGACAGAAATATTGATTACTAATACCAAGGGGCCTTATTGTAATACGTACTGACTTGATTCGGAGTCTTAGAGATTGGTAGTAAATGAGTCTGACTCACGCCGTGGTGTAAATCATAAGTAAATTGATGAGAACTTTTGTTCAAACTAAAGATCATTTATGTTTAAAATTGATTTGATATTTCATTTGCCAAAGCAGAATTAAATTCAATAATAGAACGCTTACTATATATATTATGTTTATAATAATAACTATTGGTATTAATAATGAAACCAGAAATCCCACGCCCAGCCATCGGTATTATTGGCGTTTTATTCAGATTTATCAGCTCTAATAAAACCATAAGAAAATGTTTTTTAATATTAATCATTGCCTATATCTCACAAATTAGTTCCTGCCCCCACGTATCTAAGAAATATCCAGTTCTCTGTATTGAGATTTACTTTGTAATGACTGGCTAAACAAATCAAATTTGTATGATTTTTAGCGGATTGCTCACAGAAATGGTCGGTCTTCGGTGTACACCTCGGTCCAACGGCCTGTACTAATTGAGGGCGGAAAACGAGTTTTTTTCTGCGAGCTGACACAAATTCCGAAGATGAGCCTATTACGTATGCAAATGAGTCATAGATGGACCCGGACTGGCACCGAAATCTTAGCGCCCTTAGCGACCTCGATCGGCCGCGCATGCGCCGTACCATTCTCTCTCTCTCTCTCTCTCCAGCCCTTATACCCATCTCTCCCCCCCTCCGCCCTCCCTCGTGCAGAGTCGACATCGCTGACGTTTTCGGACGAGGATCATCATTTTCTTTCCCTCCCTTTCTCATTACTTCACTTCGCGTCCTTCACCGGTAATTTTTCCTCCTTTTTTACGACCCCTCACCTTTTCTTCAACGGGTCTTCCCTCCTCTCCCTCGTCAACCGGTGACGGCGGAGTTAAAAATATTATGCATTCAAATCTCTCCCATCGCTCCGCCAACTGCCCATTTCCGGCCGCGCGACTCTGTTTTATGAAAATATGCCTGGCTCGAGCCACTGCATCCAGTTTGCAAAAATGAATACGCACGCCCGAGGTGCACTTATCGCTCTTCCCAGGGGGGGGGGGCGGGGATCAGGAGAAAGGGAGCCTTACACCGCTCGCGGTGAATGATGGGACTGTCCCTCAGCCTCGATTCCGTGGAACTGTCACGTCAACCTGGATCTCGGAAAAAATATGCAAATTGCCCGAAATGAGCGAGCGCGAGTTCCGAGCCGTGTCTGTGCTGCGAAAATCATGGTACGGGGCGCAAGGGGGCGCTCGCAAACAAGGTTTTTAAGAACCGGGTGAATTAGGAACATTATCCTTTGGCTGTTAGGGCAGTTGAAGGGAGACTTCCTCATTTCGCCCCACTCGCGCTGCAGGCCCAATAGTGGCGGCATTCCAGGGCTAGAACCGCCACTTCGCGGGCAAGCTTCCAAAATACACGCGCTTCCCTTATCGGTCGTATCTCTCCCTCCGTGAGCACGGGAGGTTTGGGAAGGGATGGGAGGCATCACGCGTTACGCGGGGCGGGAGGGGGGGGCGTTGCATAGCAGTGGTGTTGCCACAGTTCTCTCGGTGCGTTCCCGGAACAGGGAATAGGAATGGTAATCTGGGGGAGGGGTGGACTTGAGGGTTGGATAAAAAGAGGAGAGATGATGGGAAGGGACTGCGAAATGGCCGAAGGGGAGCGAACGGATGGATTCGATAAGAGCGCGGTTGTGTCGAGTTGTTCCAGTGCTCACCCTTGGAGAAGGCGGCGAGAGGGTGGAGGGCGGCGGTTTGGGTTGGGCTTGGGTGGGTGGGAGCCATCGTGAGGCGGATCAATTGCCCAAGGCCCTTTGCGAGGAATCCTTTTCATTCATTCGTCGCATGCCCATTGCGTAGGTTCGGGAATAAGGAAGATGGGATTGTCCTTGTTCCACAGTATGTAATTTGGCAAGATCTTCGTGCCCAGTGGACTTTCGCGTTTGACCAAAAGCTTTTCATGCGGTGGCAAACTAGGAAATTCTGAGAAGTTGACAGACTGGATAAGTGTTGTTTTTAACTATGGCTGTGTTGTTCATGAGTGAATTTTTTATGGAAAGCCAATGGTCTCGGTTACTAGATTTATAAAAGGTGTGGTGATATAATGCTCTATTACGTGTAAAAAAATATTTAGAGTGTATAATGATTCCCATTTACGTTCTTGCATGCAATATTTCAGTATTAAAACCAGGGATACTATGTTTACCTAGCTTAATGCATATTAATATGAGCGATAATGATTTGAAAATTGATTTCATCATTTCCTCAGTATTTACCTTTTAGGAAGTCGATTAACTTCTCGATACCGAAGAGGGAAAACATTTATGCTCTGTCGTATTATTCAGAGCCCTCCCGTCATTCTGCCTTAACGGAACAATAGATAATTAGTATAACATAAAATAATCTATGTACATTCTAACTCTTTGCGGCAGAAATATTTTTGTATGAAAAAAATCAAAGAGAGAATGACTCTAAAATCAATTAGAATAGCTGCTCAATGTCGTTTCCTAGACGTACTATCCTGGACAAAGAACTCAGAGGAATTAACCAATGCATCTTTAAAATACCCAAACGAGAATGCATTTCTCGCTCTCCGTAAACTTCCACGTTTTGAACTTACTTTCCTTTATGTTAGAACAATCACATGTATCGGCAGGAATAAATTCTCTTCTACTACTGCCTCGGAAGGCCAAAACTGAGGTGATGGAAATCGTAGAAAGTACAGGATGTGTGTGTGTATGTGTGTAGAGAGAGAGAGAGATGAAATAAAAGAAATATCCTGATGAAAGAAATGAGTGAATCAAACGGTCTCGCGGATGGTGAGTGGAGGTGAGGGGAAAGTGGGAACCGACGGAAGAGGGAAGGAGGGAAATACAGGAAGAACCCGTATGCGAATGAAGGAGTGAAATGGGAGTATGCGAGACGAGGGGAGGCAGATGGGATGCTTCTTTGCAGAAGGAGGAAAGGCGACGGGATATGGGGGTGATTCGAGCCAGGGACGTGGGGTAGGAGCAGGATTTTTGGGCTGCAGGGGTGCGGAATGCTCGGTTGGGAAGGAGGGAGGGCATGTTCCGATGGGGGCGTGGATGAGGAGGAGGGTTGGGACGTCGGGGATGGTGTGTGGCTGGGTGGACGAGGATGGATGAAGGGTGGGAGGGGTGGGTGCAGATATTGGCATGGATAGGGGTCCGCTGGGAGATTTGGCGGGGAATGAGCGGACGAGTTGCCTCTTGGAGTAGATGGGGGATCATGGGAGAAGGGCATTGGGTAGGGGGGGGTAGTTGGAGGGAAATGGGAGGACTGGGAAGAAGATGGGAAGGGGGGAGGGGTCGAGATACGCCGTCGGAGGGCGTCCGAACGGGGATGCATGGGTACTCCTCGAAAGAGCACAATGTCTCGGTCCCCTCAATATATTAGGGGTTCCCTCTCGTCGAAGGATTTTTTTCCCGCCTGCAGCAGAGCGAAAGCCGCTAAGTAAGGGCACGGTGTCCAGTTGGCAAAACTAGGTAGAAATAGTGTGGAAATGCTGAGACATAGGTAACTTTTTCATATTATGACTTAAGTTCATCTAGGCTTTAATCTTGTAAAGTCACTTCGCCTATTATCTTCATAACCTGCTAAGAGGCACTTCGTTTTAATACTTTGGCAACGTGGCAAATGTTTAAGACTTTTTAAGTGGCACATTTATTCCACTCTCATTACATTCGAAGACACTCATCAGATGCAAGAAAGCATGTCGAGGGTATCAAGGTTTTCATGTTTTCTTCAGTTTATGAGTAAGGACGTGACATGTGCAGGAAATAGTGCGATTTTTTCTTGAAATCGAGCACGATTCATGTCTATGATCACCAATGATCAAGCCTGGCAAGTGTTCAACAATTTTATATCGAGATAAAGTGTAAAGCGGTCAAACCTTTTATTATTTCATTTAAATATTCAAATCAAAATAATATAAAAAGTTTACTCTGTAACCATTTTGTACGAGATCGTGTATTTTCCTCAAGGTATGATTATATCAATTGAGTATGTCCAAACTCTTCAAATGCATTTCGAGTCCTGATCTGGTCCATAAAAGTGGATTACTTTTCCCTTCATAGCATTTTCTGCGAATCAAGTTGTGGCTGAGTTCTGTTATGATCGAAGGAGACTGCCTCAACGGCAAATGTGGAACGGATGGGTTAGACGAAACAACCGTCGCAAAATTATATTTTTTCAGTCAATTCAGATTACACGCAGGACTTTCAGCAACAAACGGTTGTCACTCAGCATCATGGAGGTGAACCACTTCAGTAAGCGGAATATTTTCCATCGGCCTCATGAGCTTTTATGAAAAAATATTGTTAACCACTCGTGAAGAAAAATCACCGAAATTTTAATCGTTTCTCAAATTAAGATCCTGCTTTGGTGCAAATAGGTTTATTTGCTTCCCTGCATTTTAACTACGAATTATGCAACTTTCCGCCACATGAATTCATTCTTACCTCGCTAATTAAAGAGTGGTTGTCCCAAAACTTATTTATCTCGAAGAGTCACCGTGCGTGACGGATCTCAAGCCGACCCCTCACTTCCCGAGTCTTCGCTATCTTCCCTACCCCCGGCGCATCAGTTCCTCCCTCCTCCACCCTCCCCCCACCTCCCTCTCCCCAACTCCCTCCCCGTTTCTCCCTCCAGTCCACCCTCTACTCCCCTTCAAACCCTCCCTGACGGGACTCAAAGGGCATTACATGTCTACCCCTTGTCAGTCGTAACTTAAGGGCGAGGGGAGGGGTTTGGTGGGGCTGCGTGGGGTGTTTCAAGGGGCGGAAGGTGCGGCCGATGAGGTAGGGGGAGGCCGGGTGCGGAATGGAGCGTGGGTAGGGGAAGGGAGGAAGGGGAGGAAGGGTGGATGGTTTTTGTGTCGTGAGGCATAAGACGGCGGCTAGGACGGGAACAATCGCTCTCGTCCCTCTCCCCTCCCCGAAACCAATGCACACCCTTTCCCCCCTCCCCCCAAAACCCTCTCTCCCTCATTTCCCTTTCTCTCCCGCCTTACCCCCCTCTGACCTCTTGCTCCCTCACTCCACCGATTCCCTCACGCTCTCCCAATACTCTTTTTCCCTATCCTCAACCCCGATTCTCTCAATCGTCAATTGAATCGGGAACTGTGAGTGCTAGACTCTGATCTCATTGTAACAGTAATTTGCTTATTAAGGACAAATTATAATGACTTCAAAGTAAAATATTGGTATAGTGGTTTTTAAAGTGCTGAAATACCCACCAGGATCATTAAAATGACACAGGTGTACCACCCATCCTTTATTACCAAGGACAAACAAATTTTACATGAACTCATGCATAATGTAGGAATTCTTGTATGACTTTTTGGAAATATTAAAAAAAAATTAAAAATTTATTATGGAATGATATTCAATCTTTGAAGTCGTTGCCGTTCGATGGAGTGCTTTGAGAAAATTGTGAATAGCTTCCCTATCGTTTGGAATAACCGTTATTATTGACGATGATGATGTAAAGTTAATTAAAAAGTTAGTGCTGTTTTATACACACTAAATCAATACTTATCGAGTCTTACAGGTATAAGTTGTAACATTATTAACGGCCTACAAGGACAAATATTTCTGTGATTTCTTAATTACTCCATTTTTATTCATTAAAAGCGTTAATTTCTGACTTGTGCCCTAAAACTTATGTTTCTTAATTATCCTGAGGTAAGAAGGGGAACATCCTCTTTTGAGCGGTCAATGCTAAGAAATTTACTTTTGACCTATGCTTATTAATTACTGAACTGCGTGCAATCTTTAATCATCTGAAATTTAGTGCTCCTTTTATTCGACCGAATCTCGTTCAAAATCAATTTGCGGAATATAAATTCATTAGCATGAAATTAAAAATAAAAATGAGTACCTTTATCTCCTATATTTATTCTATTGTTTTAATATTAACCCATTCTATGTAAGTTCATTTCTGTGGAGGTAACATTTAATATTTTAAGGAAAAAGTCTCGATTTTATTTTCCGCGGGAAACACTGACCGCGAAATTCATGCCTTTCTCACGTCCCTCGTGGATTCCAGGGTGAACGACGCCCAATCGCAGCTCTCTCCTAATGATCTCATCGCATTTCTGTCCGGCTCCCTTCTTCGCTACTGATTGCCTTATCTTTGTCCGTCGCGTCCACAAGTGAATCTGCGAGTCCATTCGGCGTGCTCCTCGGAATGCATCTGAGGAAATGACTGTATAAGTGCCCGCTCATTTTTACTCATTGACACTCCACTCTTCATGCAATAAAAAATCTGGATAATAACCTAAGCCTAAATTAATGCTACCGGCTTAAACATCTAATACGAAGCTTCTAATTATAGAATTAACCAACAAGATTAAAGCTGATATTAAGATAAAAATAAATAAATTGCGTAAGAGAAGTTTTGTTTGCTTTGAGAAATTCATTTGAGAAAGATTCATTCAAATCCGTCAATATTTGGTTTTTTCTTTTTTTCACCCGAGTAAAAATGCAAACTTTGTCGTTAAGTATTTTATGACAAGTGTATGATGGAAAAATAACATTTTAGTATCAGGCCGCAGTTGAATGTAACCATCGTATTATCGGCGAATCATAATCTTTTTTCCATTGGTGGCGCAGCTTGCACATTCTGGAGTTAAAATAATTGTCTCGCCATATTCCCATTTGGCCTCGCAAAGCCTCGCGTGATTAAAAATTTCATTTACTTTGCCTACCTTTCCCCCTTCCCCGTCTTGACTCCCTCTCCTCAGCCCACATCCATCCTCTCTCTCCCCTTTCATCACACTCCACTGACTCCCTCCCACATTTTCACTCGCTCTCATTACACGCAAAAGCATTTCCATGCCCGCTCCACGCCTTTCTCGCTGAATAATCCGGGTCGATATTTCTGTCACACTATATATTCAGGCTCCTTCGCTCCTCCTCCGTGGCAATCACTACTACATACCTTCTACTACTTCCACGTCAGCCAAATAGCTACCAGGCACATGCATTTCGTATACGTCTCCCTTTTCTCGTGTCCATTTCCCTCCCAAAGTCTTCCCATTCCTCTTCCTTCAGGCCCCTCTCTCTTCGACTCACTTCAACGCCCTCTCCTTGCCACCCACTAGCCCTCCTCCTCACCCTCGATCATATTCCCGTCGTCTCATTCCTGCTCGTCAACACCATCGTCCTCCTCAGCACCCAGCCACCCTGTCCTCATCTTCTGCTGCTCCTTATAAGGCAGCCATCTTAATTATCGTTACGCCAACCGCACCTCGCCACACTATTTCCTCTATTCTCTTCATTTGAACTCGTATTTTTTCCTTATTTCCTGTTGTCCTCCCATTACTTTCATGAATAACCCACGTTGGCTTTTTACTCTCCTCTCTTTGTATGTCATTCTCGAATCCACGCACGTCACTATATTACAGGCCCTTCTTTTTTTTCCTATTACTTACGTTGTCTCCAACTCCTTTAAAAGGAGTTTATCTGCCGATTTTCTTGACCAGTCTTTTGTTCTCTCTCTTATATATATATATATATATATATATATATATATATATATATATATATATATATATATATATATATTTATATACATACACACAAATAAACCTACAAGCCTGTCTTTGCTCCTATCGATGTAGGACGCCCCTATCTCTCTGCTACACTGAGCGGTTGCGACACTTGGTCCTTTCACAGAGAATGCTTATTTCCTTTCTTCAGCCCCCTTCCGCTTGTTCCTGACTGATATCTGTATGGTATATACTTATATGTATACGTTGCTCTGCGACTAATAGCTTTTTCTCTAAGTCCTCTCTTCGGCCCATATCTCCTATATCGTCCAACCTTCACGAACTACCACGATCACCTTTTGTCCTTTTTCCTCCGCCCTATCTCAGTGCTGGAAAGACCTTCACTCTAGTATTCCTGAAAGGTTTTATTCCAATGTAAACTAGACTACTACTACCTTGAGAGGATACTTTCAACATAGCTCTCTACTCCCAACCCTTCCCACTTACCCAAGAATCCTGTCATCCATGTCCCTGACATTTGAATAATTTCCCATACAGAACTCAGCATTTCGGTCTCTCGAGTTCAATTTACTTTTCCTCTCTTGATAGCCAACCCCGAGTCATTATTGGTACAAACCAGCCAATTTGCTCTGCCCTACGTATTTATAATTCACTCTTCAGAAATACATCACTTAAAACGAGAGGCAGGGTTATAAATGTATTTCCAAGGTCTTTCAGGGATTCCTACGCATGGGTGCAAATTAGGTGTTCCCACAACTGCTGAAACTTGAGAATTTCGAGAATAAAATTGATGTACGGTAATGAAAATCTCATGTATATTATTCGTTCTGAAGAGTACATAAAACATTATTGAGAAGAAATTTAGAGAAGATGTAGCTTTCAGGTGAAGTAGCTAGCGATGCACGGTTGTAGCGAAACGATAAAGCTTCCATCAGTTTTTCTTTGCTAATATTTATATTAAAAACAAAGATTTTCGGAATGGAAGTTCAAAACTCCTGTGGCACTGCGTGCCTGCCTCCAAGATGTCAATACATAGTCGAGAAAGTCCATGATACATCGCCTGTTTCGCCTTTCTCATTCGCGTCGTCGCAACTCCGCTCAAGACCCACCAGCCCCGCTCACTTCCCGGCTACTCACATGCTTTCCACCCCATTTTCCCTTAATCCCCTTACCCCTTTACACCGCCCTCGACTCCTCTTCCCTTCACTCTTGCCCACACTCCCGTAACTTCCCGCAACTCCGAAGGCAACGTCGCCGCTCGATCGTTTTATTTTTTTTACTGTTTTTTTTGCTTACCCGCCTCTTTATTTTCCTCTCCATCTCTTCTGAAGCCTCCTTCGAAACGAAGTCAACCTTGCCTTCTCCACAGTCGAGTCTTCTGAAAGGCCATTCTCGAAAACATAACCCCTCCTACGCTGCCGATGTATGTATCTCGGGCGGTGGATAGGAATTCGCGCTTGTTAAGCTACGAAATGAATGAGAGGATTTGCATATTAAATGGAACCTACACGTGCATATTTTATTCGCTATTCCTTAAATACTAAGAAAAATGTTCACGATAAAAAAAAGAAATCGCACGGTTGTCGGATCATTTTAAGTAATCTACCATTACATTAGAACCCTCATCCCCTTTCTGTACGGAAGCATCATCCATGCCTATCTTATACATCGTCTTAATTATTTTTGGTCTTTAAAATTATTCCCTTTGGAGTGAGTTTGTCATTATTTTCGAAAATTATTTCGTTTCATCTGTAGCATAAAATTTCGCATAGTCACTTGGAAAAGATTTTTTTGCTCTACCCCTTAGGAATTCGAATGAATTTTGTCTCTCTTTTCCTATATGTTTTGCCCGATATTCCCTCGGGGGAGAAACAAGTTCCCTCATGGCGCGGTTCCCCCCATGTGGGAACAAACGTCGTGCGCCCAATTAATAGCAGCTCTCTTTCCTCTTCCTTCGCTCATGAAATTTCCACGTCAGCAAACCATTTTACAACTCCAAATTCATTCATTCCGTCTCCACCGTGGACCTCTCATATCGTTCCCTTTTCCTCATCTCTGAGCCGTGTGATCACCAGTTTTGCGAGTTTGTCTCCCACTTTGCCCTTGAGCGCTGCGGAATGAAAGGGGCGAAATGTTCCCCAGGGGCGACGGGACCATGAAAGGAGAGAGCGGAAGGGTTGGGTGGGAGCAATTTCCTCTCCTTGGGGTGGTCTGTCTTTTTCCCGAGGGTTTTCCTTCCCTCGAACCGCGGAGGCGCCGCGGCGCCCAGGGTGCCTTCCCACGCTTGTGAACTTTTCCTACGAAGTTACTGGATCCACCCCTTCCCTCCGTTCACAGAGGGATTACGCGGTTGCAATGCAATGGATTTAGTGCACGCTTGCTGCGGAATTACACCTGGGGGGGGGGAGCTGTAGGTTCTCTGTTGTAGACGCCCCGGCATGATTACACGGGGCAATCGCCTTGGGAGACGGGCTTTGGGAGCGACGAGGGAAGGGAGGAGGGAAGGGCGGAAGAACGGGGCGTTTTGAGGGAATTGCGGGAGGGCCCCGTCGGGGAGATGGCGGAGGTGGAGCCGTGTGGGGGAGAAGTGAGGAACGCGATCCAGGGGAGTGGTGGGCTGTACTGTTTGGCGAGCAAGGAGGGGGGGGAATGAGCGGCCGGGTGGAAAGGAGCCCGCCTCGATATGGAACGGGGGCAATGCAGTGCGCTGGGTTGTTCGGAATGGGAAGTGGTGGATGTTTGGGAGCAGAGGGATGGGACCGAGGGGGTGAAGGGGGCGAGACGCGCTGCAGCGGGAAGGGGTCCTTTCGGGTCTTGCCCGGGAGGGGACGACCTCTTTCGACGAAAATTGGTACCTCTTCCCCATCTCCTCTCCTCTAATCCTCCTACCCCCCCCCCCCCAGTACCCCCCTTCACCCTCGACTTGCTTCGTCCAAACTCCCGCAAACCTTCCTTCCTTTTCGGGGCGGCTTTAAGGAGACCCGAGGACCGCAAAGCATGTAACCGGGCCTCTCATCCCTTCGTGTTCACCCCCCCCCCTCGGCCCTTCTTTTTCACGTCCTTCCGCTCCCTCTGCCTGTCCTCTGTAAGGTGGACGTTTGGGTGTGGGGAGGGGAGGCGGAATCGGGGAGGAGGTTGGGAGTCCAGGGCGATTACTCCTCTTGATCCGCTCCTCCTCCTCCGCTGACCTCCCAGGCCGCAAGATGGACAGGATGGGTCGGAGGATGCCCCGCGAAGGCCAGGGGGGGCAAGAAGCAGGGAGTTGGGGAGCGAGAGGGAGGAATGACGAGCGGGTGGGTGAAGGGACGGGAGGGAGAGATAAGGACATTCCGAGTCCCTGAAGTTGGAGCCTTCATCTCTGGTGTCATTTCGACGTCGTGGAACGCATCTCTCTCTGTTCCGATGAAGGAATGAGGGAAGGACGGTTGGAAAGTAAAGAAGCGTTTTGCTGGTTGCTTTTCAATCTCTTTGACTATGGTTTGCTTCTCGGACAGGACTGCACTCTTCCTTTTCACTTTCTTTTCCTCGTTCCAGTAATATTTCCTGTTTTGCCTCCCATATGAAAGAGGAGATCGAAAACAAATACTGATCGGTAAAAATTGACGAAGAGCTTTAATTAGCACTCAATTCCATTCACCTATTAGGTATTGTATAAACTTTTATTTTGGTCCTTGTTTTTCTACAAGCAAACCAGTTATTCTCCATTCATCATTTATTCGAACGTAAAAAACTCTCATAAGTTGCTTAAAAAATAAACATCACATATACGGATGGAATGGGGGTTGTTCATGCGAAAATGTTATCATTAGGTACAGAGACTATGCTAATGAGTCAATTCCAAAGCTATCGTCAAATAAAATAAATTATTTTCATTGACCAACTCACAGTTACATTAATTTAAGGAGAACTTTTTTAAGTCCTCTCCCGTTTTTATTGACGAAGTTATAGTTTAAAAACTTAACATAGCATGAAAATATCCGAAAATTATCATTTTTTGCCAATGATCATCCGTCTAAATTTCCTCAACGTGAGTTAGTATTTTTCCTTGCAGATATTCGTGGAAAAATTGAAATTATTTAACTAATTAATATTATACATTTTGGTTACTGCTATATTTACCACTTATTTATACTAATAAAGCGCCACAATAAATTTGTAATTAAAGCTTTGACATGTTGTCAATCTCATTTTCATCAATCACTAAATAAGTTTATTTTGCTGTACAGTTACTAGTATCACTATTTGATAAATATGAATCAATCGTGAACGCCAAAGTTCAGTATTTTGAAATAAGGAGTGTGTTGAAGAATTTTTCATGTCAGAGGATATTTTAGATTCTATTGAGAGAATATCTCCCACACTCTTTAAGGCCAAGCGATAAAGGAGAGCGGAGAGGAAGGACGGGTAATTTACTATTCTGAATAGTCGGTGGAAACATGTAGCCCGCCACACGCCCTTGCGGCGGCTTGCGGGGTATTATGTAGATATTATGTAGATGTAGCCAGTTCCATATCTGTGGGATTCTCGCGAAAATGATTGGCAATCGGCACTGGAAACCAGTTCCAGAGAAGCGTGCCGTCGTTGGCGGTGGATGAGAAGGCGGACTTGATGGAGAGAATTGGAGGAATAGAGAGTAGGATGTATGGAGGGAAGAGATCTGATCCTCTCAGATTCCCTTCGTCAGTCTAGACTCTTTGAAATATTGGAGGCTAAAGCCAACTTGTAGGATAATAAGTGGCCTCATTAGTAATTTCTCGGAAACGGGAATATATTGATTCGGTGTCACTCAAGTAGCGGGGTCGTCCGTAGTGATCGGCTGTTATAGCGAGGGCGGGATCGCCAAAGTGATCTGAGGACGAGGGGAAAAATGGAGGTGATTGGGAAATAAAAGGGAGTGGGGGATGGCACCCGAGATCAACGTTCTGCGGATGACACTGAAGACTTGCTTCTTTTCCCCGGGAAATGATGAGGGAGACGAGGGTGGGCGAGATATTCAGAACGTCAAAACTTGAGTTATGAGAGGAGTATGGCGCAAGGGGATCGACCGCTCCTACCATGGATGCCCCTCTTCCTGTCTAGTAAACTGCCTCGAGAAATCGCCCTTCATCATACCAAAATGTTAAAAATACCACAATACCACTAATAACTTACTAAAAACTTAACAGTAACCAGCATTTTGAAAACTACTAAAAAAACTATAAGCAATTCAGGTACCTCCTGTAGCAAACTAATTGCAAAGCCAGTGATATCAAGCGTTTTAAAAACATTTGTGATTCACTTAAAAATATCCCCATGAGGCTATATTCAAGTGGATCGTAAATAAACCAAGTGAACTCATGCTCGCTCTTTCCTTCGTCTTGACAAGTGTCTTCTGTATTCATCCTTTTTCAAAGACCTTTGAGGAATAGCACAACGTAAATTAGGCCTTAAGTATGACGGAATAAATTACTGGAATTAAATTCCTTTAAGGTGACAGTGTATTCCTATTTTTCATGAATTCCCGTTCACTTCGAACTTTTTTTCTTTCATTGGACACTAGATTTGCTTCCCGTTTCTCCGCTATTCATCTCTCACTATCTCATGTATTTCTCTTCACCTTGACTGCAATATTAGGTTCATTTCCCATCGAACGACGAATCCTGACGAATGATCAGTCAAGGATCGCGTTGTTACGGCTTCTAGTGAACTGACTTTCCACCGTGAGGGACTGCATTGAATCTTGGTGGTGGCAGGATTCTTCAATGTTATCCAGGTGTTTCAATGGCATTTCTACATGTTTTGCTATGCGGAGAGTACTTTTCAGTTGGAATACGCTGCCCGTTGGATACGGACTTCAATAGCGTATCCCTTGGGAACTTTCGTTAAGAGTGGGGATATTGCCAACTTCGCGTTTCTCTCCACCATTCTTACATTTCCAAAGGATCCCACCTCTACCAAAATTGCCATAATGGTGCATATGAAATCATGTATCGGTCGCCTCTCCCCTAATAACTACTAGTGTTTGATTCCAGAATTGATCTGACGAAGCTATTCTCTCACTTCTTTTATTGGGCAACCTCCTTATTTACTGTACCTAACCTTATTATTAAAATTATTTTCTCTCTCCTCAACCGTAGTTATCCTTTGTACCTCTTCTTGTTGCCTTTTCTTTCTAAGATTCTCTTCGTTGAGTCATCTTTTATAAAAAATCGTTCAATCTGTATTCCATACTTCTCACATTTTTAATTGGATTCTCTTCTTTTGCGGAACTTCATAACTTTGCTATTTGTTTTTTATTATAAATTTGTCATCCCTTTGTATTACCGTAGGATTGGAAATGAGGCATGAATCCAACTTTTATTCAGGCAATTATTTCTTTTAATTCATGGAACGATCACCCGATTGTGTCTACCGCGGAGCGAGTTTTCGACTCGTGTTTTGGGCGGCAAGCGTTGACAGTCTAGCCAACCGCACATTCGCCGTTGAAATTGAGGCACACGGGAAAGATGAGTAGTGTAAGGGCAAGTCTCCCGGAACTTACAAGGGCGAGGATGATTATAATTCCCACGGAGATGCGTGTGCGCGGCGTTGCGCACTTGTTCAAAAGGCGGAATGTCCTCGGTCGGTGGGCGAGTATCACATGAGCTGAAGACGGACCCATCCCGTATATGACGGACGCTAGGTCCTGTTTTGAGTGTGTCGGAGGGAGCAGAGTCACAGTCTGTTGTCCCCCCAGGCAGGCAAGGCGGTCTTCTCGCGGCGGCGGTGGAACGGGGTTTCGGGGAGGTTGTTGCCTCCACTCTCCTTCTTGGGTCGGGAGCCCGAGTTGGGGCATGGGTGGGGGACGGTCGGTTACGGAATAGTCGGGGAGGGGACGAAGAGGGGGGAGGAGGAATGAAGAGGGTGTGGGGACGAGAGGGGAAAGCGGGGGAAAGGCAGTGTGGGGTGGTGCGTGGTCTCCCCCATTGCCTCTTGAATTGGCTTACGGGCGGAATCTCTGCGAGCCCGTTTCCCTCAGCTAGGCGTAAATTTGGGCCACAGTGGGCGGCGAGATGGGCCTTGTCACTGGCGACACTCGGCGGTGGCTGAGGAAGGAACTAAAGAAGCCGGGCATTCGAAGAGGGGAACTGACAGTGAGAGGGGCGGCTGGGGTGGGGGTCGGCATTGGGAGTGGCGGCGTGGCCTCTGTTTGGTGTGCTTTTGTATAAGCAGCGCTGGTGCCTCTCTGCTCATTCACTGCGGCCTTCTTCTTTTTTATCTTTCGAAACGTGCGGGTGCCTGATTGACGTGAAAAACAATCCCAGGATGGGTGCGCACCGGTCTATTTTTGTATTCAAAACAAAAAACGCCTTGGGCAAAAGGCGAATGTGTTGGATGGAGGCGAGGAATAAGTTACAAGATTTGAACATTAGAAGTTCCTTTGCTCGCAAGTTTGTGAATGTTTATCGGCAAAAATTGCAGCTTAAAAAATTTGCGCTTCCCTTAAGGTAGTCGTCTTCTACTTGTTAGCAAAAATTAAATGTTTTATCTTGGTGATGACTAGGATGATAATTAGGTGAACCACGAGCAAGTTCGACTTGTCCAATTAAATCTTTTCTGCCAATACTTAGCTCATCATGGAGAGTTATCTGCTCCTCATAAGTCATCAAAAAGAAGGGCATTTTAAAATTGAGGACAGTGCATTATGAAGAGAAAAGAAAACACACCGCTCCAAAAGATCATCATGACTTGAGTAAACGTGGTTATTGAAGACTAATAAAACCTCATCAAATTCTGCTTTTTACCCTGAAAAGCACACCAGCATGTATAAGTCGTATGAATTATTTATTTTTGCTAAATGTGACAGAACAGAATTACTTAACATTTAGTTTACTAACTCAATTATTGATCAATTAAATTTACGTTTTTTAGGATTAAATTAAACAGGAGAATTTTTACCAACCTTTATTCATCTCGTCAATGTCCCTTTGCTACACATTTTCAATCTTTGCCTTATATTATGTCATATCTTTAAAAATAAACTATATAGTTAATTCTAAAGCTATCTTGTTCTTCTACAAGCGGAGTCACGAAAGCAACTTATTTTGTTGGTATCTGTCATGTGTATCGCACAGCATTCGATTGCTATCCGCGTGGCATCTCACGTTTTGAAAGCCCTACCTCCCCATTCCACACTTTGTAAGCTCCCTTCTCCCTTCTGAGTGTGATAATATATGTTTAGCCCCTATTTGATTTTATCTTTCGTTTGTTCACTTTGCGCAACCTACAACAGATGGAAAGTCTTAACGTATTGAGGGTATTTTTGCATTTAGTTATGGCCAAATTATGTGTGTGTGTGTGTATACATATATATATATATATACACACACACACACGTAATTGCGCATGCCAAATAATATTTATGTATAACAAGCACGAAAATGAACGCAAACACTTGTATACAAGCAGTATAATTATATATATATATATATATATATATATATATATATATATATATATATATATATATATATATTATACTGATAGCTTAAAGAATATTTTTATTCCAATACATGGTGTCAATTTTAAGTTACAGTGAAATGTTGTTTTGGCATATATTTTGTTTATTTAAGAAAGTAGAGTACCGGTTTTTCTTCAGTTTATATCTAAATAAACGTAGCCCACAGGGCATTTTAATTTACTTCACGTTTACTTCGCTGTACCATTCAAACAGTAGGCCCAGACACTTTCTCCAATGAGGCCACATTTGACATTTACATTTTCGATTTGTTGTGAAGGGCTAGAAAGTGACCTCTTTTAAGCATACTATATTGCAGTAGAAACATTCCTACTCCTAAGATTTTCTATATATTTCCGAAAGTATGATTGCGTGTAAAAATGGAATGTTATGAATAACGAGCAATACCAGTTATTGATATTTAAATATTAACCTCATGTATTAATTTTTAACGGAGAAATATGTGCTTAAAAGGAGGTTTAAAAACTAAAGTCCCCTGAAATTGATTTTTCTTGCATGAGCAATTTATTAACTTTTATGATGCTTACGCTGACGGAGAGAGGTGATTTATAAAACCGTAAAGAGTAGACTGCATCGGAAAATTAGATAAGTTTTTTCCGGACAACCGTAGATTTTTAATAAGAAAAAGGAAAAAATAAACAATTATTTCTAGACGTAAATAACGAGAGCTCAAGGACTGCCTGAAATTTAATTGCATCCAATCTTCAAGATGGGTTGATTTGGTTTCCGATCAATGTTCTGCTCAATGGCAATCGGGATTTTTTTTCCTTTTCACTCTCGTCCAGTGACCAAGAAGCAATGCAAAGGGCATCATTCAATTGATTTACTGGCGAGGCTATCTCCATTAGCAAAGAATATATAGCATGATGGTAACGTGTTGGTGAGCGACTCTACAGAAGACAGGAGTTAACATGCAATGAAGCGCATTGTTTCAAAAAGCAAATTTTACTAATGTGTCCATTTCAGTTCTTAATACATATCTTCATTATCCATGGAGTCATGCAGATCCTAGTCTATTAATTATCTAAAAGAAGTTATATTATATTTTCTCCACCAATATTCATAAATGAATCACCATTACATCTCCTTTTTGGAGATTTTAATGTTTAAAATAAAATCCGTCGGAGGATATAATTTCGTTAGTCATTATTAATTTAATTACCTTTAAGTGTAAGAATTCTTAATCATAAATACCACTAAACGTACTCAGAAATAAAATGATTTTGCGTCTTCTTAAGAGGATAGATGGCTACGGAAAATAGTTCTCAATTTGAAATTTAGCATGAGAAACATTTTGGCACGCATTTACATCTACTTTCGCCAACAATAATTGATCTATGACTATGAAAATAATTATTCGTAAAATTCTAAATAATGGTTTTGCTCAGAACTATTCTGTATTTATTTTATGTACCCATTACATTATGTCCTAATATTTAAAAGCCGCTTGGAAATAATGATGGTGTTTTAAAGAAATTATTGTTTTTTATTCCTTAAACAAGAAAATCCTCGAAAGAAAGTGTGAAGTGACCACTTTTAGCTGACAAGAATGAAAACGGATATGCAATTAAAAATTTAAGCTGACCGATGTCAACGAGGGAAACTTTATTATTTTGGTGATGGGACTCACACATATGGCAATGGACCAGCTTCATTGATTAATACTGACGTGACCACTATGGTAATACGAATTAATTTATATATGCGTTCTCTCCTTATTTTCTGCTATTTTATAGTATTCCGTTACTAGATTATGGTTTATAATAAACGCGAATAAGGAAAATCAACACTAAAATTTTTAAACGTGCTATCGAAAGAGATTAATCTAAAGTACGCGATAGGTACGATTCAGATTAATAGTAATAAAATCAGATGTTGGGCACTGACGAGAAAGTTAGATTAAAGTCTGTTTTACACATAAATTACAGCGTACATATTATTCAGTCCGCAAATATTCCAATTTAAGGCCTTTTTGTAAGTGCCTAATTAACTCAAGGTCTAACCCAAAATAACCATAATACAGTGTAAGGATATTTTATTCCGAGATATGACCATCTTGTGCGTGTCAAATTTGTGAAATCAAATAAAAACCATTGAACACCATAATTATGTAATTGATAAACGGAGAATGTTTAGACAGATTTACTATATTGAACTATTTTTATGAATATTTAATATTTTCTATTTTTTAAGCATTATTTTCTTAAAATTTATTTGTTTTTAATGCCTTAATTTAAAACTTAATTTTGTTTCAAAAACCTCTCTATTGATGCAATAACTCCAAAATCTTTTTTTGTTGCAAGTTATATTCCAGATATTTCAAAAATTATCGTAATGACGTGTGAATATAATATTCCATAAATTTGGTGGAAAATTTGAAGAATATTTAGGCATTGAAGATAACTCTGTAGATAATATCTATATGGCCAATATCTAAAAATGGGTTGAAATTAAATTCTCTAAAATGCATTCCAATGCCCTTAGGGTGGTATTAACGTGAGAGAAAATTGCTCCCGGAGCGATTTAGGTACAAAAATTTATAATGAATAAAAATTATCCACATCTTGGTTTTTAGCAACATCTGACTCCTAGGTTTCTCCGTTACGTAAGCTGTTTGACATGTATCACAGTTTTCCCCTTGGTATGTAAAACATCATTTTTTAATCTTATTTGCAAAAGAAAAAATCTAGATAAATAAAATTGTACTTAAAACATAGGTTTTGAGGAAAAAGCAGATATTTTCCATGGTCGAACCTGGAGAATCAAGATACTCTAGTGTCGCTTATTAAAAGTTAACTTTCATACCATTTAAATTCATTCACATTTGATGTATATTAAATAGCATACCACTCGAGTAACTTCTTTAGATAACTATTCCGTCTATTTTGGAATTGACACAAATATTGTGTGCCATTCACGAATTCAAGGTGCGCGTAATTTTTTTTCTTAACGTAGTTCTGCATTCATAAATATATGTTTATAACATTAACCCTAACTGAAGGTCGAAGAGGGTACAACATGCGTATAATATTGAGACAATCTCAAAATGAATAGATGAAAAATATACTCCGACATGAAGAAATTCCATTGTACTCTATAGAGTTGGTGTGGCTTTCTCAATTCAGCTGGAAAAGTAGGGTCTTTTAGGAGTATTTCCCCTCCAATGCGCCTTTTTTCTGTATAAGGTCAGGTAAGTATGCATAGCATACGTTCGGCAATTCGACCAGTAAGCAATAAAGTCACTCGGTGAGCTTATCGGCCACCTCCACGCTCTCCTTCCAACATTTCCCGCCCTCCCTCTTCAATACCACCCCCTATGCTCTCTCTTTCTCTCATTCTGTCCTCCAACTCCCCCACCTTCCTTTCTCTTCAATCCTTCTCCAGCTCCTTCCTCACCAACATTCACTGGTTACCCCGCCCGCTACCTACTCCTTCGGCCACGTCGACTACTTCCCTGCATTATTCAAGGTGATACGGTCGAACGGGGAGGTGGAAAGGCCTCGAGTCACGCAAGAGACATAAGAATTCATACTTTGTAGCACAAACTCTGGGCGCACTTATACCGGGGAGCGACTAGAGTGGGTCCATTAAAACGTTGCCAACATCTGCAGCTCGGAAAACCTCGGACACTCTCCATAGGCGGCGCGAGACATTATTCCTCCCTACTCCCCACCGCAATATCTCTCTCTCTCTCGCCCTGTCTCCCTTTCTTATCTTCGCCTTTTTTATTCCTCCCACTCTTTGCCGCGCTTCGATTTATTCACGCGGCCGCCCCCTCCACAATCCCTCCCTCCCGCCCTGTCACTCACACAAACACCAAGCAACAACCAGCAGCTGGAAATTCCGTCGGCTGGTTTTTCCGGTCCTCCAGTGTGCTTTCTTCCTTCCTTTCTCCTCCTCCCATCTCTCCTTCATCTGTGTCACCATCCTCAACCATCTCGGTCAAAAGCGCGTCATTCCATACCTCCCTTCCTTCCCCGCAACTCCTTCCTCTCCTCCTCCCCCACCACTGGCCCCTTCCCACATCCCTATTTCTAAACTCACTTCAACTCGGCCTGCGTCACATCCTCCGTACACGACGCCAAAGCCCTCTCCTCCGCGCGCTTCCCTCGCTGTCAGCGCGCGGCGAATATTTTTCTTTCCCGCGGTCTCCATCTCGTTTGACGTGTCAGAAAAAGTATGTTTATTTCTTCGACTAGGTGGTCGCAATCACTCACCTCTTTTTTTCTCGAATTCAGCGCGGAGTCTTTTTTTGGAAATTTAATTCGTAGCTTCAATGGAAGAGAAACGAGTATTATTATGATAGAATTAGAATGCTACTTTTGTGTCAATAGTTACCTTTGTTGTCTTCGTAACCTACTCATTAAGTTCTTTCGTTTTGGAGAATAATTACGGTAATTAAAACTCATTGGATGAATAAAACTTTTATAATTACTTAGCACGTTTGTCAAATTGCAAATATTAAATGAGTTACCCCGTTTGTTTATTCCAGGCTTATTTTGGTGGTATTTTTTTCCCTCCAATAAATTATGTTTTACTCATTAATATCTCCCAACTCTTCATAAAAACATGGTAATACCTTAGGAAAAATGATTATCAATATTTTATTGAGAAGGTTGTGACATTTCCGCTTCCCAATAAAACGGGATAGTATTTACCATAAGTGCTTCAGTTATTTTTTCCCTATATATTTTTGAAAGGTATCTTATTTTATGAATTTGCAATTAGAAGGGTAGATTGTGGATTAACTAGATCAAAGCGATATATATTTAATTGGATCTCCTCCAACTCGAATTATAATTTGTGTTCCACGAGGTGAACAGATTGGCGATCTTCATTTCTTATGTTCTTAACTTCCCTCGGATTATTATCCCATTCTCAACAATTTGTATGATTTTCAGCTTGCAAGAAAAAAGTTAAAATGAGTTATGGTGAAAATTTTTATAGCTTAATGTGTCTCATTTTATTGCCCACCCATATCAGTTAATGTAACCTACTACGGCATATGAATAACCAGGTTTTCTGCTATTAAATTGTAAACATTAAATCATTTACAGTTTTTAAATGCAGTTACGGAAATAATGGCATGATTTTCCAGATTTATAGAAATGCCTCAGAATGAAAATTTTAGGGGAAAAGATACTACCAATCAATCTATTCGTGTTTGCCTTCACTTTCAAAGTTTGATAGGAAAATTAGTTATTCCCTATTCCACATCAACGGGATAATAACAGTTAATAATGTTACAGCAATTATTAATATCCTTGGGGCGAGCAAAGTTTATGTACATAAGTAATATCAATTTGCAGTATAGCTATCAATAAAGGATGCACATCTAACATACAGCAGCAAAAATATGATATCTTCGTTGATCAAAGAACTCATTGAATTATCCAAGCAGTAGAATTGGAAAACTTCCAGACCTTGCCGCAATGAATAAGCAAAAGAAAAACGACTCGAAGGAAGACCACTCAATAGCAATGAAGGCTACAGGTGTCAAAATGTCTGCATATTATCGCAGAATCATAATGCATGCCTAACTGAAAAGTTTGTCTATACGAGTTTTTTTACTCCCAGATATGAGGGTATATTTAGAACAGATATTTGATATTGTAAGCCAATAATCAGTACATCAGCGATATAGTAATGAAATTGCAATTCACTTGAAAGTCAAATTCGCAATGTTCCCAGAGAAATAAATTGCACATTCAAGCTTTTTTTGCGTCATATTTTTAAGGTGGAGTAGATATACACTTAAAAATGTCTTAGAAAACTTTTAGAAAACGCTATTATTTAAGGTAGTATCATTTATGTTCGGCTGATTATAACGTTAACAGGGCAATGAATGGATTGCTCACTGGGTGTAAAACGTGCCTGATTAATCGTTTAACCTTTGACTTTGGGAAAACTAACACTTAAGTTCCTTGATTGGATTCATGGGATATTAACTAGCAAAGGACTAACACTTCAAGGCCTTTAAAATTTTCATAAGCTGAAAAAGAACTTTTTACTTATTTAGTAAGTGCATAAACGTGTCCGTGTTGTAATAAAACCAATTGACATTACATAGTTTTCAAATTAGTTATAATTCAAAGATAAAGTTTTAAACTTACAATGATGATTGGAGAATTATTTCATGTGCATAAAATAACTTTGAGTTTTTCTCGTGTTTTTGACTGCAGTAAACTTTATTTTCACAAGAGAGTTCTATAAATATCTAAGCGAAGTTGCATTTGAAGTGTTTGCATGCAATTTTCCTTTTTGGCGCTTAGTGCATACGTTCAATTTTTGGAGCTTGATATAACTATACTATGTATTATTTTTTCATGATTATAGCAATAATATCAAGGCCAATTAAAAATATGAAGTGATACATTGAAATATCCATTTTCTATACTCAGAAGACTTCCATAATTATTCTTGATCATTGAACAAGTAATAGGATTTTAATTATATTTAAAAGAAGTTCGTCATTTTATTGAAACTATTTTCCTCTCTCTAATCGAAGTAATTGATATCAATTACAAGATTGCAAAAAATAGGCCAGTATTGAATTTACAACATTTAAAAAGACGACATCAGTGCAGTTGTGGACATTGCAACTACACAACAAAAGGACATGGGATGGATTCCGGCTTGCATATTGAACATAGTACGTATATTTGAACATGTCTTTGATCCTTCGCTTGATTTTTCATAAATATGGAATGCTGAAATCGTGCTAGTGATGCTATAGTGATTTGAGCAGCACTAAAAAAAGTTAAACCTGTTAACTTTTTGCCGAGAGAGGATATGAATTGCAGCCCAAACCAAGGAGCTTATCACCTACTGCTCCTGCCTCTGGATGCACTTTCAACATAAAACTGCATTGCAATTCTGAAAATTATATAATAATATTAACCACATTGGCTGCTAATTTTACGTAATTAACTCGCGACTTCCAATCTATCGCCATTTTCCAATAACTTTGCTATATAATCCTCTATTAACCGATATTATATATTAACATATATCACGACGCTATGGGTACCGGTAGGATAATTCTAGTGACTGCCTCCAATTAATGTTCAGATGAAAAACAATTTCCTTCATACTTTGTCTTTTTTTCAACAAAGAAGAAATTTTTGATAGAATACAGGTTTCCATATACGCTATGAATATATATATATATATATATATATATATGATTGAGTAAATTTTTACTTAATGTGTATTATATTCTGTAGAAAGTCTCTGTATTCAAGTACCAGAAGCAACTCAAGAGGCAGAATACTTGCGAAAGAATTGTATTCACCTATAAATATAAAAACAGAACTGTTTTCGATGGTCAAATTTCTCACCAAATACACTCAGTTACTTATTGTTTAAATCTTTGCCATTATATTTTCTGTTCATTACCTAATTTACCCCTAAGGCAGTTTCACAGATATTTAATTTATTTTTAGACACGTATTTAAAAACTTTTCCCAGTGGTATCTAAAAGTAATGCGTGAAGAACCATCTTTTAGGTAATTATCATAAGGCTATTAGTAATTTTCAGTAAGGTTTCACTACTTAAGGATATTTAACAAGTACACTCTCTCAACTCCATGGGGCGTTGCTAAATGTATTGTGGTTTCATAATTTATTCAACTGTAGTTTTGCTCATCCGAAATTCCAACTCCCTCCCGGAAAGATACATTTCCATAGTACCTTTTCCAGGATATCATTACTGATAAGCATGTAGGAAAGAGGGTGGGCCAATTTCTCGTGGAAGAATAAAAGAAATTGACAATTAACAATGCCCCTTAACGAATAATTAGCTAACTCTCTTCTTCTCCGTAACGAATTTAAATGACGCTGGACTATATTCCGATGAGTTTATCGTAACCCCTTTTTAGGGAGACGAAGTGCCGGCAAAACAAACCAGCAAACTTAGGAAAACGGAGAATCATGTGAATACTAATTAAAAAAAATTAATATGGTCAATTTAGCCGGCAAATATCGTTCAAGTAACACGTATTTCATAGGACACTCGGGTTGTAGTATGTTTTATTCCAATATTTCTCAGTACTCACTCTGAACACTTTTGTTATGAATACGTTAATTCTTCTAGTTTTGTAAGCGATAAAAGTATTTTCCACTGCGATTAATGAATTGAAGTACCCTTAGAAATATTTTAGAAAACTCATAAGCAATAGTCTCCACAAAACGCTAATAATGATGACCGTACTTTCATGTAATCGTATTTTATGTATCAACAACAGAGCACTAATTTTTAAGATAAAGAAGAATCGCATTCTTTTTTCAAGAGCCCACTTTGTAGGTTATCAGTCACTCCACTTGGGAAATGTAGGCATAAATGATGTGAATTTTGTTCCTACAATTTTAGAAATGGCGGAATGATATTGATACTTGATATTGTTTTCATTGCGATATAGTATTAATTTCAATGGAATGAATTAATTCTTACAATGTATCTATGACCAATGTAGCAAATATTTGGCGTTGAACAATGACTTTGGGAATTCCTTCTTAACCTGAATGCTTGTCATTCTTACTCATATTTCTCCAATTACCTATGCTTATTTTTGTATATAGGTAACGTTTCTATTACTTTTGTTTCACTAACTCTGCACTATATATATATATATATATATATATATATATGTATATATATGTGTATGTATATGTATATATATATATATATGCGTATATATATATGCGTATATAAATAAATAAATATATATATATATATATATATATATATATATATATATATATATACGTATGTATGTATATGTGTTTGCCACACTAACAATTCCATTAATTTTACATGAATGCATGCTATTCATCACATTGCAATCCAGTAACTGTTATCCTTGTATTTCAAGCATAAATATAATTAAAATTTTCACAAATATTTACCTTAAAAAATCAAAAAAGAACATGAAATTTTATTTTTTCCTAGCCACCGTGGCACGAAAAATGATACTTTTATTTCAGCAAGAGAATATTTCATTTGATTGGCTATTTTTGACTGATAACTGAGGTGAAATGCCGAAATATTTTGGTAAAGTACCTCAGTAAACCCTGTAATTCCTATTCAAATTGATAAATGAAAGGAAAGCTATTTACTTAAGTCAACCCATTGCTTCAGGCGTTTTCACACTGAACAATTAACTCTTTTCCACTTGATACTTGACAAATTTGAAACCCATTCCCATTTTATGACCCAAAACTACAATGAAATCAAACACAGGACAGCGTCAACCATCTAATGGGTGTCAGTGATGTGGGGTTCCACGTCCTACTTCACAGGAGGCGGCCTCGGGGGACCCGGGGGCGTGGTGGGCTGCGGAGGCGGCGGCGGCGGCAGCAGCGGAGGGGGCGGAGGCGGCAGCGGGGGGAGCCTCGTCAGCGGTGGTGGCAGCCTCATAGGGGGCAGCAGTGGCGGCGGGAGCCTCAACCCCCTCGAGTGGACGGGCAATGTGACGGTGAGGAAAAAGCGCAAGCCGTACTCCAAGTTCCAGACGCTCGAGCTGGAGAAGGAGTTCCTCTTCAACGCCTACGTGTCCAAGCAGAAGCGGTGGGAGCTGGCGAGGAACCTCAATCTGACCGAGAGGCAGGTCAAGATTTGGTTCCAGAACCGGCGGATGAAGAACAAGAAGAACAGCCAACGGCAGGCGGCTCAACAGGCGCAGCAGCAGAACCAGCAGAGCGGGGGCGGCGGAAGCAGTGGGAGCGGGGGAAGCAGTGGGGGTGGGAGCGGCGGGGGCAGCAACGGCAGTGCCCACGGCCACCACCCCTCAGCTCACTCGCACCCTGGCTCCGCCCACGGACACCCTCACCAGGGGCACCACGCCCATGTCCCGCCCCCGCTTCACGGCCACCCTAACCATCACGGCCCGCACCAGCACCCGCCACCGCACCCACACCACCATCACCACCACCACCACCATCACCCACAGGAGGGTGGGGGCCCGCCGCCTCCTCCTCCGCCGCCTCCGCCACCTCCACCCCCTCCCTTGCAGTCTGCCGGCCAGAACCACGTGGTGGTGGTCGCCTCGAATGGAAAACAGTGACCTTCGGCCTTCTCTGGGGGCGGAGGGGTCAGCGAGGGCAGTGGTCACCTCCTCCTGCACCACCACTACGGGATTCCCTCGTAAGCGGCGGTGGTCGGATCGGAGAGCCCATGTCTCTCGACGTCCCCTCTTCGGATGGATGGGCAAGCTCAAGCACGCGCGCCATGTGTATTCAAACCCACCTCCAGCCCTCTGCGCTCCGCTCCGCCGGACGGCGTCATCTGTCCGTCGTCCGGAGTCACGGAAGATGAGGCGGGGGCGAGGTCGGGGATCGCCGATGGACTCGGTAGGACTGAGCGCGGACTGCTACCCCTGCGTCAATCGTGGGCCTCTTTAAGACTCGGCGCTCATCGGAGAGGACAAGCGCGCCTCGGAGTTGCCCAGCCCCTGGAGATTTGAATGGACCGAACGGAAAAGAACTATCTCTTGTCGTGGTAGGAGCCGAGCTGGATCATCTCATGGTTCCGTCGGACTCCACAATACGTGACTATGTATCAGTGGGTGTGAAGGATCCAAGTGATTGGACGCTTGAAATTAAAACTCATTCAGCCGAAAAGCTGCAGTGTATCATATTTAGGCTCGTAATCGATAGGGCTCATCCGCTGTGTATGATCTCGGAAACGATGGACGTGTCGGTTGTTTATGTTTTTATTAGAAGACTCGTTAGTTAAACGTTGCATACTGTATTGCTTTAATTTCTTATAATTGGTCCATTTTTATTGATATCGGCTGTATGCAAACTCAATGAAGGAAGCATAGTGGATATGAATGTTATTTTACGCAAACATTTTCCAAGCTGATAAAAGTTTTATAATTTGTTGTCTCATAGTACAACAAATTTAATTACTTTGAAATCAGTCGCAAAGAAAGGCAATATTTAAAAAAATTGCCTTTCATATTTCTGATGTGGACAAGGGTAAATATTCCCGTTTCTGCAGGTCCATTGCAGTTGTACAAAGAAAAGAGAACTCGTAGTTCAATGTGTTTTTCTGGTATATTCATAGACGTTTTTCCCTTCTTAAGTGATCAAGAGTGAAAAGTAACCCCTCTCTTTGGGTGGCAATTAAGTCATGGGAGTAGCGAAGGTATAAGGGAATAAGTTTTGAAATAATCCACAGCTTATTAAAGCAGTAGGCCAGAAGAATTGGTAAGCATACTGCCTGGATTAGTAGCGGCAGAATATCCACCCTCCAGTCAAAGGAGTAGTTGGGTGTTTTTCACGAAAACGAACTTGCTAAGGAATCCAAGGGAAATAAACGAAGTAAACGTATTATGCTCATTTTCTGTTCAGTGTACGGAGGTAAGAATTTTGTAACTATCATGTTGTGAATCCAGTAAAATAATGCATTGGCCGATGAAAATGGCAGGAGTAATACCCCTTTTTTGCCCAAGGGACAGAGAAATATTCTTGCATAATATGGAAAGTGTAAATGAATTCATTTGAATGTTTTTTGGGTATATAACATTTTATTATGGCTTGTCCCAGAAAGTGTTCATATATGTATGGATTTATGGGACGGTAAATTCTTTTACGTCTAATATTAGGAAAAAGTCGAATGTTTTGTTGGTGTATGCAAGCGTGTGCAAGTGTGCGTGTGCATCGGTGTTAATATAAAAAAAGTTGAATATTTATAGGTATCAATATATATATTGTACTACCTGTATATTAACCTTCTATATCAGAAGTAGTGTGTAAAAGTAAATTAGCCACATCCTCCTCAATCCCTTCTTCAGGATGTTTTTAATAAATATTTTCAGGAGACGATGGAGACATTGGGAGAGGAGGTTTTTCTCATCCGAATTAAAGGAGTAGATGTGTACCTTGAAAAATGGCTAAAAGGTAATTTTTTCATTTTATGCAATACATCTTGTGTAGCTCGTGTCGGCTTAAGTGAGACCAATTATACATCTGTCTGGCGGTGAATTCACCATTTTAAAAAGTAGTGTGAAGGAAAGCTAGAAGGGATATGTTGGAAAAGAATGGGTTGGTTCGCTGTTTACCCCACATTTTAACATTTGGCAAATGTGATAGATCGATGATAACATACTGCTCGAGTATTGGGAAGGAAGCGTATAATGAAGTCATGGCCAATTTTAAAATGTTTATAATACCCTCATTAAATGACACCCAGTGCAAGTCTGCTCGTGTTTTGTGCGTGTGTGAGTTTTGGTGAGAATGCGTATATTTGTCACGTCAGTGTTCCTAAAAGTATAAAATAATGTAGAAATTAGGACGCTATATCCCTCTCTATAAGCCGAATATCTGATTAATACATGCTAATGAAAGCGTGGTAAGCCATTTAGTAATTGTTGTTTCTCAATCTATAAATCTTTCTCCTTCCTGCTAATGTACTTGGCGATAAACCGTGTGCCAAATTTCTGGCATAGGATTTAAAATATGAAATTAAACTGGCAGACAATTAAGAATACAACTCATTCTACCATTTAAAAAAGTACTTGAAGAGAACACTCAAATTTTGTAGGAAAAAATACATATTTCCGTTGAAGATTCCTTTCAAATGACGCTTAATTAAATTGTCACGGAAAACGATGGAGTATCCGTGTTGCTATTTTTCAAAACAAAAATGAATGAAATATACAAACTCTGCTGGATAAAATATCAGCCAGTTACAATTATTGTAGTTGTTTCTTAGTTTGGATAGGTTTGCCGTCCAAGATCAAAATGGACAGGAAAAGCATGTCAAGTTATTTTTAAATAGCAGTATGGTATCCAATGCAATCAATGCACTCAAAAATTGGTGTTGTTCGCGTGTTAGTCGTATTGGTAGGTTAAACTAGTAGATGTTGTTGTCCGTCGCTCTGTTCATTATTTCTTTGAATAAAAAAAATCAATACCCTTACAGTCGGTACACATTTCAATGCCATGAGAAAAAATTAAATGGAAGAATTTAATAAAATAATTTGGAATTAATCTTCAGTTTAGGACGAATCATACAATCTTACATTATCCTTAAAATGGGATGTTCTTTCTGCTAATACTTGATCTAAAATTGTATGAAAAGCTCCAATAGCTACCAGGCACTCATTGAGAACTCTTTAGGATATTTGTTCCCTTCAGTTCCCATACCTATGTTTTTTTCAATGAATCAACCCTCAAATCCTGAACGTATCCAAATGAATTAATTCGATGAAAATGAAAAAAAATACACGTTCAATTTTAATGATTTGCGAGTGAGAGGTAGTAATACATTCATTTGTACCACGTTCACATACTGTTATTTTGTTTAGTATGAAGTATACAAAGGTCTCTCTCTCTCACAAAAATTTTAATCGTTTCTAAAACGATTTAAATTGTTTATTATTGATTTTGTTGTGACCCGTGTTTGTATATAAGAATAGCGTTATGTTTGTCATTGTTCATTCGTGATGGAAAACTTGTTGTTTTACAATTCTGTTTCACTAGATCATTCTGTATTTAAAAAGAAATATGAAATTGATATTTTCTGATGAAACAAAAGTTCGTGACAGTGTGCAATACAAAGCCTGATTGAGGCGATCACTTTATTAAATTTGCATTATTGTATTCTTATGTACGTACTTACTGCTTCATAGTTAAAGTAAGTTTTTGTACATGTAGCGCTTTGTGATTTGCTATTCACGCCGCTGTGGTAGCAGGCAGAAGGATTTGTAACTATTGAAAAGGTGATTTCAACTGAACACGAATGATTGGTTAGTTTTGATATCCTTAAAAATTCTGGTACAATTAATGTCCCCAAAAATCCTATTTGACCTTTTATTACATCAGTAACAGAAGGCTTGAATGGAATAAAATTAATCAACTGAAATGAAATATTTTTGTCAAAATGATCGTCATAAAAATGAAATTTCTGCATTATTTTTAAGTTATGCATCCTGTTTTGTACTTAAGTATCGATTCAGCCGTCACATGTACTTCTTAAATTACCGTATTTATCACCTGCATATATAAGACGGAACATTTGGAATAAATTTTAAAACACAAAAACAATTCCAGCAAAACAGAATGAATATTAAAAATATATATAAAACAAGAATGCATGGGATGTGTGCTCGATTGCGTGCCAGACTTTCTAGCATATTAATATGCACAGGGTGTTTGTCTATGTATTGTAAATAAAGCGAGCCTTATTTACTATTTCTTTGAGTCATTTTATTCTTTAGGACCCATCAAACTACAGGTTAACTACAGGATAATGCTGCATCTAAACAAATTTGCTAAAGGTGAGTGAAAAACAGTAAGGAATCCATAACGTCTACGGAGGTCCACATCACCGGTCGTCATTCGCATGAGGAAACTCTACGGCTCAACCAGGTTCGAAGATGTTTTGCATTGGTAACCAGGATTGATTATTCCAAAGAAACTGTGGGAGGTGCCGCAACAGTAGCTTTTAACGGAGTCATCCGTTAATATACATTTCAATACAAAAATTTCAGAGTGCATTCTTTTTCTTTAAATATTTCACGAATGTCTATTTACCTATGCAAATTTTGCTTTCATTTGTCAATTGTAAGCTTGAATAATTAATGAAAGCTTTATTAAAATTACGGACTCGCATTATCTCAGTGTAAGTACTTCCTTACCGGCTATTCCTAAGGTTTGCGTCCATGCAAATTTTTTGGTGAAATCTCTCAGAGAAAACACGATATTGAGCACTTTCAATGGAAGGAAACTTTGTTCGACAAACATTGCGTAGATTAAAATAAGCATTTACTACATTGTGCGTAACAGAAACATTATATGTTGCAAACAATTTCTAATTTAAAGTTCTAAGAGTTTATCACAGCTAAGTGTAAATGAGGAAAGATATTTCGATGAATTGGGAGATATTAGTTTTAGGGGAGGCAACTCATATCTAAGGTCATTTCCGCCATTAGGGATGGATGGGAAAGAAAAAAGGGCGGAGAGAAATCCGGCGTCGGCATTAACTTGCTCTTAACGAAAACCGCAAAGGGGTCCGCAGTTTAACGTCCCATCCGACGGAAGGCACACTCATTCAGAGTGCTCTCCACAAAACACCTCAAGTAGGTATCGGGATACCACTGAAAAATATTTGCCGTCTCCACGATTCGAACCCTGGTCCAGTACGTTAGCCACCGCACCATCCCAATCCCCAATGAATTGAGAAATTTTCACTGGTATAATTTCATTATTGTTTGACAAAGGACTCGTCTGTATCTCACTATATACCATTTTATTCATACCCTTCTCTTATATAATTGAATTTGGTCGTAAGAACTAATCCATGTGGTATGAAAATGGAAAGATGTAGCAATTAAATCCGTTTAGAAAGAACAGCACCACCTATGTCATCAGCGATTCACTTGAGGGAAATGCATAAATGCGCATGCAATCACATTTCAAATATGCAATTGGTGCCATGAGTACAATTACAGTTACCCATTTTTTCCTATTCGATAGACATAATTTGAATTATAGTGCATGCTATAATATCTGGTGCCAACTATATGATAATATATTCACCAAATGTGATAAAAATCTCTTCAATCCCTTCCCTAAATTATATGACTGAATTTAATGACAACCACGTGTTTACGACGCATTTTTTACATGAATAACCTGTGGGTAATGCACCCGAAATGATATAGCTGCAAAGTTTTCAGACTACGACTAATATTTACAGATACAGTACAGATTTTAACCTTGAATTAAATCACGATTGTAAATATATCATTTTTGCCCATGATGACTAAAAGTTTTACTGCATTCCAGCTTTCCTATACCCAAGGATATTTTGGGTGTTTTCGTTAAGAATACACAATCGTTACGCTTTTCGCACTCTGCCAAATATTTTACCCAGTGCAGCATTTATTTAATTCTTTATTTTTTCGTCATTCCTATAATAACTGTAAAAACTGTACTGTAGTTGATGGTTTATTGTGGTATTAACGAAGAGTGGTTTGGTGGAATAAGGGACGATCTATTCTCAATGTAGTCGCAATAAAGACATTTTATCATAATTTAGGATACTTTATCATCATGAGACCTCCTAGAGTTTCATATTGTTTCCGCATATCTTTTATCCATTATTAGAAGCATAGGAGAGACAATTTTTGCATTTGATTTGCATGAATACTAGGGAAAGTGATCTCCGTTACACCTTATTCCGTTATTTACCAAAATCAATGCCGAAAAGGGGAAATTTAATGAATTCAATTGGAAATCACGAGTTCAATATTTATAAAAAATATTCATAGGGTTACGAATTAGTACCAATCATTCTGCTTGTTCACACTTTGCTTTCCATTTATATTTTATCGCTTAGTCCCAATCTCTCCTTTATTTTGGTCTTTTTCTTTACTTTGGTTTGGACTCTCCCTAATATTTTGGTATATTACGAAAGAAAACGTTAACTCTGCAAACACTTCATATACTCATCATAGATTTTTCACTAGTGAACGACTAGTGTATTTCCTACTAATAATAAGAGAATTTGCACAAAACTAGAACATCATAAGTCAAGCCTAGTATGCACAATATCTATGACGAAGAGAGAATCAGTGCATCAGAATATATAAGAGAGGAATTTAGATAACAAGAGAACGATTTTATAATTGTTTTTTCCTATAGACAGGGAATAATAGTTCAGTAAAATATATGAACTGAAATTATCGTGTGAGAAATCTGAGTGAGTACCTGTTTCTTAATATAATTCCTATTACCATTAGTCAATTGGGCATTTTTCTAGACGATTGAATATCTATCTGGTAACTGCAAATATCAGTCCGCCGTTTGTATTTAAGACGTTGTAGTCCTTACTTAATTTGCATATGCCATAATTGTAAGACCGATAATAAGTGCATCAATCTTCTACTTCTTTAATTCAACGGGGATAAAATTATCCGCTAAGTTATTCTCATCAACCACCAAACGAATTTTTTTTACTGAAATCAGCATTCAATATCACTTTTAGAGATTATACGTAGGAAATATTTAAGCAAGAAGTTTGTAGCAGTGGTATCTTGCATTTTTATTATAAAACCTAGGTACCGTCAAAGGTGTGAGAAGCCTAGGATATAAAATGAATAAAGCAGCGGAAAAAAATCAGCAAAATTTTATTTAGATACAAATATCTGCCATGGCATAAATGGGAACTTAGCCAATTTTTTATTTCACTGACTATTTTCTTTGCGCCACCCATCAGAATGAGCTAAGTATAATTCCTTTTATGGTGAAAAAATCTAATCCATTTAAAAATCGCGAAAAATGCAGTAAACATTTTCCATTGGAAAATAACTTAAAATCCACGTTGTCCGCTTGATTAATTTTAAATTCAAGATACAGAATCAAAAACACGTTTATGGATTTCAAAAACTCTGCTTCAGATTTTTTCACGTTTGAATCCTGATTCAATGCGATGCATTCACTTGTTTAATTCTTCTGTAACTTCTTATTTCTGATTTCATACATTTCAGGACGGCAGATAAACTCTTAATCCAAGAGATAGTGTTACGTCACTTTTATTTACGAAATTGAACCTATTGTTGATTGCAAGGTCTTCAGAGATAGCTGAAATATAGGATCTTTCGGCATACAAGTTTTTTTGTATGTCAATTTAAGTTTAACCTCAACTGACTAAAATTAATGGTTTGCATACTAATGTTGAATTACATGAGTTGAGAGTTAATTATAAATAACCTTCATGAAAAAGTAGCTGATTTCATCAATTATATTTGTTGAATGATATAGATATATATATATATATATATATATATATATATATATATATATATATATATATATATATATATATATATATATATATATTATATTTCCCTATTATATTTATACATTTCATGTCTCTGAAGTCTCCCTGTGAAAAAATAATAAGTTAATAGATAACACCAAGTGAAATTTGCCTTAAAGAATTTCATATTATTCTATTAATTTTGGCAAATGTCACATGAAAAATATACAGTATACATTCTGAAAGTAATGCAATTATTTTTAAAAGTAATTTATTTAACAGATTTGTTCAAAAATTTGAAAATTTTCAAAGTATTTTCCTTAGGCCTCTACACATTATTTCCAGCGACTCTGCCATGACCGCTACGCACCCTGGAAGGCGTTTTCGGGGTTCTCTCGCAAGGTCTTCGTCACGTCTGATTGGATCTCTTCTATGGGCGAAAAACGGGCTCCTTTCAGGGCTGCCTTAATCTGAAGGAGTAAAATGAATGGGGTGCTGGGGCGAGATAAGGACTATAGGGGGGGGGGGTTGAGGAACCGTAGGAATCTGATGTTTGGCTAGGAACTCGCGGACCCGTAGCGCGTTGTCGTGATGGAGTCACCAGGTAGAGGATGTATCTTTTCTCGTCTTGATAACCCTTTTTCGGAGTTTTATCAGCACATCCACGTAGTAGGTTGTGTTAATTGTCTGTCCTTGAGGAACAAACTCCTTATGGACAACTCCTTCACTGTCGAAAAAGACCATTAGCATTGTTTTCTCTTTTGATTTGCTCATTCTTGCCTTTATGGGCTTGAGGGACTGGTCGGTGTACTATTTTTGTTTCAAGGTCGTATCCATATAACCCAGGTTTCATAACCAGTGATGACATTGTCCAAATAATCAGGTTCACTTTCAATACATTGAAAAGTGCACTTAAAATTTCCGCTCGGTTGGTCTTTTGGTCGTCTGGCAGTATCTTGGGCACGAGCTTGGCGCAAACATTCCTCATCACTAAATCTTCAGTAATTTACGTTTCATTATTATTATAATTAAAAATACACAGTGCGAAAGACAAAAGTAAACGGCAAGTTCAGTTAATTGGTAACCATCATGATACTCAATGGATGGTAAGAGTCCAACAATTGTCGAACACGAGGCACATTGTTGTCGGTTGTGCTGGTTCACGGTCGTCTAGAGGGTTTTCGTCGTGAACTTCTTCCCGGCCCTCATTAATGTTCTTTGACCACCTCAAAACTTGTGTGTAGGGCTGATCAGAGTCTTATAAGCCTCCCTAACCATATTGTTAGTCTCCTCAAGAGATTTTTTTGTAGTTAGTTAATTAAAGGCAAATTAGTACAAAACTTATTCGTCTAAAGCTGTTCGATCGTCGATTCCAGTTTTTTCGTGACACCGTGTGCGCGCAGAATTTTACAAGAACTGACGTCCTGCCGCTTACACAGCTTAAAGAGCACTAAGACCAGTTTCACAGAAAAGCCTAGCAACTCCCCAAGTAATCAAAGTGGTTAGACCTATTAGATTCCCAATTGATGGAAGATTGACAAAACATTGGAGCATAGCCTAGAGTCTGGATACTTATATCCCTATTCTCCTTATTGGTTGACCTACGATAAGTACATTCTCTTAGAAATAATCTTATTAAAACATTTTAAACATTAACAACATTTTATACAACATAATTTTCAGTTAAACTGAGATTTCCATGAATTAAATTCCACCAGTTTTTGGACACGTAAGACTGAAGTCACTCTCCGAAGAAAAAAAATTGACAGATTTTCATTGGTGTCTCTAGTTATAAATAAAATTTATAACAAATTGAGATCATTGTGGAAAAATTCTCCCCTTTTTGACTTGATACAATTATATCATATAATCTGCGACAATTTATATTGGGTGAAGGAACAATAATTGGATTGAGGAAAATAATAAATATTTATTTATGTAAATAGAATATTTACTTCAAATTCAAAAAGGTGTTTATTTATCCAGGTTGTTGTACATAACATTTATAAGCAACAAATAACAGGTAACAATGTAACAGTATATATAAAAACAGTAAGTTGTACAACAAACAAGGAAGCCCTGTTTTAGGCTGTGCGCCTCTTCAGGGTGCGCCAACTTCATTATTAGGAGATAAAATACACCAATCCTAAACTGATTTAAACTTGAATACAGCATGATCCCAATTAGTCATTAGTTTCGTAGTTTTTTATGGGAGGCGACCGAATGCTAAGGTCATTTGTGCCATTAGGGATGGATGGGAAAGGAAAAAGGGTGAAGAGAAACCCGGCGTCGGCATTAGCCTACTCTTGTCGAAAGGCGCCAGGGGGTCCGCGGTTTACCATCCCACGCGACGGACGTCGTATTCAACCAAAGTTCTCTTTCACAAAGCACCTCAAGTGGGGATCAGGATACTACTGAAAAATATTTCTCTCCAAGATTTGAGCCTGGGGCTTCTCGGTATAAAACCTGTACGTTAGCCCCCGCACCATCCTGATCCCCCCATTTGTCATGTTTGAGTTATTTCCATATTAATAAATATTATTTTGTAGCTCCTACAATATTATTTTTTTTCAGATGAAAAGGGAGTACAATTTTTTTTGGTTTTTACATGAGTGTTAATGGCTCTTTCGACTTTATAAAAAATAGTCTTTGAAAGTACAACGAAAAGGAATTCATAAGTTTGATAAAAACGAACTTATCCCAAAAAAATTTTATAATGGCAGAATTTAGCTATTTCTCTCGAGGTGAAAAACAGTTATATTCTAATTTGCTCCTATTGTCATTGCCCAACCCCACGAAATGGGGACGTTACTAGCTTATTACTTAGGTGTGGGACATTGAATTCTCCAAGAAATTCAGTGTTTCATAAATTTTCCACAAACTTTTAACATCAGTCAATTAATTTTTGGTAAAGGGTCTACTTAAAGAAAATCTTGAAGCTCTTAGAAAAATGTCAATTTCGGAAAGAAAACCAGCCATTGAATTGTTGTATAAATGATATCATAAATGCACACAAGGTCTGCCCCAAAAATAAGTGGAATGAAATTTTCCTGCCATCAAGGACGGCTCCAGTGGAGCAATTTGTGGAGGAAAAGGTGGTGGGAGGTCATGAAAAAGCACCGCGAATCTCTTTCGTTGCGTGCGACACGTTATAATGTGTGGACCGCTGCTAGTCAGTACCCCTGTTTGAGTATTGAATCTCGATTTCACGATGCTACGTTCCATTGAGCAACGATACGTTAAATATTTTATGTTATATATAATGCATATATATCATATATATATATATGTATGTATATTTATTTATTTATTATATATATTCATCAATATCAAATATATATGAATATAAATTGTCGCAGATTATATGATATAATTGTATCAAGTCAAAAAGGGGAGAATTTTTCCACAATGATCTCAATTTGTTATAAATTTTATTTATAACTAGAGACGCCAATGAAAATCTGTCAATTTTTTTTCTTCGGAGAGTGACTTCAGTCATACGTGTCCAAAAACTGGTGGAATTTAATTCATGGAAATCTAAGTTTAACTGAAAATTATGTTGTTTAAAATGTTGACATCTTAATAAGATTATTTCTAAGAGAATGTTCTTATTGTTGGTCAAGCAAGGAGGAGAATAGGGATAAAAGTATCCAGACCCTAGGTTATGCTCTAATATTTTGTCAATCTTCCATCATTTGTGAATCTAATAGTAAATTTTAGCTATTCTGAAAAAAAAGTAAAATATAATCCTATTAGTTTATCATCTGGATTTATATCCTTAAGTATTAACGCCAAAAATACCTCACATTATAATCCTTTGAATCAACTAAAAAATGCGTCTGAGCTAAAAGTTCAGCTATTTTGCGTTATTCGCTGAGTTTTGCTTCTTTGCAATGCTTTGAATAGATAATGAAGAAGAACGTTAGATTACATTTTTACGAATGAGTTTCTTATGCAAAATAATATTTTTCTAGTTTTAGGAAATAGTAGCCTCCATTGATATTGTTAATAAAAGTTGGAAATTGTCTTTCGGCATTACTAATACTGTAAGACAATTTCAAATTAATTATTTATCAATAATGAATAAAATTTATTTCATTCTATTCGTAATTTTCTTCCCAATTTAACGTTTGCTAGCGGAAATGTTTTGGTGATTGGGCAGTACGTCTCTTCCGATTGCCATGAAATTTTTCCCTGTATTAGCATGTATTAATTTCTCCAAGTCCACGGTGTCCCGTCAATTTGTTTTCCAAGGTTCATGGCAAAGAAATAATGAAGTCATGATCTCAATAGGAGCACTAGTGAGCGGTTTAAATACAACTTATCTCTCCTTTCTCCTAACACTATCCACACCGACCCACCTTCCGCTCGCACCTGACGAGTCTGAGAGAAAATTGTGGTTGCAGACAAACCTTCTATCCCTTAATTCCTATTTTTTCCCCACATATTACTTAATTTTATCCATACATAAATTCCAACTGATATCTTTTTAAATCCCCTGGCATTTTTCATGCATGCTCATGCCTTTTGTGTTATTTAAACTAATTGCTTGGGATGATTAATCCATGTCTTCTGCAGAACTCTCTAGCTATTTCCCTGTAATCATTCCATGTTTCTAAAGCGTAGTCCCCAACCTTAATATCAACTCTCCCTTCACCTACCGTTGCATTCCAATCTACAGTCCCTATCAAATACATTCTCCCGGAGAAAATTGAAATAATTTCCTCAAAATGACTATGATATAACCTATCGATTTCTTTCTTAGCACAGCTTCCTGGTTTCACGTAGTCCTGATCAATGATCAAGTTTGTTGTATCAGTTTTGATTTCTACTAGAAATATTCTATCAGTCACCTGCTCAATGTTTCCTACGTCTTTTCTTACATTTTTGTTTAATAATATTGCCACTCCTCGCTCGCTCTCTTCTTCTCCGTTTTACATTAAAATATACATGACTAATTCTCTAATATTGCCAATCTTTTAGCAATTTCACGACACTTTAATGCTCTTCAATCTTTTTTAGCACTAAATTTGACGGCTTGGGGGGTTAGAAGGAAGAAAAATAATCCCTATAAAGCGTTTGAATTGAAATAGAAGAACTTTTAATCGATGAAATACCTTTGAGCTGGATTCTATTCGGTGTCAAGGGGGTGCAAGCAGGGAGGGAAAGTCTTACAAATAACTACACCTTGTGAGACTTTCTCCTTTGGTCAAATTGGTGGTGAAAACTGCTCAATATCGGAATTTAAAGTGGCCTATTACAGCAAGTCTCAATTAGTCGGGGGAAATACCGATAAATATCATGGGAGCTCCGCATGGGGGCTGGCCTTAATTTCTACCTCATGTCAAATTAGTTCCGCTTGAACATAACAAACGTCTGCATGCATTTTTCAATTTTTTGGACCCAAGTAAATTGTGGAGATTGATAAGGTACATACCCACCACATTAAAAGTAATGCGACTAGTAAAATAAGTGAATTTCTGAGTAAAATTCAATTGGGTGACTGGAAAGGGCTGGAGGAAGAGTAAAAAGCAAATATAGTATATTGAAATAGAAATATAAAATGAGTATTAACAACGAATGAAGCCAAAGAGGTGAATTTGGGAATAATAACTATTATCTCACTAAAGTCAAACATTTGAAAAGTATTTTTTATCAAAAGATGATTGCTTTTAAATAATATCCAGACATTACCACTTGAGCCTACATGATGCCCAGTTTTCGTGTGAAATTCATCGAACACTTGCTTGATAGGCAAGGCACACTTAAGCACTCAGTGCCAACGTGAAGACAAGCACTGATGGTGGAAAGCCGTACCCTTCCCCTCCCATGCTTACTTGTTCGTTAGTTTCCCCAGACGTTCATTTTATTTTCGCACCTCTTCTCCATGCCCCCATCTAATCTACGCTTATAATCCCGCATAATGATCAAATTTCAGAGCCATACAATATTAAGCTCAATATGAAATTTGTACTAGCTTTTCTTAATATCAATATTTAAGGTTCCTCTCCATGAACTAAAATCTTGACGTAATGGAAGGCCTGGGAGATTATGGTTACCTCCATACAAGTTTTGTTGGGAACAATGATATTTTCTCCTGTTAGGGTCACACATAACACACAGATCAAAGGGTAGGAGCCAGGGGAAAGATGGTCCGGGCAGTGTCTATTCCTCAGTGGGGATGCTGAAAAGATATCTCTCTTAGATCTCATAGATATCTGGCCATTTGAGAGAAGTTTTCATATTGAAGACACAATTAAGAAAGGTGACGAGAAGCTACTTCAATTATTTCTCCCAAAACTTTTAGGATAGATACGATAATGAAAATGAGTCTTGGCAAATATGGGACTCGATCCCACTGACCTTGGGTCACGCTACGCAGCGAGAGAGGCAAGATTCATCGCACGTAATACTTGAAAAAAAATAGAGCCAGCTGTACAGTAGGTATTAAAGGGAACTAAACTAGGTAAAATTGGGACTAGAAATGTTGGGATAGTGAGGATATGGAAAAATAAGAAAAGATGTAGCGAGATATGTGGAAAGGAAATATAAATATTTTAGAGCTGTTCAAGGTGGAAGGAAATCGGGAATGACTAGAGCGCTAGTTATGTAGTACGTAATATAAAACGGGGAAGAAAAGAGACAGCGAGGAGCGGTAATATTGCTTTGCAAAAACTTAGGGAAAACGTAGGAAACATTGAGAAAGCGACTGATAGAATAGTGTTTGTAGGAGTCAGAGATGAACTGACACACTTATTCGTTGTTTAGGTCTACATGAAACCAAGTAATCATAGTGTGGAATAAATCGATAGGGTATATCAGAGGAATTAGAGGTTATTATCAGAGGTATATTAGAGGAAATATCTCAAGTGTTCCTGGAAGGATATATTTGATAGAGATTGGAATGCGACGGTAGGAGATGAAAGAGATGGGTAGTGAGGTTGCGGACAAAACATTTATTAGTGATAACAGGATGCCTGCAAAATAAAAACCGTCAAATTCAAATTCAATCGGTAATTGGTATGTGATAAATATAATGGCTGCTCTTAATAAATAAATTACAATTCTTGTTATAATGATGATATTAGTTATTCACCCGAGCTTTTCCTGTTCTCTTCCTTGGAATTCAATTATAGTTCATTCTAAGTATAGCCTCATCAGTAATTTAGCTTTGTAAGAGTAGTATACTACGTACGTCTTCAGTATTAAACTGCTGCTTCAAATCCGTAGAGATGTTTGGCTGGCAAATAATTTTGTGAATGTCGAATTAGAAAAATTATTAGATAGGTTGTTTCGATGATTACATGTCATCAGTGAAAAATCCTGTTGGTATAAAGAACGATGCTACATAAACTGAGCCTGCTACTGTAAATGGTACTTTAAAGTATAATAATAGTGAAACTCCAATAGCCGTTGGCTATTGGAGTTTCACAATTATTATATATTACTAGCCGTAAGAGCTCATTTCTATCAATAGTACTTTAAAGTATTAATTTCCTTGTAAAATATAGAAATAAATATCTAGGGCTATTGTAAATAAAAACCCTTGTATAGCTTGGGTTTTGTTATTTTCTATTATTCCCGGTGCTAGCCTTCTGTAAAAGTGTGCAAAGAAAAATGAAAAAAAAGTACTTCGGTTGTCATAAAAAAGATCATTCCTCATCATTGTCCAATTATTATAGATGTTGTACGATGTCGTTTAATAGTTCTTTCACGAGAAATACCTCGCCATCGTTGCAATAATATTAATATCATAGATATTGTACTTAAAATAATAAAATGCGTTGAATAGAAGTGAAATCATTGCATTAACCCTATTAATAATGCTTGAACTCTAATGGCTCCTGTTAATGGTCAAGGTCTTTGACTATTAGGTAATATCTTGAGTTATTGAGTCATGAGTGATTTTGTGTCTTGACATCAGTTTATTAATTTAGGTACTTCCCTGAAATATAGTGTTTGGCAGGAATGCGAGGAAGTAAGATTGAATTTTTGCTACGGCGGATTCTAATCTAACAATAGAAGGGCTACCTGAGCGAAAATAAAAATAGTAATGGTTGAGAAAGATAAAAATGGTCCCGTGTTTCCTCAAAGGGTCAGTTACAAGTTTTTATATTGGGGTTTATATTTGCTGCCAGTTGCACTGCTAAAGTTCCCGGATTGACTATATATATGAGAGTTTCAATACAAATCATGAAAGATATTAAAACAGGGAGAGTACCTTATGGTAAAAGATGATCCAGTAAATGTTGAAAGTAACATGTTCATCCATGCACTTTAAATGTTATTCACAAAGGTAATGCTAAAGTTAGTTTAAATACTATGTAGCTTTTTCTTGTAAAAATGTTACGGAATAATCCTTAATAATGTGCTAGTAAAAGGTTTGATGCGGCGCGTGATGTTTTACGGTGCGGAAGCATGGTTGTTGAAGCAGGACGATATTGATAGCTTGATGTTTTTGATGTCTGTGTGGTGATTGATGGACAAAGTGAAATGGTCAGGAAGGGAAAAAATGAGGAAGATAAGCAAGGAGATTACTGTTTGGAGATATCGAAAGGAGGCAGGAAAGATGTATGCGGATCATTTTGATTGGCAATAGGATATTTAAGTCTTCGATAGAGGGTAGGAGGTTATTCGATCAAGGGAGGAGTTGGTACGAGATAAAAATGTTGCAAATAAAAAGACGTAGCAAGTATGAAGAATTATAGAGATAGCTTATTGCTGATGGCCTACAGGGTCGCACCCAAAAGTGGTAGGTTTGATTTTTTTACAAGAATTTTATTGACGATATACTTACATAGACTTAATAATCTTCAAAGTATGCTCCTTGAGCTGCTACACACTTAGTATAACGTTGCTCCCATTCCCCGTACGCCCGCTGGAAATTTTCCTTGGGGATGCCGTTGATGACCCACGTCGAAGCCTCTTGCGGGTGCGGCAACGTGGCAACGCCGTATTTGGCCAGGAGCTGTCTGACGACGAGCGCGCCATGGCAGAATTTTCGGCACCATCTTGGCGCACACCTTGCGCATGGCCAAATCCTGTGAAATAATGCGTTGGACGTTGGATGCAGACAGACCAAACTGGTCTGCAATTTCTTCACTGGTTAAGCGTCGGTCTGTGTTCAGCAGTGTCCTCACTCTGTCCACATTCGTGTCGGTTCTTGCCGTCGACGGCCGTCCGGAGGGATGGTCGTCTTCAACGAGCTCCCTACCCTCTTTAAACAACTTGTGCCACTCAAATACTGTGGAACGGCTTAAGGCAGTGTCCCCATAAGCCTGCTTGATCATAACGAGGGTCTCAGTTGCCGTCTTCCCGAGTTTCGCACAAAACTTCACGGAATAACGTTACTCTAAATTCAGATTCATTTTGTTTTTCGACGCGGACAAAAAACTTGCTTCACTAAAAACGGCGTCCTCACTCAACGACAGCCCGCAGGCGACTGAGATTGGTGTCGGTCTGTTGCTAAGAGCTCTCTCCATCTTACCCTGTCAGGCAGACCCCCCTCCATCGCTCCGTTCGCGCCAGAGAAAATCAGTCCTACCACTTTTGGGTGCGACCCTGTATTTGGAGTAATGTTAAATTGGTGTGTTGGGTGTTAGGTTGTCTTTTTTTTTTGGAGAGGCAAGGAAATGAAATATATATTTTTATAGACTATGTCCATCCAAGGTGTACCCTAATAAAGGGGAATAACAATAATAATATTTATCCTTTTCCTTTGTTATTTCTTCTGCAAAATGATACATTTTTTGAGAAAAAATTGAGAAATGAAATTTGAAATGATTTATTTTTAATTAAGTGTCATTTCTTTCCCATTGCTAAGATATTTTCCAAACCTGCACATATTTTTCAGCGCAATTTTCTGTGCTTAACTGGGTTCTTTAGTTAGTATACACATTACTAACCTCTTCAACAATCGTTCCTCTCTTTTCAATCTTGAATAACAGTTTAATTTAATTTGCTGATTTTTTATCTACCAACTTGCATCTCCTTTCATCTCTTGCTCTTTTTTCTTCCTTCGTCAATGACAGCGTTCCATTATAATACGAATAATAGGTATTAGTTAAAGAAGACCAATTTTTTATCCATTTAGCGGCGGTAATTGACTAATTTGTCTTAATACATGGTTTCTATAAGGATTGGGAAGATTTTCGAAAAATGTATTTATTTCAGATACTGCAAAAATGCTTTAAAGTCTCCAAAGTGCATCCCATGTGCGTCGACGCACTTTTCCCAGCGGCTTCCACGACTCGAAGGCTCCCTGGTAGGTTAATTGCGGAAGGTCCATAAGAGTACATGTGCCAACTTCATTGATGGCACTTAGCATCCCATGTTTTTGTCCTTCGAGGGAGAATTTACTTTTGGGAATAAGAAATTGTCTGTTGGTGCCAAATTGGGCCGCAAAGAGATTGATGAATCGTCGCGATGCCGTTGGAGAAGGTCTTTACAAGCAGACAATCAACTCTGCTCTTGGTCGTCTGTCCACATTCGGGAAAGGTTAAGCTACCAACCATCCTAGGGACTACCCCCAGGGACGACGGAAGCATCCCTTTGTTGAAGGAAAAAATCAAGCTCTCCCTCGACACTTTGCTGCCGGACGACCCATTAGACAACAAAGAGCATGAAAAAATCAGGATGGAATTTAAAATAATTTTGGAGTCTGAAAAACTTGATCCATTCACGGAAGAAGACGTTCTCCATGCAATTGGTCAGATTAAACCGAAAAAAGCACCTGGACATGACCAAATCCACGGCCTTGTTATCAAAAAACTTGTTACCACCATAACAAGTTTTCATTATTTACAATATTAATAATATTTACAACGATTGTCTGCTGCTATCATACTTCCCCGAAACTTGGAAATCAGGAACTCAACATGCAATTTTAAAATAAAAACAAAGACCATGCAGATTCCAGCTCTTTTTGTCCTCTCACACTCCTCCCTGACCTAGGAAAAATATTTGAAAGATTAATTAAAGAGAGAATACAAATAATTCGCGAGGACACGCTATATCATCCTAATCATTATGGTTTCAGAAAAACCCGAAGAATATCAGATGCAATCAAAGCCCTCTTAAATAATTTAAATAACCAAATTAGATATACATTAGTGGTTTTCATTGACAGAAAAGGTATATTTGACTGTTTGGTGGCCTTCTGTCCTCCAGGAACTTAAAACACTAAAAATTAGGTCGAACTTAACTAGACTCTTTTCAAATTAATTTACAAATAGACCGGTCGGGTAAAAATTGAAAACTATTTTAACAAAGAAAATCCTCACCAGGGGCTGCCCACAAGGTTCTGTTTTGGGTCCGTTATTGTGGAACGTTATTATTAACCAGGTCTTAAGGAAAGAATTCCCCATAGAATGTAGCCTAATAGCATTTGCCAATGATATGGCTTTGAAGCAAAGTGAAGAGCTAAAATTAGGCAGCTGACAAAAAGTAGTATTGGACAAATAGAACAAAAGGCAATAGTTAATTAATTGACAATTTCAACAAGCAAGACAGAATACATGGTCTTTAGAAAGAAAATCTCGAGGAACCCTACAGTTAAAATCTACAATAGCAATCCGTCGCACATCACCTTTTAAGTATTTGGGTATCGTTATAGACCAAAAATTAACTTATCAGGTCCACATTAATTTCATAGTCAGCAAAACCAAAAACATTTTTCAAGCTGCCCGTAGTTAATGCAAAACTAATTTTGGAGCGGACTTCCTTCAATTGATATACAAAGCTGTAGCAATACCCGTTGTTACCTACGGCTGTTCCATTTGGGGTCATAAGGTTAACTATAGCAGCATCTAAAAAAAACTTAGAGGAGCACCCGGAGATTACCGGACAACCACCTCTAAAATACGAGGTTATGGAGAGAATTAGCATAATCGAAGTCAAATCAGGCCAAGGCACAAAATACTTCAACTCCGAAATCGAGCACAGTCACGCCCTAAGCAAAAAACTGTTAAAAGAAATACTCAGGGATCAAACTCGTCAAAAATCAAATTCATCAGCGGAATAAAGACTGGCTGAATTCCGTTAAGCGTATTCACACTAAAGAGATATTCCCAGACGTCATTGAGAGACTAAAATAAAATTCAAGCTATCTAATAAAACGACGTAACTCCTATCAGGATATGGAAATTTTGGACACTACCACAATAAAAAAGGAAAATCAAGAATTAGCTATACAGTACCTGCCTAACAGAAGACCGCTAAGCAAATTCCAAAGAAACTGCGGGAGATGCCGCAACAGTAACTTTTAACAGAGTCATCCGCTAATATGCATTTCCATGCAACAATTTCAGAGTGTAAAAATCATTCGCCTTGACTGGGACTCGAACCCAGATCCCTCAATATCCGGTCGAGTGCTTTAGCCACTAAAGCTACCGGGGCACCCTCGTAAACTCTGAAATTTTGGCGCCGTTTGAGCCGGCATTGATCGTGACAGATTTTTTTGCCAGAATTTTCTGGCGAAACCCTCATTCAGAATAAGGTGTTTTCTTAGCTAGTATCAATCTTTTGGAAGAGTTAAAGTCTTTAGACTGGGCTGAGGTAGGTAATCCGGAATGTACATGTAGGTTTGAAATATACTTGGAAGGGTTATATAGGCGTTTGGAAGGAAGGGTGATGCCTGAAAGTTTCCAAACACAGCCATAGCAGAGTGCAATATTTTTGTCTCTATTAATTTGAATTCCTATATTTTCGACGATGTCCATTTATTCACCTTTCTTCACCTTTTGCAGTATTTTGGAGGTTGTTTTCAAATAGATTGATGAATTTGAACTTTGATTCGAAATCTTCTATCACCTATTGTGCCACTTTTTCCTAGTTATGAATGCTCTGTTGGTTGGGCCAATGCATATGGTCTCAATTAGTTTGGTAATTTTATTGGTTAATTCCTAATTATGAGAGTGAGTTACTATTACTGATGCACTTATTACCATTTATGATGCGCTTAGGCACTTTCGTTGTTTTTTTTAAATTTTATTTTAACTCACCAAACCATATACGTTGTAACAATACAAAACTATTTCGAATAAAATAAAATATCCTACTTTCTTTGGGATTGCCTTTCATTTTGGTTTTATATTCACTCATCGCTGAAATTTTTCTTCACTCATTAGAAACAAAACGCTTCAATTAAAAAAAAACATCTCATCAGACTGGCGGTAAAAGGTGGCTAGATTCTTTTTTGAAACTTCTGAATACACCGCATTTTAACTTTCTTAATTACGAAAAAGAGCCGAATATGAATAGTTAACTTCCTGTACCTGTTTATATCAATATAAGGACATAAACACAAGTTGTTTCTACGACAAGTTATCATAACAGACCATGTGATACCATCTCATTCTACACTTACTATATTACACATGAATACGCTGCAGGGTTATGAAGCGCGATGCGATACGCATATATAAAACGGAGGAAAATGCAGTTTTCATTAAAAAATATGGATACGTTCTCTTTTTCCCTAATTTCTAAGTAATTCTCCAGAGGTATTCTATTGCCTTTTTTACTTCATTTTTTTAACCCCATTTCTATCATACTACGAGAAATGGCATTCCGATTACAATAGTAGAAGTAAAAAAATATAATGGTCGCAAAAAGCTATACTATTATTACAGTCAATTTTAGCTTTTCTAACTCAACTCTTAAGTTCCATAATTGAGCGTGAATGCCGAAGAGTGTAATGCATACGACAACGAGCAAACTATTATCCTGTAAATCTTTTTACAAAAAGTGAAACTTCCGAAAATTTCTTTGATCATGTGTAAAACCAGCTCCTTTATATACGAAACCGTTGTTCTAACATGTTAACAATCAGTTTTATCACACCCGTTAACCATAGCTTTATATTCTTGGTGTATTAAATTGTTCCTAAAAATGTGGATAATATAATGAATCAAGATATTTACACTTGTGCATAATTACTAATTGAATTGTTATTTTTCAAGTTTTATCATGTCATATTACACAGTAGTCATTGATTTCCCATTAATTCTTGTGTAAATAATATATCATTGGCTTTTTAAATAGCATATGATAGCCCATTTAGCTCAGTAATCAATCCGAAGTTATATTTAATAGGCTGAGGAAGACCTATATTAATATCAAGTATGCTATAAGTATATGATATGTGAAGTATTCTCATCAGGACAAAGGTTCCTGATTGAATCTGAATATTATTTCACTAGAAAGAAAAACAATACATTTTTCATAAAATAATTCGGGAATTGAGATGCTTACGTCCTTAATTGCTTGACCCTGAGATCATAAAATATCGTCATCCTTAGAGGAACATTAGTTTGCAATCATATTATAAACCTAGTAGAATAAATTGGTCTGGAAGGCAGCAAGTAGAATTTGATGCCTTCTAGACCAATTTTTAGGTTTATGCCAGAATCCAATTCAGCAAGTGCTTGTAAATGGTGCTCAAGAATGGTGGAGGCTATGGGAGGGTAGGGATAGGTTACAGATTAAGGGACGGGAAATAATCACTTGCTATCTCAAATTAAGTCACTTGCACTCTTAGTTTCATATTCCCATTTATAAGCAGACTACCTAGAGTGACAGTGACTAAGTTGAAGATAACAGGTGTTTTGCCCTAATTCTCAAACTTTGCAACCTTCCCTTAACCCTTCCAATACCCCTTCTCCTCTCTCCAAATAAGTACCCAATACTCCAAACCCCATTGGCTTACCTCAAGAAGACTTTTTATTCCACAAGTTATGCATTTCGAATGTTAAAATGCACAGAGTACACCCAAAAATATATTGAAAACAAATTGAGATATGGAAAAATGCTTCTGATAAAGTTGGTAGGTTTCCAAGTAGGAATGATTGTGGTGCAATAACATTATTGTATATCGGGTCACCAGAGCCATTGCTCCATGGACAACAGCAATAAAAAATAACGTTCTCTCTTATTTTTCTTGACTATCCCAGACTGTAGGGGAAAAATACGATTGATATAAAGCATCCGACTCGAGTTCCCAACAAGTTTGAAACAATTTTAAATAGATCAATCTGTTGTTTTATTAATTAATTAATGTTATTAAAATGCCTTAACAACCAAAGTATTGAAAATCGATGTGAAGGCGTTTGAAGAACGAAGCATTTTTAAATCCTGGTGATGAAATATAGCAAAAAATTAATAGAGGTCCCATAGTTAAAAAACAAGTTTTTCCAATGCCAAAGGTCAAATTCCGTCAAGTTAATCATATTTATTTTAACGTTGTAAACTCGCTACATAAGTTTAATTTAAATTAAAAGCCAATAGACTCAAGAATGATGCCGAATTATTTAATAGTTTTATATTTTATGAAATGAACCTTTTTTTCATTTAATGCAATAATTGTTACTACCGATTTCAAATTTTTAAATGTGTATATCATTTGAAATTTTAATGAAGAAATATTTATCTAGTAAATAAACAACAATTCCGGCAGAGCTTATCCACTCTTAGTTCAGCTTCACAAAAAATTATTTTTCTTTTTCTCCTCTCAATATTTCCGGAAGTAAGGAACTGCTGGATCCATCGCTCGGAATATACTTTTATATCAAATATATTTTAAGCACCGTTAAGTATTGAAAATAATTTTTTGGGAGGCACACTCCAGCTAAAAGAAATAGGAACACCGGCTTAAGTGTTATCAGTGGACAAATTTTGCATGGAAAATAGCTCTTGAGTATTAAAATCTGTCCCTTTCTTCAATAATTAATGCATTTATTTTGTAACACCAGTGGAAAGGCTTTCGGTGTGTGAATTTTGGCTATTGCGGTGAATTTCTCTAAAAAAACGTGTTTTAACTATAATACAATAGTTCATTTCTTAATAATCCGAATTAATGAATCAAATCTTTGGAAGCAATATGACATTAGTATGTTTAATAGTAAGCTACATTAAAGTGATTAAAATATATTTTAGATCTCAGCAAAAACAAATAAACATCGTCTTTTCTTATTAGAATATTATTTATGCGTATAGATGTATCCAAACGTTAAAAACTTTAATAACTCTGTATCCCGTTATGACAGGAGAAACTGTGCCAACTTACCCGCAACCAAAAAAGATAGCAGGAAAAGATAATTATGGCAAATTATTTTGAGTGCCTGTCACGTTAATTGGACATACTTTTATTTCTCTTCTTTCTTGTTGACGATAGTGCTGACACAGTTCCTCTATCTATCACAAAATACTGATAGTATCGCTATTAATTTTATTCAAATTCCGGATCTATAGGAGTTTTGCGAACTCTGGTGCGCTTTTTTATTTGCTTCGCTCAATTTTTGGCGACATAGTAAAACTACAGGTGGTTTAAGTAAATTCCTCAATACTATTTATTTGCTCAAATAACTATTGCGATCGTTATGCATATGTATCCGTCATGCTAATTTGTCCTTGAGAATTAATTTATGAGAATCCAATTGTCTATTTATGCCCGTATCTTATTTAATTTTTTCTTTCACTTTATTTAAGAAAAATAACTTGATAAGAGAATAATCTGTACAAATTCTAAATGCTAAAATATATTTTCTGTTTTATGTCAAATTTTCAAGCATATAATACTATAACAGAAATATTATTACAAACATTAAGCATATAGGCTTCTTGTATAAAATAGGATATTTTAATAATAATATCTTAGTATTTAGGAGTTGTAATATATAATCCAGTAAAGAAATACAGTTTAACGTATCTTTTGGTCGTTTTCAGAAGTATTTCCTAAATAACTTCACATCAGGGATAAAAAGAATTTCATGTAAGATTTTACAATTTTTCTGTTGGTTAAAACGTAAAATTTAACAGTGTGTGAAACGTCAACTTTCTCTGTTTTTCTCCATAAGTTCTACATATTTTATACGGTGTATTACTGGTGTATGGACATATCTGGGCTGCAAAAACCCTGGCAGATCTAGGTAATAATTAGGTTTCCTCGATAGCTCAAGTGGTTAGAGCATCGGACCGTCATGTCGAAAGATCCGATGTTCAAGTCCCGCTCAAGGGAACATTTTTGCACAAGTGATCTGCTCGATTCCGCCTTCTCCACCTCACCTGTATTCGTTCTTTATACGTGTCCCTATCCCTTTGCCTAATATCTATTTTTATATGAATGAATTTTTACTCGCCATATGGCGAGATTTCGTGTTTGAATGTGTACATATATATATTTATTCAATATCTTCGAAATAGGACGCTGATTAACGACGCACTAATATTTAAAAACACTGACGTAGATTTTTAAAACATAGAAACTCAATGAAAGGTAACTTACATGTGTAGGTTTTGCACATGTAAGTTTCCTTACATGTGGTACAAATTCAAGTGTTCTTTCTTTATGTTTCTATGTTTCAAAAACCTATATAAGTGTTTTTATGTATTAATATGTATGTAATTAATTTTCTGCTTTGTTGATCGCAATGGTAATACTCAGAAACAAATATGAAAAATATTTCCCGTCAATATATCTTATGATACTGACGTAATCTTCCCTTTTGTGTCAAATTGGTACCCCGTTAGCCTTTTTGTGATTTCAATCAAGTAATTGGAGTTATGGAGGGCTTGGTTAGTAAGCTAAGGGTGTACGAGATTATATTTTAGGTTTATTAGAAGTTAAAAACTTGCACATACGTTATAGTGATGAGCCCAGTATTGCAATACTTCAACCGTTTTAATTGATTTTACATATACTTAAGGATATGGTTTAGAATTTATTCAATAATTGCTCTCAAAATATCACCTGGTGATTTACCATCCCCCATTTGGCTCCTTGAGAAAGCGTGGATTACTTGCAAAAGATGTTCATGAATTTGTTTCACACCTTTGGAGCTCTTGGCTCCCTTGATGACAACGGGAGCATTCCTTAAGTCCCATTTTATATTAGAGCTTTTTTTCACTTTACAATGGTTGAAATCTAAAGTAGATTTGCATCCAGCTGCAACAAGAAAAGTTTATATAAAAATTTGCTCGTTTGCTGCCTTTAAAGCAGAAAAAAATTTTAATTGATACTTAAATTTTTTCAAGTCAGTCGCATCACCAATCACGAAAATCTCTGCTTAAAAAATAGGCCAGTGTCAAAGAAAACGAAGACAAATTCCAATATTTCGAGTCACTTAAGTGGAGATATATCTGAACTTGTCTATCTAAGACTTTTCCTCTAAAAAATATCAAAGAATTTAAGCTGCTGTTAAGCTTCCAAATGCCGAAATTTCGGTGCAAAACTTTATGTTTAAAGTAGACTTTTTCCTTGTGAACTATGGTGACGTCTATGTTTACTTGTGGCATGGAATGTACGGTAATCCGTTCCAAGACCATATTTTCCATAATATTCTTAAAAATAAATATTTTTTGAGATAGAGATAGAGAGAAAGAAATTGAGGGAAAACAGGTGCCCGGTTAAGACGGTAGATGCCCCAGTCTAGATGAAATTTGTGTACTGTAAGTTTTCTTGATTTAGATTTAAGATAAAATTTAGATGGATGATTATTGCTACAGAAATTTTTACATACTTTAATTACGAAAAAAATTTATGGACCTATATAACCATTAAAATAAATTTCAGGAAATAAAACTTGATTTATATATGCTTAGACTCAATCAAGGGAGTTCTTAGAGGAAACATAAGACGTATGCTTGACTTTGTGCTTGATATTTATTTTAAAAATAAATGCAGAGATAACACGTAAATGGAATTATTTTTGAGTGATAAACCTTCCAATTCTATGTGACATTTATGCCAATAGACTTAAATGTTTTCTAGTATACTTAATATACCAATCAGTAAGTTTTATTCACGTACTTATATAACAATAAAATATCTTGAACACTAGTAATTCTAACCTTAATGGGGGTATGTACTGGATTTTGGAATATTAAAGGGCGTGTACTTCAAAGTCTGTTTGAATATACGTTCTGTTTTTCATTTGAAATATCGATATACACAACTAAGAAGTAAAGCCTGTAAAGAGTGTAAATAACCAAAAAGGGTAAGGACGTAGCCAGCGCGTGATCGAATTCGTCAATAATTAGCAAAATATATTATGATAAGTATTATATAAAATATGCGAATATTGTTCATCCATCAAGTGTCACCGATTACAAAGGAAAGTCCGTTCATAAACGCTTATACCAACGTTTTTTTATATGACTTTTTTATGCTTACTCGTACAAAATCCGAATCTTCACAATTCTAATTCCTTTATAAGAGTACTTTTAGGAGATTATAGGATGCCTGCAAAAGCCTGCCAGAGCTTCTTGTTATCGCCTGATATAAGGGAAATTCCGTACGATAAGCTGCAATTCCAACAGGTACTGCGGCTAATGACTTGTCAAAGTAAGGAAAATATTTGTTTTTTCTCAAGGCGTGAATGAGATAGGTCTTTTTTATTTTGCATTGATAAATATTATCATTATTACTGCCATTGTCATTTATTAAACTTCGCTCTGATGCACTTATTTTTATGTAAATATTCCAGCTGTTAATATATTTCTTTTGTAAAACAATTAACTGCTTTTAATATTTTAACCCACAATATACATTTTTCTTAAAGCGCACGGGCTTCTGGCATAAAATGCCATCAAAATGTGTTTGTTTATATTTGCATGCCAGTTGCCCATTCCCCATAGCTACCCGGAAATGTCTTGCCTTTTGTGTCCATTTAAATGTATTAGGTGGTAAAAGTCATTTATAATTTGAAAAAGGAAAATTTTTAATGAAATTCATTTCCAATAATTCATACTGTGCTTTACCAGTAATTGCATTAGTAACAAATATATTTATGATATTTAATATTTACTTCCCTGATTTCTCAATTTCCCATTTCAAAGTAATTTATGCATTATCAAAATGAAATTTAAACAATTTAATCTACTGTTCATTTATTCAACAAAGAAAAAATATACTCCGATTGAAACTTTTGCTAAATAAATGGGGGAAGATTGTATCTTTAAATTTACACAAAACAGACAGAAATTAATATCCTTCCTTTAAATAATAAACGTCATTTCAGTCCCGAAATTTCTGGGTTTATATCTGCTCAATGCTGGGGTCTCGGGAATCGATATTTCAGGATAACGGGATTGCATTCCCTAAGTATGAGGATATAAAGGTCATTCAGAGCCGGGGAATGTTAAATTCGAAATATAATAACGTTATAAAATGCCAAAAAACAGTCAAAATAGGTTCTGTGATAATGGTAACAAAAGGTAGAGGATTAGTTCAGAAGGGGTAGAGAAATGCCCTTGCAAAATGTTTGGGAAAAGGAGAATTTCTGTAACCTAAATGTAACATGAAGAGTAAATTATCAGGCAAGAAGAAATAAATAGTCAATCCTCATTTTCACCCTGAAAAAATCTGAGACCTGATAGCCCAGTGATAGAGCGCTGGGATACTGATCGGTAGGCCCACGATAGAGTCTCTGGTTCGCATTTGCCTACCCCCATTTCTGCAAAGCCATGCCATATTTTGCGCGTCAGATCTTCCCTGGAAACCACAGGTGACACCGAGAAAGGGTGTGGCTCCCGCAGCCTAATCTATGAGTTTCACGTTGAGCTTAGCACTAGAAAAGGTCTATCCTCTTCTATCAAACCGAACTTTTGGTTTAACACTTTTTTCCTAATGATGTCACATCACATAGGAGATACTTGGGTATTTGAAAAAAATTAATAAGCATGGAGCGTCCTTTTGCTAGATATATCGTTAGGAAAATATTATTACTGAATATATCCAAGGTGTATAGTTGGTTTGATAAAATGAAGGATAACTGCAATGATAGTGAGCTCTAACCGCATGACGTATTGACGAGTATTAGTCCATAAGTAAATTATTGTGCATTGTTTTCTATTACTTGGTACAAGCAAAATCGCTGAAGTTCGTGAAATATCTCTAAAATTATTCGCATCTAAAGTTTGAGGATTCATGTACACATAGGCATTTCTTAAGTACTAAAAATAATTTCAAAATTATTTTAACGACAGTTTTGGCTTAGTTTCACGGAATAAAATAAATTATTTTAATTTATTCTTCATATTCTAAATCGAGGATTCATCGGTTCAATTCAATATATCTTTTGGTAAATACCTGTATTACTGAGCTTTCCTCGTAATACTGGTGTATTACGCAGTTGATGAAAAGCTACCAAGCAGCGCTTTTCAAAACTCCTGACTGTTGTGTCAGTTTTAAGAAAATAATTTAATTCTTTATTTATTCTTTTTTCGCTCGGACTCAATTTTTAGTTCCCTCTTAAGTAAAAGCGATCTCTCTACTTCCAGCTGCTAAATCATTTCTTCTTTTTGATACGAAAGCCATTGTACTACGGCATGCGATTTATTATTCCATAATATCACCAATTTTAATCTTCAATTCATTAGATTTATATAATTTTTCAATTTCGGGGAATCTGATTAAATAAACTAAAATACATATTACTCATATGGAAATTTTAATGTTCTGTCACATCTATGCTGAAGAAGGTATGCAAAATAGATAGGTACAGTAAGTGTTAAAACGTAGGTATTAGGACAAACAGAATAGATTCTGAAAATATATCATCGCCCGAAATGTGTTTCACTTAATATTAATCGTATAGTATGTTTTCAATGATAATTTGTTATCTTTTATGCTCCCAATTTATTAAATAAAGTAAAATTCGTCCTGTTGACTATTTATGAAATGTTAACTTAGATATGGTAGCATGATATAATTAAATTAAAAGTATAACTGAGCCATGCAGATCAATTTCGAGAACCTCCCAAGATTTTTACACAAGGAACAAATTCTTTGGGCCTCAAAATGCTACAGTAAAATTTTCCTGAATTTATTTTTAAGATGTAAGTATTGTTGAAATTGTGTCAGAATCTCATTGTGATACTAATCAATTCTTGACCTATCAATTGACATATGAGTGATATCTAAAATTATAAATTTCGAATCAAGTACTCGTGGTGAAATTGTATATGTATTTCTTGATCTTTTTCATCGTTTTCAACACTCGGGAGCTATTTTCATGGTAAACTAAAATCGTTTGGTGCAATCAGTTGTTATCTCCTCAGAAACAATTTTTCAATTACAGAGCTGTCTTGGAAAAATTGCCTACCATGTCTGTCACTTATTTTTCCAGACTCAGCGGGAAAATATCGGCCTGATACGATCCCCGTATTTTACACTTCATTTTTGAAAACACCTTACCATTTCAATTATGTATTATTTCTTATTATCAGATCTAGGATTTCAAACTAATTTAGCATTCGCTAATCAGAATGCAAGCTATGCTTCTTTTAAAGTATGAATCAATGTATTAGAAAAACCTATAGAAATATTTCATCATTTTTTGTTTCTGCAGGCCTGTAAAAACACACACTTTTACTATGGCTTGAAAATAAATGACACTTTTGTCAGCAAATGTGATAAAAGGAGTTTTTGTTTCATGAAGAGCTTAATATTTTACTAGTGCCCTCATAAATGTCTTCAATACCTCAAAATTGATATGCAGAGGATAGAAAAACGTATTCTTATATTTAGCGAATGGTTTAAAGGCCACTCTAATTTTTCCTGGAATTAAGGCACGTGCATGTCTTTGAGACCACTCTCTCTGCACGTAATTTTCTTTTATCTGATGTGCGTAGAAAAAATATATCTTTGTATAATATTATAACATACCAAGAAAAAAATTTTAAAATATTTAATCCCTATACTGACTCCTGTCATAGTCAAAGCTTTGAAGGAAAATGGCCATAATTTCAAGGGCCACTTTCATGGTAACCTAGTTCGAGTCGTAAGCGATCACACCAAAAGGATTCATGCTGCCATTCTGAAATAGAATTGTCTTAAAACTGAGTTTGGAGGAATCTGTATCTGACACTTTGGAGGGTTCTGCGCATAGCCTAGTAAATCAAACAAACCAATTAACTAATAGCAATTAACAATATCGTCGATGGAATTATGTACATAATATGAGTAGTCCCAAAACACTGCCGAAGAGATAGTATACCTGTATGCAAAAACAGCCGACAGAGAGAAAATATATGAACCCAGGATTTATAAAAGAGAAAAAAAAGGCAAGAAAAAAATAGAAATTAAATGTAAAATGAAATAAAAAAGAGAAAGAAACTTTGTACAGGGATGTTGAAAAAACTTTGACTGAGGAGCATTCAATTGTAAATTTTAGAGCAATTAGAAAATATATCATTTTACTATCTGAAAGTGGAACAATGGATAAATATGCAATGCAGTTTACGACCAGCCTCAAAGGAGAGCACCTAAAGCGGGCAGTTGATTATGATACGTGCCCAAAAGGTAAACCTCACTGTGACTGGGCTCCGTCTTTTCTCTTTTATATCTTTACTCATAAAATAACCAGAAATGACGTGACAAACGTTTTTTGAATATAAAATATCATCTCATACTTTTATTCATGAAAATTTGATTATCTTACATCAACCTTAGAAGGAGGGGTGGCAGAGAGAATAGACGATTCGGGTACTCACTTGAGGGTCCGGGTTTTAATTCGTTGTTATTTTAAACCCCTAAAGCTTCACCCAAATCGTAATTTTTGCTAAGCACTCTTTCTTGTCAAACTCCTGGTGGCAAAAAGAAAGTACGAACAGGACCTAGCGTAACTGGGCCATGACCCTTTACGTTCCATACACATGTTATAGGGTTTGAAAAATAGACTCTCACCTTTAAACCAATCTTTGGGTTAATAACTACTAATTACATTCTGATCTCGTAGTTATAACGGGATATACACATCTACACAATACCCCGCAAACCACAACAATGGCGTGTGGCGGGGGGTGTTTGGTCACCACCCGTAAAAAGGAACAATACTACTTGCAAAAACAACATGAAAAACTACACCCACAGCGCGCACACTCATGCAAAAAACCCTTCATCCAACACTTATGCAAACACACACCTTAAACCAACCAACAACTACACCCCAGGATGCAGCACGAAAGCCATCCAACAACACGTAAGCCAGTACACAACAAGTAAAAATGCGAAACTCTACTCCGGGATCAGTTTGACTATAAATTGACTGATGATTGGGACAAACCATTGCCAAAAATTCTCATTTAATCCGTTCAATGTTTTCAAATTCCAAGGAATCATCCTTTAACATAAGTAATTTCTACAAAGCTACATTTTTTTGGTCTTGTCTGGTAGTTTTAAAGAGACTGGTTTAAATTTGGGGACATTAGAGTTTACTGGCTGGTAATATTGGAGCGATATGATGAAATAACCTGTTTTTGAATAGGCGTCTCATCAGGGAAAACAACCATTTTTCATAAAAAGCTAAAATTGTTCAGCTCATGTCATTAATTAAGCACGAAAGATCAAAAAGTCGGAAAAAACATAAATTAATACCCCAATAACTCCAATATTTCGATGGCCCCAGCCAAGTTCTTCAGATTACAGGGAATCACAGGGATGACAGGTGTTTTTAATCATCTTTACAATTTGTGCTATAATTTAAGGCAAATGTGCATCAAGAATAAGTGAACGCCATTAAGGTTATATCTGTACAATACTATATATTAATATTATTGGGTAATCCATCGGTTAAGATCGGTTTTGGGTGGACATAACTATTAAATAAATATTTAGCTCCTCCTGAAAAAACACAGCCCAAATTCCTACTCTAAAAGAGGCCCCTCTTCACCTATTTGTATTTACACCCTCCCTAAATCCCGTCCAAAATCCCTATCCTCTTCCTGGCCCTTCCTTGCTCGTCTAACCCTTTCCCCCTTTCACACTCTTCAAACACGCCACTGCCGAACAATATACTTATCATCCAATTTTCATGCTTCCTTATGATTTCTTTCAACAATTTCCCTTCCTCTTTCTCATACCTAGCACCTCCTCATGTGTTTCCTTTTTGTCAATTTTATCATCTCCATCCTTCTCCACGTCTATATTTCAAAAACCTGCAATCTACGTCTATCATCCTCCCTCAGTGACCATGTTTTCGTGCCGTACATAACTACGCTCCATATCAAAGTTTAACGAATCTGATCTCAGCATCCTTACACAACTTTCCTGTCATCAACTCCCTTCTCCTTATAAAAACCTCTTTCCCAAGTGCAATTCTTCCCTTGCGTCCCTACTACTTTGACCATGTTAATACAAAACACTTCCGTAATAAGTAAGCTATTCCACCAACTCTAGTTTTTGCCCTCCTGTTATACATTTTACCTTAGCCTTTTTCCTTCTATAAAATGGAAAAATATTTGTTTTATTAATATTGATTCACATTTCATATTTATCGCACTGAATTTTCAATTCACTACGCAATGCTTGCAACCCCTTGGCTGACTGAGAATCGAGAGCTTGGTCATCAGCATCCCTAACTTATTTTACGAATTCCCCACAGAATTTCATGCCTATCTCCAGTTCTTACCATGCCTCTTTATCTTTTTCTCTACATATATTTTGAACAGCACCAGTGATCAATGCATACATAATACCACGTAAGGTGCCGCAGGGGCGTATTCCGGGGGGTGGTAGGTCACCAACCATAAAAGAGAAAAAAAAGCAAGCAAAACCTACATATTCATGCAAACCTACACGTAGAGAGGGGTATTCATTCATGAATCAACATGCACACGCATATATATATATATATATATATATATATATATATATATATATATATATATATAATATATAGCAAAAGAAGCATGGTGGAAGACGCAGTGTGAGGATATGGAAAGTCTGCAGAGGAAGGGTGAAATCGGTGCGCTGTACAGCAAAGTTAAATCGTTATCGGGAAGTAAGAAAGGGAGAGCTATGCTAACAGTTAGATATAAGGCGGGTAAGGTAATAGTTGACGCAGGAAAAATCCAAGAGAGATGGAAGGAGTACATACAAGAACTGTATAGTAAAGAACTCAGACCAACAAAGTTAGACATTGAAAAAGAAAATGACGTAGAGGAAGATAGCTTAGGTCCAGGCATACTAGACAATGAGATAGATAGGGCATTAAGGGAGATGAAACTAAATAAGGCCGTGGGGGTAGATAACATTCCCGTGGAACTTTTAAAATGCTTAGGAAAATGTGGGAGGAAGAGGCTATATGGGCTGATCCGTAGTATTTATGAGGAGGGAATCTGGCCGGAAGACTTTGTGAGATCAGTTTTAGTTCCTATTCCGAAAAAGGTAAAGGCCGCGTCATGTGAGGACTATAGGACAATTAGTTTGATATCCCACGCAGCTAAAGTTGTTCTCAGGATCATAAACAAAAGGATAGAGAGTAGGGCAAATGATTACTTAGGGGATGATCAGTTTGGGTTTAGGAAGGGGAGAGGTACGCGTGATGCCATTACAGTAATGAGATTATTAAACGAGAGGAATATAGAACACAACCAGGAGGTATTTGCCTGTTTCGTAGATTTCGTAAAAGCGTTTGATAGAGTGAATTGGGAAAAACTAATGAGTATATTGCAGAAAATAGGAATAGATTGGAGGGAAAGGAGGCTAATCCGCAACCTGTACATGTCTCAGACTGCTCAGGTGCGGGTGGGAAACGGGGAGTCCGGATGGGCAAAGCTAGGAAGGGGTGTAAGGCAGGGTTGCCCATTATCACCGTTGCTGTTCAACCTGTATGCAGAGGAAATGATCAAAGAGGCTTGGGAAGAACTCGAGGTAGGAATGAAAGTGGGCGGGGAATTCGTAAAATCAGTTAGGTTTGCTGATGACCAAGCTTTAGTTTGTCAGTCAGCCAAGGGGCTGCAAGCATTGCTGAGTGAATTGGAAATTCAGTGCGACAGGTATGGGATGAGAATCAACATTAATAAAACAAAGGTTAAGCGATTTTCTAGAAAGAAAAAGCCCAAGCTTAACATTAAAATAGGAGGGCAAAAACTAGAGCAGGTAGAACAGTTTACATATCTCGGTAGTGTCTTGGACCAACACGGTCAAAGTAGTAGGGACGTAAGGAGAAGAATTGCGCTAGGCAAAGAGGCCTTCACAAGGAGGAGGGAGTTGATGACAGGGACTTTGAGTAAGGGTGTTAAGAAAAGACTCGTAAAAACTTTGATATGGAGCGTAGCTATGTACGGTGCGGAAACGTGGTCAATGAAGCAGGAGGATAGACGTAGATTGGAGGCTTTTCAAATGTGGTTGTGGAGAAGAATGGAGGAGGTGAAATGGACAGAGAAGAAAACAAATGAGGAAGTACTTGGTATGGTGGGCGAAGAGAGGTGTTTGTTGGGAGCAATCCTATGGAGGCAGGAAAAGTGGATGAAGGGGGTGTTGACCGGCAGTGAGATGTTGAAAACTGTGATAGAGGGTAGAATGTTGGGCAAAAGAGGAAAGGGAAGGAACAGGATGGGGATGTTGTACGGGATGAACGGAGGAAGAAAGTACTCAGATGAAGAGGGACCTGATATAGAGTAGGATGATGGATTTTGTGTTTTGTTAGGAGTAATAAAATATTTGTTTGGTAGTTGTGTCCATCCAAAAACCTACCTTAACCGGGGTAGATTACCTTAAATACTACCTTGATCAAAAAGTTCCCGGAATTTATTCAGAAAATTAAAAATACAAGTTTATTCATCTAAATCTATATTGTCCCCTTCAAAGTAATCCCCATCGACTGCAACACACTTATGCCAGCGCTTGATCCAATCCTCGAAACATTTTTTATATTCGGTTTTCGGTATGTCCATCAGTGCTTCCTGCGATTTTTCCATTACTTCCTCTCGGCTGCTAAAACGCGTTCCCCGTAATGGTTTTTTAACTCGATTGAACAGAAAGAAGTCACAGGGAGCCAAATCAGGTGAATTCGGTGGCTGTTGGATGGTATTTGTTGCATTTTTCGTCAAAAAATTACGAATAATGATAGCACTGTGCGACGGTGCGTTATCATGGTGCAAAATCCACGAGTTTTCTGCCCACATTTCTGGTCTCTTTCGGCGAATTGCTTCACGCAAACGTCTCATAACGCCCAAATAATACTCTTTGTTTACTGTCTGGCCTTCTGGCAAAAATTCATGATGCACTACACCGTTGTAATCCATGAAAACCGTCAGCATTGCCTTCTTTTTTGACTGAAAACGACGTGGTTTTTTTGGTCTCGGCTCATTTGGTGAACGCCATTCACTTGCCTGATGTCTGGATTGCGTGTCGTACTCATAAACCCACGTCTCGTCTCCAGTAATGATCCTTTTGATGAATGTGGGATCGGATTCAGCCTCGCAAATCATGTCTTTTGCGACGTCAACACGGTCTCTTTTTTGCATGAAATTGAGGTCTTTTGGCACTTTAACTTTGCTGCTACACGACGGAAACCCAAATCATTAACCACAATGTCTTGGGCGGACCCATAGGCAATGTTCAAGTCCTCCGCTATTTCTCTGATGGTTAATTTGCGGTTATTGACCAACATTTCTTTTACTTTATCAATTTTTTCACCGACTTTCGATGTCGATAGTCTGCCACTGCGTTCATCATCTTCGATTGACTCACGACCACTTCTGAACCGCTCGTGCCACTGGTAAACGACCGTTTTTCAGAGAATCGTTGCCGAAACACTTTTCCAACATTTCCAACGTCCGTGTGCCACTAAATCCGTTTTTTACGCAAAATTTAATACAAGTTCGTTGTTGCAAATTTAAATCCATTTCTGCAATTGTAAAAAATCGCCAACACACACAGAGATAGATGTACTCTTGGCTACGTAAGTTTTGCAAATGTCAAGTTATGACACTAAGATTTAAAGGGAATATCAACAACAGATGTACCAATTTAACAAAAAAAAACAGAACTCAAATCGGAACGATGGGAGCGCCACACGGTGGTTATTCCGGGAACTTTTTGATCGTAGTAGTATGTATATATATATATATATATATATATATATATATATATATATATATATATTTATATATTTGGTAAAATCTGTCTAAAAGCTTGAAAATTAGAATTGAGAAGCAAAAAAGGGAAATTCTTCAATTGCATGGAGTTTCATCTCATGGTTTCCACCGCTAAATAAACAGGTAAGGAATACCGCCACAGGCAGCCGGTGAATGCGGGTCCCTTCCCTCCAGAGAGAAACGAGGGATAAATGTAGAAACTTGAAAACAATCAAAGTAGGGCCAGCAAATACTATAACGAGCACTACATTCTTGAATGGTAGCCCCATTCGGTCATACGGGAAGGGTTTGGACAACAAAACACACGAGATTAGTGATAGCGCATGCGCTTGAGTAAAACTAAATATTCCTTAGACACTGTAAGTGGCAAGTAAGATTTTTGGTATATAAAACCTGATGGTTGCTGCCCCGTATTGTCCGTGAGAAGAAAGATTCCTTCATTCTGCTAGTTCTAGCAATTAATTCCCAAAATTTATATCAAAGATCCAAGCGACGACTAATGGACAACCCAACTATACACCGATTCCTGACACTGCCCATACTGACTCTCCGTCCCTCAGCCGTACCCCAGTAGTTTGAGACATGAACAGGCTACGGAATAACCTTCTATCCCTCCAATATATTCCTTTTTTCTTCAATTTATTCATCAGTTTTTGCGAATTCCCTCTTTGAAAAGTCTTTTCGAAAACTACGAAACAAGAAAATTCGTCCTGATTGTATCCTTTATTCCTCTTGATTAATGATTTCATTTCTGCAATTGAATCGCCCGTGCCTCTCCCCTTCCTAAAGTTTAACTGATCACCCCCTAAATAGTCATTTTCTCGGCTCTCCATTCTTTTGTTGATAATCCTGAAAATCACTCAAGCTACGTGGAAAATCAAGCACAATCCATTGTTAGGTGGTCTTGATATGATGTAGCCTTTAACTTTTATAGAATAGGAACTGGCGCTGACCTCTCCGGCGCTGACCTCTCCTGGCGCTGACATAGTCTTCCAGCCAGAACCCTTCCTCATATAGAGATACTACGAGTCAGTCCCTACAGACTGTTCTTCCCATATTTTTCAAAAAAATTTTTTTTGGCATTTTAGTAGTTCGGCGGCAGTGGTATCTACTCCACGGCCTCATTTGATTTAATCTCCTTTAATGCCCTTTCTATCTCATCGTCGAGTTTGGCTGGAACCAAGCTATCTTAATTTTTGTGTTTTTCGTTTTCTAAATTTAAGCTTGCTGGCCTATGTTCTGTAACGTACCGTTCTTCTATGAATTCCTTCAAACTCTCTTGAATATTTTCTCATTTAACTATTAAGTTACTCAGCTTATTTATAAATGTTAACACAGATTTGACCTTTTTATTTCCCAATAGTGTTTTAACCTTCTGGTAAAGCGTACCCATTTTGTCATTCCTCTGCTAACTTTCCAAGTCTTAGCACTGCGTCTTCCAGCACGTTTTTTTTGCTCTATTTGTTTCCTGTATCAATTTATTATCTAATTCTTTTTACTACCTTCTGCCTAACTCTGTCTGTATATTCCTATTTTTTTATTCCTCATCTTTAGTTTTAATTACATTTTCCGTGATTCATGGTGTCTTTGGCCTTAACCCATCAATGGTTCCTATAGTTTCTTTTGCGTATTTCTAATATCCCTTTATTGATACATTCCCATTATTTCTCGATAGTACTCAGCTCTCTATCGTCATCTATAATTTTCTCTACCACTGGCTAATACTTATTTCCTTTTCAATGCAGTTAATACTTCTACATTTTACTTCCTAAACCGCCGCTCCTGCTATATCTTTTGAAACGGGTCCTACACATCATAACGGCTAAATTTTGGCCAAAGTCCGCATCCGCTCCTGGGAAGCGCAGCAAACTGTCAAAATCGTTCCCAAATCTTTGCCATGCCATTATTTAATCTCACTTATACCTTTCTAAGTCATCTGGCATTTTTCATGTATACCTACGCCTTTTTTAGTTTCTATACCAATTAATTTTTGGTGATACCCTGTCTCCTGCAAGATTCAATCACTTTCTCCCCGCAGCCATTCCTCTTACACAATTCGTTGTCCCTCACCTAATAATCATCTCTTCCATTCCCTATCATCGCATTCGAATTCCCCATCAATATGAAATGTTTTGCTACAGCAACACACGCGCACTATTGCCTCTAACTGATCGTATACCCCATCGACTTCTTTCTCCTTATGAATGCTTCGTGGTACAAGTACTCGTATTACTCTGTAACTATCACTTTAGTAATCATCGCCATCCATCCGTCTCACCTCGCAAATATATATATATATATATATATATATATATATATATATATATATATATATATATATATATATATATATATATATATATATATATATATCGACACACACACACATAAATCATTTTACATGCACTTAAAAATTAGTAGAATATAGAATACATCTAAGGAAAAAATTATTTCAGAAAAACAAATTGCTAAATTTCTTCATAAGAGCACCCTTATGTATCGACATATCACTGCCAGTACCCCTATCAGTTGTGGTATGCTTCCTCTAAGGAATCAGGGGAACCCTCGTACTGACACCTCCACACAGCCTCTTTGGCAAAATCCTGTGGCCAATATGGGGCTAAAAGGGGTTATACTTGGGTTGTACTCTAAGAGTCATGCCTCTGAATCGGTAACCACCTTTTTAAAAAAATCGGTTCACTTTCACCAGGGTCTAACAGGTCCAAGGCAGGATTGTCAGACAAGCAGTCTTCTGACAGCACCTAGAGGACCATCTTGGCACAAATTTACTATGTTTAAATCTTCTGCAAGAATGTGATTCACTGTTATTTTCTAAACATTGCACTCTTTTACTAACATCCTGATACCGGGGGAACATTCAGAATTAAGCCCGTGTCTTACTATTTGCCAAATTTCATCACACGGTGTTGTTGATGGATATCCAGGGCAATCCTCATCGTCAACTTCCTCTCCATCCTCCCGGGACATTTTGTGCCAGGGGAAAACCGTTCCTCAGAACATTGCTACATCTCTCAAACCCGATTTTCCGAGTTTAAAAAATAAATTTATCGCTTATCGTTGCTCCATGGACCGTGGCATCGTGAATTCGCGATATGACCCTCAAATAGGGGTCCAGTCTTGTTGTGATCAGCTCGCTGTAACGTCCCGCAGATATTTGGCTTAGGTTGAGCTGTTTTCCCAAGGCTTTCCACCACCTCTTCCGCCACAAATTGCAAACCTTAAGTCGTCCATGTCGGCGGAAAAAATCATTCTACAAAATATTTTTGGACAAACTATATATACGCGGGTGATACGTTTTTGGTATGACAGAAAGATAACATTTCGAACGGCAAAAATGTAAGATTTCTGCCCTGACCCACGTGTGAATAGTGCGTAAGACTGGTTTCAGCTGGTTCTCTCATATAGTTTCTTTACACGTACAAGATGTGATCAAAAAAAGACGGCTGATTTTATGACTTGTTAATTTTGACGGATACGGCTTAATTGAACTTCTCGTCCTCAAAGTACATGCCTCGGCTGACGACACACCTTTGCCAACGTTTCTTCCAGCTCTTGAACCCTGCCTGGTAAGCCGCCTTAAGGATCCTCTTCAGGTCCGCCGTACAATTAGTTTTAATGTCCACGATAGAGTCGAATCGGCGCCCTTTCAAGGTTGATTTTATCTTTGGAAACAAAAAACAGTCTGATGGAGCTACGTCTGGAGAAAAGAATGGCGTCGGGGGCACGGAAGTTCCAGTTCTGGCGAAAAACTCCGTCACGATCAGTGCCGACTCACTAGGCTCAGACTCTGGTCCTTCTATATTAACCGTTAAAAGTGGACAGCAAATTTACCCATAGTCGAACATCTCTGGTATTTGACCGACTTGAAGGACGGCCGAAAACCGCAACCACACTGGAAACCATCGAAAAGGTGCCTAGTATTATGTTAGATGATAGGCGAGTGAAGGTGGTTGAGATAGCCATGGGCATGGGGATATCGGAAGAGAAAGTGGGAAACATCTAAAACCAAGAACTAGGGATGCAAAAGCTCTGCGCAAGGTTGGTGCTGCATTTCCTAAATGCCGATCAAAAACAAAAGCGCAACTGATTTACGGAGATAAGTTTGGATCAATTCAAGAAGGAGCCCACCGATTTCCTGCGGCAAATTACCACTATAGATGAGATATGGTTCCATTACTAAACGCCACAAAAAATCCCAGTCGAAGCAGAGGGTAGACCCGGGTGGTTCAGCGCCAAAGAAAGCGAAGTCGATCACATCTGCCGGGAAAGTCATGAGTAGCGTGTAAAGGGCTGCGACAGGGATCCCATTTATTGATAACCGAGAAAATGGCATAAAAAATACAAGCAAATATTAATAAAATCTTCTTGACCAGATGGATGCCAAAATTTTCGAGAAGAGATCCTTGTGAAAAACCTTGTGTTCCTTGTGTCCTGGCTTGTAGAAGAAAAAAATCATTTTTACCCAGGACAACCTGCTGTCACCTGCTCAAAACGATACGTTGGCGATGAGAAAACTACGGGATTTGGGGTACGATTTGCTCGGCCATCCCCCCTCTTCTCCTGATTTAGCACTCTAAGTTCCCATACTTGAAGACATTTGTTTCTGGGAATCGATGCCCATCCAATGAAGAGGTTGAGAGGGGTCGTAGATGGCTATAATTCAGATTAATATTTTATTATTAATAGCATGTGATGTCCGTAGATAACCCCTAGCGCAACAATTGATAGAAAAATATTAACCCTTCCATTTAATATTATCAGATATGGTCAATCGTCGCATAATTTATTTGTATCTAATAAAACTTTTCATTTTCTGGTTTCTTGCAATTTTGGATGATATCTCTCCGAATATTTGGTAAATCATAATACTTATTTAAGAATAAAAGTGCTAGTCTTTCTGTATTTATTGATAAGTAGATATATGAAAGGTAATATCTCCAAAAAATGGAAAACAAAAGCGTATTAGATGGTTTGGACAGCTGTTAAGGTTACTTCATACGCTAAATATCCGGGTGAATAACTCAATAGTACAACGTTAATCATATTTTTCCTCAACCAATTTTCGAACTTATTCAATTTTTGAAATTTTGACCCTATTTGTCGATTTATAACTTTAATTTACGACTAAAAAACAAGTGTCTTTGATTCTTGATAAAATTCAGCTTTTTTCGTCAGGTTTGATTTGCCATTGTTATTGATCTATTTTTTGTTAATGGAAAATATTAATGCTTTGTAACAAATTTCAAGAAGTTAGAGTGTTTTGATTACAATCCAGATTTGAAGGAGTTTGCCTAAAAGAACACAAATATCGCGATACTTTTTGAACAGACGTTGTGTGTATATATATATATATATATATATATATATATATATATAAATATAAATTTATATATATATATATATATGTATATATATGGCCCCCCTACCCTGATGTGTGAATTTTCACACGTCGTATAGGGCTTAGTACTGGGTGAACTCTACCATCACCTACTAAACAGACCTTCGGGTTGATTACTGTGTTTATATATATATATATATACACATCTATATCATATACACACACACCGGGTTCTAAAAACGTTTTGCCATTCTGATGGTGAAGGTTAGGAAAAAAGAGGGGCAGTAACCGAAGGGTATTTCTTGCCTTTAAAATCTTTGGATAATATGATGGAAAATAATTGTGGAAAATGTATAGAAATATTGAAAATGAATTATGATTAGGTGAAAGTCAAAATAGGATAATATTTTGGCAGATGGACGATTTATGATACGGGAATACCAATAAATATCTTTGAAGAAAAATTATTATAAATACATTTGTCATTAAAAAGAATTCCTTATTCATTGGTTAGTCCCAGTTGTTTATCGCTGGAAAGTACATGCGTCAGATACTTCAAGAAACACGAATAGGTTAGCAAATTTAACGAGCACCGGAAAAAGATCGATATAATAAAACACCAAAGTTATTGCAAACAACCTATTCGATAAGTATCACCGGACTCTATTACCTAATTTATCAGTAAATGCTACATAAGGAATGTGCAAACAAAAGGAATGAGAGGTTAACCGTTGTAAAGCAAAGTTTTTGAGAAATTTATAAATAAAACAATGATTTAAATTGTTAATTGAAGGACTTCAACTGGAATAAGTAGAAAATTCAGGAAATTGAGGTAGTGTTTTCAAAGAATTTGGAAATATCTTAAAACATTAAAAGAAGAACTACTTCAAAGAAGAATTTGTAAAAAGGAAAGAATAGGTGAGACTTTCATCCAATGAAGATTTAAATGAATAATTTAGTTAAATCTTAGCCTGGATCTTGATTATAATTGACTCCAAAAGTTGGTCTTCCCAGTTGGTCTAGGCATTTGAGATGTGAGTGTGGAGGAGAATGTAAAAATTATAGGGACATATATAATGCTAAAATAATATGATATAAGTACGGGAAAGGAAGAGAGAGTGTTATTTGGCGAATTTTGGAGTTAACGTGACAAACGCCTGCAGAATATATTGAACAACGGTGGGATGATAAAATCTGTAACAGGAAGGGGAATATTGGGATATAGATGAAGAAATATAATAGGCAATTGAAGAAAAAGAGAAGGAAGAAGAGAATTGAAATTAGGAATAAGAACTTCATTTTGAAGGAACTGGAAGAAATATCAGAATCATATAACAAAATAGGAGGCATATGACCTCTGCCCTTGCTAAAATCCGCTATAAATTATTGCTATCCTGCAATTTTTGTCGCTTCCTCGACAAAAAAATAGAGCTGAGAAAATAATAGAGAAATAGACAGTGATACATATGTGAATGTAAATTTCTCATGTTTCCATTTTAAGAATTTATTAATGTTGTTTGTCGCCATTAAATTGCTTTATTACTTTCTGTATATACTGGCTATTATGAATGTCTTCCTACTAGACTCTTTGCAAGAGATAGACGTTGAACTTTGTGGCGAAACACCTTAAATTTATATCAATATTTGTACAATTATTTTTATTTAAGAACCTCAAATTAATATAAAATCGTTTACTCTTCACTTTGTATAACTTTCTTGAATCTTCAAATTACAATCAGGATGCGAATGCAATGATGTCAGCTTGATAGCCGGTGGAACTGGTGGATAAACCTCCATGATGATTCAGCTGAGGAAAATAACTGCTCATTAGTTTGTCATATTTATCATGCATTTAACTTCAAAATTCTTTTTTTTGTCTCAAAGGAATAAATTATTTTCCCTTTGGCGTTGCAAAACTTGTTGATTTTTGAAAGCTACCAACGTTTAGCTACAGTAACTCTTCCCATTCGTGAGTATTGCACATTAAATGGGGTAACAAGCTTAGAGTTCAAAAAGGAATGTGGGAGGAATTGGATTAACTAGTCTAAATCTAGCTCTATTAAGACTTTCTTGACTCAAAATATCTATTTATTACTTATTCAATTTGTATGTGGGGCAGTTCTCTGTGCGTCGAGAAAATATAGTTATTCCTTTCATCCAGAAAATGTTGTTCATTATCTAACGAAATGTCACCTCAAATTAATTCTCTATCTTTCTTATTTTATTTATTTCTTGTTATTATTATCCTTGCTAATCTAATGTGTTTTTTGACATTATTAAAAACTTTTAAACCTCTCCTTGTAATGCTTATAATTATTAGCAGTAGATTACCAGATAGCGGATGCTTATTTTGGAGTATTAGATTGAGGAGTGCTGCACAGATCCCACCTTGAGTCAAAAAATGCCAAATTATTCTACCTTAAAAAAATACCCATTTTTACTTTTTCCATATGCATTATAGATGAAATCATTGTTTAATTGAAAACATATTGTTTCAGGGTTTCAATGGAAATACATTTTGACCATTGAATGTATTTATTAAATTGCATTAAGACAATGCAAGGTGGTATTGTAGACATTAAAACAATACGCACACATATAAAGTACTTCACCCTATTATTTTTGAATAACTCAGCTTACTTATTCAGGGTTCTCAGGGATAAGGGTCATATATCTCATTCCTGAAGCCATTCCAATTTTCAATTAATCGATTAACGAAGAAATATATTCCGTTGTCATTTTCTGCCAGAATTTTAAAGGCTGTGGTCATTCCTTCCATAAAAAGTAGGTTCCTTTATTCGTATGGCTATTTCTTTCCATCCATAGCAGCCCACATGACTTATAGAGACATCCCAATCTGGTTGATGGCCGACGCTACTTAACGATGTCCCATTCCAAACATTTGAGCACGTTAGTCACACTGTCGTAACGTTTATGTCTTCTAAACACCAAAAGAGCCGCTTTCAAATGCAATTTCCCCAGTTTTTCTCCGTGACCGACTTTGTATGGGTCTCATCCTTACAGAAAATTTTACAATGGGTCTTACCGAGGTTTTGTGTGGTAAGTCTAAGTAAATTAATTAAAAGTAGGGTTATTAGGCTAGGAAATAAGCAATATAAACCTTAGAAAAGTATTTTTAGGAAAGCAGTGTTAGGAGATGAGTAAACCTTAAATAAAATTAAGAATTCAACATTGAAAAGTTTCATTGTTATTTTATGAATAAATTGGAGTTAAAACAATGGAAATCCATTCCTTGTCAATGGCGATACCCTCATTTTTGCTATTCTTTCATTCTCCTTGATAATCACATGTCCATGTTTCTATATGGATTGTTCAATGGAGAAGGGTTACGATGGGGTAAATTTTATTCCATATATTATGTAATGACAAGATGAGGTTTGCAAGTTGATCAATTTTTAGATGCACTCGTCAATAGCAATAGTATTGCGGATGAAAGTCCATCTCTAATGCTGTTCCTCGGAACCATTGTTTAAGGTAGAGCAAATTACAGAATAAATGAATGAATGTTGCATTTATAGCAGTCATAATATGCGTTCCGATGTCTTCCTCCCTGAGATATTGAAGAGAAAAATAGCACCTGCCTTTCTGAGAGGAAATTTTGGTGGTAAATAGGCTGGGGCTACTTGACCGGCATTAGAACGTAAACAAAATATTTATGACCAATGCTATACTGCAATAGTATATATACTATGTCTGAAATGCAAAAGTTTTTATTTTTAAAGCCAGACGTATTTTGAAAATTTAAAAAGCCATTCATCCTAATAGGGACCGCACTTATTAAAATATCGAGTATCGGTTTATTAGATGCCTCAATACTTTTGTTTCATTTTCTTTGTTTTTTTATTCCATGTGTAGCACACCGATTCTTTGTTTTGTAATAAAAATTAGTGCGAGAATAGTGCTAAAATAAACGCTTGGAATCATTTGGCTCAGAGGAATCACTTAGGTTTTACGAAAGTACCACCTGCTATTCGCTAACCAGCAATTTTTATGACAAAATACGGTAGTTAAAAAAAAGACCTTGCAATCGCACACACAAGACATTGAAAGTGCGAAGTTTTTTCCTCTCTCACAATTCGAAACATGCAGTCTTTCCTTTTTTATTCAATAAGGGTTATTTTTCGAGTGGCAAATCGAATGACACCGTACGCTACGTCAGTTGCAACCAAATGACTGGTATATACGAGTACAACTTAAAATCTGTGATTTCATGAAATACTTATTGCTCCTCAGCTTATTGGGCACCAGAATTGTTTTCAAAATAAAAAAATGAACATTCATGATAACGCCTTGTAATCGACTACACTACATTGTGACGAAAAACCTAGCAGGTGGCATGCTTAATGTCAAAGAGGGGCCATGCTCACTCTGAGGCCTCTGATGCTTGGCGTAGGCTCGTCCATTAGAGGTCATGGATATAACCGAAGCCAAGGAAGCTTTTTAAACTTAATGAAGGTCATATCAGTTAATCGCCCACCAACGAAAGATGTTTACTCACTTCTTTTAAAGCGTTAATATAATTTTTTACTTGGTTTTAAAACTCCATTCCTGTAGTCATCCAAGCATCCATTCCCTTAAGGGTTAATTAAGGGAGTATTTGTTTAAATAATATAACCTTATATTACCGCATACCGATTATAATCTCGCAAATCACTTTCACCATTTATGACTGGACTTTAATTTTCTTAAAACATTTTATTCATATAAAAAGAAGCACCATATGTTTTCAGATATTCTTTAAAAAACATGTGTTTATAAAATTATCGGCCAACTTATTCATAAAATGGCGAGTTTTTTATTGGTATCATCATAATTAAGGTATATATTATTATAATTACAGGAAAATCGAATATAAAGTGATAAGGATTACTCCTATCCTGTAATTTTCTAAAAATTAAAAGTTTCAATCCTAATTAGGTTAGTACCTTTATTAAAAACTTTAACGCCATCATTTTAAGATTAGTAAAGATAACTTTAAAAAGATATTTTTTGGTCAATCGGTCTGCAGTGAAGCAATAAAATTATAAAAGATAACACGGAACCTAGATGGTACAACGCGGACGTTAAAATGGCATAGCGACGTCAAAGGCTATAATAATCCAAGATGAAAACAACTAAGGATGATATCTCTTGCGAAAAAAGGAATAAGATCACTTATTTACAAGATGTAGGGCCAAAGCCAAGAAGAAATTTCGGAAAGCCTTGAGTGAATTTAGAAGGAAAATATTATAGGAAAATTTCAGAATCGTGAAGTATATTGGTCGTACGCTATAAAGTGGTTCGGGGAAATATATCAACAGCGAATTCACTCAAAACGATAAAGGCGAAAGAGCAACCAGCTGTTTGGAAAAGGCTAATTCATTAAATTCGTTCTTTCAAAGGTCTTCACCAATGTCCCATTGAATTCCTTCGATAGCTTACCAAATTGTGCCCAACCGATGCCCAAAATTGAAATCTCATGTAATGGAATAGATCGTTTGCTGAAAAATATCAAGCCTAAAAATCCCTCCGGGCCCGATAGATTACCAGCTCATATGATAATTGATATCGCACCGTATCTACAAAGTATATAAAAGAAGTCGCTAGTAGATGACAAGGTTCCCAGATATTTAAAAAACAGTCATTGTGACAAAAATTCTTAAAAACGGACACAAGGAGGAACCGAGAAATTACAAACCACTTTAAACGAAAAAATATCTGAGACCATTACAGACCATGGAAAAGTGGTAGTTGACAGTTCGATTGTGAGAGACCTCGATATTTAGGAGATATTAATGAAAAATCTGCACGGTTTCCGAAATAGTAGATCCTGCCAGATACAACTTGCGCTTTTTGCTCATGATATTCTAATATCGAAAGAGTTGAATGGTGCAGTGGATGTGGTTTCTCTGGATTTTAAGAAAGCAATCGTCAAAGTATCTAAAAGTTAACTACTTACAAAGCTAGAAGCATTTTGTATAAATAAAAAATATACTGGGTTAGATTAAATTCTTTTTGAATGGCCGGCTACAAAGAGTGGTCATAGATAGAGTTAGCTCAAATGCAGTAAAGTTACTTCAGGTGTTCCTCAGGGAAATGTTATCTGACCTTATTTATTCCTACTTTACGTTAACGATCTTTATTTCCGTAGTCACTGTAAGATACGATAATTTGCCAACGATGCAGTGGTTTACCCTGATGTCCGTGATCCTGAGGACACAGGCGTTTTGTCAGATGATCTTAATGCTATACAGCGGTTATGCGACATTTTTCCATTAGAATTACACTTAAAAAATTACGAAGTCATACATTTTTGAAAAAAGAGCAATTCCCATCCAAACACCTACTACATTGGGAACACAGAAATGGGATGTGTAGACTCAATTAAATATCTGGGAGACTCACAATCTCTCCTGGGTGAAACATATGCGGGGAATATGCGGAAATGCTAACAAATAACTTCTTATTTGAGTGCTTGGTAAATGTGATGAAACGGTCAAAGAGAAATGTCATTGGTTAGGCCTAATTTATGATAAACTGCAAGTATATGGAATCCTCACAAAGCTGGATTCATCGCCGAATCGGATCACGTGCAGCAGAGAGGGGCAATATTTGTAAAACTTTGTTAAGATAAACTTAATAGTGTATCCAAAATACTAGAACAGCTAGGCTGGGAATCACTCTCGGAGCAAAGATTAAATAAAGTTCTATCGATATATAAAGGTCTATATAAATAAATTTAAAGGTCTATCGGCTCATGTAAGTTTTAATAATGATAATAAATTACAGATTAAATGTCTTGCATAAATTGGAAGTAGGTCTTTTCTAGTGATGATGATGAAAATGTATTGTTATTCCCATTGGGCTACAGCAGCAGAGATTATGTTAGTAAAATTAAAGAGATTAAGTGTAGAACAGACAGATTTAAGATGCCTTTTTTCCAGAAACGATAGGGGATCATAGTAACATTGTTCGACCGCGGTGGGGTCATGTTCGGGTAAAATTATTTTGGTGTGTATTCATATCCTGCCACACACCCTGGTGGCTTGCAGGGTATATATAAATAAATAAAAATATTATTACGCAGGAAACTTGCGCTAGCGCTTACATCTGGTGGTTTTTCCTAGAACCTTTCAAACTACCTACATCTAGTTTTGTCACCCTAAAATATACAATTGCACTTATATAACCATTTTGAAGAATTACAGACATGACTTTGTTCTTTAATTTCCTTCAGTGTTATCATCTGATTATTTATTTCGAGGAATATGGAGAAAAGTCGAGGGCAAAAGCTCATTCAATTATGATGCATGCAAGGGAATTAATAGGAGCGAGAAAAAAAGGAAGTACGCGCTTGAATACGCAGAAGAAATGTGAAGCAGCGAAATGATAGAATCCCTCAACAAGGTTGGCTTCCATAAACAAGCCATATTCGGACAATTAAGAACAAAAAAAATGACCAGAGCGATATGGAAGCTTACTAATTCCAAAGAAACTGCGGGAGATGCCGCAACAGTAACTTTTAACGGAGTCATCCGCTAATGTGCATTTCAATGCAACAATTTCAGAGTGTAAAAATCATTCGCCTTGACTGGGACTCGAACCCAGATCCCTCAATATCCGGTCGAGTGCTTTAGCCACTTAAGCTACCGAGGCGTCCTCTTAAACTCTGAAATTTTGGGGCTCTTAAAGAAACTAGATGTTGTGACGAAACACCGTACATACAATGTCATATGCATTCGTAGTCGTGCGGGAGGCGCCACTGTCCACCAGGTTAAAGCCAACTTTAAACACTTATGGTGTTAATACTTTGACAAATTCCAAAGAAACTGCGGGAGATGCCGCAACAGTAACTTTTGACGGAGTCATCCGCTAATGTGCATTTCAATGCAACAATTTCAGAGTTTAAGAGGACGCCTCGGTAGCTTAAGTGGCTAAAGCACTCGACCGGATATTGAGGGATCTGGGTTCGAGTCCCAGTCAAGGCGAATGCTTTTTACACTCTGAAATTGTTGCATTGGAAGCTTACTCTTTATGAATAGAACGAATTTCATGCATTGCAAACAATGCATGAAATTAGCGTTGAAATAAATATGGAATTAAACCGCTAAAGAGATTGGAGAAAAAGGAAAACAAAGGAAAATCATAGAGAATTGTAAATACAATCAATAAAGCAAGGAATAATGGTAAAAAATTAATTGTACAGTATGGATGATTCATTTTAGGTAAGTCACTTATGTTTTCCTGTTTTTGCTAATAGTCAATATTCTGAATGTAATAAAATGAAAAACAATTTTATTAATAAAATGTTGTATATTATTAACTAATCGAAACATAGCAGAAAAAGACAGCAACAACATGACTATAACTCATATGTATAACAAATATGACTTGCGTGAGATTGCTGGAGTCCAAAAGATTTAAATACATATTATTATCAGATGAACTTAGGACCGAGGAAAAGCAAACGACATCCCTTGATGAATTTTTTAGACAAAATGAAAATTATACTTTAAATTCCTGTGATTTACTTGACCAAGGAAATATGTAACCAGAATATAAGCTATGTCATTTTAAAACCTGGTTTATGAAATGAATAAAACTCTAAGACATGAGCAATATTTAATATGGTAAATGCATCAATGACAAAAAGTCATTAACGAAGGCAGTAGTTCTCAAGGCAAAAATCTTAATTAATTACGATCCCTTGACTTCAAACATTGGTTGGAATTAAGAACTGAAGGGAAGCGTTTGTCTAAAATGTACATTATTAAAAATTATATTGGACTTAGTATTTAATACGATAACTGTAATATCTTGAACTTCTAGGCCTTTTGCGGAGAATTTTTAAAACAGTATGAAAAAAGAAATTTTATATTCATAGGAAGTAGCGAAGAGTTGATTTTAGGAATTATGAGCCAGATAGAACCCTGTACTTTAAACCATAATTTATGCGCAGGGAAAGGAAAATAGACATGGTTATAGTTACTGGGATATTGCTTTTGCATATGTTGCAAACTCATGCCGCAAAACCTTCTAAGGGTAGAAGGATATCAGCATAGATTGAAGCTTTAGCTAATTTACCTACCGGTTGATATAGTGCATCTTTATATTGCAATTATATAATATATTGTGCAAAATGAAGGTCAAAAAATATAATCTTGAACTGAAGTGCCATTTATGATTCAGCCTAAAGTGTTAACTAACGAGGACATGCTTAAGTAACAGGTATTAATTTAATTGTCATTTAATCTTTCCCCGGCAATACCGTCACATTATGACCTACATTAGTAAAAAATACTGGTTAGTCTTGCTATCACTAAGTTGAGTTTCCTGAGATAATATGCATTCATTTCTACTCATTACCCCTGATAAAATTTTAGCATTTGTTAATGATGATATTTTTTAGAACTCTAACTATGATAATATTGTTTTTTTAATGCATTTCCTAATATTCATTGAAATTTGATACAATAATTCCATTGAAAAAATAGTTGAAAGAAAGTGGTGGGTATCTCCGTCACACGTGAGAAATAGTAGCATTTTAAAACAGGTAATGACCTCAAAATATAAATTTCTTACCTGTCAGTGACAGGCATTTATGCTATTGATAAGATGCTACGAATTTTTTTGTTATTATCTTTAGCTACGAGAAATGCCGTAACATTAAATAGAAAAATTATTCCAATGAAGTAAAAACAATAAGATAAGACAAGTAGTTTTGATCTAAAATAAAAAAATAAAGTATATAGAAAAATTATAGTGTACTATAAGCAACCATCCATGCACAAAATCTGCTTCAATTATATCAAAAAATAAGCAAAATAATTCAAGAAAAAATTAAATTATCACCGGATTACCAGAGAAAGTTTTTCTCTCTTTGTTCATAAGAGAAATTTACAAAACTTATATTTTAAGACGTATACTTTGCTCAGTTTATCATGCATTTTATTATTGGGGCATCTGTAAAGCTACTACTCCAAAAATAAATTTTTACCTACACCATTACTTTCTAGCATCTGATGCATGTACCCTTATATCAACATTATATTTATTTTATTCTTGCACCTCCCCGGCTTATTGCATCTTCTCTTCTATCACTGACTTTGTCCTCACACTACCTCACTACGTTCTTCTTCGTCTATTTTTCAGCCTTCTCCAAATTTACTCCAGCTGTTTCCTTTCTTCCATCAGATATTTTGAAAACCCCTTCCCTTTTCGGATCATCCATCTCCACATGGACATATTATACTACGCTCCTCCCTTTTCCTTAATTATCAGGTAACTAAATAGTGCGTACATAACGCTTCATTTCAAATATTTGTTCTGCAGGTTTACAAAATATTCTTGCAAAATTATCCTTCTCCTTTTAATACCATATATTGTGGTCTAAGACTTCCTTAATGCGCCAGATTACCTATTATTACCTACTATTAATTATTTGTATCCTAGAAATTTTCAGATATTGCAGTTCAAGCTTTTTTCCGAATCTCATGAACATTGTTTGTAATTGAGGTCCGCAATTGAAAATGGCCATGGAAGTGCAAATTATTGAATTTTAAAGCTAGGAACGACCAATTATTATGATTTTCAACTATTTTGTACATTATCTTCTTGAAAAACTAATAACGGTGGACATTTTTTCTCGATATTTCTTACACCTCTTTTGTCTTCACAATTTTTCTGCACGCGCACCAACTGAGACGCAGACTTGCTGGGAAAAAGTGTTACTGACTGCCAAATATGATCATAATTAATTTATTTAATGGAAGTTAGATTACCTAATTGGCACTATACGCTAGGATCTTAATGGAGATTAAATGCAATGAGTACAGTCGAGCTGCTGAAGATATTTATTTACACGAGGAAATGGAAATAACATGATGAATGTCCATGTATTATATTAACTGAAGTCATTAACCGAATTCACCTGTCTTAATAAAGGTGGAGTAGAAATTATTAGTGGGAAATTTCATATGACGCCCATGTTGAATAGCATAATGTATCCCTAAACACGGTTGAAAAATTTTCAACTCTTCAAATCACACAAGTTCTTATGGCATTAAAAAGGGATGTTTTTCTTTTCTTTTATATCCGTCCAATTCTCGTCAATAACCCCATCGATGCACTGATCCATATGAGAAGTATGCTTCTCGAGAACCTTTACTATCAAAAGAAATGTGGTCATGAATTAATGCATGTTATGATCTGGTTTTTGATGGGGCCGTTCGGGTTTTGTAGAGCGAGGTGGAGTGGAGTGGAGGAGAGGACGATGAAGGTAGGACTCGAGGGGAGTGGGAACGGGGTAGATTGAAGAGGAGGGTGGAAGGAGCGAGTCCCTCCCATTGTCCTGTGGGTCATTCCAGAAGAAAGAAGAGCAGTGGAGGGAGAGGCGGGAGAGGAGAGAGAGCGAGCAAGAGGTCTCTTCTCAAGGGAGAGTATATAGTCTTGCTCCCCCTCGCCCACACCGCCCCTCACATCTTCTCGTCTTACCCCTCCCGTACCCTCCACGGATTGGCTGCCCTCCCGAGCGAAAGAGCCGGTCGTTGCGATACGACCCCCAATGACACGAGAGGGAAGGAGAGAGGAAGGGCGAGAAGGAGGGGTACAGGGTGTGAGAGGAAAGGAACTCATGAGGCAGATGGGGGGGCTGGAGGAAAAGAGGGGCCTCGGAGGACTCGAAGAGGAGCGATGGGAGTGTGGGGAAGAGGGGGTGGGACGAAGGGGTTGCGAGGTTGTATATATCCCTGGGGTCCGAAGGGAGCGGTGAGCGCGGTGCGGGGATGACAGTGGAAGTGGAGTTCTGAGAAGAAGGCGGGCGACCTCTCCGACTCAACGGCCGACTATTTTTGTTTCTCATCTCTTTTCTCTTGCCTCACTCATCCCCTGCCAATCATCCGAGACCCACTCCGCTCTTGCCACTCGTTATGGGATGACCCTTTCACTGCCTCTTTTGCCCACCGTGCCCACCGTTTAATTTATTTTAGCGGGCGCAAGTCCTAATTTCGGTTGGGCGGAATCCCTTTTGGTGGCCCAGCTCTACCTACCTTCGAATACAAGAAAACTTTCGCAAAACTGAAAGTAGGTAACGTCTTCTCGTCTGGCTCACAATGTCCTCAGCTTTACAGCTTCAAGGTTAATGAGATTTTTCGACTTGTCTCAAATGTTATGTTTTCCAAACTTAAGTATTGCTTTGTAAAAGGATGACTACGTTAATGAAAAATAAAATAATTTAGTTTTTTTACGTCTCTTAGAAAATGATAACTAATATGATTATTTCATCAAAGAACTTCAGTATAGAATTTCCAATAGAGACATGTTCCAGCACATTATGAACTACTTGATCGTTAAATATATATAACTTTTTTACAATCGTTTGAGTTACTAAATAAATGAGCTTTTTTAAGCCTCAAAATTTATATATTATCTTTTGGAAATCAAAATCATGTATATTAATTTATTTATTACAAAAATATTCAACGTATGGAACAGTATTTGAAAATTTTTAGATATTAGTTGCTGGAAATTTGATCTATTCACCGCTAATGTGACGGATCCATCAAATATTAGAGCAATGACTTTATTTGTTGTAATACATTTTTGTTTATTATTTTGAACTTTTTTTCTATAAAAGCGAAAAAACATGGAAATATTATGGCTGAAAAAGGACTTTCATCAAATATTGGTAAGCAGCGCTGAATAGGGTGATTGTTTTTTCCAATTCAGTGCCTATATTCTCTTCCATCGTAACATAGTGGCCGTAACATGCGGGTGCTGTCCATTGAGACCCTGTCTTTAATTTAACTGGCCTCTTTCCACTTCTACTCATTTGGCTCGTTCCATTTCTCTCCACTCTCACCTGCCTCATTCTGCTTCTCCCCCCCGCCTTTTATCTCCGCCTCCCAGTCCGCCTTTATTTCCCTCCACCATGGCCCTCTCACCGCTTGTCCGGTGGGAGTGCAGGAAGGCTCTTAAAAACCCCTCGCGTTGGTGTACACCATTTGAACGGCAGTGGCCATGATAGGGACCGGGCAGGGGTGGGCAGGGGTCGGTAGCGGAAAAGAGGTAGGAGGAGAGGGTTAGGAGTAGAGGGCAAGTCATACGAGCGGGCGGAAGAGGAGGGAAGGGATGAGGGAGGGTTGGAGAGAGGGGGTGCGGAGTACTGCCTCCTGGAATGCGGTCCTATCACGAACGACTTGCCATGAGGGAATACGACGGAAGGAGGCTTTTCCAACATCCCCTCCCTTCAAAACAGGGATCTTCAGATTAAAAGGGGGGAGAATACGAGAGAGGTGTTAAAAAACCTCTCAATAGATAGCCTTACGCAAGGGATACCCGGGATACGGCTTCAGCTACATTAGAATAATGCGTATTAAAATGAGTATCTAATTAAAATTTAAATATAAAATGATTTCTTTTACACTTATTGAATCAGAATAAATTATTTTCTTATTAGTTTCTTGCTGTTTTAACGCTCTCTCACTCTCTCAAATGTGAGTACGTACTGAATTCACCATCGGTAGCCGCAACACTTTTAAAATTAGATTCTTAATTTTGGGGTGTCAGATTCTTGCGGAGGGAATATATAATCACCCAGAAAATGTGGTGCTCTGAAAGGCACAGTTTAGAATTTGCTGAGAATTTTGAAAGACATCGCTTGGATTTGGACTGGAGACTCTCCGAATAGAATTTGATTGTTCCACATACGAGACAAATCCGCTTATCTCAAGGTGCACATAAATACAAAGGTTGAAAAATATTTTTGATGAATTTTTTTTTGTTATATTATTTTACTAAATGAATTATTTTTATCACCTTTGATGTTTTAATTACCTATCTTATTTTTTATTCGATAACGAATCATGATTTTTTGTCGGTTTCTCCTAAAATAATGGCTACAAAAATATGTTAACCATTCTAATTATTCATTCATTGAAGTAGGGTCCAATTAAAATGAGCAAAAATTATATCGATAAAAATATTCAATTTCTGTTTGGAAGTTATTTCTCTTCAGGAAAACAATACACTATTTGCTTCAGAAAACTATCGCAATATTTTAATTTTGTTTTTAATAAGTTTTAACATGTGTAGATATAAAACTCGTAATTTTAATGCATATACGATATAAATATACTTGTGTAATTCTTGAAAAATATTTCAAAAGGGTGTATAGCAAGGAATAATTTCCATCTTGTATAAAAATATATTTATATGGATGAAAAATTTTGTATCTAGTACTCTAGAATGTTCAATAAAATGTATCCAATATAAATTATTGATTGATGCGTTATAAAATACAAATTAAAAACATATTTACATTAGCCATGCCTTTTCGTTGCCAGGGTTCCTATTCGAATGAGAAAATTTTTCAGATTATCGTTGGAATACCAATTTCTCTTACTAGGTGACGTCTGAGGACTAATTTCAGCTAAAATAATCAACCTGTCATATGGTATGAGCCAGAGACATATTTACTGTTTAATAAATGCCAAAGTTCAGAGAAACAATTAATAAATCGTTTTTACACATGTTAAATCATTGCAAAAATTTTTGTGTGCCTATTGCACAAGACAACAATATGTTAATTCAATAAACTTCTATATAGTTTTAAATTCTTTTTTGCATCATTCCCGGGTCACGGTACAGGGTTCGTCCGGAAAATAAGTGTACTAAACTCAGGAAAAAAATTTATTACACTTTTACATATCTTAAGCTAATATTCCTCAAAATAGGACCCTTGTGAGTCGATACACTTGTTCCAGCGGCGTTCCCATTCCTGGAACGCTCCCGCGAAGGCATCATAGGGAACCTCTCGAAGACTCGTCGTCGACCTCTTCTCTGCCCTCCACGAACATCTTGTGCCACCGAAAGATCATGTTTCTGGACATGGCTGACTCCCCGTAAGCCTGGTTAATCATACCGACAGTTTCGGTAGACGATTTCCCTAGCTTTGCCGCAAGTTTGATAGAATAACGCGTTCCGTGACGTGGGTCGAGCGTGGAGGTTCGCGTTAACAGAGCTCCTCTACACCACAGCTGAGAGCCGACTGTCTTTTTCAGCGTCGCTTGCCAACATACCCCCCTCCAATCGCAGCCCGTCAGAGCGGTGCTGGGCGCACCTGGAGCGGCGCGCCCGGCCCAGGAGTCAGTACACTTATTTTCCGGACGAACCCTGTATTAAACTTTTTCCCAATAATTAACTGAATGTTATGTTTAGGTTTTAAAATATGTCATTAAATAAGAATTAATTTCCTCAAATATTGAACGATAAATAATAATTTTAAATACAATTAAGGGTAATGATTGGGTGATTGCCATTGTAACTAAACGAAATATATATCAGACCATAATTTGAAAGGCTATATTATTACGATAGGGATAGGAACTGGCACCCCTACCCTGATAAGTAAATTTCACACGCTACCGGGCTTATTAAAGGGTTAATTATTCTAAAACAACCATCGCGTTGAATATTACGTAGATGGTTTAATTATATGATTACCTTTGGGCATAACTATAATGTTGTGCCGTGATATTTTTTTGTCGTCAAGAACAAAATTGTAATTATTTGGTTATCATTTTATTCCAATTCAACCGACCCGCGCATTGGATGATATTTAGCATAATATGTACCGTCGCTGTTGACAATATTAAAATGCGGGTCAAAATATATGTCATTAAAAAAGCAAAAAAAGGGAAGAATTTTCTTATAAGTGCAAAAAGTTTTAAAAAATGTACATTTTAACTTGCAAATTTGTATTAATTCGCAATTTAAACGGCTAGAGATGAAACATCTTATGCCCTTTAGCAATTGTTTTTAAAATATAGCTTTATATTAGTTTGTTCAACTGTCAATTTAAATTAAAATGTACGCGAAAATGGGACCTCCACATACATATATACTAGCTATGGATGAAAAATCCGAATGGGCGACGTATTTGCATTCAATATTAAGTACTTAGAAGCTGAAATCAATCGCAAAATCTTGTAATTCAATTCTTTTGCGAGATGTTGCAAAAATATGAAGGGACATGACCAGTATAAACGAGTGGTATGGGTGACTACCACATTTTTTCGTATTAGTTTGATGCTTAACTAAAATTTACCGCAAATTCAATGGAAAATGTTTAATAGATGGGGTCAAAATTCAACTTTACGCATTCCGGAAAACCCAAAAGAGAAAACTGGTCAAATAAGCATTCTACCAAGTCCGCGAAAGCAATAACGCAATAGCCTTTATTTATGAACATCATTACCACCTAAAAAAATTAAAGGTATATGTCGTTACATTGATATAAATACCTTGCTTAACTAAACTAAAGAATCATTAATTTGATTTGTCAAGCTTCGCGTCCAACGAATGCTTTTCAAATGGAAAGGGCATCCGTTTGTACCTGCAAATATGAAAACTTTTCCTGCCTTGAAAGAACGTTTTTGTATGCAGAAGAAAAAAGAAACAGGCGGGAGGTGTTGTTAATGGAGGCAACGTTGCAGCCGAGCTAGCGAGGGAGGCAGGCTCGCACACGCCTCCAAAGGGTCGGGAGGAACGTTACGGTATTCACCGAGATTTTTTTTTGCACTCGTTGGCGGAGGAGGAATCGTGTTCTCTCCTCCGCGCGCGCACTTTCTAATGGCTTTTGTGGTGCAGGAAAGTGGGTTACTCTTCCAGAAGAGATGTGGTTCCCCAAGAGGAACAAAAAATGGAGCATTCCTCGGCCTCGGCATGCGGAGGACACGGTCGGTGAAGGCTTCTTCCCTCTTTTTTTGAAGGAAAGCAGCGTAGGGGTGGCTTATGGAAAGGCACACGTGGATTTTGGGGAAGGGGTAGATTTTGAAAGTATTCGTAGACGTGCGGGTTGAATTGAAGGATACTCGTTGGCATCTCAATGGGTTTTGAACAGACAGTGTTTTTTTAATTCTGATAGTGAAGCTAGAAATGGTATCATATTGTATCTCTGCGATGCGAAATCTATCACGGGGTTGTTTTGGTGCATAAAAACGTAATTATGATGGTATTTGCATATCTCAAAGGGAAATTAAATATTTTAGTACTGTGATTATTGTAACGCTGGGTAACATTTTTCCTGAAAAAAGCATTTTACAATTAAGAGCGGTTCCTATGCTATATCAACTCAAGAAATATACAGTATTTAGAGGTACGAATTGCTTCATCTTAGTCTCTTCATTTCGGTTGTATGTGATTTTCCACCAAGCTGTTTCACGCTAAGACGGGGTATCGGCTGTTTTGTACTCTTCAAATTCTTGAGGCTTTGAATTTGAACAAAAATTTATGATAATCATTTCTATGAGTTTAAGTCATTCATTCTACTCGGCATTCGAACTCAGATCCCTCGATAGCTAACCGAGTGCTCTAACCATTTCAAATTTTATAGCAGTGACATTTATTAATTAAATCTAAGAAGAGAAAACAACTATGTCAGTTTGCCTTTTTGCTGGCTGGTAAGCAATTACCAAAGAATGTTTGAATGACGCTTTCCATAACATTTCACCAATTTTTCCTTCGTGACGAAAATTATATTAAATAATGGGGTATACTCTTCGAAATCACTTATTAATATCATCTCTCTGTATTAAGTATATATAAATGGAAGTGAAATAAGCAAAATTTGTTAGAAAACTGGCTTAAGAAGGGAGAGAGTTTTCATCAGACATAGGCGAAAGGCTTGGGAATGCAAAGTTTCTAGATAGGCGTAAAGCCCAGCGCATTTGGTATCCCTTCCGAAGTATCGTATGGGAGTTTCAGGAGGAATGATGGGGGAAGAGTTATATAGAGGTGTGTGTGTGTGTGTGAAGGAAGAAGGAATATAAGAAACGATGGGGGATGTGGGGGGGGGGGGGCGAGGCGAGGGAGAGAGAAAAAAAAGAGTGGAGGAAGAGTAGTAAAGGGAGTCTGTGAGTGTATGGGAGGGCGATGGGGAGTATGTGGGGGGAGGCGTCGGGGAGTGGCGGCCATATCACGTGGTGTGGTCGTTCGTTGTAAGCGAGCGATAGTTAGTGGTGCAGACGCCGTAAATGCCTTGCAGAGGGATCGGTGGAGGGGAGGGAGGAGGCATAGGAGATGGCGGATGGGAAGAGAGGAAGGGAGGAAGTTTGGGAGGGAAGGAGGGGGGAGGGTTGAAGGGAGTCGGTCCAAGAGGAGGAGTACCGAGGTCTGCCCCTGAGTGAAGCGGGGTGGGAGGGTCGTAATGGGATTGCAAGGAGGGGAGGGCGGGATGGGGGCCGGAGGATGGGGGAGGTGGGTTTGGTGGGACCCTGGACGCGGAATACCCCCGGCCCATCCGTCTCCCCCGCACCCTCCTTCCCCTCTCTTCTCACATGGTGTCCCCCTCCGCGAAGAGAAAGGGGGACGAACGGGCAACATCTCCTCCTCACTTCTATATACCAGGGTGGAAGGAAAAGGAAAGAGACTTCCTTTTAGCCCCATGCTCAAGTGGGGGGGGGTGAAGAGACGGAGTGCGAAGGGGGAAAGAGGGGAAGGGAGAGAGTTCATCGCAAGTAGAGTCACAGGCGGTAAGAAGGCCTCCGGAAGGGAGCCGAGGGCTTCGGACGGCCACAGACGTCGACGCCATGGGACTCGCGCGTGTTGCACCGTCGCCAACGAAGGAAGAGACACCCACCACCGCGAGGGTGGGCGGCCGGTGAGGGAGTTGGGGGAGAGGGCGGTAGTAGCGGGAGGGAGCGCGGCGGGAGAGGGGCTGGAGGGCGTGGGAGGTGGTGGGAGGCGATGAGTGAGTGTCGATGGGGTGCTAGGGAACATCACTCTTATTTACCCCGTCCGCGAGTGTCCGTCTCTCGTGAGTGTTGCTTAAACGCGTGCCTGCTCAACTGAGCATGAATCTCGGTCTCTGCCCATCCTTTTCCATTGTCTGCTCTCCAAGGGAAAGTCGTGGGAGAGTGCACCCGACGGACATGAATCTCGTTCTCGGAGAGCGCTTGTCATCCTACCAACCACCGGCTCCGGCACCACCGACCGCATTTCATCTCGTGTCCCATGCGTCCATCAGAAGCGGCATCAGGAGAGAGGAGAGGAAGGATGGGGAGGGGATACTCGGTGGTGTTGGTGAGGCCCTTACCTGACTTGAATATCAATCTCTCTTACCATTCTCCTTTTTTTACATTCAGTGTCGCCATTTTCCGTCACCATTTTTACGTTCCTCACGAAACGTACTGCCGTCCTCGGCCGTTCCACGTCCGTGATGATGTTTCGGAGAATCATCATGAGCCTTTGGAGTTGACTCAATGTAACCATTTTGTAAAGTCCGTTTGTGCATAAAGTTGCCTTACCACCTCACGTCGTTCAATTCTCCTCCGTTTCTCCCGTACGTATTGAAAACCGGATACTTTTCCGAATTCTTTCATGCCTTTGAGTCTTCACGAACTCTGTTTGGAGCCATTTTGGACGCTCTTTTGCTTATTTCTGAGGGATTTTAATAATATGACGGCTGAGACTATTTTACTCCACGGAAGTCCTTTCAAAGACGTTAACTAGGACAGGCAAATTAGTCCTCGTGAATTCACGCGGAATGCGAAACTAATTAGTATTACTTACCACGTTTTACTCTCGAGTTTTTTCCTCCCCCTCAAATTCTCTCCATTTATCTGTTTAACACGGGCGTACGCTGCTTATTTACTAACGTAAAAAGACGCTAGAGATGCCTTTCCCCTCACCATCTTTTCATAAGTGTGTTTAATAGTTATTTTTTTCACGACTGCCTACAAATGATTTAGTGGGGTTTTTTTAATCCCTTCCCCTTTTCTCCTCTGTACTCCATTGGCTTAATGAATATCTTCCGTGAAGAATGTCTCGCGTATAATAGGGTGACGGGCAATGAACGAAATTCATTAATCCATTCCATTCGTATTAACCCTTTGGCTCGAGAGGGTGTGGGGTCGAAACATTCCATTCTAAGCACATTGTTCTGGAGGGAGGAAAAGCTGTTCAACTTTTTTATTTTCTTCCCATAATTTAATTTTTTCTTAATTGCCGGCCCTGCTTTAAATTTAATCACTCTTCTTGCAGGGTGTACTTTTTTAATTTTCTCCACCCCGCACCCATTTATATGCTCGAGCATTTTTTCTCTATGTCCATTCTCCTCCTCCCGCATTGGATCCTAAAGACGCTCCCCAGTCCTCAGGGTGGGCTAAACCCCCTTTCCAACACCTCCCTCACTTTCTCGGTCCTGCATCTCCACCTCCCACCCACTCCCGCATTACATCTTCCCTCCCTCCCCTGCCCTCACTCTTCCTTTCCCCACTCCATTTGCCATCCATATTCCTCTTCATCGCCCTCTGCCCTATCCACTCAAACCACCCCTCCCCTCCGCTTTGCCATTATTTCACTCCCTTTATACCCCCTCCCGCCCACGCCCCCTTCCGCCAGCCGCTCCCCGCCTCTGAACCCTCCCACTTTTACACCCCATATCCCTCCCTCTGTACGTCTTTCCCTGTATCCTTATTGGCGGAATTTAGACATCACGGATTTCCTTTCCTTTCCCCTCCTCTCCTCCCACTCCCGTCGATTCCAACGCGCTTCCCCCCACCAATCCTCCCCTGCCGAATTCTCTCCTTGCCTCGCACCCCTCATCCCTCAACATTTTCGCGCCCAGCCCCCTCCTCGCTAAACCTACTCAATCCCCGTTGCCCCTACCCTCTCCGCCTTGCCCCAACCACCCAGGCCTCACTTCCCTTCGGAGTAATTCCGATTGCAACCTCGTTTTACTTCTCTTTGAGTCCTCCCACCTATATTCTCCTCTCTCGCCTGCCTCTAGTCTCCCGCCCCCGGTCCCCAAATCCGTCCATCCCCAGGTTCCTCCCTTTCCCTCTCCAGTCTCGCGCTCCCTCACCTCTTGCGCCCTCGCACCCGCCCCTCTCACTCCCTGCGACCACCCCCACCTATTCCTCCCCAGAGGTAAAAAAGACAAAATGCCGGCGGGTGGGTGCATGCGCCGTTTTCGATCACCTACCTCACACACAAACGCACACACACACCCCTGTACATACACACAGATGATTTCGTCCCCTCCACTTGCTCCCCTGTCCACCTCCTCCTTCACTCATCCCACCTTCCACCCTCCGATGCACGGACACACCGCTAAAAAAACCCCCATAACACACCTCCCTCCGCCCCCTTTCCGTCCCCCCCCAAACCCTTCGTCCTCCCATCTCACCACGTTTCTTTATATCCCTCTAACCTCCGCTGCTTCTCTTTGTTGCTTTATTACAGGCCTCCTCCCTCCGTCTCCTGCTCCTCCCCCCGCGCCCCCAGTGACGCCGGGTCCACAGCAAGGAAGCAGCATCCGTTCTGCGAGGACCCCCCTTGAGTCCTTCCCCCACGCCGCCCCCCCTTATGGCCGCCCCACCTATCCCCTGCACCCCTCTTCCCCCCATCTTCCTCCTCGTGCCCTTAAACCTTTCCCTCTCTTTCTCTCTCTCCCTTTCCCTCCCGCCCCCCTCCGTCCCTCCTCCCTCCTTCATCCCTCCACTCCGCGCCCCCTTCCACTTTGTCACTCCTCCGTCGGCCCCCCCTCTCCCTCCACGTCCCTCCCCACTGCTCCGCCGCCTCCGCCGTACCGCTTGCGAGAGGCCTTCCTTCGCCGTCGGTCGGCAGTCTTCTTTGGGGCCACGGCCCTTCCGCGACCGCATCACTCGTCCCCGGGAATTGCCGCTCTCCGCACGTCCCCTCCGGCCCGAAGGACACCTCTAATGGAAAGACCTGGGTGGAGACGTCGTCTGCTGGGTGACTTTTATTTTTATTCGCGAGTTGAAGGAGAGGCGCGCCCGGGTTGTTCGTTGTCTTCGCATTCCCCCGCCGCGGCGAAGACACTATGGTGAGTACTATATGAATGCACTTTCATTTTCAATTTCCCTCTCGTATTCTTCTGCATCGTTACTTGTTTTAATCGACGGTGGACTGTGGGCGTAAATAGTGTTCGTCCGTTGGGAAGCGCAAGTCGCTATATTGGAATTCTCTTCCACCGCATCCATCCAGATGTTTCGAGAGTCGTGCACCATTCCTCTTTTGATTGTATCTCTCAAATTTTCCCCGCCCTTACTTCCAGCCTCATCCCCACTGCCCGCTCTCTCTCTCTCTCTCTTTTACTCCCTGTCACCGGAATCTTCCTCACTCTCCCTTTCTTTCTTCCGCCGGCCACGCTCCTCTCCTCCCTCATTCACTCGCTCTCACGTTTCCAAAACTTTCATGTGCCCGTCCGTACCTTCTCGCTGGACGTGATTTGAAACCTTCCGGGTTTGTGCCTGAAAAGTGAATGATAAAGAGAAATAAAAACGTTGAAAGCATTCCACAAAATCGGTGAAAATGCACGAAGAAAATATTTTGGCGCAAAATGGTGCATTGCATTGTTAATTAGTTAATGCATATGTGATCATTTTCCTACCTACATATAGGTTTTGAGTGTTGTAACCGCGTCTCCTCAAATATTTCGTCCTTATATTTTTATAATTCTGTGCCTAAATGTATTGAATAATATAAAATTACGATTGAAAAATCTGTAGCTGCTATTTAATTGAGATATCTAAGAACAACTACAACTTGAATGGACAAAATTTTCATCTCAAACTATAGATTTGTTTGTTTCAATTTGTAAATGGTTTGGGCGAGAATATTTAACAAACTTAGCATAAATTAATTTCTTCGAAATGAGGTTATTAGTTTTGAGAGAAAAAACGTCCTTTTCAATATATACGTCACTATATTTTGGTGATAAATGTTGTTCTGCCGTACCCTATGATGGCTGAAACTTCTTACTCACAAATAGTTATCAAGCAATCGGTCTTTTTGATTAAAATTTTTGGTTACACACTAGTAATAGTTTAGGTTAACTTAATTCCTTTCGAATAACCCAGGGTTTATTTATTATGTGTTGAGCTAGCTAGGAAGAATATCTTCTACCTACCGACGTATAGCCAGATTAATAATACTAACTATTTTAGTTTTTTTATCTCGGTAATACATTATAATATTGATGCCATAGTAAAGATATTATCAAAGTTTAATTAATTTTCTGAGATTTTGCATTTTATTGAACCTATATATAAAATTGACCGTTTGCTCTAAAACGAACATCGAAAAAACTATACTTATGCCCAAGTGTTCACTCACGTTCGTGCCGCCCGAATACCCAGGTAGTATTTTTCTTTATAATAAGGGACTTGGAAGCTTCACCTTTTTATCTTTAACTTATATTTGGCTGGTGCTTTCCTGATTGTTTGAATGATTTTCATTTTCTAATATTCATTCATTGTTTAATTATGCTGTCATAAACAAGTTAACGAAGTGAATCTTCTGCTGATGTCCATTCCGCAGTCGATAATTCGGGAGAGAGTTCTAATTTGTAGAAGGTCTGTGGAAATGAATTCTCTAATATATTCTTAATTGTTAAAAGATAATTGAGGTCATTATGTATGATCATACATCAATATGTACTGAGTGAAGACAGTTTTACGGTTATTATTACATTATTCATTCAAAACATATTGCTATATTTCATCAAAATTTTCATAATGGCGTGATATTTTGTGAGGCTGGTCATTGGGCAAAATATATCATTGCCCTTATCATCGGGTAAAAAATAAAAACCCTTCCTAGTAAAGAGAATTGTTTGTTTGCACAAATGTGAGTTTAAATGAAGACATTTTGTCATAGGTATATTCATTGCCTGGACATAGGTCTTTTCTCTTCCTTCTGAATGGAAACCACCGTGTAATCTCGCTAAGCCGTGAGTTACAGGTGGCGATTAGTCCCCAACTACATACGGAGACATCGGGGTTTAGTCTGCTTCCATTTATCACCCCCGGGTGGTGAGGGAGGGATGAGGGATACTTGGGGTAGGGGGTAAAGGAGGAGAGTGGGGAGAGAAAGCGGCGACCGAGATAAGGGAGGTGTGGGTGGACATGGTGTGAGAATTAGAAGCAGAGGGGGGCGAGACGGGATGGAATAAAATGGAGGCGAGGAAGAGAAAGATAGGAGAGGGAAGATTGTGGCGACTGGGAGGGCGGAGTGGGTTGAAAGAGCAAGCAGAGCGTCGAGTTCGCTTTGCTCTTCTCTATTATCCTTTTGGGAGAGCACTTTGTAGCCGGACGGGGGCTCGGAGAGCAACTTTGTCGCCGGGATGGAGTGGTTAGGGTCAGAGTTGAAAGAGGTCGAGGCACTCGATGGAGTGGGAAGAGGTTGACAAGGGGTACGAAGAGAGATGAGAAGGGAATAGGAGTGGGAATCCGCGGAGAGGGGATTGAGTCGGGGGCGAAGAGAGAGAGGGACGGGGAGAAGCTGCTGGCCGAAAACTGGTGATAGAGGAGAGAGGAGAGCAAAAAGGACCCGGATTTGCTGCGGGAATTTGGGAGGGGTGGATGGCTCGTTGGGAGGAGCAAATTTTGGGGGTGGAGGCGACTAGAGGGTGGGGATAATCGGAGAGGGCGAGGGTAGACGGCTCTTTGCTTGTTTGCTCGCTTGCTCTGTTGCTGGATACAACTTTCTTTGGTGTAGTGGTGTGAGAAAGATAGAGTATCGGGTCGGTGGCGAGAAGCTTATGAGATTTGTGGGAAGAAAGAGGTTGAAAAAAAGGCAAGGGGTTTAGAGGAGCCAAGCCAAGTTTTTAACCCCTTCCTACGCTCATGGTTCTTACCCATAGTGCGAAGGGATAAAGGGAAATTGCACGCGGGAAGGATTAAGAAGTGGGGTGGGTTGGGAGGGAGGGCGGAAAGATGAGGGAGAACGCATTCACTACACTCTATCTATGTGTACATCTTTCTTTCTTTCTCCCATCGCTCTCATTCTCTTCCTCTCCTATCCCGTAAATGCAAATTTTCCTGGAGTGTTGAAGGGCTCGGGTGTGGATCAAAACACTTATAAAGCGTCACTTTCCACCACGTCAAAACGAGAGCCGTGTCATCTTCATTCTGTCAGACGAAGCTCTTCATTGCATCGGATTGTTTGGTCAATACGCCACTTGCTGTCATAACTCTTCTTCCACGTCGGTGGCTCGTTTTATCTACAATTGAATTATTTTTATCGTCCTGTATTTCTTCTGTACTCTTATTTTCTGCAATTTTAATGCTTTTATTCAAATGTTTTCGTTAGAAAGCACATTAGCATATGGATATCACTTTTCTATTCATCCATTAAAAGTGCCGGAGTGTTAAGCAGTCCATTCAGAGGAATTACTTCTCCCCTACAAAATTCAAGAACTAGTATTGAGCTATTGAAAATATCTTTGCAATGTTACTCCGTTTAATTGGATTCTGTTCATTGAACGAATCTGATGTGTTCTATTATGGCGCTCCTTCTAATATATATTTTTTTGAGTACTTAATAAATGAGTTATCGGAAAAGAAATACTTGGTTATTTCACATATATTTTATTAAACACAACATAGGTTTCGGCTTACAAAGTCATCATCAGGTGTTTAGAGACTTAGAAAAGTCATCATCACCTGATATTGACTTTGTAAGTCGAAACCTAGTGTGTGTTTAATAAAATATATGTGGAATAACGAAGTTTTTCTTCCGATATGAATCGCTTCCGCAAAGTTACGCCTAAAACCATTCTATTTAATAAATTAGTTCTGCATTTTTGGGTAATCGCTTCTTAATAAATAGAGAATAAAAAATTTATTAATCAAACGACCGAGTGTTTTAGGTCATACCGAGTTTTTGAAGATATGGCTCCAAAGTGGAGGAATACATTTCCCAATATTTGACAAACATCATACTAAATTTTTTATGAATGAATTGTGAATTGTTGTCATATCTGGTTTCGCTCTAAATAAAATAGTTTTTATACTGCAAACTACTAGTTGATTAATTGTTGTTTTGTGTTTTTTATCTCTAAATCAACAAGATATTATATGGTTTACTTTAGGCGTCAAATAAAATAATTTCAGCTACTGGCGGTATCAAGGAAAGTAATTTTGGATATGTTACAACATGACTTAATTCAATTATGTAAAAAAATCTAGAACCATATATCCTCCTTTTCTACTTGCGTTCTTAGAAGTGGCTGGCGCGCCGCAAACCTCACCCGGGAGAAACCACGGCCAACGGCCGCCATTTCGTCGAGCGCGACGCATGGTTCTGACTTAGGTGTTGTTGTGGGATGGAAAAATTTTGTTTCAGGATTTCGACTCTTTGGTCTGTGTTACTAATAAACGGATAACTCTATTAACTGATATGAAAACAGATATCATATTAGTTACCGTAGTATGCTACTTTTGTGCTAAATTATTTTATCACAAAACCACTGTTGCGAAGCTTCAATGCGCCTAATGGCCATGGTTATAGAAGATTTTTCGAGTAAAACTCCGTAATGCCTTGTATTACTTCTACCTTTTCACAATCTGTAATCAAAAGCTTCACATCTCAGCTCTACCACTAAGTTGTAAATAATTCCATAGATGTGTTACATAATGTACTTTTTATTGTCAATATATATTTTTTTTCCCAAAAGCATTGCACATTTAACGCAACGATAGCCCCCGCGTACATTCGCAAAGCATTTTATACTTATATTATGCAGTTAGCATTTCTATTTTTCAAACCAAAAAATGTCATATTTATGATATTGATAGACACAACAACAATTGAGATTTATTTTATTATTTGAAATACTAAGTATTTTAATAAAAATATATCCATATTAGAAATAAGTTAAATTTTTTAGTTCGAAAATGGGTTCAAACATTCCGTGAAAAATTGTGTTTTTGTTCTAAATAGCTAGTCATGTCTATGGTTTAAGTTAATAGGCGTACTATTGAAAACGTATTTTGTACGCATAAATACGCGATCTGAGTTTTTACTTTCATACTCAATGATCTGTAATCCTAGTCATGTAGCTTATTCTAGTGCAAAATGGACGGTTGAAGTTTGGAATTCTATGAAAGAGTATTTACATTTACGTAATCTGAGATGATTACCTCATTTCTGAATAAAGTTCATTCATACAAGCTTCAGTTACATAATATTACAACCACGGTATTCCAAATAAAGACATTACGGGGTGAAATTAGGTGCATAATTAGGTTGGCATAGATTCCCATCGCCGTATTACAATTTTAATTAATAAATTATGAGTTCTGATATTTATTGAATAACGCATATTTTGTTTCTAAGTAATTTTGTTGGTAGAAGTCTTAGAATAGACTTAGAACTCTAGAGAATAAAGTTGAAAATTGTACTTCAATTTCTACATTTTCATTTGATTATTCTAAAATTTACTGTTCGTGTATTTTGGTATTTCAATACTCAGTGCTCTCCTTGACATTTTTATTGTATATACTTAACATTTAAAATATGAATGTAATAGTAAATATTAACTTTTGAAAATTTTGATAGTCATTAAAATAGTAATAAATGCAGGAAACACACCCAGTAAGCTCGTCAGGTGGGTAATTTTAGTTTAAATATAATGCATACTTGCATAATGTTAATAAATTTTGATTAATGCCATTGGTCAAAATAACGAATCGGAACATAGATGCCCAGAATCTTTTTCATTTAATATTAAGGTTCTTAAAAGCATAGATTAAGGTTCTCAAATTTTAATTTTATCAATGAATGATAACCTCATGACAAAAAGATGATCTTTTAGAATTTTATTTCCGACCTCAGATATTATGTCTCCTCTTATCAACTTTTCACAAGAGATAATGAATTTTCATAACTTAGAAGCTTCGTGAATCATTTTAGAGGCCAAACACAAACTGTGAACCGCGAAATGTCATAAATAGTATTTATTTATGTTTGCTTAGATGATGTTTATAATTACAAACAAATTTTAGACTTAACCGCATTCAACTTAAATGTCTATATATGAGTGTAGATCTTCTGAATGGATGGCATTTGAACCCGTAAGTCACGACAAAAAAGTCTAAACTTTGTCCTCACTTGCCAAATTGTTTCAATATTTCAATAATGGAGATCTTTAATATGGCGAAACAAAAAGAATTCCGTGATAAAATGAAGTTATCCAGACACTGGATTTGAATTTTAAACTTAAATTTTAGTATCTTTTAGAATCTCATATCAATCTGAAATCAGATACGCATTATTTCTTAAAGTTGGGAATGAATCCATTGTAAAGTAAAGAAAATACTTCATTGATTTTTTAAAAGTAATTTAAAGTATAAACAGTTATATGCGCACAATTGTCACTTTACCTAAGTTATAACAATTTGAATTTTCTCTTATTCATTCATCCATCTCTATCTGGCTATCGAAGTTTTTTATATCTATCGCTTGAAGTGATTTTCCTTCTCTTTTGTTCCAATGAATTTCACTTTCTAAAATTCGCTCAATTAAATGAGCTTTTCCTGATTGTGCTTAATAATGCCGTTCCTCATCTTTTTTTTGCATTGGTTTATCTAAATTTTGATAACTTTTTATTTTTTTCATTTAAAATGTAAAAACTGGGTAATATTCTGGAATGATAGTAGTTCAGAAAATTGAATGCATCATGTGCTATCGGTCAAATTTATTAGGCTCATAATCTGAAACTCAACTTGTTGAAAATATTTAATTTCGACTCTAAGAGACAAGAAAAACTTGAGAAGGTAAAAAAAGCAATTTATATGATAATGAATAAGTTAAATATTAAATTTGATATAAGCAATTTGAAATTATAATACATTTGTGGTCTCATGTTTTAATAGCCTAGTAATAAGAATGGTATTTCAAATATGTAGATCGGCTGTTGCGGTATTCTAATTTCATTTCGTACATAACCAATTGGTTGATTTTTTTATTAGTTCATTCCTAAGTCTGAAAGAAACGACCATCTCTTGGTTATAAGCCCCACTTGCTCCGCATCCTAAACTTGCTCTCAATGTACTCATTACTCTATTAATATATTATGCTTCAGTCGAATTTATTCCTCAAAAAATTATTCAACAGTGTGTTTTATTGATTTAAGACATTGCCATTAATGAAAGTCTTATTTCTAATTATTTTTTCTCTGCTTATCTGGCTTTAAAAACTGGAAAGGGTATTTTTAAATTTAAAATGTATTGGTATGTGTCCTTTGTATTCTAAATGAAAACAAAGTATCCCAAATAAATTATAACGGAAGCACTTAAATTTCTTTCTCTCCACAAATCCCCGAAAAAATTTTGGACATCAACACAACCCTCGTTACATTTCATGGAATGTGTGGGTAGTTATGAGGTCATATACATGTCTACGGCAAATTCAGTCTACATTAACATTTATACCATATTTTATCATGAAATGGTCAAAGTTAAAACGCATAAAGAAACGACAAGCGAAAAGATATACAATTTGAGCAGGGCAAAGAGGCAGGGTCATCAGATAAAAATGCTTCGTTATTGACGGTAATGCTTGTGGAAACGAAAGAGGAAAATGCTCTTCAATAGGTTTTAGTGAATCAGCTATTCATGTTGGTGTCTCACTTACAGCACAGAGTAAAATGCTAAAACCCACATAATGCAATGTGAATATCTCGTAAGTAAACCTATCAAGCATGAAAAACCTTCCGTGATTTACTCCTGTGTCCTATAAGGCAAGGTCATATATTTTATATTTTATTACTTGCCCTTTTTTCCAATTATCTTTAAGATCAGTATTTCGCATTATTGAGTCAACCAATATTATAAAGCTTTCAAAGAACGGTACGTTTTTTCTGCTGCGCTGTATAGGTATTTCGCTTGTTTTAATGACCAAATCCCCTAAACCTTTTGTGTTATTGATAACATTTTATGCGCTCACCCGTCAAAATATAAAATGGATTCAAATCATTAGGTTTTTAAAATTAAAAAAATACATGTCTATTAGTCCTTCCGGTTATTTTAACAATAATAGTTTTCCTCCGATAATTATGCAACTATATCCGCTCAGATTTTTCATTCCGATGTTGACACCCTCATATATACAGCCTTTTGGAATTCTTGAATGATATTTCCCAAAACGATCACGTTCTGTTACCATCAATTTGTGAAGGTTCAATTTTTAAAATAACATCATTCCTATCAGCTTCCTTTTAGCACTTCCTTATTCTTTCCACAAAAACACGTGAAAAAACAAAGGGAATACCATGATTAAGAAATGCTCTTACATTATGAAACAAGTGTTTTCAATGACCGTGCGACCGCGCAAACAATGGAAACAATCCCCCATTTCCCGAAAGGGTCTTTTATCATCTCTAGCGACGGAGGCTCATGACGCAGGAGGGGAAAAATGGCATTCATTTGGAAAATGGCAAAGACGGAGAATTTCCTCCCCCCACCGGTTCGATCCCATTTCTCTCTCTCACACTCCCCTCCCTCCACCCACTTCTCCCTTTTCCAATTCTATCCTACTCTCCTCCTATACCTCTTGAGCCCCTCCCCCTTTTTCTCAGCGACCGGCATCACCAACACCAACACCTCGCATCGGCTCAGTCTACGTCGCCCACCCGTTTAATGTTCTCGACACCGGAACACTCTCCTCTCCCACTCCATCGTGCACCTCATTCTCCGCCTCCCACTCCACACTGTTGGAGCTCAAACCCCTACCCACCCACCCTTCGGCCGCACCCTCCTCCTACCCCCCTCCCCCGCCACCCCATCTCCTGTCTGCCGGCCTCCGATGTCGCCGTCGACGCCGCCCCACGTCTGGGGCTGCAGCGTCGCGTCTAGGGGCGTGTGCGTGGCCCTAATTCCTCCTCTTCCTCCTACCAACCTTTGCCCCCAACCAATTGCTACCCTCTACCTCGCCTCCCCCCTCATTCTCCTCTCCACTGGATGGAGATTCCTCCATTATTTTTTTCTTTCATTCTTTCAAAACCCCACCCAAACCTCCGACTCCCATTCCATTTTGGGGAGAGAACACAGTAGTGGTCCCACGCGAAGCGTTAAAACGCTTTGATTGCTTAATCTGTCCTCCCGAGTGGATACTAATGCGTGGATTGGACCGCATGCATACACACAGTACATAGACATTCACATATGTACACATATTTATGCCTGCCCCGTTCTCCCTTCGCCCCACCCTCACTCTTTCTCGCTTCGCCTGAATATGCAAATGGGTGGCGCCGCGGGCATTGTCGACGATATTTTAGCCCTTCCAGAAGAGTCCCATCAACGTGAATTTCATTAACCATTTTTCCCCCATTTGGGTGAATTTCCCTTCACACCATTTTGCTTGGAGACTCAGATTCCGTGTTTTATGTTTAATCGCCCGAAAATGTGTGAGGCCTTGCTTGGCAAAATCAATTCATCTGAGATTCACCAGGCTAGAGTGTGATTAATCTGCACCCTGTTTTATTCTATAATAATAGTTTCTTCCAGGTGTTTTCCTAGTGTTTTTTGCCAGACTATTTCGCCATTTATAGCTGAGTTCATGTAAGGGGGTGACGAAAGGGTAAAAGGGTTATCTCGGAAGGGAACTTGTGGAGCAAATGGATGACCCCGTCGCTCATAAATCCCATTTTTGGAAGTTAGGCATTTTAATAACAGGTCTTTTAATCCTCCTGTCAATGATGATCCCGCAAAAGAATAAACTATCGTATCAGGTTGTAATTATATTCAGCGGTGGTTGAATTTTTAAGAGATTCGGCCCACTTTAATGTTAAAAAATTTAAATTCTTAAAACCACAAAAATGATTTGAAAATAATTTTTTTTGGGTTGCATTACTTACTTAAATCTGGATATATCGGAGCGAAATTTAAAAATACACGGAAGGAAATATATTAAGTTTTGTTGAGATGTATATAAGTGTAGCATTCAATAAAAAAGTAACTGGAATATACTGTTCACGAGAACCAACTATTTATTGCAATTACAACTGAATATGTTAAAGTAGCTAGACTTAAAAAAACCTCCATTGATTGAACTTTAATTACGATACATTTATATACTTATGCTATATGTTCAAATACTCGGGTGCATATTCTCGGATTATTTTATACAAGTCTTTCAGATTTTCTCCTGAAATTGGAATTTGAGAGTTGAAACATCCTTAAACTCATCTCACCGAGAAAGTTGTAGATCTAGTCTCCCTCTCTACAAATTAGGTTCCTTATGTCGGCATAACACGGCGAAAGTAATTTATTTATTGCCTCGGGGTAAATTTCTCCTTGCGTTATGCCTGCGCCAGTACTTTTGACGATTCAATTTAGCGCTCTGTGATTCCCCGGGATATAATAAACTGAAAATTCCCTTAATCCCGGAGAAATCCCTTTCCGTAATGTCTCGGCGTTGCGCTATGGCTTTGAGGACAGGATCGGGGCGCGTATATGTGCTCATTTCTCTTGCTCACGCTCCAACTCATCCAATCCGTCCGCTGCGGCTTCTTTCTCCTCCCGCTCTCATTTCCTCTCTGCTCTTGCACTCACTCTCTCCCTCTCCATCTTCTTCCTCTCGCACTCGCGAATGTTCCCTTGGCCATCATATCCCCTCCCATGCATCCGTACTCAACCCTCCCCACCCTCCCACCCCTTAACCTCCCTCCTACCCCCACTCAATGCGCCACTCCCATCCAAAGTCGAACCCCTTAAAACACACCCCATCCCCTTCTCCCCGGACCAAAGCGTCACTTCACCAACGAGGAAGACGGTGGTGGTTCCCCTTCCCCCGCCGTCGCATCGGCACCCTTCCTCCGTTCCTCAACTCCCTCCACCTCCCGCTCCAAACCTACCCCCACCCTTAACCTCCCTTCCCCCCACACCAACCAACCTACCTTTCCCATCCTTGTCTCCACCTTATACCTCCAAACAAACCGAATGGGAAACTCAGCTCGCCTCGCAAATACTACAGAGCTCTCTCTCCCTCTCTCTCTCTTTCCTTACTCTTTCTTCTCTCCCTCTCTCGTCTAACCCTCCACTCTTCCTCTCACTTCCTTTCTCCCTCCTCCCCCACCTCTCTCTCTCTCTCTCGCCCCCATTCCTCCTCTCGCTTTTAACCTCTCTTTCTCCATTCCTAGGCCGCATATTGCTCTTCTCCCCGCCCCCTATCTCGGCCCTTGTTCGCCTCCCCCTTCTCGCCCCCGTGTCTCTGCCCTCCCCACACCGCCTCACTTACCCACGTCCCCTTTGCCCCCACCCCCGCTCCTCCTCGCCCCTTTTTACGCCCCACTCCTCACACCACTCCAACTCCACCGCCGTCGCCGCCGCCGCCGCCGTAGTTGTCGCTCATCGAGTGTCACTTGTTCGCTCGACCTGATCACACAACATGGCCGTCCACCGGAAGCGCCTGGCTAACCGAAAACCCGAGGCAACCAGTCCTCTCTCTCTCTCCGCTCCGAAAATGGGTGAGCTTGGATTTTTTATTTTTAAAAATTCTGTCGTGTGTTTGTGCGCGCGTTCTCCCCTGGTCTCCGTTTCCCGGTTGCTGTTCGTCGCTTGTTCCTCCGGGGGCAAGCAATTTTTTTGACGAGGACTGAGTTTATTTTTTTACTTGTCACCCATTGGGGTGTAAAGATTGTGATATGTGTGATGCCAGATTGCGGACAAAGCATTCCCACTGACGTGCCTTTCAGGTTTTCACGGTTGTATCCTGTTCCTGTGCGTTTCCGTGACTTTTTCGCTTAAAATTGCGTGGCTTTGTTGGGTTTATTTTGAATTTTGTCACCGGGCGGATCACGTGACATGGTAATTGCGAGTTCGTGCCACTCAGTTTTTTCAATATCTCAAAAAAATGTATGGCATGCTCGATTAATTCTCTTAAAAACAAGGTGCTACTTCAAATATTATATTTCCCGTAAGTTGCTCATTTAGTGATATTTTTATTGAGGTCCTCTTTTTGTTTGAAATTTCTTTCATTAATTTTTGTCAGTGTAATATTTTTTGTAAAATTCCGAAATTTATTCAAATGTAACAAAATTCTTAATGTCCTTTGCCGATATACATATAATGATTTGAATCAGAGTAAACCTTATCACTAAATGGCTAAGTAACTAACATTGAGCAAAAAAGGCTTGCCGTAGATAAAATATTTTAATGAATTTATTAACTACATCATCACATGATTACTTTGATTCATGCGATTAGGCACCGACTGAAGTTTTCATTCCTACGCTACAAAAAATTAGGTGAACTAATGCCTTCACGGAAAATATATCCCATATATTTTATAAACTGTCACTAAATTGGTTGTAACACATTTCTCTAATAAACTGCGCATTTGCGAATGTAGTGAAAATTCTGCTAGCAACAACAATTTTTCATATTTACGTATTTTTATTTGTTTAAACAAAAAATCAATTCAAAGAAGAGCAATTATTAAGGAAGAAAATTGCATAAATGGTTGAGAGGTTATAACTCTAGTCACCGATTATTTTGCAATGTTAAGGGCGTAATTTAATACTCTTTCTTTAGCATGAAATATGATAAAGATATTCACAATAAACATTTCATTGAACCGGCGTTATAACACACTACTAAGCGTGGCATTAAGCTACCGAAATGGCTAAATTCCAATATACTTTGAATAAAGAAAAACCGCCATGAATAATTCTATTTCGTTGAGTTTGTTCTTCTTGCTGTACCGCTTTTTACCCAATTTAAATGACAGCATAAAATTTGTACGTTTCCCTTCTTCTAGGTTGCAAATTTTTCAACAAAACTGTGATTTACAGTTTTATATGTCCGAGAAAAACCCTTAGAATATAATATTTATCCGTTAATTCGGGGAAACGGTTTTAATAAGTAAATCATTTGATGGTGCCGACCGACATACCTTCTCGACAAGTCTTTTTTTAAAAGTCACTAAGCCCGCTCAATTGCTGAAAAATATTGTTATTCATCAATTTGTTGTATATTGACGTTTTTAAGAAAACTTGTAATCATTTCGCACAAATTGCAGAACAATACTCGGCGGGTGGGAATTCAGGATTGCTCATTTCAGCACGTTCCCTCGTGATATTCTATTTATATAGCGTATATACACCATAGATTATGTTATATAGGTATGCCCGCTAAATATTTTATTGGTAATTGTGATAAAGAAAGGAGTAAAATACTTTTTTTGACCAGAAAATATCGATGGCTTATTTTTATTTTAAGTGAATAGAAAGTGAAAACAGAAAAATGTGATATTGCGAGCAGCAAAGCACTTTCAATATTTGAGCTAAAATAGGGAAAATACCTCGATAAGTCTTTCGTTTATTCGAGGCTAATATTTGAAAACGCTCTTTAATTATTTTACTATTAAATTACTAATTATTGATATAATACTAAGTACGTCTGCTCCGGATCTAACGATATCCTCTCGTAGATTACACGTCCCTACGTATCTGCCGATAGTTAATCAAATGTAACCGCCCAATATAAGGGTGGAGTCTCATTAGTTTAGTATTTAGAAGCTTAATGTATTTAAGCTACTCTTATTACCATTCCTTGTGACGAACCAAAGTTCTGAGCTACTATAAAAGAGAATGCGATAGTAAAATATCTGTTGGCAAAAGATTTGCTTTCTTTTCAAAAGGATTATTGATCAAATTGGACTGCTTTCAGCGTTGTGCAACATTATTTGATTACCTGGTGTAAGCTAAAAATAATCTTAATGCTTTCTCATTCTATTTATCAGAAAATAAAAAGTTCAAAATGGCATTATTTTTCTTTAGGACCCCGTTATTAGTACGGATATGTCAACAGAGGCATCCAATAAGCTTATACTTTGAAGAAAAATTGCAAATTATGATCTTTAAAAACATTTACACCTTTGAAAATACTAATAAAACAGTAAAATGATGTTGTTTAGCGGTTTTTTTCGTTGAAATCTCCTCTCAAATGAATGCTATATTCATGTCATGCAATATTCTTAAAATTAATCAGCACACATTTCATGATATGTTGATATTTTTTCATTGAAATGTTTTACATGGAATATGATGTTATATACTATTTTTTTTAAGTCAGAACTCTAATTAAGTAATAAGTTATCTTTTATAAAAGGATTAAAATAAAACTAGCTCATTCGTAATTGCTAGTAGTTTACCGTTCATAAATAAGTTCTTAAGAATTAATTTTAATTATGTGATCGATAATCTCTTTGAAATAACATGTTGAAATGGTGAAAATAAATAATTATCTAAAGTAAAAAATTAGTTTCATTCATCTTTATCCTAGAGCAAAATTGTTGATCACGATAAGCCATATGATACTATAGGTAATATTCTTATAATCTATGTATATATGTCTTTTCATTCATTTGATAATTTAATGGTTACTCAATTGGTGCTGACATTAAACAGGACATATTGGTTCACATCAAATCATATTTTATAATGACTTTAAAACAGAAAATCTTATGACAATTGATTTCTCCAATATTGAATTAGAGTGTAATATATCCTATATTTCAAGGGGCCATTTATGCTTAGAAAAAGCTAGATAGGTATTAGACATAAAAACAAAAAAAAGATTATTTCGAGCATTGTCAAATTGAATAAATTGTAATCTAGTTTTTTATCAATATGCCATACTCAGTAGATGTCTGCCTTTGAAGAACAGAATTACATGAAGGACAAAACTATTTGGTCAGCATGAAAATGTATTTCAGCTATATTTATATATTTCTTTTCAAGCAAGCGGCTCAGTTATTGCTCGGTGGGAATTAGTTTTTAAAATTAAGAAAAACAACGTACCTCAGTACCGAAAGTGACAATTCCATGCACTAAAAAAACGGTGCTCCTATTGAACAAAATCGAGTATTTGTATTCACCGGACAAACTTTATTAGTTACTATATTGATGCACGGTAATCGGCGCTGCGAAAAATTCTCTTCTGCCTACAGCCATGTCGTGGAGATCCTCGCACACCAGAGGGTGGCCTGAATGTGGACAGCAAACGCCATCTCCTGACCCGACACCAAAACTCCATCCCCCCCTCCCTTCCCCTCCACCCTCCCCTTCTAGCACTCCACTACTCCCTCCCTCGTCTCCCTGCCCAAGTTTCCTTAACCACTTGACTTCCCAACAGGAGTCCCCTCCAGCTAGCCCTTCATTCCATCACTTCGCCAGAAGGGTTGGATGACGGGACACGGGGTGGTAACGATCGCAGTGTTCAGCCGTTACCCCCATCGTTGATATTACTACGCGAAGGAAAGCTTAAAAGTTGCATGTCGATAATAATGTCGATGTAATTTACGAGTCTCTTGATGCAACGAAGCGGACAGAATGGGGAGCTTCAATTTTCAATGTCTCGTCCTCTGGCTCTTCCATTGCTTATAACACGTAATTCCCCAACTCTCGTGACTTGAAGCGTTCTCCACCCACGTTAAGTATCTAGGATGTGGCCTGATCCCATCTTTATAAATCGCAAATCAATTTGAGGAGTATGGGCGGAGAGGCGAGATGGGAAGGTGAGAGATACGGCGACGACATAAGAGCTGTAATTCGTCCTGCAAGTCGCGACACGTACGCGTTCGAGCCACGTTTTTCTTCCCGGTTTGATGGCTGCAAAGAGCGCTTGAAGAGATGGCGGGTAACGTCATGGGTTAGAGCACGAACACACGTGTTGGAATATTCTGGGCTGTAATATCGTCGGATGAGGCGCAATTTTATAGGGCATACAGCCTTTTGGTTATCTCTCCCAAATGAAAGCAGTAAAAAAAGGAATATTTTTCGAGTTTCATGTAAAACACACTAGAGAGTGAAATTGACACTTGAGTGAATATTTTGCGAAAGAAACATACGAACGGAAGGTATAATTTGACTTTAGAAACCTGGTCAGCCTCCTGAGGACATCAAAAGCAAACCCTTTAATATGATTGTAAGAAAATAATAATTTAAAAAAATAAACATTTTAAGTGTAAATTCTTTCCTGCATTAGTTAAGAATAGGATTACGCAAGCTTATGCAGCATTTTAGCATGATTGAACTTATCATTTGGAGAAACTTTTATTAAGTGTAATTTATCATTTGAAGCGTAAATAAATGCAAGTATTGTTTAAATGTATAATTTTATAACGTTCACTCATAAGTACTTAAAAATTACAAAGAATGTAATCGCTGCGCAGTTTTTAACTTTAACTTTCAAGTATTTAAGGAAGCACTAAAATTTATACAAATTCTTGTCTTCATACAAACCAATAAACTGCCTTGTAATAATGTATCACATACATGTTAATACTACAGCGTACAGTTACTCCCTTTTTTAAAGATAGTTTTGCTGGTATAATTAACTACGTTGCCTGAAAACCGTAGTTGCCTCAGTAGTCTTTGCTATCATCAAAAAATTCGACTGGCATTCGAGGGTATATTTTAGAACTTCATGCATAGGGACGGCAGTAACACCTTTATTTAACAGTAATTCGCAGCGTTTTCTAATGCAGACATTTTCATAATTTTCTCTTACTGCTAGTAAATTCCTGAATTATTGCACACATTTGTTTTACATAATTCCTCTTTACGATTGTTAGAACTAGCATACTTCTCCATTTAATGAAAAGTCATCACTTAAATGTAGAGTTTAGAGGTGGTAAATGGGCTAGTTTTATAAAGGGCTATGACGAATTCCAGGTAAGTTTACATTTATACTTATCTGAAAAAGTTTCATGTATTTTAAAAATGTGGAGGTATATAAAGGCTACGTAACTGAGGGCCTCGTTTTTTCTCAAATGTGTTCTAATCTTAATGTTTAGAAGGTTACATAATATATGATACACCTTTGTGACAATGGTTTCATCAGCTCGTTAAATTTTTAATTCAAATAATTTGGCTATTTTTCGTTTGATTTCATTTAATCGCGATTAAAAAGTATAATTTATTTATCAAATATTTATTTTTTAACTAAGTATATACTATATAATTCAGTACAAGTATTCTAAATGTTCTAACAGTTATTTTTAATTTTATTCATTAATATTAACTTAGCGTATTATTAAGGAGAACGTAGTTACTACCCCAGAAACTTTCACTTTTACACTAATTGTGATCATTTACATTCATTCCCCCTCCATAGCAGTAGATCAAAAGTGCCCCTCCCACAAATATCCGTCCAGGGCGGACTTGCCCCAATATACCTACTTTATCAGATGATGTGCTTATACATGTGAGATTTTCTTGACCAACACCTGAAAGAAATAAAAAAATAATTCATTACATCAACCTTAAAGTTATATCATCATGCCACAAAATGGAAATCAAAGTAATGATTTCATAGAGCTCAGAAATCAATTTTCCAAGGTTTTGATAAAGGTGCTAATGGAATGTATTTATTGTTTTACGGTGAACCATTTCAAAGTCAGATTAGGTACAAACTATTGTTCTCCCTCTTGACTTTGAAAGCTGTCATACTTCAACTTTAATACTTTAAGATTAAGTAATCAAAATAACTTAAAAGCTGTAATTGAAATTTTTGAATGGGAAGAGAGTAATTAGATATTTGTGTTAAAGGTTAGGGAAATAATGTAAATATTAATTCAGCATTAAATCTAAAAATATTGTTTATTTATATATAGCGTGTTATTTTTATGATGCTGCTTTATAAACGCATGTTTATAACTTTATGAGACTGAAGAATGCAAAAGTCATTATATTCAGTCGCGAAAGGTTTTATTCACCACTCGAGTGACATGTTTTCTTGTGTTTTTATGAGAAATTGCCCGGCATATGCATTTGTGTTGTGAAAACGTACTACCCTATTCCTGACATAAGGTTGCTAAATCTGGTAAAATTTATCATTTACAATTTATGCCATTTAAAAGTGAATGAAAATTAAAATTTTTCTTTATATTTTTTATATAACATAATTAATTTACAATTTATTAAGGTGTTTATGGAACCAAGCTTTTGCGATTCATAATCTAGTCTTTATATTTTATATATACTTTCGCTGTTGGTTGACACCTTTTGATACTCTTCCAAAACCGTTGGTTGGCTGTAAAATATTCCTTAAGCCTCTTGCGTAAGCTGTATGCGACAATTTCGGAAAAAATAAAAGACTAAACATTTCACAATGACCTTTTCAAGTTTTAAAATGTAACATTATGCTCCGAACATGTGTAAATAACGTTTTTCCAGGAAAGAATTCCTCCATAATGCTTTCCAAATTGCCCAAATAAGAATAAATATATGATGAACCATGTCAAAACCAACTATGTTGACCATAAAAGATTCATTTGTATTTTAAATTGTAGTATTTTTGTACCAATTTCTTATCTGATGGACTTTTAATTAGCCTTCGTTATTAATAGATTTTATCATCGTTTTGGTTCAACTTATCTAATAGTTTATGACTCTAATTCATTGACTTACGCACACTAAGAAGGTATTTTTGCATGATTTTTATTTCATTTTTTATGAATGAATCAACTTACAGCATAGAATTTGACTTTTTATGTTTGTCTCGTCAGTTTCAGCGTTTTTCGTCTTGATATCAGTTGTAATCTCTCCTCCCTTTGCTATTCTCCTTCAGAGGTGGAGAAATATTTCAAATATTTTTTATTTCCTCTTGAAATATTGTATAACTTTATAGTCTCTCCTCTCAATTCTGGTATTATAGTTTTTTATACTTACTTCCGAACGTTATCTCTTTTTTATGTGGTCCATTATCAACGGTGCCAGCAGTTGTTGCGCATTCTTTATATTGAGTAAATATCGTCCATTAAGTGCAGTATGTTAATTTCTTCTCAGAAACGTAGAATTTGAACACATTGTTAACTTGGTTTTATTTTATTTTTTTATTTTTAATGGTGACATTTCCTATTTAACTTCTTTTATTACGCACAACCGTTTTCTCTTTCTCATTTCCGTTGTAGCGACTTTGTTCTTGATTGGGCAGTTGATAGATTATTCCTCTTGGCTAAAATATATTGTATGTCAGTGTATTGTGCCAAAACATTTCAAGGATATATTCTACTGTAATGAATAAATTAATAAATGCAGAAGTAAATGAATTAAATCCAAAAAGCGTGCAATTTTGCTTCCTTAATGTTCAAGACGGCTCCCATTATTTTGGTCGTTTATATATTTTTTTAAGATTTTAATTGTCATCAATGAATTCAGTTATCAAAGGCACCTAGTTTACAATTTTCTTCGTCTTGATTGGTTTTATCTGACATTAATCAATTTTCGCTCCTTGATACACGTTTTTTATAGTTAGTACATTTTTTTCTTTGTCTTATTATTCTCTCAATCTGTTTTTTTATGACCTGTTATTTTATTAATCATTCTAACCCCTTCTGTGGCGTTATTCACTTATTTCTCATACCTGGCTGATTGCTATATTTGTCTGCTCTGTCAATATTACCATCTTTCATCTTGTCCTATATGAATTTGCATCTTATTCTTTCCTTGCCGTCATAAAATGGGGTAAATTATTTCTAATATCTATTATAGCGGTCATCTCTTTTAATTTTTTGTTATTTGTAATTTATTTATACTTTGATTGGGTCTCCTGAATGCATTTTAATCCATGGCATCAGCTTTTCCACCCACGAGTTAATATTCTACTTCTTCTTTATTAGTACTAAATGCGCTTATCCCGCTTTGTAGCTATTTTGTCTTCAGTTTTTCATCGTTTATCTCAATGATTAGCCCCCTGTTTTTATATAATTGGATGACCGCTACATTGAATTGTTTTCTAAACTGCATTTTCGTTAGAAATTAATATTTTTATCTTTCAAATACTGCCTAATGTTTATTTATTAAAATCAAATATTTAAAAAAATAAGAAAAAGTGATTAAATTGCCAATAAACCTCTGCGTTACATTGGGGATACGTAAACTGTGCATCAAAGCAGTAAAAGTTACCATAAACCACAAACAGCAATCAACCCGAAGGTCGGTTTGGTAGATGATGGTAGAGTTCACTCAGTACTAAGCTCAACGACGTGTGAAATTCACACATCTGGATAGTGGGCAAGTTCCTTTCCCATTAGTAAAGTTTACATTTTTTTCTAAACGTTCGCCTTGTATATTATTACTAGATTATATTTCCTATTGTATCGGATAACAAACTGTGAAATACTGAGGCTGAAAATACCGGATAAAGAAAAATGTATGCACACACGATAATTTTGTCATGTGCCCCTGTGATATACGCAACCCAAACAACTTGCATTTGGCGCGTGCAATTTTCAAGTCTATATAAGCAGAATGGATATTTCTCTCAATATTCAATTAAATGCATATTTTTTAAGACTAATTTTTTTCCTGATTTCATAAAAAAATATTAGATCTAATATGAAATTTGATCAATTGGATTCCAATTTTCAGCTACATTTCGCTAATCCCTTTACGTCATTAGAAAGGAAATTATTCTCATATATTTTTTTGGTTATTCATGCAGTTAGTTTGGCTAACATTTAAGATGAAAGTATTGAAGAGCATCATAAGGTCAATCGTATCAAAAAGTTACTTTTGCCGCAGAAGTTATCCTACCGGATACCTGTATTTTGCAGAATTATTTACGTACGTTACCGTAATTAGCGATCACTATATTGAAAATAATGTCTCACTGTACCGTTCCTTAAATTTTGAGACTTAACACTATGTTTTTAAAATGTTTATTCAAAAGCTTACGTTATATTTGTAAAATTACTAGAATGAGCAAGAGAAAATATGAATCGATTATGATTAATATTTTATTACATTTACATGACATTAGAAAGATTCTTTACTTGCTGATTTTTCTGCACCCTCCTGAATAAAAATCATTAACCAAATGCTATTTTAATATAAACATATTGGTTTAACTAAGATAAAAACGATTAGTAAGAGCGGCTGAAATAAAGGTTTTAATTAGTAACAATATCCCGTTGGATACATATAGTATCATATATGTGGACCCATTTCTTTATTTAAATAAATCATTTAATTCTCTTATTGTCCTCCAGAACGATTTTTATTTATCATTTATTGATCTGTAGTTTTGATAATTTCCCTTATCCTACTTACAAGATTCCTGTTGCTTTCATGTAAATATATTTACTAAAATGTTCCAACTTGTAATAAATATGAATGCTCTCTGTTTCCGTTCAGGGTAGAAAATGCCAAAACAGGCTAATTTTAAAATATTTTAAGAAAGTTACTCCCTTACACCTATTTATTTTATACTTCCCTCTTCTTGCAATTTCCATCTTCTTTCCTGTTCATCTAAATTTCCCCTTAATTCTTCCAAGTTCATTCCCGACCGTGAATACTTTTTTAACAGTGGCTTTTCAACGACTCGATTACCTGGTAGATCCTTACGGGCACGTGGTCAAGCTTCATTGATGGCACTTAACCACCCATGCTGGTGTGTTTTGAGGAAGGATTTCCTTTTGACAATAGGAAAAAGTCTGCTGGTGCAAACTCGGAGTTGAGAAACTGCTAGGGGGTTGGGGAATCTTCACAATGGCGTTAAAGAAGGTCTTCGCAAACAGACACTCAACTCTGCTTTGGTTGTTCATCAAGATCATTGGAACAAGTATGGTGCAGATCTTTCGCATCACCACTTTAGCAGTGATAAGGGTCTGCACTACCATCTTATCAATCCTAATATGATCTGTGATCATGCGCAAACTTGACCAACGAATCATAACATACACTTCAATAAAAAAAATGTTACCGATACTTTAAATACCAACATCATACATATGTCATGATGGCAGGCATAGGTCAAAGAAGGTTTGCCTGTTTAGAGAAAGGTATAATGTTTGAAGAATAAGGTGCCAGGTTTGGTTTAGAATATATAAATATACTTTAAAATGAAATGGCAAAAATTAATTAAGGTTCTGTGATTTTAAATATTCAAAAGGAATGAAGCATTTAGAATTTCTATTATTCTTGATTCTTAACCATACAATAAAAGCTTGAAATCGGCTCTAGAGTAAATGAAGGGTTTAGGATAGCTCCCTAAATTAAATTGACTAAAACATTGAATTTTTACATAAATTTTTCATGACACCAAAAGATTGTATCATAATACATTTAAAAGCGTTACTTATGATTATATTTATAGATTTAGATATATACGTATTAGAATTTGCCTTGAATCGGTCAAAGAATATTTTTACAAACCTTATTTTATATCATTTTAATATTGAAAATCAGAGAAGGAAATAATATTAGCCATTTATTGATATACTGATCGATAAAAAATTCCCATGCAATGGAAATTATAGAAAGTGCTATTAAATAGATTGATGTGGCTGTGAAAAAATTGATATTAGATCAGCGTCGTAGTCATAGTTCTATAGATATATGTGGATGTGTATATGGCATTTTTAGTTTTTACAAAAATCCATGAATTGTTGCAAATCGGAAGTAGATAACTATCATAGATACTATTATTGCTAGTGTCGACTCAGAGATCCAGGAGCCTTTGGTCTGCCGAAGAAATGCGACCAAAATATGACTGATGCAAACACAGTTTAGTTAATGCATTCATTATTTATTGGCAGCGAAATTTTACTGATCAGGCATATATTTAGAGTTTTCACGGAATTCCATATTTAACTCAAGCAACTTTTCTCACGTTTTTCCCTAGTCTTTGAAGACATATTTGAAGAAATATATCAATGCGTCATTTACAAAATCTCAGCAGTCTTTAAGATTACTTCATATGATGTAAAATGCTATATATTAAGTTATTTCTACCCATTCCGAAGCAATGATTAAGCTACACAGAGATTTGCCCGATTGAGGGGGAATAATATTTTTCACTAAGATTTTTGCAAAATATTCAGCAACGACATTAGGAATTTACGGTCATGCAATATCGAAACCTATTACTTTGAATTACGACCATTCGGGAATCTATTTGCTTATTATATACTCCAATTACAATTGCATATGTTGGTAGAAGATAATTTTTAAATATTAGATGAATTTTATCAAAGTTTAGACCATTATTATTCTAGCAGAATCCTGTTCATTTGCTGTCAGTAGTGTCGAGGTTTGCTTTTTTTTGCGTCAAAGTGATGTGAAATATTTTCTCTGCATTGATAAGCCTCCAAAGAATATCATCTTCCTTTAACTGCAAAAAACCTGCACGCAAGAGTTCTTATTTTTTAGCATAAAAAGTCTCGGAACCCCCATCACATCAACACTTCCCATTGCATTTTTCCTGATATCAACGTGTAACTGGTATCGAATTTAATTCTCAATATTTCTTATATGCTCGTAACGATTTTCTACGATCATCTCACAAAATATCTATCGTATAATTTTTTATTTACCTCTTTTTATAATAATATCAATAGTACAAATATTTTAGCTTATAATATAAACAAATACTTAGTAAAAATTTATATCATTACTAAAAACACCAATATCAATATTTTGAAAGGTCACATCAAGTATTAAAATAGTCTCATTTGTTTAAATTTTCCCATGTGTGTCATATCCACGATTTTTTAATGATTTCAAAATATCCATGTTTAATGATCACAGAAATATTCTCTCGCTAAAATTATTTTAAAAGTTTATCGGTTTGAACAAATTGTTAAAATAATTGTATATATTATGTAACTACCTGTCTTTAGTATTGTTAAAAAATTTAGAAAGATTAAATGATCACTTTTAAGTTATCACAGCAAACTGTTGGAAACAGTGGTCATTCATGTCTATAATTTGAATACCTTGATGTAGATTTCACATTTCACTTATTAGTGAGCAATGGTAAATGTTTCATAGCATTTTACGAATGCTAAAATTTAGAATATACTTGAAAATCACAATTGCTTAAATCTATTACAAGAGGGTCCTTTGAGTAAGATAGAGTGCCTCCAACTATTTTTACTCTGCCACAAATTGCACCGTGCCATTTGCAAAGTTTTGTCCATCCACTTCAATTCACTTGTGACGTTTTCGCAAGATCTCAATCATTTGACGTAAGACCTTGTTCATTAATTCTTTGATAATAATTTCAGACCCCTTTATTCCTTCCTTAAATTTTCACGGCAATGGTATCACGTATTTACTTTTTTAATAGTGAAAGGAAAAATTAACATGGGGACATCAGGTCTGTCGGACAGGGGATGGTTAATGTAAGCGAGAATTTTGTCGCAACCATTGCCGCATGAGGTCTTGTACGTACAGTGAGAAAGGTTCCTTCCCTACAGATATCCCCTTCGTATTCCCTTTTATCCTACGTGCAGGGTTTTAATCTTGGACTTAAGGGTGACATCTGCTGTTTTTTGTAGCATGAATGGTTATCGTTTACCTTAGGAATGATATAATTCATCAGAGCATATTTCAAATCACCGGTGTTAACTGTATTTAAGTTTTGACCTTATTTATTTGAATTCATAATCAGTGTCTGACAAATAATGAAGTAATTTCATTGAATTGAAAATGAATAGTGGCTGGCGGAATTTATGGCAGTGGTTGGTGATAAGCTGAGAAATATAGAACAATACGTTGTTTATGTGTCTATTTATTTTATATATATGCAACATGCAAACCATTGATAATCGTAAATTGTTTAATTATATATTAACAAACAAAATTTTACAGGCCGAAGTACTTCTGTGTAAAAGAAATTCCTTGATATTAATAGCATCCCGTGCTATTTTTTATGATTTTATGATTTTTTATAATTATATCCCGTGCATTTATTTTATTCATGATGGAGTCATTGGGTTTATTATTTCAATTTCCCGTCCATCAACGAAATGTTAGTGTTACCTTCTTATAAACGCAAATAAGAGTGTGGGCGATGAAACTATAAAAAATGCTATTCAAAAAGCAAAAATTTGATATAACATTTTATTATTTTCATTCATAACATTGGTGCACTAACGATATTTAAGGAAATTGGTGAGAAACGTAATACCAATATTTTTTGAGCTCAAGTATTTCTATCTTAGAAAGCAAATGTTTTTTTTTTACCCTCATTCTTGATGTAACTCAATTTTTGAATTGCATAATAGAATACAATGTATTGCGATATATATATTTTGTGTTTTTTGTTTTCTCATTAATAATACGGTCCTTTACGAGGTGTTTTTTATCTTGGTGATTAGGGTTTTACTCTTACTCACCAAGCTAATCGTAAGCTATTACATTTTTTAGGGTTACATGCATCAAGATCCTTTTAAAATAAAGTAGAAGAAAACGTTATTAATTTCCTTGTTGCCCTCGATACCATTATGTACAAAATTGAGTGCAGCTTGTCATGATTAGGCCAATGTAAGTGAGGAGACTAGGGTGATGTGAAGGCGAAAGGAATAAAAATATTAGAGAAAGTGGTTACTCGAATATGCATCGCAGCTGCTTGGGAAGATGTCAGAGTCCAGAAGTGCGGATATCAAAGAATTTTAAAAAAGTATGAGCGCTTAAATAATAATTTTAATTATTATTTTACTTGCATACCAATGATTTTTTTCAAGGAATTTATGTAAAATATGCTTTCTTTTGCGCAATGCATTGACTATATAAATGCATAGGACTATAATAATTTTTAACCATGCCTAATTCTTATTACTCGAGGTTGGCATGTTTCCCAGCTAAACATAAACACATTTCTAGTTTCATATTTTGAGCCTTGCCTATTTTTTCAAAATACGTAGGGGCAACTGTAGCCAGATAGCATAATAAAAACGTTTATCATCTACAGTAATGCAAGCATCAGCCCTTTGAAATTTTAATTGACCCAACCAATGGCATCTGGTAACAATGATATTAATTTATACTAAGGAGCTAATCCAATGGGTCGAGTACGAGGGCTCTAGCCGAAGGGATAGCCTAACCATATTCTATTGCGGGTGGATTCAGACATCTATCTATAGCTTCACAAAACTTAGCATTATTTCGGGTGGGACTACTTGAGAAACCACAGGCAGTGCGGAAAGGAGCATAATTCTTGGATTTAGCACACCGTATTGGCCCTGGTGTTCTGTAAATCTTTATCGTCGCTTATGAAACCTGACTAAAAAACGACTTTTTTGGTTGTAGATCATTTTAATCGATGGATTAATTTTAATTCATTCTAAGTGGCATTATTGAATTCATACAAAGAATTGAGTAAAGTAAACAATTACTCAACAAGACACACAGTCTTAGCCTCAGATATTCTTTTCCGCTTATTTTATAGCTATAGAAAATATTTTATTTTCAATTTAAACTAACTTATTTCGCAGGTTCTGACTTCATAATGGTCCAAATTTTGGCGTTTGAGATATGAAACTAAATGGATTCCTTTTGAAAGACATCTAATCTTAAGCCTCAGCAACAGTGAATATTAAAACAATAAAACGGAATCTCGCCCTTTAGAACGAACGAATCAGGGATGATAGTAATAAGCAGATAACATGTTCATTTACCAGAAAGAATCTTGTTGGGAACGTAATGAAACTCCCGTTTCTATTTCCCAACTATTTATTGTTGGAAGTGCTTTTTCCATCTCAATGCGCAATATTGGAATTTCAATGAAGTGGTCATCTCTCAGCTTCCCAAAGAATTAAACTCCCCAGAAACATCTTGTTCCCACGCTTTCTGACTGCTCTCCTGAGAGGGCATCCGAGCAAGCAAGGTTGGTCGAAAGGGAGTGAAGGGGTTGGAGCACGAGGAGGGCGACAGCGTGCCTCTCTCCGCTACCAGGATGCAAGAAGTCGCGGGCGGTACGTCTCCCCGCTGCTCGGGAAAGCGGCCGCGGCTCATTCGCCCACGGTCTCACCCCTCCCTCCCTGCTATCCCTCCCGTACAACGAACAGCTCCAACGCCTCCTGCATCCTCCCGACCGCCCACCCGGCGACGGCATAAACGAGGTGCACGTCCTGCCCGGCCCCTGATCCCGTGGAACTGCGCGGGCCGGAACGGGGGGATCACGTCCCGACGGCCAATGGGACGGTGTGGATCTCTCTTGTAGGGGGCGTGGTTTCCCGGCGTTTCCTCCGGCTGATTGGCTCGAGCGTCGATAACGTTGGAGGGGCAGGAGGGGGAGAGCGGAGCGTGGGTGGAAGTCGGGGATGAAGGCATTTGAAGACTTTGTTTTCAAGCGGCTCTTTTGCCGGAGGGGGAGAAGGGGTGTATGGGGAGAGCAGGGCGGCGGGGAAGGCGTCGGAGGGAGTAGGCACGTTTTTTCATAGGGAGGAGAAAAGAGCGGAGGGTGACGTATACCTAAGCGGGATGGTAGGTGTTCTCTTTCCTCTGTGTGGTCACGTGACTACCCTCTCACTGCCTCGCCATCTCTTCCATCTCATCCTATCCGGAATGTTTCCCGCACCTCTCCCGGTTTCCCAGCGGTCTCCTCGCCCTTCGAATACTCCCTCATCTCGACTCCGGCGAACCTAAGTGCTTTTCCTACCCCTATCCTCCCGAAATGTACAAACTATACTCCTGGACACGTTCTATCTTTCCTCTCCTCCATCCCACGCCGCAAGGGATTCAGTCCGTCACTGGAGTTCCCGTGCGCATGGCGGCCATGTTCCCCGGTCGCTCAGGTTTCCAGGGGCTGAGTGGAGGGGGAAGGGTGAACAGAGGAACTGTGGAACTTCACCAATACCTTTTCCGTGGATCCGTGCGAAGTAATTTGGGATTCGCCTTTCGGTCATTCATCCTGGAGAAATTATCTTAAAATGTTTTGCTCCCGGCTTTCTCCCATCACTCTCGGAGTGATGTTTTACCTGGCTGGGGATAGACACTTACGTACACTCAGCCACACACGATAACACATTTGCCGTGTGCCGTATTTGTGGCGTCCTTGAAGCGGCACGATTGCCCCTTGTATAAAATTTCCATGCAGGAAAAAAACGTAACCACTCTCACCTTTCCTTCCCAGAGGATGCCCCCTTCTTTACGTTCCCCGTGAATCAGCCAGTTATGGCCATTGGTTTTGCGTCACTTTTTTCCGCCCCTCCACTTCCTTCAACCCCATAGGCTGGATATGCTTTTTAACGCGTCACGTGCGCTCGTATCCCATGCGTTTGCGGTGTAAAGAAACCCCCATTTCCCTTTTTTCCACTTTTCCACCTTTAGGAGACCCTTATGGGGGGCCCCCTCTCTCCCTCTCTATCTCTCGACCCCAATCCTGCTCCCTGGCTCCCATCCATTTCGCTCACATCGCATCCCCCTCCCTTTTAACCCCTCTGGGCGAAAACCAGGGGGCTGCCGAAGGAACCCTACTGCCGTCACCCCTCTCGCTCTCCCCTGCCTGCCCCTATTTTCCGTCCTCAACCGAGACGCCAATCCCACCCATCGTTCCTTCGGCCGTATGGTTCTGGGTTCACCAACCAAAACCATACAAAAACTCCCCTCCCTTCCTTTTATTGCACCTCCACATCTCTCACGAGCCCATTCACCCCTCCGCAAATCCTATCTACACTAACTCTCCCCTTTTTCCATCCCCATCCCTCCTTACATACTTCCTCCCTCCGCGCGCCTCACTTCCGCCACGTTTGTACATAAAAACACCCCGCCCATCCAGTGTCATTTTTCGAACCCACCCGCTCCCATATTGTAACTCGTTCTCCTTCTCACGTCTCTCATGCATTCATCTCTCGCCCTCACTCCCTCGCACGCCCCGGAGCCCCCTCTCACCTTCCCCTCCTCCCGCGTCGCTACCTCTCCACCGTCCCCTCCCACTTCTCAAGTCCCCCGACGCACCCGCCCCCACCCTCCTATCGATGCATTCCGACGAGAAGGATTTGCGCGCGAACACAAACCACAATATGATCTCGAGGTTTTCCAATGGATTAGCTCGTTTCCCGCCCCCATTCCCTTCCAGATACGCTCCAACGCGCCCTGCCTTTCCGTCAAGTTTTTATCTCCCATTTTTCTTTCTTATCCATTTTCTCCATTGCCTTTTCCCCTCCATCCTTGCCGTCCCCTGCTCTACCGCAGTCTTCCAATATCATGCCTGCCCTCCCTCTACCCCCCTAACTTCAATCTCCTCCAAGCTTCCGCTGTGGCTCTTATCTCTCAACACCCTAATACTATTCAATCGAAAAAGGGATGGGGTGAAACGCCCTCAGCCAATTTGAACAATATGAATATACCTTTGGTACTGTTGAACGAAGCAGGGTGGTTGATTATGCCTCCAATTCTTGTTCATATTTCTTCATCATCGAGTGTTTTTCGGTTTTATTGGAGTTTTTATGGTATTGTAGGCAAAAGTCGATTAAATTAGTTGTAGTAAACAATCGAGATCGTGCCTATTTTTCAGAATCAGAAATTTACTTTTCTAGAAGAATGTAATCAGGGCTGATGCCCTTGGTTTTGATGTTTTGTTGTCAATTCAGGTACCTCCTTCGTACGATGTGATTTGTAGGCTTAGGTATGTCTACGTAGACTTGCCTTCTTACGGCCATATATTCAGAGAGATTATTTATACATTTTATTTTACCACGAAATTTTTCGTCAGGAAACAACGGAACCTTGTAGAATTATTTTATTAACATTTTAAATTGTATAGGCTTAAATGTAAGCAAATACAGACCAATTCATCAAGGGAATGAATACTTTATTTCCAAAAACTTTAAAAGGAATTAAATTTCCAACATGATACTTATGAAGGAAAATTTGTATTAAAATATTTCATTGTAATTATTTCAGTTAAAATTTAGATTTATTTTCAAAATCAGCGCATCATTCGCCTATATACTTTCATTATTTGCTATTAGATTAGTTATCAAAAATGTTCTCTTGATTCAATATGGCCATTTATGAGTTAATGTTTGGAACTTATATTTAAAAATACTGCATACTGGTACATTTATTTTATTTTCCAGTAGTAAAAAGTAGATATTCTTATTAATTAACTCGGAGTTATGTCGTGAAAATATGAAATTTAAATGCTTTTTAAGAGTTAATCCTGAAACTTGTTATTGGTTCTTGTAAACCACCGCCCCTGATTGAAAAGTCCTTATTAATAAAGTACCATTTTTTATGAGTAAATTTAAATTCTGAAGAGCATTTAAATTTGCTCAAACAAACTGACTGGGCAGTGCTAATTTGAACGTGACATTGTGGAAAAGAAATCCATGCCAGGCATCAGAACCAAATGAGGCTTTGCGGCAAACGAGAAACTAGATATGAAAGGTAGAAGTAATTACATGTTCGTGGATGACGTCCGGGGAGGAAGGGCCTATGAAAAGGGCGAGTTGGTAGAGCAGTGGATATGGTTGGAAGAAGGGGAATTCTTGGCAATGAAGAAGGGTGTATGTGTGGGGAAGATGAGTAGGTAATAAGGGTGCGACCGTTGAGGATGAATGGTACGACTGGGGAGAGGGGGGTGAGAGGGTAAGTGGCGTTCGGGGTTGATTGAGGACTTTAGTGGTTATTCAATTTAGCTGGTGTAAGGAGACGGGGAAAATCACGTTCTTGGCTGGAGATGGGAGCCAACACTATTCTGGCACAAAGTCAATGCCTATCTCCAGGGAAGATGATTGTCCCACATAAACTCTCAAGGGAAATTGTAGATTTGCCCTTGTAATACGCGCAAATCTTGATATTTTGAGGGAATAGCTCGTCTGAATGATCCAATTTAAAAACGGAGGATTTCCATTTGGCTAACTTGAAAATCCATGGCCTACAGCCTCAGAGATATTTGATCAAATATCTAACAGATTTAGGTTGGTTAATGTTTTATGGACGAATATTTAACTTGGAAATGGGAGTTAAAAAACTAATTACTGATAAATTTATATTCCTTTCCAGTAATAAAAAGCATATATATTATAAAATTACTTTGATATATTGTGGGTCGCGGTAGTCCAGGGGGTAGGACTACCGACCGGAGGGTCCCAGGTTCAAGTCCCGGGCAAGGCACTCTGAGCACTCTGGGCACCTGCAGCTCCACCTTAGCTATGTGATTTTTCGGGTGCCAGATCTTCCAGGGAAACCATAACCGGTACAGGGAAAGGAACTTGCCCCCCTACCCTGATGTGTGAATTTCACACGCCGTCGGGCTTAGTACTGAGTGAACTTTACCATCACCTACCAAACCGACATTCGGGTTATTACTGTATTTATGGTTTTTTATTACAAAACTAACTGTGACAGTTGACGACATAATTGCATCATTATTGCACAATAAGCTTTATAAATTGAGGAATTTATTTTACATTCTATTGAAAGTAATAATAATGATATTAACATGCCTCACCAAAAGGATCAAAATTAAATGAAAAAATAATTTTTAAAATAGTATAAACATAACTTTAAATTATCCGTGAATGTAATTTTTACTAAATACGCCCACAACCTCATAAAAGCGTATATTTGGAGTTTAAACAGTCGTATGTTACCCATCATGCTCTAAATAGGCGTGTACTACTGTTAGTAAAAACGGAATATTCTTCCTTAATATGTAAATCATTTCATTAATCCATTTCGTGGTATTATATTATAATTTTATTAATGCTTTGTTAGGGCAAAAATCTTTAATCCTTCTATAAGTGAAACCATATCATGGATCGGGTATTGATAATCATTATGGTATTATTTCAAGTCATAAAATTTATTTTCAGAAATACCTGACCAACATTTATCTTGGAAATAATGATATATTAATAACTATGCTCTACTATATATAGTACTCTATACTACACTTCTTCTCTAATACATCCTATCTTCACGAATGCAGTGGAGTTGATAACAGTCTATGTAATTGTTCAGGGTTGATTTAGTGATCAAGCATGAGTCAGTGATTAACGGTGAGCACTTGTTAAATTATCCGCTTCAAAGCTAATAGAGCAGGGCTCTAACGTTATATTTTCTTTTGAAGGATTCGAAAAGCAGATTGCCTTTGAAAAAGTAAAAGCTTAAAATTGAATTTATACCATTTTTGAAATAGTATGCATATTGAACTAACAATGTAATATTTCTCATGGGCAATGGAATGGTTCTTATCCTATACCTACAACGTCAAAGATCATGATTACCCAATAAAATTATATTTTATTTCACTTGTTTGGAATAATAATGGAAAGTTAGTTGGGAGTATCGAATATTTTTTCGCTTGGATACTTATTGCTAATGAAATTATGTTAAAATTTATATTTTACCCAAACAAATTTGCATGTTTTACACACATTTTTAATACTTATCCTCTAATATAAAAAAACTTGCGCAGTGAAATATTGAAAGATGAAGATTTTTGAAACGTACACAAAGTTGAAATTTCCTAATGGATTAATAATAACTTGCTGGAGTTAAGAGCCAATAAATGATCTCTTTGAAAGTATCCATGTCCCCTCCGTTCCATCTCCCTCTCTTTCCATCTCATCAAGCGCTCGTCACTTTCCTCCCTGCTCTCTACCTCCCCATATCTGCCAGGCACGGCCCCGCCCCACCCACCTCGCCTTGCCCCTCCGCCCCTCATCCCCATCTCAATACACTCAGGTCCTGTCTTTATATTCTCCATTCCATCGCTCAATGCCCGCCGCACGGCCTTCTTGCCATCCCCTCCCATTGCCCACCACCCCCGACACACCCATCGCACCTAAACCCCCTTCCCTCTCTCCATTTCCTTCTTTCTCCATTTCCTCTCTTTTGCCATCTTTTTAAGTTTCCTTCCTTTTTTATGCTTTTATATAGAGCTGGCCCAAACGCCGCTACCCATAACCAGCGCACTTCCATCTTATCCCCTCCCTACCGCCCCTCACATATACGTTTACCCGCTCGCTCTCTATATCCCTCTCTCTCTCTCGAAATATCTCTTCCTAGCCCTCTCTTCCTCTCTCCATCTTTCTCTCTCTCTGTGCCATTACCCTCCCCTCCGACACCCCACACTCCTGTTCCACTACTCCCCAAGACTGCCTGCTGCATGCACCCTTCTCCTCTCGCCCCACATCGCCGCTCCCCCTTCCCTTCCCCTCTCAATCCACTCTACCATCCAAATCCCTCCCTCCTCCTCTCCGACACCCCCCCGTCGCACCTTTTTCCCCTCCACCTCTCCTCCCCCGTAACCTGGTGTCTCCATCCACATAACGCCCCTCTCGTAGCACACCCTCACTCTGCCCAACGCTCTCGAGCCCGGCTCACCTTATCTCTCCCTCTACCCCCCCTTCACCTCCAATCCCATGGGGCAGCTCCGCTCGTGCGAGAGGGGAAGCTCACTAACACTAGCGCCAAAGAACGCAAAGGAGCCGCGGGCGCGGACACACTCGTCGCCACTCTTCGTCACACAAACACACACCCACATGCATACACTTCCAGGTAGCGCGGGACGTCTGGCCTCCGCCCCAATCCCTTCCTCTTCTCCCGCCCTCCTCTCCCTGCTCGCGTTCCACTTCCGCCATCCCAAACTCCACGGAGGAGAGATGGATGGGTTGGAGGGAGGGGGGAGAGAGAGAGCGCGGCCACTTATTTCGTTCTCTCCTCCGCGCGAATAATAAAAAAATACTGGAGATCGCGTGTGCCTCCACCCACACACATCCTTAAAAAAACCTCCTTCCTTCCTCTTTTTTTTCCCCTCCGCGACTTCTCTCCGTGTGCTCCATACCTATTCCCACCGAAGGTGGCGGGGCCGAGGACCGAAGGGGGGTTTGGATGATGGGGGAGAACGGAACGCCCGATGCCACCGCGCGCCCGATGGACAGTATTCTGCCCTCCCCCTCTCCTCACTCCCCCGCGAAAGTTTCTCTCTCCCCCGCCATCGAGGCGGCGGGTGATGCGAGTGCCCCGTTTGGCGAAAATTTGAGAGGAGGAAGCGGAATAGGATAAAACGTGAGAGGGGGAAAGGAAGAGAGAGTGGTGAGGTGGGACCTAAAATGGGTGTAGTGGGGGAATATAGGAGGGATGCGGAGGGGAGACGTAGGTCCTTTTGGCCCGAACTACCCTCCGCGGGAGTATCTCATTGCAGAGTTGGGAGAGCACCGGAAGGCAAGACATCTCATCAAAGAGTTGAGAGTTTTTCTCCTCCCCCCTCCCTCCACATCTCGCACCACCAGTACTGTCGCCCCACCCCCACCATCCACATCGCTCTCATCCGCCTTGCCTCCCCCGCACCTTAACCTCCGAGCAGAATAGAGCAATATAGGAGGGAAATGGGCGAGCGCTCTATCTTTCGTTTCCCCCCTCCGCCCCGCTCTCTTCATCCCTCCCCCGCCTCCTCCCCCTCCGGCCCCTCGCTCACTCCTCCCTTTCTTTCATACTCTCCGCTCTCCCCGTTCTTGGAGACTTGCAGCATTCGTCCTCGACTCTCATTACATCCTCCGAAGCCGCCCTCCTCGTGCAACTACCTATCCGCGTTGTCGGTGTCGGTTGGGGTGGGCTGAGCCAGGGGATCCCCGGAGGAAGAGAACCCGGAGGGCATTTTGCCCGAAGGGCGGACGTCTTGTCGCCGGCAGTTTTTTTTCGCAGAAAGGTGAGCAATTGCTATTTACTCCACTCCCTTTGTCATGCGGTGTACATATCACGGCATCGTCTCTAGCCGATAGAAGCAACATTTGGTCCCAACAAGGATTTTAGTGAGCACTAGTGCCTCCACTACATCCCATGTTTATTAAGTTTTTCGAGGGAACGAGGATGTTTTCAGTCTTTGCATCACGGATTCCCAATGTTTACGGTATCTTGTGTATGAATACTAATGCTCGTGTTTTCTTTACTTGCTTGTGAAAGTAATATTTTTCTGTCACCCGCGAGAGAAAAAAATCACAAAAAGTTGGTCGTGGTATGATACCAATGACTTCGGTTGTTTTCCCTTCATGGGATTTGAAGTCGTATATTTGCCTCAGCGGTTGTTTCCAGGGATTGCATCCAATGAGGCATCTGGCCCCGCGTCATCCTCCGAAAACCACTCCCTTCGGCCTTCCGTCTGCCGGGTTCCCCGCGATGGCAGGCCCTCTCGCCCGTCTTGCAGCCGTCCCGTTAGTGGGAGTGAAGGCAGACTGCCGCTTCTTACCCTGCCCTATCCCTCCTCCCAGATTCTTCCCCGCCACAATGGCTTCCTCCCCCACACACCAGCTTCTTACTCCTTCCCCCTCTCCCCCTCTCTCTCTCATTTCCCCTTCCCTTACCCCTTCGTTTCCCCCTCCCCTGCCGTTATCGTCTTCCTCCTCCATTCCCGGTAACGTCTTCTCTCTTTCTCTCTCTCTCTCCGTAACTCTCTCCTCCTTCCCCTTTTGTTTCGAATGTGCGCAGGCGATTTCTGTGGGCCGACGGCAGCGTCGCCATTAGAAGAATCTGAGAAACGTCGTCGATGTCTTCTCGTGCATCCCATTCACATTTCGGGCGGCGGTTACATTCCGAACACGCGCATACAGAAATCTCTTTCCTCACTTCTCCGACGAGGAGCATCCAACACCCCGGTGTCCCACGATCCCCTGCGGCCACTGGAAGGTTGTTCCCTCATCCCTGTCAGGAGGAATCAATATACCGCTGTTAGTACATACATTTGTATTCCACGCACATCCATTCCATACGATCCGCATGCCTCCCTTTTTACTGTCTACATCTCGGGTACAATAGAGAATAGGAAATTCTTACAGATTTTATCGGAGTGAACATTCTCTAGGGAACATACCAACAGGTAAAACCGTAGCTTTAGCACCGTTTCCTCCTATCTTGGTGTTAATCTCTTGGTAAGGTATTATTTCAAACGCACTTCATTCAACTGTGAAAATACGGTTTGATATTAAATGATTTTAACCTAGCTATACACACCTAAAATCTAAAAAAAAATTATTTATTCCATCTAAAAGTGATTACTCGATCTCATTTAGGGTTTATTTGGAGTAACATCATAATTTTAGAAATTTCCATTAATAATTTTAAAGCTTTTAGTGGAAAATTTTAATATGAAATACTGTGAACCATAAATATCAAACATAACTTTTTAATGATGAAAATAAGAAAGTTGATATTGCACAAAATTAAAACAGCCTTAGACGTTTATAATTTGTATTATTCTGGTTTATAATAGCGTTATGAGAAATTTTTGATATTACCAATGGTTTACATTACTCGGAGAGTTACGCACCTCAACTTCATTTTCTAAATTTTACTAACTTTTATCAGGTAAAGGCAAAGGGGAATATCAACATGGAGGTGAAGCAAATGAAGTTGAATGCAAGCTCTTAACTTAGTATATTTTTAAAGTAAAAAGGCAAGAAAAATATTCATTAAAACAAAGTTACGATGGAGCGATATTGATGTCAAATTTGCATGGAAAACTAAAGTATCAAATGTGCATGGACAACTAGAGTGTACACGTATCTCATGAATGGCATGTGAATGCCAAACATTATCTTTTAGATGATGAAACAAGGATTTCAATTCCATCGAGAAACCTACAAACTCCTTGAGAAATCATTAAAGACAGTATAAATTCAAACCTAAAAGTTCATTTCCACAAGAGTCGTGAAAAAAAGAAGCATGTGTAATGGCATATTCAGCCACAGAATGTTTCCTCACCTCCTTGAAAGCCTAATCTTCAGTACTCCCTGCACATACGTCTGCCTTTATTACCTGCGTCTCTCTCTCTCTAACACACACCCTTTCCCTTAAACGGGATAAAATGCTCCCCTTTACGATTATTTTTTTCCTTCTTCTTGTCTCACCTTGACTCTTAACATTCTCCACTCCCCGCCCTGGCTGACCTCTCTCCCTTTCTCTTACACTTTCCCCCATCACCATTTACTGCTCATTATTCCTTCCCTAGAACTTCTTCTTCCTTTGCCGCCATCTCAATGCAAACGGGTCTTGCATTCACTGCTGCACCTCCGTCCATCTTTCCCGTGACTCCTAATCTTGCCGCTCACTCACACATAATCAACTGTCCTCCGACATTCATTCCATGGCCTCGAGAGTGGACGTCCACCCACGACGGATGCCGAGGCGTTAGTGTTAGTGGGCTCCACTGGTTGCGTCACTCCTGTTCTTCCATTTCCAGTCCCGTAGTGGTCCCCTCCAGCAAATACCACCCCCTTCACCCTTGACACCTCCACAACGCCCGACAAAACCCCATGTCCACCTCCCCCTTCCAACTGCAGATCCACATCTCCTGCCACCGCGTTTTTTCACTCCTCATCTCCCCATCACATTCACACACACAAACTCCACCTCCCTCCCTCATCATCCAACCCCACCCATCCATCTCTCCCCACACTCTGTGCTACTCTTTTCCATTTCCTTCCCTTCTCCACTCCTATTCCCCTCATTCTCCTGTAACCCTTCCCTTCCCCCTTTCCCCCGTCCACCGCACTCTTTCCCTTCATTCCAAACCTCCCCCACAAATGGTCCCCATTTACCTCTTCCACATTTCTTCCTGCTCCTCCTCCTCCTCCCCCCCCATTTCCCCTCCTCTCTCATCCCACAACCAAAACCTTCAACCACCTCATTGGTCTGTCTCCCTCTACCCCCACCCTTAACCTCTAACCACCCCCCCTCAAATGCCACCATCGTTGAATCCACTCCATTCCGCTCTCTGCCACGGAGAACACCAAACCATTCACTCATCACCGTGGCTGGTTTTCTCGACCTGGAACCGTTTATACACTTTCTTTTCCATCTCGCCATCGTCGACGGTACGGCGTTCTTGGTCCTTTATTTCCCTTGTTAAAGAGACTATTATTGGTCAACCCAAGAGGCCTTCCCTTCGCGTGCCCATTAAGACCGTCGTTTGTGGGAAGTGGGATCACTCGCGTTCGTCCACGCTCGATTGCTTTTTACTCCAGTTTTCACCTAATCTATGCACGTTGGAGAGAAATATTCTTGGGCACTTATCGTGCCTAGTCTGCATCGTTTATCTCAACTCCTGGACAGCTGGCTCTGAAAATTGGGATGTAAACTTAGAAAGCAAAACTCTCTCGCCCTGCACCTTACCCTATCTTGAGCAAAGCATTGAAATTTCCATCATTTCCTCCACGGCGAATCCACGTCAAAACTACTTGGCTGGCATCCATTTTGTCGTTTCACTTTGAAGAGATTCGCGGCTCCAGGCCGTCGACCACACCCATATTCACCCATTTGCATGTCCAAGGGGGATGTTTACCCTTCGTCGCGTCTCCTCCTCCGCGGCGCAGTTTTCTATTTTCTGTCCTGTTGCATGTAGAGCGTTCAGTTCTCGTTTTATTGGTTTTTTCGATAAGACACACCCTCAAAACGTTGCAAAGACATGTATCCATTTGATGATTTGCTGTGCATACTCTTGCCATTTAGTGCTATGGTAAAGTCATATGTGGAGTTATTGAGATACTCTTTATATTAAACAATAAGTGCCGCGCAAAAATTTTTAACTGATTCAATATTCAATTATATCACCGTCTCTCAGCGTTGTCATCAATCTTACTGTTTTAATTTTTTTGAGTACAAGGCTTAGGCTAAAATTAAAGAATACCTGCATATAAAACAATACTGAATGCGAAACACGTCGTTTAATATTGAAATTTCCGTTATCCCCAAGTAACCATCGCAATTTCTAATGTAGTATGCGACATTACAAGCTAGTGCAAGAAATTGCAAATACATTATTTTTATGTTCACGTAGTGGTAATTGAATAAGAGTTAAAATGCGTATCTTTATTGCATGATGGGACGAGTAATATAAAGTACCTACCCTATAATATCTCATAGCTTTGAATAGGTTAAGTAGTTTCAATGAATCTTTTCAAAAGAAGTACTCGCTCAACATGACCCATAGACAAATATAAATCGAACTGTTTCATTTTTAATCCCACCAGCATTTAACTGTCTCTTTCCGAAGAAAAATTGTCATCCATGAAAAGGAGGCTTATTGTTCAGAACAAGCATTTGATGACACAAGTGTCAGTAAAAGAGATAACAGATTTTTATTTGAAAATAAAGTTTCAGGCAACGGCACTGACAAGAATAAATGCGATGAAAACCGTACTTAAATAAATTACCTATAAATATATAGTATTATTTTAATCATATCAAAGTATTCCTTACCTTTTTCTACACTCTTATGATGTGTCAAATCCTAATGCATGCATAGTAGAACATTATTTTGTAATTTTGAAAGACTTTTATTAAATAATTTTATGAGTTATAGCGTGATATGAACCTTAAGTAGCAGTCGGAATGCGTTATAATACTACCTTATTGTTTCGTAAGAAAGTCAAACTCAATGAAGGTTTCAAATAAAACAAATAAATTGTAAGAATGTGGACGCATTTAACTTAAAATAGCTGCGTCAAAAGATACGTGTCTTCTAGTGATTTTAGAGGTACATACAGTACAGTATAAAGGACTGAAATGTACAGAGGTACATTTCAGTCCTTTATATATATCCTATTATTTAGTGCAAATTATTTAACCCAAAATTAAGTTGTCAATCTCAGTGTAAAATCTTTTACACGCCAAGAAGGAAACTTTAATTAGTTAGTGTACGTTTCAGGTAACAAAAAATACCTTCTTCATAACATAATTTGTATGCTAGATGTGTTCATAGTGGGGAAATTTACTTTATCACCAAATATATGATAGTTCCTTTGCATGTAAACTACAAATGAATTTGAAGAAATTTGTAAGGTTTTGTATAATCTTTAAGCATCTTACTTATGTAAAATAATTGGCGCAGAAATATTGATGAATAATCAAACCCACGTCCTATTTAAGCTAGTACGATAGCTGAAGTACTAATCAATTACATGCATTATAGTTTTAGGACCGTGCACATTATCTCGCAAACACTCAAAAGTTATGTATTTGAATTGGTTAATTGAAGAAAAACGTCTGGCAATGATTTAAACGCACACATTTGCGTTACGCAAATTAAGACTAAGATACATGTTTGTTTGGGAAAGAAAAATTTTAATTTGGTTAATAAATTACTATTTACATATCTGAAGTGTAAGTTAAAATTATTTAATGCTTGAAAAGAGTTGTTATAGGAAAAATAAGTATTTAAATCAATAAAGAAGGCATAAAATATAAAAAATTCAACACTGTAACTTATTGAAGTATCGGAAATGATTTATACTAAAAATGTATTGATATTATAATCAAAATATTTCATATTTACTGTAAAATACGGCAGATTCATGTCCAAAATGTATATTTATGCACGGAAATACTCCTTAGAAAAATTTTCGGGGTTTCCCTCGAAGAAGAACGGGGTATTTCCTCCGCCGTATGACGCCCAGGCCCGTCGTCGCTCTCCCACAGCGAAACGGCCGCCCTCCCCTCAACCGCAAGAAACCTTGGCGTCCGCGGTTTCAGCTCGCATCCCTTTGCACGGGAACATAAAAAAATACTGCAAAAATTGGTTAGCCATTTATCTGCCCAAGAAAGATAAACGATAAATATGAAGGCATTTTCTCGTTCCGTGTGTTCATTCACTCAACCCTTCCTAAACGAGGATAAGTTATTCCTTTTAAAAGTCATTAAATATCACAAATACCGCGTAAACCTTTTGAAGGTACACTCAAAGTTTAAGGGGAATATATATTTAATGGTAAAACTTATCCAGATGAAATGTTACTATGTTTTTCATTAGGAAAATACAAAAGTTATTTTTCAAGCATAAGCAACAACGTGTCTACATTTAATTTTATTCAGGAAATGGCCCATTCACGATATCATTCACTTTAAATGATTTTGATATCTCAAAACAGAGTGATTACTTTAACGCTGGTAGCAATTTTGGCTAAAAATATATACGTATTTTGTATTGGAATCGAATTGTGCAATTTCTATCAATTTAATATGATTTATTCTTAGCAAAATTCTATTGTTGAGCCTTTTGGAAATTATTTTCAGCATATTTTACCATTAACTCTACCGCACAATTTAGAAAATTTTTTGAATTACCCATGTTTCAATATCAAAGGAAATACGATTGGATACGAAAATTTATGGAATTATTTATCATGAAAATTACTATATCATTGAATATAAAATCAAATTTGGGTCAGCTAATATTTAGAGAACATATATATTTGACCAATTCTTACAGCAGAAAAAGCAAAAATTAATAAGCAATATCTAAACAGCATTAAGCAATTTTCGATTTGTTGCCTGAAAAATCAATAGTGAACCTTAGGAGGATATCATACACTTATCCAGAAAAAGCCATAAATCTAACAAGACTCTGAATATTACTATATTTTATCAATGGTGCATAGGTTTTACTTTTACCGTAACTCAAAAAAATCATCTAGACTGTATTATAAAATATAATTCGTAAAACATATTTATAATCTTTATTCCTGGACTATTTTTCCAACGGGGGATAAGCTGACAGTAGCCTGGATGCGAGGGGAAGCGGACTACTCCCTTTGCCGTCTCTGACGTCTTTGAGTCACCGCAAACTTCCTCCCCCGACCAACGAGTCCTAACGCTTTCGTCTTACCTTACACTAAACCAAATCTCCTTTCTTGCATTTGAATATCTCACTATAATGATGCTATTTTTGTTCATGTGTGTCTCTAAAATATATTATATATTCCATTTTTCTTAGTCAACTGAAATGTTGTTCGTAAATGAAAATATACTTAATATATTTTCCTTGTCATAAGGAATTATTAATAAAGATTTTTATTGAAAATATGAGTAAATACTGCCTAGTATCCGATAATTTCACATAATTGAGTAACATTAGAATATATGAGCTAAATAATACTCTGTGATATAACACACGTTTCATCTGCAGTTTTTTAAATTAATTGAAGACACTTGGAAAAAAACGTTTTGCATATTTAACCCGTCAGAAGCGTTTTTAGGTCTTAGTTAGGTTCACCTATGCTTATACATACATATTGAACTGCTGCTAATTAGAACTGCCAGGAGTCAACCCTATTTTTATAATTACATAAGCCTTTTTGCATTAACATGGCGTGATTTTGTTTAATATAGTCTACTGTCGTCCTAGAATTTATGAATTATGTGTATTATCGGATGCTGTAGTAAAAATGGGAATACAAAAGGAACTTGTCTCCGCAAAAAAATTAGATTACGAATATTTTATCACACCGGTATAAACTAGTACAAATATTTGTTCAAAGTAAATATTTTTGTAACCTATATTATTTCATTTCGACAATGGGACTTCATTCGTGATTTATGATGCCTAGAGGCTAAATGGGAAACCGCAATTCATTGTTTCGGTTAGGTTCATGGGTAGGTAACTATATATATATATATATATATATATATATATATATATATATATATATATATATATATATATGTATATATATACATATATACATATATATGTGCATTAATGAATATGATGGTGTAGGATATCTTTTTTCGAAATCCATCTCATAAATCGTATTTGTTATATTAATCAATTATATGTTTGTATGTGATTTTGAGAGAAAATGGAAACTTTACTACATATATTTAAAAGATAGATAGCTTTCAAGGCTACATAACCCTACCCTGTTTTTAAAAGTTTACGTTCAATTATCCTTTTGACGTCAGATGTTTTCCTCTGACGGTAATTGTTCAGTTTGCTTTGCATTACTTTGTTAAATCAACTAAACAATGGAAACTTAAACGTATTAAAATTGAAACTTCACAGCACTTCACATATTTTAAAAGAAACATGTGCTTGCAATCCTATCCGTGCTTTCAATAATTACTTGATCATCCATGCAGGAATGTTGTGAGTAAATGCTTTCCTGATATGATAAGCAAAATCAATAAAAGTTCTTCTCTTATGGAGTATCATTTACGATTAGAATTTTGCTCTCAAAAGCATTATACATATTAACCGGGAAATTGTGTGAAAATGTGGTCAAAGAGTCTCAAGAAATTATAGAAGAGAAATTATACATTGCTTATGGAGTCGGTTAAAATGTTGAGAAAAAGATAAGACGGTGGAAGGAAAACTAATGAAATTGAGATTAAAGCCATTGAGTAATTACTAAGTAGTTTCTTGAAGTTGAATAAAAACAATCACGTTCCTTTCCACATTTCTTACAAATGTGAAAACCCCTCCATTTTAGTTTTCCCTCATTTTATATGTGTCGTTCCTCTTATTGCCTCTGCCTCACCCGCCTATAAATTGGTTAATTTGGCCAGCAATCGGAAATAATGACAGCAGGTCTCTTGAATTACCATTGATACCGAGTGGCATTTTGCCGGTACAAGGCTTCTCCATTTACCCTTGTTATAAAAACCACCGATCCAATGAGAGAACAGTTCTGGCTGAGCCATTTCGATCTACCTCCACGTAGATTTTTCCCCCTATCATGGCAATATACCTCTTCTAATCTGTTATTCCTTCACCAGATGAAATACCATCTGCTCTCTGGATGCAGGAATTTGATCAACTCCCTTTAAATTCTCTCTCTCCCATCACTCTAATTCCTATTTCTAAATGTATATTTTATTTCTCGGACTGACTGATCCCTTAACAGTGTTCAACATTGATCATTACCGTAAGCCGAGACTTATATATTATAACGTCAGCGAAAAAATATTCAGTTTTTCCACCCATATCCTGCTGTCGGTATGGTTTATTGAGAATTATTAAATGCATAATTCATAGGAAAAGAGAGTGTCTTGTATACTCCTTGAATAATATTTTATATTCAAGCTCACTGATTATTAAAGATAAATAAAATATCTTCTTTTAGTTAGAAATTTCATATTTTTATTGAAGATTTAACCTGGGCATGGGGAATAAATGATTCATGAGGCATCATGCTGGTGCAGCAACTTAATTAAAAAGCTAAATATCATAATTTTTACCTGCTAATACAAAGTGAAAACTAATGTAAACATTACCGTGATTAGTTATTAGGAAATAAGTGTTGTATTTATTTCTATATTAGAGCCGTATTTTTCTTATTACTCTCCTCACACTCTGATCTCTTTACGTGGTTGACTAATATTTTTCATACGATTTAAGTTTAACACGCTTCATGTCTCGCATGTATACTTTTTTTTCATAGTTTTATCATATCATTTAGTCGGTAAATTTTATCATAATTTTACCAAATTATTTAAGTTTTAGAACAGTCTAAAATGTACAAATGCGTATATGTTGGTGTACATGAAATGTTCAAGGCTATTTTCCATTGTTTTTGCATTTGCATGCTCTTTCGTGTTGAACGTATACTTGATTGCCGTAACAAGTGATGAGAACTGAAGTTGATTGTTCTTATTTTTTTATTCCCAATGCACGCTCACTCATGGAAACCTTTGTTATTCCAAATAATATGAAGTCATCCCTATTTGCTGTAATATAAGTTGAAGAATGACTTCATAATTACAAAGTTTGCAATGATTTTAAGGCTCGTAACAATTTCAGTTTACGGGAAGTAATATGCGTAGCAAAGATTTCATGGACTTAAAAAAAAATATTTTAGCAATACTGAATCTAATAAGGAAGTGAACTTGTACGGTCACGATTTCTTACTATTTTGTCCTCTTATTTGAGTTTTTGAGATATTGCTTTTAGCACAAAGTGATGACATTTATACTTTATATTTTTAAGGTTTTCTCAAATTATGAATATTGTATCTTTTATAACGTAGCACTTGTGAATGAAAGATTTTTTCCAAACTTACTCCAAAAAAGTGAAACATTCTCATATTTCCTCACAGTGAATTATTATCCTCCTCATTTAGTTAGCTCGCAGTCATATTCAAATAAGTAGAAAGACGGCAATATGAAGTCAATGGTTAAAAGACTTAAACGGAATGAAGTGAGTATTCTTTTAATGAAACTGTATATGATTCCATGAAAGCACAATAGGTTGTTAACATGCTAGTGTTTTACTCAGAAGGGAAATGAAAGAGGATTGCATTTTATATCCTCCAATTATTAAAGTTAATTTCTATCCTGCAAAGGTTAATGTGTGTGCCAAGAGCGAGAGGGACGAAAGGTAATTTACTGGTGAAAAGGGATTTCTATGCGAATACGCCTCTCCACCGTTATCATGGAAATTGCGTGGGCTTGCACTGGATTATATCGACCATCGAGAATAATGAGGCACAGGCCGAAGATTCGAAAAGAGAAAACCCTCCCTAGGAGAACTTTTCTTTTTTGGATGATGGGCATGCCCTGTTTACCTCTTTTCCCAAGCACGCTATAAGTTTCTTCGGTTTAATTTTTCCTATCTTTTCATTAAAGCCTTTAATCACAAAACTAAATGAAACTGAACGGTGCTATAGCTATAGCAGCTTTACTGCCACGGAAAGTCATGAAGCATATTCTATGAATGTCAGTTTTTCTCAGAGGCCGCCCTTTCCGAGGGAGCACGCTGCCTGTGCCTATTACATGCAGAGATTAACATAATAAATGCCGATGGAAGTTTCCCTCTTCCACCGTTAGAAAAAGGAGTTGAGGGCATTTTGAAGGCATGCCGGCCGGTATCCTCCCCGAAGTTCGGCATGTCGGAATTTTTTAATCCCGGGAACGGGTCGAAGAACATGTCAAACTTTCCGTGGAGGAGTAAAAATAAATGGAAATGTCGGAGAGTGCGATAAAAGTTCGGAGAAGCTGGAAAGAACGATGATAATTTCCTGACGCAGAAGGGAAGACTCGCAATGGGTGAGGCGGCATAAGAGGTGGTGGGAGGGTTTGAAGGGAGGGAGAGAGAGAGAGGATGAAGAGAGTGGTGGGAGGAAATGGAAGGGAGTCGGGTGAAAAGACTTTGGTTATAGGAAGGAGTGAATAATGGAGGGGGTGGTGATGAGGAGTGCACAGTAAGTGAGAGAGAGAGTAAACTCTTTAGTTAGCGAAAAAATGAAAAAATGGGAGTTGAGGTATTTTAATCTCGGCTAATATAATTCAGGATGGAGCAAGAAAATCGTGATATCGATGGCATAAAGAAAGAAGACTTATATCAGGTCTCTGTATGGGATCACATCTCAGAAGAGTGGTAGACGAGACCACGGGAGTCGAGTCAAAGATGGGATGTGCCAAACGCTGCAATATCTCTTCGCAGTGTAGGGCCACGTCGCAGATGACGAGGCTCGAGGGTTGCAGGGCGACGGAGGCGAAATGCAAACACTCGAAGGAAGAGAGAAGAAAGGGTGTGGGTTCCGTGAGTAGCACTCTTATATTCCTGAATGTCTTCATTTTTTTTCACCATTTCCATGTCCCGTATTTTTCTTTGGTTCATCGCACCCCTAATCTCCTACACCCCGTGGTTGTTCGAAGTTTTGTGACAGAATGGAATTGAACTAGGGTTAGCTAGGAGAAATACGAAACGTGTACCGGGCTCCATTGAGTGGTGGAAGGGGCGGCGCTGTGGCCATCACCCGCACGACGCTGCCCACGTCGCCGCAACGTGACGCTGGCGGATGGACGAGGCGAAGCGTTGCCCCTCTCAAATGCCCTCCTGTGCGCCCGGGTGCGGGGGAATTGGTGCGGCAGGCTCGGGGCGTAAAAAATTTTGGATGAGGACGGAGGGGGCGCATATAGGCTGGGGAGGTGGGCGTGTGTAATGTAGGGTAGTTCAGTTGCTCTAAAAGGAGCGGGAGGTGCAGGAGATTGTTGGGGAGGAAGGGCGAGGGGTCCGGGGGATAAGGGGAGGTCGGCGGCTGGAAAGCGCCCTTTTCGGCATCCCGAGGCACGCATACGAGCTCCGCCGCACCTTTCGGGGGCCGTATAGGAGAGATTGGAGTGTAGGAGGAGCAGCTGAGATGAGGGGAAAGCGGGGAGGTGGGAGTGAGTGGGAGGGAGGCATGGTGACGAAATGGGATTGGGAAGGTGAGGGTGGGAAGAGGGTCCTAAATGTGTGAGGGTGTGGGAGAGGGCACGAGGTGGTCGGGGTGAGAGGAGTTACGAGTGCAAAAGGAAGGCGAGGGAAGGTCGGGCTCTCCTTATTCTCTCTCTCTTTTATTCTCTTGTTCCGTTCCTTCATCTACCCCTGTTTTTATCTTTCTTGCCTCTTCCCTTGCCTCACATCTCCCTCGAAAGGATGTAGGTTCAGAGAACTCGCCAAGTCAACGACTCCAGGACCTCAGTGAGGCTCCGAGAGGCCCGGGCGAGCTCATTTGTGGCACGGGGAGGGAAGTGGATAGCTACGGGGAGACGAGGGATGACAGGAGCAGAGGAAAATAATTTGGACAAGGAAGGGCTCCTGATGGGATTACATTCTGATGCGATAACTTAAAAGAGGTAATCGTTTCCTAAGTGCTAGGGCCACTTCCGGGGGAATGCTTTCTTCTATTTTTAGGGTCTCAGAGATATAATTCCGATCGCCGATACTACTTCATTTTGTTTCACTGAGTACCGTATTTGATACGCTATGAATCTCTTAAAATCCCGCCATCTCTCTTACGTGTTCTATTTCATCTCATTTTTACGCATATCTTGTTAATAATAATATATACTATATGACCAATATCCAAACACCAAATTTCCCTTCCTATATGTCCTAATCCCTAACAATAGTTTGTTTATATTCCTCCCTTGAGGGAATTGCATTCTGGACACTGGAGTTCTAAGGAAAGTAGTTATTTTTGATAGATCAAAGTTTTACAAAGAGGTGCTATGAATGGAAATACACTAAAACATTTTATAGATAATTTCTTAAAATCAACAGAAATTATAAAAATTATTGGAAATAATGCGTACAATCCGACCAAGCAATCTCAACGTACAATTTGTAAAGAAAAACGCATAAATCGTTACTGTATTAAAACGAAATATTTGTTAATAATATATGCTGTATGAATAATCATGTATGAATACTGATTGCTCTGAACTTGATTTTACTCACAAGTGTAATAATCGTGCACCTAATATTATTTGCAACAAGCAGATGATGGTCAATCGTTCCAAACATGACATATAGAAGAATGTATACTGAAAAAGTGTTAATATTTTACTGGAAAAAAGAGGGCTGTATCATAATTACAAGTGAATGCTTGCTTCATTAAAAACTTTAATGGTTATTTGTGATCAATAGGTTTTAGAATTCATCGGTTAATTTCCCCGAAATATAATTGCATCTGCCAGGTAGGAATGCACTTTTGCATTAAAAGAATTGATTATAGTACAATCGAATTAGACTCACAGTAGAACTTAATTTACCTTATTGCTTAAATGGCATCACCAACAATGAATACTTATTGAACATTCAAATTTCATTTTTAATAAAAAAATCTCCCAGCTGTATTATATTTTAAGCGTTAATATGCAGTCGTAATATTTCTTCGAAGAGCAGTAATCAATTTATGCTTGCCCAATTTTGTCAACAACCTTGACAGAACGAAGGAATAATACAGGCTATGCAATAAATATCTCATGATCCAAAATGTATGGGTGATGATCAATAACTAAGATTAATTAACTCAAAAAACCTTTTTTTCCCCTCCGTTCCACGCTACTTGCTACTTGGATGACGAACTCATTTTTAGCATCTGTGAAAAGCGTTATGGAGCGACTTGGTGAGAGGCAACTCGATAGTTTCTCGTAGTTTTCCATTTAATTCCGCTTAGTGGAATCCACTTACCACTGCTAAGGAAGGTCTCTAGCGGGCAGGCGATGAACACCACGGCCCCACTTAAATCCGAATCTCACGCTTTCAGAGACTAGCGTAATAGCTCCATAAAAGCCACTCGGCTATTCCCCTTTCGAATTGCTCCTCAATCGCTGGAACATTCCACCGAGGGGGACACTGTCGATGCTTTGTCCACGAATTAGCGCTCACAAGTTGTTCACGACTGACTGTTTTGTGGCCGTATCTCATATCTCATGCCTGTGGAAAGCCCCCTTCGTGATCCACTGCCAATGTGCCCAACACAACGTGATTTGGACGGCGAGATGTTCATTCGCCACCTGTTTAATGATAAAAGAACGCTAAATTGTATGTGAAGGTACATTATACAGCTTTCCTTACAACTATATTTTAACAAAGTTGTACGTGCCTGTTTTTTTTTCATTTTCGTGAACCGAATAAATTAAAAGCGTTACAGTTTCAGGTTTAATTAAGTTTCATTCCATCATTTTGAGGATAAAAAAGAAACTTTACACTTCCACAATAATTAAGTGTCCATATTCCCATTTCACAATAACGGTCCAAAATTCGATCTGCCATTAATTTAAGAGCGACCAGGAAATCCACGATGAGATTTGAGGAATAATGCTAAAGGTTACTATCCATCCGTTTGGAACTAGATAATACTACATTGTATTATTCTCGAATGTTAATGAGATAACGTCTTAGAACGCAGTGATAAAATTCCTATTAAGTAATTACAATTGCAGCTATTTGAAAAAAGCATTATACAATTAACTTTTAAAGTGTAATAAAAATGTAAAGCATCGCAGGTATAATACTATCTTTTGTTGGAAAACAGATTTTAATATATTTATTTCTGAGTACCATTTCCGCAACGGTTTACCATTATCTTAAAAATCTGAGATTAGGCAGTTATCTAAGGAATGTTAATTACTTGAAAAGTACAAATATATCCTATTGAATTTATATCTTCTTACGCGCATATTATATTTTTCTATGCCTCATAATCTATTAGGATAAATTCTATTTTTTTATGCAATCCATCTGGAGAAACGTTTCTCATGCAAAATTAGGTACATGCAATGCCTACTCGGTCTTTATCAGAAATGAAAGTGATTACAGTTGTTTATTACACTGAACGAGGGATCCATGCGTTTGTGCATATGAGCACCTTGACAGATAAGCTGACACCTTTCATTATCTACTTTTTTTATGCATCTTTTATGTACAGGCATTCGCGAGCATAATCAGAGTTTGTTGCTGTCAGGTGCCCCTGTGAGACTGTTAGGAATGCAAGCCGTGTAATCACTTAATGTTAATTAAGATAGGAATGGAATTAGCGACTGTGACTCAAGCTCCACACTTGGCCCGAGGAGTCGGTGTCTTCGATCGGCCAATCGGCTCGCTCGCTTCCTTCAGGTTGACGAGGGCGTGGCCGAACGGTCCCGACGTGAGCGCGCTGCGGAAGCCTAGCGGTGAGACGAGGAAGTTCCTTTTGGAGATTGGATGGCCAGCAGCGATGCCATCCCAAGGGTTGGGATGCCTCCCTTCCACCCTGAGATAGGGATAAAAGGACGGAGAGGGCAAGTAAAAAAGGAGAGAGGAAGGGGTGAGGGGATGCTGGGAGTGAGGAGATGAGGAGAATGGGTGGCTGCGCGCGGCTGTTTGGCCGAGGTCTTCTTCCTCCCTCCTGTTCTCCTCCCCCACGAAAGTCCCCTCATCCTTGGGGGATGAAGAGAGTAAACAGTCTTCAACGGTTTCGGATGCGAACGGCGTTCTCCTCCTGGGTGCGAGGAGCATAAAAGGAGGGCCCGAGGGATGAAGTGCCTGGAGGGAAAGAAGGTGAATTTCAGAAATTGTGCGCGGGATGGAGAGACGTTGTATTATTTACATGGCAGCACAGAATATTCTAGTATTCGTTTATTATACATTGAAGATGATGTCCTTGGCATGTGAACAGTAAACTCAAGATGCAAGATTTTTTTAATCTACATTTGTTTAAAAACGATGAACACTTGACTTGGATTAGAAAAAGGCTCCTTATTTTTAAATTATAACAGCTGTTCAGATAGATTTTGTAGTAAAAGAAGATGCTTGCTGTTATAAAGTAGTTTAAAATAAGCTTCTGTCAGTTGTGAAAAACATAGAAAGTGACAGTGCTCGCGTAGAAATGTTCGGCAAAAAGGGGTAGTATTCCTCATGCTGATGAAATAATCTATACACACCGTATATACCAACGAGACTTAGGTAAAAACTATTGCATTTGATACAGAATACTTTTAGTATTCTATAAAGGCCAAAAGTTAATTAATGATATAGTTAAAGATATTAAGTCATTGGAAATTTTTATAGCTGTTTTCTAGTCTATATTTATTTGCAATTGGTTTTTCTATTGACAATTTAAAAGAGTAAGTGAATACTTTACGAAGTTAAGTACAAACAAGCAATGTTAAATATTAGGATGTATAATTTTTCGGCTAAATGTGAAACTACAATTGAAGTAGTAATGTTCATAATTAGGAATAATGCGGCTGATTGGTAAACGTGATGGCGTAAAAAATTGGATTGAATAGATATGTTCTCTAAAGTCACATTTTCAAAAACTCCATATCCAAATTGCTGAATTCTCATTCCCGTTTTTGAACTAACAGGCGATCCAGAATGAATTGATGTCTGCTATAAATTGACGATATTAACAACAAAAAACTTTCGTATTGGCATTTTCTTCGTTGAGAGATGAGTGGTTTTTTTTAAGTACAGCCAAGATAAGTAAATAACTTGCTCACCCTAAAAGAAATGGATTTATTAATTGGAATAAAAAAAATTATAACCAATTTCCTCTGCGCATTCTTCCACCGTCAATATAAACGAAAGGTGAGTTCCTAGCTCTTTATTCAGTTCGAGTCTCCTTGTCACTTCGGTTTATTGCCTTCAATCCGAATTCGTATCATATAGCATGATTGGGGATAAGAGAAAATGGTTTCTGCTATTCTGGCCCATGAAAAAGGCACGCTTTTACTACCAAGGCCCTAGATGTTTGTCTCCTTTGAGGCGCGCGCATGCATTCATCCATTCAAAACTAAACCGAAGGTCCTTAGTGTCATTCGCGGAGTGATCCCAGGATATAGACGCTTCGGTGGTTTTGTTTCTTTTTAAAGAAACTGGGTCAGCACCATGACACTCCTTGGTTCTTACATCATCATATTATTGCCCAGGTCTTGTTCTGTCTTTGCAGCTATTCTCTTTAATGGACCAATTAGTATAAATAGAAAAAATGCAGCTTTATATTAAATTTATTGTAGCTGAATATTGAATAGCAGACCATATGAGTTGGAATTGCAATTAACGTTTCTTGATAATTAATAATAATATGCTTACTCATTTGTAGCTATTCTCAGTACTTTGGTTTAATTCCATCTTTTCCTGAACACGAACAACACAATTTTATATTTTGCATGCATACTAGCTAAAAGTGCTTGGATATTTGCTCCTGATATCTTCGGTGGAGAGAGCTACGTCGTTTCGTAGGCTTGAATAAATTTATTTAATCCTTCTCTGGAATTCACATGGCGTCGAATTCTCCCTTTTAACCAGACTCACAAACGATCCTGATCTCTCGTCGCGTCTTCGTTTCATTTCCACTTTCCTTGATCTTTTCATGCTACATGCGCACATTTCCAATTACCGGGCTTTCGCTTCGTTCTAAAAAGTTCACGTCTCATCGTTTCCCTCCTTTCCTAACCTTCACCAGTTCCGTGCTTACCATCATCACTGAACTTATTTCATGTTCGCGGAGTGGAAAGGGAGAATAACTGAGAATAGGGGTGGGGGTGTGGAGGGAGGATAGATGGAAAAAAGAGTGAGGGAAGGGGGGACGGGGTTTTGTGAGGAGAATATGGATAGGGAGGGCTGGGGATGTGGGTCTTTGGGAGCTTCGCCTTCTGGTCTGCTCGTTCTCTCTCTCCCGCGCAAAGAAGAGCATTCCTCCCCTCCATCATAGACTGCTTTTAGAAGGGATGAGGACCGGGGTCGCGGATGGGTAAAAGGGTGGAAGGAAGAATTGATACGTTGGAGAGAGAAAAAGAAACTGGGGGGTGATTTTGGCAAACGAAAGTGGGTAGGACGAGAGAGAGCGGGGGTGGGGTGGAGATTGGAGATTAGGGAAGGAAATGAGTGGCATTGAGGGTGTGGTGAGGAAAAACGAGAGCGTGGTGGGAGAGAGGGGTAAAGAACGAAAAGATAAGTGGGCAAGATGAGCTCGAAGTCTCGGGAAAGGGAATTGAGTGAAAGAGGGGCAAACGGGTAATGAGATGGCATAGGAGTTATTTTACTTCTCTGATGAGAAGCCGAGGAAGGATTTGGAAGACTGATTACTCTCATTAAGCGACATGAGTCCCAAGGGTAGCAGGAGAAATATCAGATCATGTGGCATATGTAATTCGACGTCACTCCAGCATGTTCAGAAAATATAAGAAATAAATGGTTAATATAAATATTTTTAGTTGATTTGATGAGGTATAACCCCGTCATAGAACAATTAACATTAATTATGAGTAATAAATTTAAATTTCTAATGAGACTCAATGTGGTGAAGATGGACAGTACGAATGGAATGGAAATAGTGAATGGATAAATGATGATTAGAATAGATAAAATTGTGTTTGTGTCTATCCAATCCGCATAGATTTCCAAAAAATATTTACATGCATCACACAGTTGCAGCATCATCTGAATTTTTTTTTATATAATCTCCAAGATTTAATATCATATGTATGAGTAAGATGTAAGACAGCTTGTACTACTTGTTTACTACTGTGCTACTTGCCGACTTGCGACGGCTGTGCCACTTACTTAGCTGGTATTACTTTATCTTCAATTGCAAATAATTATGTTCCAAAGGCTTTTAATGTAAATTATTTGAAATATTCACAGGTATTTAAACTGAAATATTATACCAAATGTCTTAATATTATAATTAACATTATTAGAAGAGTTTTTAAGGTAGAAGTTTAATTTACAACTAGAACAATATTTTAAAAACTGTCTGATTAAAACTATTTGTCACTTTAAAACTGCCTAACAGCAAAAACAATTTCCTTTTGTGTGATCATGAGTATTTGGGGAAAAAAACGAATATTTTGAGTGGGAGCATGCAGAAGAACGCGCAAACAAGAGAAGAAAAAGGTTCTAAAGAACGATGGCGTGGGGAAGTTACTTCGGTGAAGTGAAGATAGTCCAGAGAGAAAAATAGTTGACGCTTGCAGTGAAAAAAATAAAATGAATTGGTTCCTGCTCCGCTTGGAGATATTTTTCTCGGGTCCACGAGTTTCCTTTCCCTCACGGAGCGGGCGAAGGCTTGCGATCAAATGGCGCTCGGCAAACTTTTGGCATCCGGATTTCTGCAGATTAATCCCGAGGACTGGGGTACTCTTGAAAGATTTTTCAGATACGCAGACGTGAAGGGAAGGGGTTAGAGGATGGATAGAGATATTTTCGAAGCTGCATACGAGGGGTGGGATTATAGGGCCCCTTGTAATCCAGTGTGAGAATCGAAGGAGATGTCTACATTACGGAAGTATTCAAACAGGAGTAGAGGTTTTCCCTGGATAGGTGGTGGGAGAGGAGGAAAAATCTGGGAAGTTGTAGACGGAAGAGTTTCGCAGGCAAAAAAAAGGAAGTAGGTAACTTTGAGCGGATCAGAAGATGGATGCACCCTGGAATGAAACGAATACAGATGATGAAATTGTTCATGTAGATTGAGTTTGGGATTGAAAATATGCATTACGACTAGAGTTCATGCAGGAACTTTCTACACGCTAACCCTTGTAGATGGAATTGAAAAATTCACGCCCAGTTATAAAATGCATAGGTCTTGTAGGAGATATTTCTACGAATGTGGGAAGTAAAATAGTCCATGATGTAAGTTAAGATATACCAAAGGTCTTCTGTCTGTGGGGAAAACAAGAGGTCGGTGTTTTCCTTCTTTGTGATTTTAAATGTACGTTTATCAAAAAGGAAATTGATATTTAATCTCAATTACTTCAACATTCATATTACGAGCATAAATTGCCGTAATTCCTAAAAAGGTAGATTTTGATTAGTTTGAGATCATTTGATATGTGCTTTTTTTACCGAGATAAATATTTTCAAGTTACTTTTAATTTTATAAATTTTGTTTCCAAAGACATACTATGATTTTTAGCGTTTTTCTGTGTACATAAGCAAAAATATTTAACACAGTATCATCCTAGTTTTTTGCCAATAATAATTTACACAGAACAATTAGAGTTCTTGAACTGCCTCGGTAACATCGCTGTTTTTAGAGTAAATAGTTTAGTTAAAGTGGTAAGGCAACATGAATAGTTGGAGACACTGCCGGCACTGTGGCTTTAAATTATGTGATAAGCATGAAGCAGTGTGAGAAAAAGAAAAGGAAATAAAGTTTTTAATCACGATAATGTATTTTGCTCAAATGTTTTCATGTCTTGACTTGGGAGGCTATGAAACAACCGAGCAACGGGAGTGAGTGAAGAGGAGCTGTAAACCAATTAGTGTCTTCTTTAGCTCAGGAACGATGGCCAGGACGGTGCAAAGAGGATAGTACCCTCGGAAAAAGAGTCATGTGCATTACGAGGGGACAGCTTATTTTTATCTCATTCGAGCGGGAGAGAGAGAGCAAATGTAAACATGCATTTTGGCACATGATGGAATTAGAGTGGAAGCAGCGTGCATTACGGAACATCCTTGGAAATAGCTGTAATTAAAAGATAGTGAATGCTAATGATGGGGAATTGGTAGAAGAAAATGTTGCGAAGGAAAAGAGGCATACTTTTGAAGGGCTTTTAAGGGGTAAAAGGGGACGCAGTAGATTAAGAAGGAAGCCATAAGTGTGTGCTCGGATGAGAGGGGATCTCAGCTGTGGTTGGACGGTGGTGGCCGGGGGTTGCCAGGGAATCGGCGAAAGGAGGCTGTAGTTGATCCTCATTTATCCATGTGCTAGCAATTTAGTTGACTATTGTGAGGAACAATTTGAAATTGAGTAATTTGTGAATAAGAATTAAAGACTTACTAAAATGGAAATATTAAACCTGCACAGCAGAAGAAATAACATTGATACACTATCCTAAATGCAGCGCTATGTTTCTGTCTACGTATTCAGATAATAATACACTTGAGAAATGGATGAAAATTTTTCAATATTGATAAATGCTGTTTTGAGAGTGGTAAATATAGGTATCACTACATAGGTAGTCTTAAAATATACGTATTCCAAAAGCGTATACAATTAAAAAACAAATTTTAGTCGTTTACATTGAGAGTATTAATATTTATCATTGGTTCAGGTTCTTTTTATAAATAATATTGCGCACATGCATCCATTTATAGGCAAGTAGTTTAGATTATCAAGATATATTTAGCCATAGCCTATTAAATTATTTTAAAAATCCATCTGCTAATAAATGCTAGTGGTAGTTCTGTAGTAATTATAGTATAGGTGAAATATGATTTCCGTCTTTTAGAGTCTATGCATGCTATAACAAACAAGAATATTATTAAATGATCATAATAATATCTGGAAAAGTACGCAAGTATTAGTTTCCATCGATTTTGGATTATTAATTTAAATTTTCGGCTAATTTAAAGAGTTAGCTGGTGATTTTCGTTTCCGTCAGTCCTTGGCACGTGAGGCAAAAAAAAAATATTCAGCGCACGGATCCAAGTTTCTCTACTCACGCATCCCCGTGTAACAATGGCTCTCTTTATATTTTTCTTTCTACGACGCCTTAGGAAATCATTGTTGCACAATGAGCTCGCCATAAAATTACACAGAATTTTATAACTCTAGAGAGAGAATTTTACGCTGAAACTTCGAAAAACTACAATACCACCGGTTAAATCGCACAGGAAAGATATGGAGCCCTTGCAGGAACGGGAAATTTACGCCTTTGCAATAGGAAGGCACGCCTTTTCAAGGGGATCCGGAGTGCGCTTCTCTCTTAATCAGCTGCGTTAAAAGTTATTTCTTCTCCCATGCCGCGGAGGTGGAAGACTGCTCGTCATGGAACGAGGGGTAAGACGGTGAAGCAGAGAACATGGTTGGGGATCGGCCGTGTGAGCATTTCATAATATTCCAAAGTTTCGCCCTTTTTACTCGTTTCAGCCGTAGAGGGCACCCGGAGTTACGTGCGTTGCAATGAGGGTGGAGGGAGGGATGGCAGTGTTCCGAGGGAGAATTCCTAGAGTAGGACTCGTAAAACTGCAATACCTCTTCCCCACCGTATTCCAGTCGCCCGCCTTCCCCTTCCACCCAACCAACGCTAGCAATCCTTCCGCCCCCTACTCCAATGCAGAACCATTGCAATCTTCCAGCGTCTCCTGGTCTCGGGCCGTGAAAACTGTGTGGCGCCGATGCGCTTATTTGCGGAACTTGTAGTCTGCTGAGTGGATAGAGGGAGAAGGGAAGGGGGAGGGAAGAACGGAGACCGAGGGAGAAGGAAGAGTGTGTGTGGGTGTAGCTCTCCGATGTGGTGTGGGCATGTAGTGGAATCCTTTGGGGTCGCGTATGACAATTGGGTTGAGAGGGAATTACGAGATTCTACGGGAGCGGGAGAAGGAATGAACGACCGATGCGTTTACGACAATTTACGACCATTGCAAGAAGGACTGGGCGCAGATATCCGAGGTCGCATAATTTGACAGGGGGTGATTAAAGCAAGAGAAATTCTTTCAAATACGTACAAAGTTAGAGATGGGGTCAAAAATTGCTTCATATTTGAAAATGGTTATAATGACTTCTTACCTGTTAACAATAAAGGTAAAGTTGATTTATTCAAATAAATAATTGCCAGCGTGATCGTATCGTGCTTTTTAGTACCTCATTGAGTTTATGAATCAAATACTTGGAAGAAAAGAAGGATTCCATGCCTTAATCGGAATATATTGTAGATTAATTTAAAAAAATGGATTGAAAGAATTATATTTTTAATTTCAATTAAAATTAAAATTTTGCATCACGTAAGAGTATAATTCATAATTTATCCTGGTCCGGAAATTATTTTTCTCTATTGCCTTCTTTCACCTCCCTCCCCAATAACCTTGTTTGTCGCTCCTTATCCCTAGCTATCTGCGACTCAGGATGAAATTAATATTTTCTCAAAAATGTAAAGAACAATATAATGGCACAAATAACCTCCATTTAGGTCTATTGGAAGATGGTTTCTCCCATAATAAGGCATTAAATACTAGAAAACAAAAATCTATTTTACACTCTGTCATTTGAATATTTTCAAAACTTATTTGTTATAGGATTATTTTGGTTCTTAAATCATTTAAGAATTCACTGCTGAAACACGAGGTCCACTGTTATGCAATATTAATCAATAAATTTCAAGGAGCCAAAACAAAACCCATCACCTGGTTTTAGTAATTTGAAATTTTATTCCTCACCATATATTTTTGTCCTTTTCTGATTGTCCATGAGAATGATTTTAATAAAAGTGGAAAGAAAAAATGTTTTCTAAACCTAAGTTTAGAAAAATTAGTAAATCCTTACCATAAAGTTTAAAAAAATATATAATTTTTATTTGGGGATACTAACTATATTTAGGAAAATGTCTATATTTTTCAAAATTTTATTAGTTGAAAATATGAGCGGAAATATTTAGTTTGTAACACTTGGTTCATTACGACATGGGTCAAAAGTGAATTTTAAACTTACGACACTTTAAAAATGCAAGAAAATAGCGTGATAAATTTTTCCATTTCAAATTTAATTGACTCTGACGGTTCCATATTATCCTCTTTTACTCTGAACGATATCCGGGTTGACACAGAGAAATTAAAGCCAGTCGCGTAGAATTTTCAACAGCAAGGATTTATGTATCGAAAGGCAACCGATTAGTGAGTGGCGCGTTCTCAGTGGTGCCTCAACCATATCTCCGAAAGAAAGCTAGGGGGGGTTCTGGGAGCGAAGTCGGAGAATGCCTGACAAGTGAGTGAAGACCCCTTCTCTTGTTTGAAGGATGTAATGGAGGGCGGAGGTGCCACACGCAGCAGGAATTCGTCGGGATGATGGAAAGCGGAGGGAAGAGTGCGTGGAGGGGGAGGGTTGGTGGAGGGCAGAGGGAGGTTTAGGGAATGCGGCGAGGGATGGGAAACCTGTGGTCTACTCCACACTCGACTGATAGGGCGCATTAGGGCCTTAACTTATTGGACTTGAACAAGACCAGTCTGGCGTTTGTGAGGGGTATGAGTGGGGAGGGGAAGGCACGAGTGCCCTGTGGGTCTTTGGGAGGGATGGATTCTGGCTTGTCGCACTCTGGCGTGGGAGTTTGAAGGCACACTCGGTCGTCCCGTTGCGATTCCTGTACCCCCGTCTCTCCCGCCACGAGGAGGTCTGTCGGTTGGCGGGCGCCTTTTGCCTGCTCGCATCTGCAACGCAGCTCCGCCCTTTCTTTTCCCCCGTGGGATGATGCACCAGAGTGTCCCAGGATAAGATCTATGAATGGCACTTTTAACGCGCCGCGAAGTGGGTGCACGTGGTGGGCGTGGTCGGAATTGAGAATTGCCGTGTCGGAAGGAAGGACGGGTTGACATCCTTAACCGTCACACCCTGCAACCGCGTTACAGCGTTATCGCGGCCTTATTTGCTGCAGGCCTTTTTATGAAAATGCATACTTTCAATTAAGCATTTCTTATTTCAGGTCGTTCCTGTCTAAATGCATTCATTTAGACTTGTCACGAAAGTACGTACTATTTCCTTCGATACTTTTAACTTCTAACATAATGCCATGTACTTAATTTTTAGTGATGATCAAAGGGAAAAGGTTGGTAAAATCTTGACTACCATCTACTTCATATTCAGTGTTTGTCCAAATAGATTTAATATAATTTTCGGAAATTAAATTTGAAAATTTGTGACTTTAGGCCGACTTTGCTCTCATGTTGCGTTTACCAAAGAGTGAACATCGAAAGACAGACTCTATGATTTTATTTTCAAATTGAAAAATATTGTAATTTTTAGATACTCTATATTTGCACAACTTTTTGACTGCAGTCAAAATTTCGAAAAATGTGTTGAGTGTTGATATTTTGGTTCATGTCTTCTAAAACCAATTTGCTAGGCATGATAAGTTTAAGTACATATAGCTGTGTATTCATTTACTAGTGTAAGAGAATATTATACCACTTTACAAGTTCTATATTTTGAAAGAGATAATATGTATTAGAAAGCATAGCCACGCGTTTTATAAATACAAAAAGAAAATGTTAAGGGTAAATGTCACTTGGCAGTATTCATATATGGCTTAAAAACATGTGCACAAATATCTTAGTGTGTATGTGCATTTTAATATATATGTGTATATATATTGCAATTCGACAACATATGAGAGGCACGAAGTCAAGGCAGGATGGTAACTACAAGTTTCAAACTAATATTGAATGCCATTCAACTCAATTTTTTCAGGTTTAGTGAAGTTATGATCCGAGTCCATTTTTTGTTAAAAAGCTGCAAGTCTTAACCTAAGAAGAGAGGCTAATCAAAGGAATTAACCCCCTAAAGTTGTTATTTTTGGCATTTGAAAACGTAAAAAAAACAAATATCCCGTGTTTTCCGTTACATTTGAATGACTTTGCTTTATAAAATGAAGTATTTATAATCCTTTGATTATTTTAAATTTAATTTTATATTTTATTCAAGCCGGTTTGTTTATTCGCTAATCCTGAGCATGGCAAAGTAGGAGGTGCGCATAAAATTTTCACAGGAAATGAAACACCGATGAAGTGCTAAGTTTTTGGAGCGAGCGTTAAGCCCTTTTCTGACTTCTCCGGGGTACCTTTCTCGTTCTTCTCGCCACCCTTTCGGCCGTATCTCTTTCTCTCTCTCTTAGTTATTACATCATTGATCCAGCTCTCAGCGTGGAGATGGGAAAGGGTAGAGGGAGAAAACCTTTTCTTGGGAGTACGAGCTTTGAGGGTGCAAAATGTTTTGGGGGATGGGATGAGGGAGAGTAGGTATCACGATGCAAGGAGGAAAGAGGAGGAAATTGGGGAGGTAAAGGGGATTGGTTTCTCCCGTGCGCTTTCCTCGATGAGCTGGCGGTGAGGGCGCCCCTACATTAGAGTGCTGGGTACTGGCTATCACTCACGGCTTCCATAGTTCCTCGCTTCATCGTTAGAGGACAGTTGTGGACGGATGAGGTGATCTGGACCACGTACGCACCCTTAACACCACCAATTCGATCACCCTGGCCATGCACGCTCTGCTTTCTCTTTAGCTCCACCGTATGCACGCCGCTTTGCCTCTCGCATCGTCCGAATGGAACTTTCCAGCAGTTCTTTTGAAGAAATCATCCCCACACCCCTTTGAAATGCATTATTATCCCTCAACCAAATTTTTCTCTCATGCCCCGGTCTATATGTTACTCTCCCACAAGCTTATATGGCACTGTCATATTTAGTAAATAGTAATAATGAAACAAGTGGAATTATTCCTTGTAGGCTTTGGGGAACACGAATAACTCTATGATTGCCAACATTAATTCCGTAGAATGCATTTTATTTCTGAATCATACGCTTTCGAATGGAATATTCGCTTTTCCATTAAAGCGTTATTTTTTCTCCAAGCAAAAAGATTAAAACTCTTGTATTTTTAAACAATTTAATTTTTATCCTGGAGCAATATAGCCTAAGTGAGAAGTAAATACAACTACGAAATGTTACAACGCTGAATATAAATGGATCGATGCCGTTTAAGCTTGGTCTATAAAATCGCAGCCCTTCAAACTAACAACTATGCCTAATGATGGACACCGTTATTTATTTCAAGATGCATAAAAAATTAACCAGTGTTCTATGACTGATATTTTGGTTTTGTTTTAGGCAAATTTTGTTCATATTTTGTTTATCTTGACACCTTCGACGGCATTTCACATTTTTTCATCAGGGAAGTAGGGAGTGAAAAGAGAGCTAGTAGTGTTTGCTTTGCGTCCTTGCGCATCTGCTTTCTCTCTTTTCTCATTTTCTTTTGTCCCGCGAGCGTAAACCTCTCCGTTTGCTTCTCCTTTCATACGACCTTCTGCCCCATCCCTTTGCCCCGTCCCTCTCCCATCTCTTTTTTATGCTATCGCATCTTTTTACTCCTCCTCGCTCACGCCTCCATCTCCAACTCCCCATTTCACCGCCGTCCCTCTATTCCCGTTGGCTATGCTCAAAGGGTTGAGGGTTCCCCAGGTAGAGTAGTGAGCTCTCCGAACCATAAAAGCGAGTGAAGGCAGCGCGCCACTAGAGACGGAGATGGAGAGTGTTGAAGGGAAATTGGAGGGATCACGTGGTGGCGTCGGTCGGCGGCGGCAATGTGGGGGAGGGACGGCGGGGGTGGAGCGGGGGCGGACTGGCAATGTAGCTCCAAAGGGTTTGGGGAGCGAGAACGGGAGAGGCATGGCGAGGGGCCGGAGGGGAGGGGGCAGAATATGGCCAAACCCATTCGGCCGAGGGTAGCAACTTTGGCGCCTTTCTGTTTGAAAATTCACTCCCGAGTGGGAGACGTGGAGAATACGGAATTTTGCGAAAAAAATATTCTAGAGTGCAAACGGAGAGCAGAGAAAGGCGGAGCGGATGAATTTCTATAGTACGGAATCATTTAACGGTAATTTACGAAAATAGTCTGGAAAGGAAATTCGTATAAATATTGGGGCGATGCATATGTTTTGACTAGAAAAGTACTTTCTTCAGAGTAAATGCCCAATATTAAAAAGTAAAAATAATATTCATTTTATTATAAGTATATTCCTTATCTATTAAATAATTATATTAGATATTAGATTATCGGAGGTGAAATTATCATATTCATGTTTATAAATAACGTATATATGCTTCATATTTGACGCACAAGTTATTTTTTACTATTCAATGCTTTATTTAAATTAGTAATATAGACAAAACTCTTTATTCAACTCATCAAATGTTGGCTCATATTTTTATCTCAGGTTTAAAAAAAATATCTTACGAGTATAACTTTTACTTTTGCGGTAATAATGAATTAGAGTGTTTAGTTAATTTGATACGGATATCAAGATCACCACTGGATGACTGCTTCTATTCAGATTGGATATGTGCAGGCACTTGTCGCTTCGTCGTTTCTCTTTTGATAATTTAAAACAATTTTTTGCTTCTCTTTTGTTAACCTTCCATTGTATCACTATTATTTATTTGTGAAATAATTCATTCCATTTCTGTAACATTTACACCAAAAATGTAGAATATAATATTCAACAGGAAAAAATCAGTGACATTGTATTTGTTTTATAATTTAATGAATTCAAATTTACTAAAATCAATCGGTTCCTTAGTTGGAAAATAATATCTTTATTAATTAATTGAGTGAAACATTAAAAGTTTAAAATAAGAAATGCGAGGATGTCAAAATGGTGTCACCAAAAATGAAATAAAAATTAAAACGGTATATCGTAAATTTCCTACAATGTTAAACTAGCTTAAAATTAGAAGGGTTTAACGCCATGGAAGATATGCCATGGCATATCTTCCGAAAGGTCAATTATGAATTTGAGATCAGTATGTCTACAATTCATATACGTCTCAATGACGCTCCTTTGTTTTATTTCGGAGTAGTTTATTTTGATGGTTTTAAGAACGTTAAAATCTACATTATACACAACATCAGAAAGATCCATCGGCACGCACTCCATTTAGGTAATCTATTTATATTGAGGATATTAATTTCTTGCAAGAACTCTTGGGAATAGTAAAAATATTTCCCCAATTTTTTTTGCCGGCAAGAAGTTTTTGCCTGGTGATGAATTATAACCGTTTCTTAAATAAATAAGTTCTAATTACTTTACTAGGTTTACATTTATAAAGCTGAGACTATTATCAAACTGAAAATTTTCAGTTTGATTTTGGTATTAGTATTTTAAAATATATCTCTACTTTAATAATGACCTCTACACTTAATAACCTGAATTGCATACAGTAGAGAAACATTTCATTGGTGATTGAAGTATAATGAAATTTCTGTCGGTACTACTGTGAGAAGGATACGCTTAGCTACTCTGTTAAATATTTTTACATTATTTGCTCTAGCTTTCAAAATGTTTGTTTTTTAAGTTCAATCCTTTTTCTAAAGCCGCTTTTACTTTTCAACAGGCCATAATGCTGGTGAAATATAGCCAAGGTATTTTTGTAAGGGAAACAAACGCAGTTATTTGGTTCCTGGTAAAACATTTTGATTGCTGAATTTTAATATTCACAGTTTTCTGGGAATGGATAATAAAAGTTCTTGGGAAACAGTCTTGTAAATCTATGACACGTGAAACACATTTTGTTAACTATAGATTATTCTGGGATGGTTTTTAACAGAGTTTACACCCGACGAAATATATACTAAAATTTTAATTCTGGAGCGTGGTAAAAATAAAATGAGCTCCTTTGGACCCCACCCGATAGCTGGAAGAAAATGGAAGACAGGTAAGCTTGAGCCATCACCCATTTGCTCTCGGTTCAGGTTTCGAAAGGAAATGTTTTTCTGAAGGCTGCGGCCTCTTTTTTTAGGTGCCTGCTGAACGAACTAGTGTGGAGGAAAAGGGAGAAGGAGGTGCCGAATGGGGAAAAGAGAGCTTTTGTGAGAACGGGTGGTCTCTGAGATGGGAGGAGCATGTAGGTGGCGTTAGAGAGAGGGCGTATAAGGGGTTTTTCGGTGAGAGGTATGTTGGGAGTGGGGTGGCGGAGAGGGTTTCTGGAGGAAACAGGATCCTTACTTCTAAGTCTTTGAGTTGGAGGGCGACCAGAAGGTAGTTAAGGGGAAAAGGAAGTGAGGACGGTCGTTGAGAAGGAAAGGGTGACCTTTGACTCGTTGACCGCTGCTATCCTTTGTCCTCCTAGGTCGCCGCCATCGCTGAAACGTCATAGCCAAAGGAAAATCTCGCCCTTTTCGTGGGAGCCCCTGTTCTTATGGCGAGCACTTTCCGCGTTGAAACAGATCTCGTCCTTATTCCTCTTTTATTTTTAAGGCCTACCCTCGCCGTGTTTCCCATTATATTCTCCCCGTTCGCGAAAACGAGTTTTCGTTCCAGTAACAGCCGCAATGTGGGTTGCCTACCAAATAGGGACCCCTTCCCCCTGAGCCCCTGGATATCTTTTCGTCCCTCTCTTATCAACTCTTCCTCAACATAGAGGCTACTATTGTTTCATATTTTTAGAAAATTGTGCCTTTATGGGGTTTAACATCTGATGATTTAGAAAATATTTTATTAAGTTAGACATTTGTAGCACACGGCATCTTTGTGTTGATATTGCGCATGTTTAATGATCGTTCTCTTATAGTCTTCACTACCCCTAAATACTCATAGTAATTACCTCTGGAAAAAAATGTTTTTTTTTCAGTATAGCCGACCTTGTTAGCTATTCTTCAACTAATATTAATTCAATGGGTTTTTTATATGTCCAATGGCATCTAACAACTGTTCAGTTTCTTCCATAGGTTTCATTTTGAAAATACTTCTGGAAAGTGATTGCCATCCAGCTATGTCTCATTACACTACAAAGCTCTGGATAACCATAGTGACTGTATGTATACCGACCATATGGCGTGAGAGTCAGATGCGTGACAAGCTAATGTTAGTTGCCTTATTAGTCATAAGCCTTTTGGGAGAGGCAGTCATTGAAAAGAGAAGGAGAAAATGATGTAACCTCCGGAGAGGAGATCTCGAAAGAAAATGGGTGGAGTAAAATGCGAATTATTTGAAAAGGAGAAAATAAAAGCGATGAAAATAAGTTTTTGACTGCATGACACATTTCATTCTGCAGCCGTATTTTTACTTTTCAATTTCACCCATCACTGATTTCTCACCGCACCATATAGCATAACACCGAAACACGAAAATATTACATATTTCTGTGACATGGATAAAGTTTGTGAAAAGCAGAGCTCTTTTTCATTTATTTTTGAAAATGTTGGAAAATGAAATCAAATTCTACTTTCCAGCTTTTCGATTATATTTACTTGCTTATAGTTTTTAATTCTTTGCCCCATGTTGCATAAATTTGGTTAGAAGTCGTTTAAAAGATATTTTTTTGCTATAGAGCACTTCTAACTTGTATAGTGAAACTTTACGATTGGCTTTTAGATGCCATCTATTATTTAGGCATGATATTCTTCTGGAAAGGATATGAATCATGCAGCCTTATATTAGGCGTGAAGAAGGAATTGAAATGAGAAATAGTTGTGAAAAAAGAAATGAGGAAGAGGAGGCGAATTCGGCGAGGAAATAGAGATACTGGCAAATGCTATCAACGTAGTAACGATGAGCCAGGATCGAAACCGAGGCTAATGACTTAGAAAGAGAGAGAAAGACTGAATAAATGTGTGTGTGTGTGTGGTGAGAGAGAGGGAGAGAGAGGGCGAGCAAGAGGCGTTGGAGAGCGTGGCTTCGGAAGGATTTGGTGGGACGCTGTGGAAACAAAGAGGGGGAAGAGTTGGGGAGGATTAATTTGCGCGCGTGCGACTGGGAAGGAAATGAGTTGCGGAGGTAAGACGACGAAATGTGCTGTGGTTGGGAATAAGGGGATGAATTTGGGCGCAGGATGTGCTCTGAGAGGGTAGGAGAGGGCTGAGGAAGTGGCTGCCGGTGGAAGGGAAGGCACCGGAGGTTTCAGAGGAACTAACCGGCACCATAAGAGGGAGGGGTGTACGTGAGTCTGGGTGCTTATGTTTGAAGAGGTGGGCGGATGAGGTTCCGGGAAAGGTAGAGGGGAGAGAGCGAAGATTGGGGTTGATAATGGTCGGGGCGGGAGAAAATAAGCCATGATGAGGCGTGGGATGAAAGGGGGGTTGGGAGAGGAGGTTGGTGGGCGCGGGGTATCTCAGGAGGGCCTGAATGAGTTTGTGTAAGAAAGGGAAAATATTCGGGGGAGCGATGAGAGATGGAAGGGTATGAAGGAAGGAGGAAAGGAAGTGGGAGAGAAAGGAAATGGATGAGCTTTACCCTTTTTACGGTCCTTTAGGAGGGAAAAGTAGGAATGCGGCAAAGGGGAGGCAGGGATGAGGGGGCGGACTTGTGCTCCCGCTTTTCCTCTGCATTTCTCTCTCGCTCTCGTGGAATGCCTCTCTTTACTTCCCATTGGGAGGCATGCGAGCTATTTGATCCAACCACCTAGTGCCAGGTTTTTCCCCTTTTTCCACGTAAAAGGAAGATGAAAATTTTTAGAACTTTAGAAAAATGGATGAATGAAAATGTTTGTTTCGGACTGTGAAATCATTATATTGTCTCCAACTTACGTCTGTACACAGTAGCATTTGCATGTGATCCCCAATTGCGAAATACTACGAAGGGCAATATCTTTATTATTCCTTTTGCCCAAAATTTTTACAATTACATTGAAAAACATTGAAATACCATAATACTTAACATTTGTAGGAGCAGAAGTTGACTGACATGCCGACTGTTTTGAAATATAATTATTTATTCAAAAGGTAATTCCAGAAATCTTACCAGAATATGGCATTGACGGCATTAATAATAAATTAATATTTTTGGATTTAAAATTCGAATGTTTCACCTGATCGATTTTCCTTAGTTAAAACTATCGCTTATTCTTTTTTCATTTTGTGGCCAATCGTGCAATAAAGCCACAGGATAATGAAAAATCGAGATAATACTCAAATCAAAATACACGGCTATTGATTTGTTCTGTATTGATTTATTTTTGGAATTTAATAATTCCCATACAAAACTCTCCCCGCATACACGATGTCGTAAAATGTTTTAGGTGGTGATAAATTTGAAAATGTTACTCATTTCTCAGTGCCACGCTAAAACTTTTAAGAGCGCAATAGGAAAACCAATCCTCCCTCTAATTTGATCTAGAATTAAGGATGCCTAGAGTTGCCATCCCTCTGTTGATCGCCCGTTGACGTTTCGGCCGAACGTGAGTCAAATATTTGAGAAATGGGTGCTTAAGAGCACGCACCACAGGCACCAAAACCCTAAGCGCCTGCCACGACTCACGCTAAGGCCCGATTTGGAAGGCAAGCGTGTTTGGTTAGAAGGGTCATCGAAGGGAACAAAGTCTTCCTCTCGTGGCTCGGACGCATAAGGCCCACCAATTGGGGATGGATCACTCATCACGCTCGGAATTTCCAGAATGGTAGGACCCAAGCTCCGAGTGGTGAGAATGAGATACATAGTAAACGAAAAGAGGAGTGTTTGTATAGAGAGATCGGGTAAACAACGCGTGTTTGTGATGGCAGGGTGAGGAGTGATTTTTGGAGCCACGGAGTTGGGCGAGGGATGAGTCGTAGAGGGAGAATGGAGAAGCTGAGGGAATGTCTCATGGACAATCTAAATGGAAGGGGTTTTCCGATGAAAGGCAACCATTGGGCTCTGGGAGGGTGGAGTCGTGACATGCAGTAAGGGTGTGGCTGGAATGCTCAAGCCTCACATGAATGGAGCCACGAGCCAATGAGGAAGTGTGTGTTGGCGGTAAGCGACGTTTCGACGGTTGAGAAGAGAAAGGAGGAAACATGAACCTTTTAATTGCTTCCTAACTTCATTTATAGCAGTTTTAATTTCCTATTCAAAATAGCATTGAGTTTATTGTAACAGCCGGTGCAATAGTGTAATTGAGTTGATTTTTGATGCAGGCGAACTTATTATTTTTCATTTATTTGAATTCAGTTTCTGAAAACTCTTTTGAATTTTTAGTCTTAGTTAAATTATATTAATATGCACAAACAACCTGCTTGTTTATCATTTAAAACGTAATCATGAACAGTTGAAGGTTAACAGATTTACATATTTATGTATTAAATCAGGGAAACGTATTTAAGATCTGAGCACGTATTTCATCGTACGTATTTCTAAAATGGTAGTTTTGACGCTTTTCCATGAAGATTTTTCCTTAAAACTTTAAAGATGCCTTGCTTTTTCAAACATTTGATTTTCATTTAGGAAACATTCATATCTATGATGCATGAATAACAAGTCTTGCAAATATATCAGGATTCTCTATTCTGCAAAGGCTCTAGTTGAATTATAAGTAATTCAATACATATAGTCATTGTCTTCTGTCTTCTTCCATGACAAGACTAAAAACTATCGATATATCTACTCGAGATGCTTGATTTTAGGTTTTCATTCACGTCGTAGTTATGCTTCGCGCTTGGATAATGAGCCGAATTTACTTCAGGTGTTAAATGTTAACCACCAATGAATGAACCTACCCAACTATTTTTCCGTCTTTCTTTGTGGTATCCATAATTTTGGTTTCCTTCTAGATGTAATAACGAAATAATGGAAATTACCCCATTAAAAAGTTTTTCCAGTGCCCTGCGTTAGATGAGAACTAATAAGGATGCCAGCTTGACGATAAAAGTTATTATTTATAGTATTTACCTTAAATATTCTTTTATTTAAATGACAAAATAAAAATAGAGCATAATAATTATATATATGTAAATATATATATATATATATATATATATGTATATATATAGATGATTTCGTCGAAGTAACACGGAAGTGTTGAAAACAGGAATTCAGCTCCGTCTTCATCGGAAAAAATAGAAGTAATGTGCTACTTCTATTATGTACTACTTCTATGATTTACCTGTACTTCTTATTAGTATTTCCGTAATAATGATCAATTTATAACGTGTGAGTGATCTTTTTATGTGTTCTTAGATTGCTTGTCACTGTCCAAGTTTGTTATATAATATATATATATATATATATATATATATATATATATATATATATATATATATATATATATATATATATATATATATATATATACATTTCAATCTCTCAAATGTGCATGTAAATTTCTTGACTACATCACTGATTTTAAACGGAAAAAACGCTATTATCTGCATGAGAAACGACATATTTACGATAATATTTAATTAAACGTTTGTTGCTACAGGAATTAAAAAACCTTTTTCTCTTGTTTTCTTTCTTGTATTAGTACCCAAGTCGGGTAATTCTATAAGCTCTATCTTTCCCTACTCTCCCATACTCCCCTCACTTTAACTGAATTATATAAGACATACAGAGTTAGGTTTTTATTCTATTCTGGCACAAGATCAAAAACAAGAGACTATATTCAGTTCGACTTTCAATGCTGACTTTTAAATGAGGAATTGCACCGATTTAACCACGCATTAAATAAAAAATTTAGGTGGTTAAATTCAGATCATCCTGATATTACACCTGGCATATGCATATCTGTATGTAGTGTTTCCGTCAAGTACAACCTGCTATCCTTACAGTATTACAAATGAGGTTTTTAAGCATGCTTTTCTATTAAACCTCTTTGACGTAGCTCGAAACTTTATTATCCTATTCCCTTGCTCATCTAAAGCATTTTTCTTTCGTGTTTCTCCTTCATCAATTACCTAATCACTCCGCCACCCGCAAAATGACTTAATTTTCCTCTTACCGCATCCCCCCTGTCACCTCATCCGACCGCTCTCTTCCACCATTCAAAACACCCGTGCCAGTCGCTTCTTTCTCCCCACTCCCCCTTTACTTCTTCATATACCGCACCACTCCCAACGGGACCCAACCACGGCCCCTACCCACCCAGACCCTCTACCCACCTTGCCATGCGATGCATGCTCTCTTTCTTCTCGCCCCGACTCTCTCGTCTTTCAATTTGCCGTTCTCCCACGCCTTCTCACCCCACTCTCTTCCCCTCTCCCAAGGGAAGGGAGTAGGATAGTGGGGGAGAACAGCGCATTAGCCGTGGTCGAGACAGCATTATATGTGCTCTGGGCCATCTGCGGTATAATAGTTTGCATGCTGGCCTCCACAGTCGGCGTCTACCTTCTATTTCTAAAAAAATAACTCGACAGTGAGTAGATTAAAGAATGGGCAATAGGTTTATTATAAAAATTATTGTATTTACCGAAATAAATATTTGGAGGCACTCTTATGTTTTATTAAATTAGGTTTTTTTTAATTCTATAGATTTAAGAAAGCGGTACTTCATATATAAATTTTAACCTAAAAAACATTAACTTCAAAATATTAATGTTATTTTTTCGTCATAATCTATCAAAATATGATTGAATAAACTTCAAAAGCAAATTTAAATAGTTCATCAACATTTATGGAAGTAGAACTAACAGCTTGTATGGAGTTAGAGTTAACGATTGCATTAAACCCTCTTTCATGCGAAATGTTTGAGCGATTAACCGTGGGAAGCATCATACGCTTTCTCAGCATACTATATCAGATACACCTCTAACTCAATATAATTTCTGAAAATGAAATTGAGCAAAAAAATGGTGTATTAATTCCCAGTACCATAAAGTAGGGAAAAATGTAAGCAACCAAATTTTAAATTATGTAATTTAAAAGTACCTGCGTTCAAATATCCTGCTGTGAGCGAATATAGCAATCACTTTTATCAGGAGTAAATACAAAATAATAAATCAGTTCACATCACCATTTTTTAGCCCAAGGAATTAAATGTTGAATTAATTTAATTTTTAAAACCTTTATCATCTCACTTAAACACGTGGTGGACAAATCCCGTTTTGTTTATCTAAACTGTTGACGCTAATGCTTATAAAACCACCAGCATGAAGTTATACCCCTATGGCGCAGTGAACCACCAAGGTTTCAGAACAAAAGTTTTGCTGTTTCTAAAAATTTTGGTTCCTAGTTGGGTCTCCGTCAAATTTAGAAACAATTCATTATGGTGGAAAAATAATGCAAAGCATTTCTGCAGAAGAAAACATTCACCTCCCTACTGGGAATGTACCTTAATTTGAATAAGTGTTGAGAATTTCGGACCGTGAGGAGAACCTTAACATTTTATCAAGGAATATACCGAGAAAATATACCGTTAAAAATATCCTGGTTCTGTCTCAAATCGTGGTCAAAACAGGGGAGGATATCTTGGACGACAACTTTAATTACTCGAAATAGAAAGGCTGATGTAAAACATCATCAATTATTATTGTCTATTACATGGAGACCTTAAATCCCCACCACATGCTCTAAATATGCACAGTACAAGGATAGGTGTAGATTCCTTCGAGGCTGAAATTATTTTGCAATTTTAAAGTAATTTATTATTAAAATGAAAGGGTAAACATTAATCCCACCTGTTAAATTGAAGGTCAAAGTTTTCACTGATTTGAACATATGAATATGTTGCGGCTTTAGTACGTAGAAGGTAAAAAATCAGAGATTCTGATTGTAAGTAAAAGCGGCCATAGAGTCGTTTGCCATAGTTACAAGTATATTTTATGTCAGTTATTGTATAAATTAGCAATTCTCACTATAGCGTTCTTTTTGCAATGTTTAAATCTGTACTTATTTATTCAACTTATTTAAATATATGAATATCTATGAAAAGTATTATATTTTCTTTTCTCTAAAGACTATTTTGAGTATTCAGAAAGTCAGTATGTGTACCTGATTACGTCTCCTAAAATACAAAATGGATCGGTATTTAGATTTATATTAAGCGTGACAATAAGCTTTTACCTTTTTATTCAAATTTAAACATTCCATCCAAAGCGAACCAACAGCAGCATCAGAGAAGAAGACACAGAAGAGAATTGAACCGGTTGGAACACAGACTTGAAATATTAGGAATATTTTGAGGACAACAGAATTTGAAGTTGAGCATGAGGAGTAGTAATATACAAAGATGTTTTAGGGCTTTGCGAGGTAAGATGGAATGAGAGCGGACATTTTTGGGGCGATAACTAAAAAGTTTTTTTAGTATTTTAGAATTTTTTAGCACCTTGCAAGCGACTGCTAGGTTGTGGGGCGCGGGGTGAATACACACTAGACTAATGTAGACCCTTATACTTTTTTCCCGGTCGGACAACACCAGACGTGCGGTGAAAGTTGTACGCAGTGAAGGGGAAGAGAAATAGCAAAGGTTGATATTAGAATTGAACTAAAATATGAGAAGCAGCAAAGCTAGCATAAAGCTGGTGAGTGACAGAAGTGATTAGTAAAAGTAATATTTGAAACAAATAACCTAGTTCAAATAATTATTCAGGCCTTCAAGCAAAAAGTAACTATAGGGAGGAAGGATAAATCAAAGCTTACGAACAAATGGAAAATAATAATAGAGGGTGCTTTCGGGAATGGAAACATTTGGTATTAGCTGGCATGTGGATAAAGTGGTGGACGAAGGTGTGGATGTGAATGATTTTGGGCACCATCGTTTAGGTGAAAGAAATAATTGTGAGAAGAAAACAATAGAGTTTTGCAAAAGGCAGGATTTATTGATGATGGACGTCTAGTTTAACCTACACAGTAGGAATAGACATTGAAAAATTCCCAAGTATTTATAAAGATATTTGTTTGACTATATAATGATTATGCCCAGAAAGCTGCCTAATTAATTCGCAAATAATCCTAGAAGTTGAGCAGATTGAAATCATAATTTAATGCCAATATTGCGGAAGGAAACGTGAGATTGAAGACGATAAAACTGGAAAGACAGGTTAGGAAATGGAATTAAAGACGCTATAGCTGTGACGAGAAGTAAAGAGACCGCAGAAAAAATTTGAGATAAGACAGGGAGCCGGTTATAGTGTAAAAAAATAGAAAAGTATAGAAATTCGTACTGAAACATTGCAGAAGAATCTATTTTTTTCAAATCCCATCCCAAAAAAGGAAGTGACATATGAGACCTATTAGTTAATAAATATAATTTGACAGAAGGGAAAAGTGACACAGTATCCTCTACCAAAAAATGGAGAAGACAATGAATTTTTTCCGGAGGATGTTCGATCTGTGTTCAAGAAGGACTACGTTCTTGTTATGCCAAGCAATAATGAGATTATTGATAGAAAAAACATAAGAGTACAATCAAGATGCACTTTTTCAATGTTAAGGTTTTGAGATAAAATTTGATAGAGCATATTGGACGAATTAATTGAATGCATCAGAGAAGGTAGAAGAAAATGGCGGATTATCCGTAAACTCAACTTGTCCCCACTGCATGTATGTGAGTGCTGGATGGAAAGTCGTGTTAGGTAGTAATTTAGAAAGGTATGAGACAGTGGCGTTAATGGTAGTGACCCATGCTTTTCGACAAATATACAACTAAAATCGTTAAATTGGAATGAAAAGAACTGGAAAGAAGGATAAAAGCTGGTGGACAATCGATAACATCAGTGGGATTTCCAAATGATCAAGCTTTACTTGGTCTGTCATTCAAAGGGTTATAAGTATTGCTCAGAGCGTAGGAAATTCGGTGAATAGCTATCGGGTGAAAATTAAGGTAAAAAATGGATTTTTGGCTGTAGAGAAAGAGGAAAGCTCAGTTAAATATTGAAATAGGAGTTCCAAACCTAAAGCAAGTGGAACAATTTGCCTGTCTCGCAAGTGTTTCGGATCAACATGGTCAAAGTAACAGGGGCAGAAGAAAATTTCGATAGGTAAAGAAGCTTAGATTCCTAATTTTGTCTTCTTAGGTGACATTAAGAATTGTTGCGTCTCTATCCAATACTTTCCTTAAACAATTGACAGCCTAAGAATAATGAAAATTAAATCAAATATTTATATTGCTACAATTACTTGTTGGTCGAAAAAATCCCTCAATAAATGATAATCTCATCTCACTTAACATTTCTTTTGACACAATGAATAATTTTACTTGAGTGGAAGTTGTATTTTGTGATATTGTGTCCCAGTGAAATTTTAAACTACTGGTTGCTCATTCCTTACTGACCTCTGACAACTTGAGATTTCTTGCACCTAGGCAAACATTATTTGGGTCAATATACATGGACTTAAAATAACTCTGGATGTGTTTATAGATAGAAAAGGGAATAGCATTGCCCTTTTGGCTTCAACGTCTAAATATTACTCACCTGGTTGACAGTTTCTGGCATAAGGGAACTGAATTCCTCCAGAATTAAATGCTACACCGTTTTTTCATCGGGTTTTTTGTACTAAAGTACTTGTACTTTAAACGTCGTGATAAACATGTTTGAGATAGACGCGTGATGGAGAAAACAAAGAAATTTCCTCACAAATCATCACTGGAACAGGTGCGAGATATACATTTGATGCTAAACTTCCCTTAATTTCCGGATTTAACGGGATGATTACGAACTGGCAAGAGAGATGAAGCGACCATATGCCTTAAATTCTGGCCAATTAAATATTTTTGTCTGATTACGTGCTTCTCTTTTCACTACGGCCCAGCTTCATTTTCCCTCTCCCGTCGGCTCCTTTAACCCCGCCCTGCTATGCCACCACAGCGTCCCCATTCCTCCTTCATAGCCTCGTCCCGGTGGAGCTGGCCAGCCGGACGAGGAGAGGAGTGCGAGGGGGACGAAGCCGGAGGGGGGCATGCGTGTTTGTAGTGTATTCATCCCTTAAGGGCTGGTTTCTCATCTCCCGGGTGGCCCAGCATGCCGAGGACGCTCGAGACGACCAAGGAGCAGGGCATTCGCGGGGCGAAGGAGCCTACGGGGGCAGAGGGGTTCGGGGGGTCAAGAGGCGAGCGAGTATGTGTGTGTTCGTGAGTTGCTGGTTGATGTGGGATTTGTCGGAGAGGGGATAGAAGGCCATTCCCGTTGCGCTGGACGGCTGGAGCCATGGCGTTTCGAGTGGCGTTTGGCTTGAGCGGGCGGGTGGGGCGGGGGACTGGGAGGGAGGAAGCAATGGCGAGTGTTTGAGAGAGAAGTTTACTCAGCGCGGAGCTAGTTTTGTTTGATGAAAGGGGAGGAGATATCGTCCGTAAAGGTGAGTCTCGGATGAAGAATCGAGATCGATAAGCCTCTGCGGTCAAAAACTCGAAGTAGTTCAGATGACTTGTAGGTAAGTCGAGGAGTTATTTGACGGAAGGAGAATGTTTAACGGAAACCGGATGACTTATGTTTTACCATAATCGGGGAGAAGGCGCAACTTCAGGGATAAATGGGACCATTAAATTCTCTTATAAATTTATAATGACTTGCTTAGAGGAGAATAAAGAGCCACCGCTTGCACTCGGGAGGGAGATATTAATAACTGTGTCTCTTCAAACGTTTACGAGAAGCAGTTAATACTAAAGATCAATTGATTTGTGTAACGTGATAATAGTTATTTAATTTTGCCCCAAATAGACAAGCATCTAAAAAGAAATAAGTGGAGTGGTCCCTAATGGGTTTCATATTTGATTAGTATTCCCATCGCCAGATAAGGATAATAGTAGGCTAGTCAGGCGTTAATTAAAAGGGCAGAACCCCTCCAGGCGAAAAGGTGGAACATAGGCTAAATATTGCTCGTAGCGTCACTTTTGAAAACTGGTGATTCAGTAGAACTCGTACCCGCCACTTGACCTCTGTTGAAGCCTCTTGACGAAATTATCTTCATCTGATTTCAAATTTCATTGAGAAAACGAAGTTTCCCTGCAAGAGCAGTTGATAATTTGCATTTACTTTGATTATAAATACAAATTCAACAATAATGAATACCTAATTGTCTTTCCAAATTTCTCCTTAAACATGTTATGATATGTTCTAAAAAGATTCTTACGATGACCGGATGAACTTTCTTTTCGATAAGTTCAAGATCATTAATTTACCGAGTGTCTATTATAAATAAATATAATTCCTTACTCTAAATTACACTCGCGCAAAAACTAAACGTCAACCTCATAATTAATCATGAATTACAGATAATATATTTTGCTGATTAAGTAAATTTTAATTGCCGCAATAATGGTCTATTTAAAATATTTTTCATATTTTTAAGATGTATTTGAAATAGCATTAAAAAGCATAAGTATCGGCTAGAGTATCAATTTATGGTGCCACAATTCCCTGTGGGGAGCTTTTACCCACTAGTCATCCTGCTTATCGAATTTCCTATTATAATTTTAATTTATCCAATACAAATCTTAGTTTTTCTGTACGAATGATATTTATCAAAGCATTTACTTGATAAATTTTCTTAGCGCATTACAATTAGATGGCTTATTGTGGTCAACTTATGTCAAAATTGATTCTTTATTCGACAATTGATTAGATGTTATCAGATTCATAGCCTTTACATTTCAGTCTACTAAATGCGTAATTACAGTAATAAAACATGGCAAATATTAGTTAATTTTCCCATCATATTAATCCTTTCATAAGAAATATATACACATGAATTCAATTTTTAACTATAGAGAAAATTCAATTTAATTCAAGAATATAAGACAGGCTAGAACATTGACTTAAGGTGTTCTGACGATTAATAATTGTTTCCTTGCAATTTGTGATATTGAAATAATTGTATTGTTATTCGTAAGGGAAAATATGTAATAATTGAGTAAAATAATTCACTGTCAATGATGCGCCTGCTAAACCCCATATTTTGAATTTTCCTGGTTGTTGTAGCTCCCAAAAAGATCATGCGACTAAATGCCACTTCTTTTGCTGAGCCTGGATCACAAGGAATAAAAATTATGGCTGTTCTTTTATTATATTATAAAAATAATGCTTGAAATTAGGTTGCATCATGAAATTAGAATCTTATTTATCATTGGAGCGTGGAAAAACAAGAAAAAAAACTTGGGTAAATATTTTTGGGGATAGGTAAACTAAATTTACATGAGGAAGGACATAAGAGAAGAGAGTAAGTACGTCGGTGTGCTGTAGGATGTTTATCAGTAGTCCGGATACTCACAAAGAAATCGGGCAACACTGAGGATTTTTCGGGCTTTACAGAACATCTGACTTTTTTTGCAACTTCGAGTGAATTGTACAGGCACAAGATTGAATCAGTAGATTCACCAAATAAATAAAACAAGGGATAAAATAGGAAACACCGTCACCAGCAAGCAAGTATTCATTCTTCTCTATCACGATAAGCAATCACACAAATCGAGCCACGGCCACCAAATAAATTACTTCTATCTATACTTTTTATCTACATTGTACCTTGCCAGCCATCACTGGGATATAGTAGGGGATTATTACACACCGGACTTTTTTCGCACAATTTATTCCCCCCCCCCGCTAGCGTGGTTGGACTACATTATTCGGATATCTTATCACTCATCTGAAAAATTACATCCTAAGTCTATCTATTCAAAGCATAATATTTTTAATTTTATTCAAATAATCTATGATGCGATGAGGCTATTAGCACTATTCCAAAATCATCGTTAATGAGGCATCCTTCCAAATCATGTAAGAGATTTAATCTTTTAATTTAACCTACCCCACGTAAGAGTTTCTGTAATAATTTTGATACGCTACTTAGTTAATCATAACAACGTATCACGAATCCACCACCTCTACGCTGCACGCAATTTAATATGGCACTCAATCCAACTTCATGGGGATCCCATATAATAACTACATATTCAAAACGATTCTTAATTAGCAAAAGATAACGTTTTACTTTAAACTTCCCTGTCACAACTTTACAATACTCATGTAAGAAATCCATATTTTTTGTTGGCATGTCCACATATTTCCCGTATATATGTCACCGAGAAGAGGTCGGCTTTCAGGGTAGCGCCATAGTAATTAAAGAAGCCATCACTTTCCATTTCGGTATTCCTAATAAAGGAGACGTTCAGGAGGGAACCTCTGCTATTCAAATAAGCAATGACTACGCACTATTTAAAATTAATTCTAATCGCCAAAAATCACCCCAAAATTGCAAAGCAATGAGGTAATATTATAAGCCTACTTTATTCTCTAGGCTATGGATATATCTATTAACATTGCATCGTCGGCGAGTTAAAGTACATGATACTTTCCAAAAGTAATGCAATTGAAATTCTCGTGCCACTCCCATTGATCAGAGTGAGATCAAATTACTTGAACCTGGTGAATAAGACGCTAAGCTATGCCCCAAAACCAGTTTGAGCGATCTCCAAGCTGTGGAAGCGGCAGGACTTCAGGCATTGCAAACCTCTGCGTGCCGACCGTGGCACGAAAAAAAATGGAATCAATGATCGAGTGGAAATATCAAGTGACCTTTGTAACGTATCGAAAATGAACCTGATATGGGTGTCATCATTGGTGATGAAACCTGGGTTTTTGAATACGACCCAGAAACGAAACGCCAAAGCTCTGAGTGGCACACCGACCAGCCCAAAAAGGCAAGAATGAGCAAATCAAAGTGAAAACAATGCTAATTGTCTTTTCCGACATTGGAGTTGTGGTCCATAAGGAGTTTGTTCCTCAAGGGCAGACGGTTAACGCTGCCTACTACGTGGATGTGCGGCAAAAACTCCGATAAAGGGTCATTAGGGCGATCTACAGTAGATTGTCAATTGTCTTTATCTTGCATGGTATAGATTTAGAATGGTATATGACCTTGCATGATATGGATTTAAGGGAAATTGATCTATAATTTCTCACTCTTTCCTGCTTTTAAATAAAGGTCCACAATAACCGTTGCTTAGTTACTGGGGACCCTGTGATCTATTGAGAACATTTTTTAAGGGCTAATTTCTAAAAATGGTAGAATTTCCAACGCAAGTTGCTTGAATATACGAGTTGGTGTTCTACCGGGCCCGGAGGGTTTGCTGGTGTAGCAAAACTTATTTTCCATTATATATTTCAATAATGAACATCAGTGGTCGGAAACGATTTTGGAAAACATCGGAGACCGTCGGTGAGACTGGACTGGAGAGAAGTAATTTAATAAGCTTGATTTTTCCAAACTGTTGGTTTTTCTTTCACTTATATCGTTTTTGAGTTAACGCATTGGAGAACATTTTTCTAAACCTTTCTTACAAAGGACCGAAATTCTTTTGAATTCTCGTTTAAGTTTTCCTATAATATTTTTCTTTATAATTTGCTTAAATCTGTCCGGAATATCTTCTTGGCATTCGCCCTAGATACCTTAAATTAACAAGTGCTCTTAATCTATGTCAGTGGATACATTGCTCCTTTTATTTTCCGTCTTGGCGTGAAAAAGCCTTTGACGTCTTAACGATTTTCGTACACCCGTGGAGAACCAGCTAGGTTCCGGGTTTTTTTTCAATTGACTCGGAATTACCTGTTGACTGCTAAGCGCATGATGCTAAGAAACTGATTCCATGTATACTCAGTATTTTGGTGCTTAACTATTTTCTTAATATTTGAAAATTGTCCTTTTTTGGGACCTAAATAGTCCCATTTATTAAACAAGGAAACTTTTTTTGGGCTGATTAGTTCGAGCCTTATATGGGGAAAAAACTACTTTTACAGGTTAGTTCCTTTAATAATTTCCATATTTACGGCTTCTTTTGATACAGAAATAAAAAATATTATCGTCTTTACTTGCTTAGTTGGAAATTTAATGCATGGAGTTCAACGTAAAAGAATGCAGTAGTAAATTGCACGCATCTATGTCTACATCCCGTTTCCAATCTAAATTTGCTCCAAACAATGGACGAAACATATATAAAACATAAACGGAACATAGAAAAAAGCTCTTCCTATCGGCACAAGTGTATTATATTGGATTAAGGACTTAAGGGCTTTAAATTGAAATACGTGTAGACACACATTTAGGTAAATATTCAATTATAGCATAAAATATGCAAAATATGCATGCCTACGGACGTTTTGCATATGAAATAATGATTTCTCACATTATTTTGTATATTTATAGTTGTGAATATGTGCCTGGTAACCTCTAACCCCGATTACAGACTCTTGCAATAGATCGTGGGGTATATTATAGATGCAGAATTCTTTTAGCAGTTGATAAAATTTCCCTGCGCACGTCGTCAGAAATGCGCTTTTTGACTATTAAAATTGAGGTTAAAAAGGAGACCAGGAAACACGGTTATTTACATGCTTTGTCGGAGATTCCTCCTGGATTCTCAGCTTTCCTTACAAAAAAATGTGCCATTAAATTTGGTCTTTGACCCCTGACTCTCGCTCTGCCAGCCAAATTCGTTTTATTTTTTGCTTCCCTGCGTGAGTGGGAAGAGTGCGTTATTTTGAGCCAATGATCACTCTCCTACTCACTCATAAATCAATTTCCCCCCTCCATTTCAAAATGTTCTTTGCTTTTAGCTTCCTTTTTTCCTCTCTGTCTCTTCTTTAGGGAAACAGCCATTGGAAGGAATAGTCTCAAAGTCACCCGTGTTATATCTTACGCTTACAAAGTAGCAAATCTAATTATCGAAATTTTTTCGTCCCAGTAGGCAGTGCATCTTGTTTGAAAGAGAGACACTCTTTTTCATCGGAACTTATTCGTTTTGGTCACGGACACAGTTTTCGGTCTCCTTGGAGTGCTGTAGAGGTCACAAACGGAGGAGAGTGTCTTGTGTCACATGTTTCTTCCTGAATACCGCCACTCACACTTCGCGGCCCATTACGTCCGAGACAGGAAAACGTCAAAGTCTTTCGTCGAATATCTTCCCTCACAGCTTATCGGCTTCAAAGCAAAGGAAAGTTACGGGATAAGACATGACCCCGTCATCTGTCTTCCCTATTCCTTCCCTATGTGATTAGTTTAAAATGTAAGATTTTACATTATCATTTATTTTCCAGTGGGAACTATTTTTGTGGAACAACTGGGAAGAATTATGTTAACTGCTTAAGAAACACCCTTTTGAAAAGAAAAATATTGCACAGGGGAAAAATAAATGATATATGTTAAAGATATTTTGATCTATAGGGAACAGATATAATTATTTCATCCAAAAATTTGTAGAGTACGAATGTTTGATTTATTTTGATTGTTCATTAAATATTAGGTAATTTTAAAAATATGTCTGAATATAGTACGCAATTTAAGTCAATTGAGTCAATTTTTTCTTACATTATCATGATAACACTATCACATATAACGAACCACAAACACAATCGTCTTTGGGATAATGGAAAAACGGTATAATTGTATTTTAATTAATATTTATTTAGATTTGATCGGAAGGAAAACATTCTTGAGAGATCGCATACATTTTTTCAAATATTCCAATATTATCGTTGATTTTTATGTTCTACATGTGTCGAGGCAAAGGCTTAGATTCACGTTTTAACTTAAAAAAAGTATCAGTTGTTTGTTGGAATGCTGTTACCGTCCCGAAAGGGCATTGCTATCAAATAATTTTCCTTCAGGCAAAAAAATTGATTGTTAAGAACAGTGATTCTCATGGCCATCACTTGTTTAGAAAAATTAATGGATAAAAGCTGTTTTTTTGGAACTCCAAATGTAGTCATGAAATTCAAATAATTAAATTATTCTTGGTACTATTTACTAGAAGAAAATAAATATTATAGACGCACATTTCTTGAAAAATTAGAGTTATGAGTCCTCTAAATATTCTATTGCAAAAGTAATACATTTCTACTTGTTTAGTTTTCCCTGAGTGCTTAGAGCACTCAGTATCAGACCTAATTTGGACTAACATTGCATATTTACTAATGAGTGAAGTTTGTTATTAGCTTATTTGAAGATTTTATACATGTATATTATAATTAGAAGATTACTTTGGCGTTATGTTCTTGAAAAATATATATTTAGTTGAAAATTTCCTTTCCCATTAGGTTTTCTTTTGTGGGTGGCGTTAACTTTTGATGCATTATCACCCGTTGTACAAGGAAGTATATAACTACTAGAAATATGGATAAAATGATGATTTACATTTACTGGTATATGAAGTGGACTGAAAAGGATATTTCCAAGAATTTGATTAACTGTGCTACGATTTCCTTGGCAAACTTGGTTCAAACATCATACAGAGTGCAATTGAAATGGTAGTTTTATAGTACAACGAACTTTGAGCGTGAGACATATTGGGATTAAGTCTTTGACGGCTTCAATTTGGTCGGTAATGCTCACATCAGTTAACCTGATGCACTCTTGGGTCACGGTATTTGAGTTCCTTCAAGACACCAGATGAGGTTCATCTCTATACAATTACGTAGCCAGATAAACCGATTTCGTAGAAATCGCTCTAAGGTAGGCATGACTAAAACTCACTTGACCTCTAAACAAACACTGCCATCTAAGTATTTTTTTATAAATGGCGTAAAACCATGCGATAACCTTTGCATAAGGTACCGAATTTTTTTTCATATTGCTAAACATGCTAAATGTGATGGCATAAAAAATGAATATAAGCATGAAAATACTGTTTTATATAGCGTATAACTTAATTTTAACTTTCAGTGCTGTCAGGTGAATAAATTAATTAGGTGACTTCTTTAGAATTTTGTTATGGTATACGTAAATCGTGTTGCAACCTTTGTTGAAATATATTGATTTTTAAATTATAAACGATTTTGTAATAAGTAGCACTATGGTACTCGTACATATACTAAACCGTTGATGATAAGTTAGAAAGGCAAAATGTTGCATAATGTTTTTAGACATCTAGTTTTGCGTTGTGACTCAAGTTTATTTAAGAATCAGGAAATTATGCTTCACGAATCCTATTTTCTCCATTTGATATTTTTAGCTCCAAGATGAACGCGTCATAAAATGATTAATCGGAAACTTAACAATGTTTTAACAATTTTTATTTTCATTTTACATGAAAGTGATATACTTAGGTGTATCTTCGTAGCACTTTGAGCTGCTGGAGAATACAGAATCTTATACCACAATCTGTAAAAGCCTTGGAATGTTATCGATCGAGATTTCAACTTAACAACCCCTTTTCAAATTTACCTTGAAGATATTTCTTTAGTTAAAATTTAGGTGAGTAAATTAAAAGGTTTTCTGGGCCTAAGAAAGTTTCATTTTTCCGTAAATTATTTCTTCTTAATCTAATGATTTACCTAAACGTTTGCCTAGATATAAAGTTATAATGTATGCTGCAAACTGGAAAAGCAGAGCACCTACACTATATGGTCAGGATATTTATTTAATTATAAGGATAGAGGTAGCAATTAACCTCTTATGTTCCCCTGTTGCCATTCAGAGAAAACACCAAGATTGGGTTTAAATGAGCAATCTTTCAATATAAACAGAATCCAACAGGTAATTTAAGAGTATAAAATGAATATTATATAATTTCAAATTCATGAGTTACAATGCTAAGCCAAAATACCTTCGTTAAATCCTCGTTCTTCACCATAACTACGGCAGCAGTTTAATATTCTGAATGGACTCCACGAAAATATTGGAAATAAAAATTGAGCGATGGATATCTTGAATGGGAAGATGGACTAACCTTTTGGGCTTCCTCTGCTAACGCCAACCGAGCTTGGACCTATGCTTGCCGGATCTTCCTTCGACCTTAGCCCCCCTAGGTGTCTGAGCCAAGTCCATTTGCGACTGCTGCTCTGGTCATCCAACGACTGAGATGAGTTGCGCGTGGGAGCTTGGTATCTACCGTCCTCTCTCCTTTGTCAATGGCAGAATTTTTTGCTACGCAAGTGAAACCCTTTACCTGGGTCCGGCCATTTGTCCGTTGTCGCCCAGAAGCCATTGGGGCCTTCCAGTTTTTTGCCCTTCCTTTCTCAGCTCTCGTTGAGCCAGGGAGATTTACCGTTTCTCCCTTTGGTCTCCGTCCGCAGTGATGCTTCAGGGTCATCCCTGAGGATATCCATGGTGTAGGCGTAACGGTGCTCCCCGAACTTACTCTGTGTGCAGATGGACCTCTTTGACATTGGAGGTTTGACCCTTGATAAATGTGCTCTGTTCCTTGAAGGATGTTCGTATGTGACTCTCCAAACGCCAGTTGCGTTAAGAGTCATTTCCCTGTTACCCTTCTTTGTGGATCGAAGGTTCTCTCAAAGCCTTAGCCCTAGAAAGCCTAAGATTCACCCATTGGGTGGATGCATTTGGTGGGGCTCTTACTAACTTTCGAAGCGTTTTGCTCATATTTTTTCAAAACGTTCTAATATATTCTCAGTTTATTCTGTCTGATAGTTTCTTCTTTGTTTTGCTGTTTTCACTGCCAAATATTTGTAGTACCCTATGTGGCCTAATTAAAATATGGCTTGAATATACTTGTTGATATAATTATGTTTGAAAGACCAAGCAATTAATTTAAAAGTCTAAATTGTGGTGTTTGACATTTTCGCTGAAAATGTATTATATGATGCAAAAGGTGAGAACCTTTTTTTAAAAAAATATTTCATTGTTAAACGCATCCATCAATGTGCTTTTAATAGGGGTTTTATGCCCAAAGTTTATTTAATTAATTTATCCATCCTCATATCTCTCATTTAATATTTTGTAAATCTTTCGTTTTTATTACCAGCAATGTCTACTTTAATATGGTTAATCAATCTACGTTTTTAACGTTTCTTTTTCTTAGTGGTTTATGTTTTATTGTATTAATATATATTTTTTGTACTCAGTGGTTAAACGTTTTTTTTCAAATGTTATACCTACTAGGGACGTAATAGTTTTTGTTCATTTTTCGGTTTATTTTTTCTGAATTGAGTTTTCCTTGATGTTTAAAGCATGAAATTATTATCTGAATTTTGAGTTTAAGTCTCAATATATGAAAAGGAACACAATTGGTACCAATATACTCGGTAAACTTGACTGAATATTGCCACTAACTCGAGTTCATAAAAAAAGTTTCCCTTTGAAAAACTTAACATAGCAAACATTTATTTACATCTATTTTTAGTTTTAACAATAGTTTAATCAATAGTATCGATATCTCATTGGATTTTATTTACAAGATCTGAAATTAAGGCCTAAAATCGATATTGTTTTATAAAACTTTATCCCACGGTACAAATGCTGCATGTGAAATTTGTTATGCAAATAAACTACCAATATATTTTGAGCAATATGTATGAACAACTCAAGTATGAACAATACACAATTTGATGAAGAAATATTGTTTCCAGATTTATCAAAAAAGCCTTCACATATTTTCAAATGAACATATTGGTATGCTGTATCAATAACTCTTAATATCCTCGTTAGAGATGAAATTGGTGGCGTTCAAGGCATTTTATTGCCATACACTGCTGTAGAATGTCAATAATAAATCGAAAAAACTAATTAATATATTTTTGTGTTTATATTACAAATTTTGAAACCCACTTCATAATAATTTAGTTCAGTCAATAAATTTATAAAACAATTTGTAACAATGAGGTTCGCATTGTTTAAGTAAAAATACGAATAAAGAATTAGAAAATAATCCTAATGCTTAACTTGGCAAATCTTATCAAGGTAAATAGGCTTCTTAGCAGAGGTTCAATTAAGAGTATGAGGCTTCAAAAGGAAGTAGTTGGCGTTGACGACCAGAATCAAAAGGTTGATGAAAATCGGCCTGTCGAAGTATGCGTATTCTCACACAATACACCCTTTAAAATATTAGTTGCCGGTAAAACCATTAGATCTTATCATTGATTATGTTACTGTCTTTATCACTGGCAAATATGAATATCTAAATCTTTTTTGCCGTGGCTCGAAGAAAGAATCTTTATAAAGTTCTCCAAAAATCACCAATACATGGCTTATCTTTAAAACATTTGCCTACCATGTCCCGGAAGTAGGACTTTTGTTAATGCATTTTACCTTTTAAGAATCACGATCACACCAAAATGTATGGTTTATTTAACATTAAAATCTGATCTAACACATTGATTAATACTTCTTTGACCGACAAATATTTAACGATCCAAAAGATACACCTTAATCCTAAGTTAACAGGAAAGGTTTACGGATTCGATTTAGGTCACGTTTTGAATGTTCTTGTAAAAATCACTCCGAGCACATTAGGCAATTCCCCGTAAAATGATGGTTCTGAAGAAAAGCCTAATTCAAACCAAAGTGGAGAGTAACTCATTAAGATCATGATATTTATTTCGGGTGCACGTAAAATGGCATTAAAAGGAATACTTCAATTAAAAAATACATAAATAATTGCTTGGTAGCAAAATCCGCAGAAGACATATATGCAATATTTTCGTGTGGAAGAAAAACTGTTGCATGAATGCAGTATGCCTTGACATCGTGCGTACAAAAAGTGTAATTCCTAAATTTAGTTTCATTCGTTTTTTTAAAAGCTATGCCGATTTAGTATATTATGTTTTAGTTATATGCACAAATCTTCTTCGTCTCTAATTTCTCCAGCCACACTGAACCTCAAGCAACGTCCTCTATATCTTCCCTGAGCACAACCTCCTTCTTTTCTCTCCCCCGGTTCTTCACCCTTTCTTTCTCCGCTCACACTTCCTACTTTTCTTCTCACTTACGCTAGCACGAACCTCCGGATTCCCGTTTGTTAATGACCTGAGCCGGATAATTTTTTGTGAGTCCTCCACGGGGGTACGCACCCCATTTTCCAGCCTGGCGTATTCGACGGTACACAGCTGGAAGGTTTAAGTCCTGCTGTTTATGGCACTCTCCTCTCTAACGGTGAATCCCTTCGCCTTGTGTGGGTGCAGGGATGGCGGTCGGGTCTTTTTTTGTCTTTCGTCCGGAAGAAGTGCTGTAACCTCAAAGCTTTGTGGTTGAAATTCCGATTATATGTTTTTCCTTGCTCTGAACGGGGACGAAGGGAAAGAGAAAAAAAATGTCACTTGAGAGTAACCAAGCGCCCGTCAAAGTCAAACATTGCTGCAATTATGTGTGAAATAGTCGAGGTCACCAAAGGTCAACGCCTTTACTGATAAAATGTATAAAATTGAAAATGTCTCGTGATAAGTGAAAAGCAGTCCTTGAAGTCCAAGATATTTTAAACTTTTAGTAAATTTTTTTCGCCCAGCTTTTAAATGCGCAGTTTAGCCTAAGTAAAATACTTCAGACAAATATCTCATTGAAAATATACCTCAGCCATGCGATGATATTTCTAATAAAAGCTTCATTATAATTTATTTCAACGCTCATTTCTCCCTAAAGCTCTGTCCTAATATATTTGGAGTCAATTTTGAATTAATTTTGCGTAAAGTTTATCTGAAACTCCTGGGTAAATTTTTTCATAAAACCGTAGAAGAATTGTATTAAAAGTTTTCGTTTTAAAACTAATATATTAATATAATATATATGAAATGCTCATTAAAGTATTTATTTAAATAAATGTATAATAAATTAATGACATCAATCACTCGGGATTTAGAATATTAATAATTTAAATATCAGGGGAGAAGGGGCGGTTCCGATTCCCGTGTTTTATGCTTTTCCTGTAACAATAGATACTCGTAATACGGCTGCGTTTTTGGCAAATAAGGGCACTCAGAGACATATCCCCGAATTGAGCCAGATTCTTCCGGTCATTATGATGCACTTTTCTTTCTGCTTTAATGATTAATTGGGAATTCGATTCCCACACTTTTAATCAATTCCAAGTAAATGATGAAACATGCTATACATACGTCAAATTTCTTAATATAGGAACTTGCTACATGCTATTTGACTACAAATAAAAAGAAGTTTTCAATCCAAGCCATATGTTCAACATTGTTTTGTATTACAATAACCACAGTAGTCAGTAAAAATAAATGCGATAGAACATTCATTGAAGTAACTGTTCACTTTTTCTATCAAGGCAATTTTTCAAAATTGTTTTGAATAAAATTAAATTGGTATTTTCACTGTTTGCTATAACCTTTAAGTAATTATTAAAAATATTATTTTGAATCATTCATTTATACAATCCTTTTAGTGACAATTTTTTTTGGAAATTTTCGGTTTACGATCGGAATTGAATGTTTTACCTCATAATATTTGCTATATCAATGCTCGATAAATTCATTTAGGAATAAGTTTCAAGTGATGAATTGGAGCATTTTTCAAGTTAAATATACATCTTATCACATTTTGTCTCTACTTTTACCTACTGCTTAACTTATAGCTGACTCAATTAGGATTTTTAATTATGGATTATGATGCGTTTTCCATCATCGGAACTTATCAAAAAATACAAAAACGTACTTTAGATTGGAAAAAGGATCAGTCCAGTGCGAACGATGGGATAAACATGCATATTTTTAAATTGGTAGTGGCTTATTTATTGTAATAGTTGAGGCACTTTTATTTTCCTTTCTGTAAGTTCTCGCCTTTTTATGACACATATTTTCATTATTAATAGGAGATAATATTATGCTATATAAATCCATAAGTGTAATTTTGGCGATTAATTCCCAAAGTGTTGCATATAGTATATTCGAATCTTCCGTATTCATTAGCTTCAAATTTAAGTTGCTTTTCCCTATTATTATGACTAGTAAACCCTCCAAGAAGGAATGTATATCTTCACGTTTTTTAATAAAAATATTCTTGTGTCTCCTTTCAAGTATCTCACAAATGACCAAACATATTTTCTAGCATTCTGGCAAAAAATTAAGTTGTTTGCCTAACACCTAATAAAGCAGCACTGTGTGCTCTTTTAATGGGAGCTCTCAAAAGTCCATCGGTTCGTCTTCTAGAAGAGCTGACGAAGTTTTAGCTCTTATGTCTTGTTTTTATTGTTAATGTCCCTGCTGCAAATGTTTACGACAATTAAAACACAATGTTTTTCAAATTGGCAAAGCTAATGATAACCAAAAAGCCAAAGAGAAATAAACTGATTTTATTTAAAACATAAAGAAATTTATTTAGCAATAATTGATAATAATTGGCTAATTGGTGTTATACATTCCCCTTTTTCAATCGGATTTGGGACGCTTTAAATTTCAATACATTTTTTAGTGAACTAGCGAGTTTTTATTATATAAAATGCACTTATCATTTCAAAGTAAATAAATTAACTGCTCCGAAAAAAAGGTTGGATGAAAAAATCATTTTCATTGGGTCGAAATATATATCGTTATCTTGACGAAAATATATCTATTTTTCATTATCTACCACACTCCTTGTATATCCGATGAGAGCAAATTGATTCCAAATTACTAATTATAGATTTTTATTATCACTACTTGCTTTTAGAATAAACCGGAATAAAATCTTTTTTAAATAAGGTACGTTTCATGATAGTGACGATTTAGTTAGCAATAGGCTATAATATTCTCACTTGACAGGCGTCCATGTCCAGCGGATCGAGAAAATTACTGAGCAATTGAGATGCATGGTGCCTCTTCATATACGCCGCATTGCCAAATTCGGTTTTGGAAACTTCGTCACGGATAAAGGCACGAGAGTAAGGGAGTAAGGAGAGCTTCGTTGTGAGTGGAGAATCACGAATGGCAAGAGATGAGTGGGAGGGGGAAAAGAAGTGTGATATAGGTGGGAATCGTGCTCACCTGACGTCATGCTCAAACTCTCGGCATCCATCGTTGGGTATCTATGATTCCTCAACTTGTCCTCTTCAACGTAACGGATTACTTAATCTTTTATGAATAGCCCGCGGCAATAACTCAGCAAAATAACTTTGTGCTCGTCAAGGCCAATAGACTAAATATTTTAGGAAAAAGTACCACGCGTCGATCGGTGAAAAAGTTAAGAAGAAATTGGTCTGCGTATTTAGTACTTAAAGGCTAGTTTCTTGTAGCTTAGAAAAGTTGATTTATGCACCTTATATAGGTCATTCAGTGGAGTACATTTCGAAATAAGGAAGCTGAGATATGTCTGTTTAATAGAACTAAATGGTTTATGGTGATAAGAAGCAATAAGAGGTCGTATAAGGCGCCAGTCTGCGTTGATGCTGCAGATGCTTTCACCCACAGTTTTTTCCTCAAACCCACTCATGCCAAGCGATGACAACCTCTAGAGCAAGGCAGTCTTCAGCCCAAGAAAGGGTTCGAGGCTGCTTTATCGAGATCCCTTCTCCCTAGGGTTATTTGTGTCTATTCCCCTTGCAGGTCTCCTCTTTATCTTTGACTGTTTTCTCTTCTCCTACCAAAACTAGGGAAGGAAACTTCTTTTATGCCGTTGTACACTTAGAGATTCCACACACTTCCTTAGGGCATGCCAGTGACTCCTCTTGGAGCTTTCTCCTTTCCTAAAAAGAAGAAGTTCCTCCCTTCCTAATCTCCACTCCGCCCTCCTTTGTCTCCTGTTACGTGTCTCATTCCGGGGCCCTCCGCAGAGACAAAAGCCTCGAGGCGGCACAGGCCCAAAAAATCGCCACCCGTTGGACGGAAGGCTCGGCGGAAGTGCACGTAGCGGAGGCAGAAGGCCTCTGGCCCCGGCTGAATGTCCAATCCCTCCTCACCGCAAAAGAGTCAGTCCTGTGACCACGGGCGCTCTCAACGCCCACCTGCCAGTCCCCATTGTCTCTGTCTTCCGCGCCTCTCTTTTGGCGGTCAATCTCGGGGAATGACCGATTCCGTGTCGACATGACGAGTGCATGACAGTTGCCGAAGTTTTACTGCGGAGGGCCAAATACTTATGGGATCAATTGTCAATCGACGGCTCCTAAGGATCTTCAATCTCCTGTCTTGCAGGAAACGTGAGGAACTGATAAGGCAAGTGCCATTGTTTGCTTAAAATATTTTCGAAGAAACGTATTCCATTTCAAAAATTAAATGTTGGAAATATTTTGTACATACTACCTTGATCAAAAATTTCCCGGAATTTATTCAGAAAATTAAAAATACAAGTTTATTCATCTAAATCTATATTGTCCCCTTCAAAGTAATCCCCATCGACTGCAACACACTTATGCCAGCGCTTGATCCAATCCTCGAAACATTTTTTATATTCGGTTTTCGGTATGTCCATCAGTGCTTCCTGCGATTTTTCCATTACTTCCTCTCGGCTGCTAAAACGCGTTCCCCGTAATGGTTTTTTAACTCGATTGAACAGAAAGAAGTCACAGGGAGCCAAATCAGGTGAATTCGGTGGCTGTTGGATGGTATTTGTTGCATTTTTCGTCAAAAAATTACGAATAATGATAGCACTGTGCGACGGTGCGTTATCATGGTGCAAAATCCACGAGTTTTCTGCCCACATTTCTGGTCTCTTTCGGCGAATTGCTTCACGCAAACGTCTCATAACGCCCAAATAATACTCTTTGTTTACTGTCTGGCCTTCTGGCAAAAATTCATGATGCACTACACCGTTGTAATCCATGAAAACCGTCAGCATTGCCTTCTTTTTTGACTGAAAACGACGTGGTTTTTTTGGTCTCGGCTCATTTGGTGAACGCCATTCACTTGCCTGATGTCTGGATTGCGTGTCGTACTCATAAACCCACGTCTCGTCTCCAGTAATGATCCTTTTGATGAATGTGCGATCGGATTCAGCCTCGCAAATCATGTCTTTTGCGACGTCAACACGGTCTCTTTTTTGCATGAAATTGAGGTACTTTGCTGCTACACGACGGAAACCCAAATCATTAACCACAATGTCTTGGGCGGATCCATAGGCAATGTTCAAGTCCTCCGCTATTTCTCTGATGGTTAATTTGCGGTTATTGACCAACATTTCTTTTACTTTATCAATTTTTTCACCGACTTTCGATGTCGATGGTCTGTTCATCATCTTCGATTGACTCACGACCACTTCTGAACCGCTCGTGCCACTGGTAAACGACCGTTTTTTTTAGATAATCGTTGCCGAAACACTTTTCCAACATTTCCAACGTCCGTGCGCCACTAAATCCGTTTTTTACGCAAAATTTAATACAAGTTCGTTGTTGCAAATTTAAATCCATTTCTGAAATTGTAAAAAATCGCCAACACACACAGAGATAGATGTACTCTTGGCTACGTAACTTTTGCAAATGTCAAGTTATGACACTAAGATTTAAAGGGAATATCAACAACAGATGTACCAATTTAACAAAAAAACAGAACTCAAATCGGAACGATGGGAGCGCCACACGGTGGTTATTCCGGGAACTTTTTGATCAAGGTAGTATATCTCAATTGAGGAGAGTAACCCGTGAAAATTTTGGAAATATTTTGCACATATACATACATCACAATCATATTAATCAATTATTATTATCACGGAATTAATCCGTGAGGTTGGATTAGCTACATTTGCATCTTATATGGCATTAAAGAAAATAAGCAACGACATAAAATCGGTTCAAATTATAAAATTTCTAACGTCACTTTAATTTCCTTTATTTGAGAGAAGGTCCAATTTACTCAATAATATTATTTGGTGACATTATCTCTTATGTGTTTTTTGTTTCAAGTCTTATTATGTGTTACTTGCAACATTTATTTATTTGATATTACCCAATTAGTAAAATTCTCAATGCCCATGCCATTAAGCTGCTAAGTTCCATAAAACTTCAAACGCCACATGATGATTAACCTTCATGCAATCATTTTCTCTTGGCTAGATTTTCTCTACAATTTATCATTTCTCTGTTTGCAATTTTAACTAGTTATTTCAATAAATCTAATTCCTCATGTGTTGTATGTAAATATGTCCAAAAACGTATACATGTTCATTCATCTCGCTAAGTTTTTAGGGTATTTCTAAATAGAAAATGAAGATGTTCAATTAAAATCTGTAATTATATTGATTGCAAATATATTATACAAATACTTTTAGTAACAGATCGTGAATACAAATTATTGTAATGGAAGAAAAATCAATACAAACCATGTAATTGAATTACAAAAAAACTACCGACATTTTATCAAATTAAGTATTTGAAACATGGTAAAATATGAATGGAAACTAGCTTTATCCCGAAGGGTACGGAATAATTCAGGAGTTGAAAATAATTTGAATGTTAACCAACCATTATAACTACACAACTCTGTTATAACCATTACTTTGAGGTATGTAAAAGATATAATGTAAGGTATTTTATCTGAACGAAATGCTTGTACTTTTGATCAAAAGATACGTACATTTAAGAAGAACACAATTAAAAAATGCCAGAAATTGGTGCGAAATTTAAAACTATAAATTGTGAAATACATCATTAAAATTTCATTTTATTTTAACAGTATATTTGACTCTTTTCACCGAACGCTTTCTAAATATAGAATAAAAGGCAATGCCCTTTTTATCAACATATCAGGAAGCTTCCGCGCGCCATCTTCCGGATGAGGGCTGGAAGTAGTTGAAACGAGCATTTCTTTTCGAAGCCGCGCTTTCCTTTTTTTTGTCTGCAGTGAAATGGAACATATAATTGCTAGGAAGGACTCAAATGAATGGTATGGTATTTTGTATGATTAGGTTCCAAAGCTTTTATTGGAGTTTGATGATTTGTTATTCGCGAATAGATGGTGAAATAAATTAAAATCATGTGATTTTGTAAAGGACGCAAGGCATAATATTTGTCACAATTAGTGTGCAATATATTTGTACAAAGTTACCATGGAATATATGAGATCATTCAAATCAAGTACCTTATCACAGGCACCTCTCTTTGTCTCAGAAGGTGTTTTTTGGCCGTTTGTACCGTGTACCGCTTCACCATCTTCACCCACGGTACATCTTCTCTCGGGTTCTCTCTCTCTCTCACTCACACACACAAACACTATTCCTCTCCCTCACCCCCTATCTCACTCTCGCTCGATTCCCCTCTGTATCCACCACTCTACTCGCCCAACAGATGGCATTAGCTCCCCGTGTAGGTGTAGCGTCATTCAAGTGAGCCATTATGATTTGAGGCTAGGGAAATAGTATAAGATATTGAAAACTATAAATAGAATGGTGCCTAATGATTTCCGTGTGCATATAATATAGTTTTAAATAACATAACGTCTGTTATGATACAGTTGTTTCTTTTAGATGATTGATTTGTTTTCATCGCTGACTGATTAAATTTTTGAGTTTTGTGAGGAGAAGGTAGTAAAATTTTCCACTATCAACAAAATAGCAACAGCTTTCTTTACCATTTTCACAGTTTTAAAAAGTCGAGATGAAAATAAAAAGCTATATTTGAGCGCTTCCATATGGGCTTACCTATTATCTTGATAGAAGTATAAGAAATCGCCGTCGATGTTTAAAAATTCATTTTTCATAAATTCAACTTCAATTGTGGGTAAAGATATTGCAAGCTGTTTGAAAATATCTTCTAGAGTGCAAAGGGAAAACTGCAATTACAAGAATACGTAGATAATGCGCTTGTTATCAATAGCTTTTAAGGAAAAGTACGAGTGGGGAGATATGTGATTTTCTCAAAGGTTCGGGGCTTTATTTGATTTTTTTCCTCATTTACCATCCTATTATTAATCAATTAAATGATAGTTGTATTTGATAGCTTCATCGATGAGATTGGTACTTGGAAATCATTTTATTTCACACGAAGGCAATCATGTGTTATGAAGTAATAAGTCGAAAATTAACAGGGGTGAATTTTTCGTTTTCATTACCCTGATGGAATAACTATATTACCCAAAAAATACTTTAATCCTGAGTAATTACATCCATCGAAGAAAATTGGTTAAATGGAACCAAAATTTGTTTTGAAAACTGTTTTTCTTAAAAATGAATATGAATCCCGAGAGATTAAATATACTTTTATTCGGTTAGCTATGTAAATGTGCCTCGTATCGAGTCCCTTATGAAGGAGTCGACCTTTGTCCTCTTTCGGGAACGAATTCACCCTTGCGGAGAGAATTCGAAACATTACCGCATACTTTGAGTAGTTTCTGGTGTCACCTGCCGAAGATAAGCGGCGTTAGTGTTCCCTGTGGGGCCGCCATTGCCGTTCATCTCACTCATCCAACCAACCCCTGCACTCCTCGCTCTCTCCTCGCCGTTGTCGAGAAGGGAAAGGAAGATCTTTTGAAGGCGAGGGAAGATATTGGTAACACACCCGTGGGCGTGCAATTGAAGAGAAGTGAAGAAATAAGAAGAATAACGTTAGGTAAGGCGTGGACCGAACTGAGATGAGGGGAGATTCCACTCAGGAAGGAGCGAGTGTCTTGGGCTGTAATGTATTGATTAGCCAACGCGAGGAAGAGCCACGAGAATTGCGTGAACCCATCCCGTTCCGTTCTCGGTCCTCACCGCTCGCCGGCTTCTAACGTCGCCGCCGCCGAGGGGTCGGAATGAGCGAGGAGCGGAATGAAATGTGACACCCATTGGGAATATATTTCCCCCGAGGGCTCTTTTCTCCCTCCCTCTCTCTTTCTCCCACATCACCTCGCTTGTTCATTCTCGCTCTCGTTAATTTAAATACCTGCCTTGACCTGTTCACGCTCGTGTTTGGGCACATGCGCGCGCCGGATTTGTGCAGCCAACTTACCTACACGGGTAGTGACTCTACGAGCCGCTGTAATTTCCCTCAATCAGAATGATCTAATGCATCCTTCGACTCTAGCCGTGGTCTTTATCCCGTCTTTGCAGCCATCCATTTCGCTCTTTTACTCTTTTCCTTATTCTATTTTCTTTCTCCTTGAGTCTCGTTTATAACGTTTGCAGCTGCAGTTTGCAGCTTCGGGTCGCTAGCGTTCTCTCTTTGAAAGAGCTGTAAATTTGTATTCGGACATGACTCCAGCCTCGGGTGAGTGGAAGTTCATGTTGCACTCTCAATCGATTGGAAAATTTTTAAAATGTATTCAAAAACACTCACCTCTCTCGAGTGCGTGCGTGCACGATCCATTTTCAACTCGGCGACGATTATCTACTTACCGCGAGGCGATAGCGATTCCGAGCGTCGTTCCCAAGCGAGTTGAAGGACACTGCCGTGGCAGAGAGAAGGATTGTTTGGTATTAATAAATGAAAAATAACTTTCAAAAACCTTGTCATTTTTAAAGAATCCGATGAGGAAATAGACAAGGTTTTCCATTAAATACTGTGAAAATGTTCGAGGTTCCTCATAGGACATAGCATTTTAAATGTGAAATGAAGAATATGGCGTCCTCTGGGTGAAATTGTATTAAGAAACTTGTTTCTTTGAATTTGGAGCATATTATCACCATTATTTACCCTTCAAAAGTTCTGTGTACACAAAAAACCGTAACTGGATAAGAGGTAGCCCAACCGGCATTTGGGAATAGATAATGAATTCTAACCAATATCTTTCTCACGACGAAAACATGCTACTGCTTTCTCATTGAATGAAAACTCCTATCGATATCTTTTCATAAAGAATGCCAAATTTAAGAGTCACCAGCTACCATTTTTTATCATATTCACTTTGTTATCTCGCAGTTGTTCTCATTTTTCCAAGTACTGGTGCTTTCTTGGTAACATCTTACTTTTGGCCTTGCGGCTTCTAGTTATTTGATCCATTATTTTAAGTGGAGATACAATAAGTGGTAAATGAGGTATCCTTAGGACAGATATGATTTCTTTGATAAACAGCTACTTTTTAATGTTATCAAAAATATTTTGGCAAGGTACAGTCTCATGACGTAAGTACTCATTCAAATGCTACTGCATATATTTCATCGTAAATAAACTGAGCAGAATATTAAAATTTAATAGTAATAAATCTTAGGGTTTCCGCGACGTTGGCTGGAAGGATGTTCCATACCGCTTTCGGGCTATAATGCGGGCATTTTTGGGCATAGCAATAGTATTTTGCCAACTTCAGGATGGATAATATTTTTATATTCCTTCAAATTTTGACTTTAAATGTAGTGTTTCCTGTCCCTAAAATGGGTTGACACACTGTTATTAATGCCCAAGGATTAGTTTTCACTTTAACTTTCTCATGCAGACATAACAATCAGATTACGGACACAAACGCACACACAAACACACACACACACACACACACACACACACATATATATATATATATATATATATATATATATATATATATATATATATATATATATATATAACACTTTTTGAAAGTCTCACGGACGTGAATAATAATGTATAACACTTAGCACTAGTGGACACAGACAAAAACACAGAAACACAAAAAAAGAGACTCACTATTTTTCGAATTTTCGGTGGTCGTTGCCACCTTTACCAAGGAAGAGAGGGACAGACTGAAGTTCTGTCCCTTCCTTGATAAAGGTGGCAACGACCACCGAAAATTCGAAAAATAGTGAGTCTCTTTTTTTGTGTTTCTGTGTTTTTGTCTGTGTCCACTAGTGCTAAGTGTTATACATTATATATATATATATATATATATATATAGATTTATATATGGGTGTATATATATACACCCGTGGGTCGCGTTAGTCCAGGGGGTAGAGCGTTGGACTACTGAACGGAGAGTCCCGGGTTCAATTCCCGGGCAAGGCGCTCTGGGCACCTGCAGCTCCACCCAAGCTATGTGGCAAGTTTTTCGGGTACCAGGCCTTCCTGGGAAACCATAACCGGCACAGGGAAAGGAATTGGCCCTCCTACCCTGATGTGTAAATTTCACGCGCCGTCGGGCTTAGTATTGGATGAACTCTACCATCACCTACCAACCCGACCTTCGGGTTGATTACTGTGTTTATGGTTTTACATATATATATATATGTCTATGATATAACCCGCATGCAATAACGTTAGTTTTTTCAAGCTATCATCTCTTAATAAGGCCTTATATATGCATAGCGTGTGTTTGAAGTATAAATAATAACTTAATGTTCACTCGTAAGTCTTGGAAATGGTATTTCACCCTTTCCACATTGCATTATTTTTCTTGCCCCTAGTGGATATTGTCCTTTGGCCTTTCAAGGAACCTGACGTGGGCCATTGATAGGGTCATTGATATTAGATAAATAACAAATATATGACTTTATTCTCAATGATGACAGCTTCTCAGAAGTCAATGAAAGGCCAGAGATAAGGAAAGGGAAACTGGTCCAATATTACTATTGCAATAACTGAATAATACTTACCTAATAAATGACTAAACTTAACGACAGGAGATGAGAAATTCCAAGCATTAACACAATTCAAAGTACTTATTATCTTCCTCCAATCTGAAATGTCTCAAATGACAGTTACTTTTGACGGAGTCATCCGCTAATATGCTAGATCTAAAGCTTACTGAATTATACGCTTGCAATTGTGTGGTAAAATATTCCACTTATAAAATTTATTCTCTCATTTTAGCAATTAATGTGTACCATATTATTATATAAACAACAGGTAATGCGCCAATTTAGGAAATTTGTGAAACGAAATCAAATTTACCAACAAACATCAGTATCTCAGAATTCATAAAGCCGATCCGCAAATGAATGCGTAATACCATAATATTGAAAAACGTTTGATCTCGATAATTCAATGAATTGGAGAATTTAAGCTTTTTATTTTCTATTAAAAGCAAATTTTTATATATTTTAAATAACTTGAGTCCAGGTATTTGGACTGCATCAAGGAACCTTTGTTATCTGGATGTTTTAAGCAGTCGACAAAGATAACGAAGGTTCTCACAGGGGAGCGTCGAAGATTTTCTATGTCGGGATAAAATCACTCTTTGTGGAAGATTACATTTTCCAGAATGAGTAAATGAGAAGTTATTGTATTAGCAAATTAAATTCATAAAAATATATATTTAAAAGAACGTTTAAATAATACATTGACCGATTTTAAGGTCGACAACAATATAATATTTCCTGTGGAAATATGAAGTCTTTGACACTGTCTTCATGCTATACAAATGGATTTCCCAAGCATAGGCCTCATGCAGCTCTCAAACTATAGTAATTGTTTTAAATATTAATCTACAGGAATAAAACCTAAAACTGTTCCAATTCCTTTATTTTGGTCCTAGAGTAGATATTCTTAAAGCCTTTGAATTGAAAAATTAAGTTTTTAAACTGAAGTATCCATGAATATCCATGAAACTGAAGTATCCATGAAGTTTGAGTTCCCTGCATAATATAAAGCACTAATATTGAAATAATTCATTCTCCTTTATAGTGGAAGTATACTTGTATATACTTTAAAATTTGACTCTCTGAGGGTGCAGACCAATATCTATTCTCTGGAGTTATTTACTTGAATTTTAAAATTGGTAGTTTTCCTTCATTTGTTACTTCACGGTGAATCGACCATGGATTAAAATCAAGATTAGAGTTAACACAATTACATCGCACTCATTTTCTCTTTTGAATAAACAAGAAAGTTTATTACAAGGTTTAGTAGAAATAGATCAGCCATTCTTTTAGGTACCGCCACTGTTGTCGCAAGAATGGGGCTTGGAAGAGCCTACGCCGCATCATCTTCTTTCCCGTCTATACGGTTCCTCTAGCATGTTGGTAACATTCGGTTTGGTCAAGTGTTTAGAAATGATCATAACGGTAAATAGGAGTGGTTAAAGGTTGCCAGAGGGTGTAGGAGTTGGTGGGGGAGGGAGTGGTAGATGCTGGAGTAGGAGAGAAATGTGGGGTCGGATGGATGCCGGGAGAGGGAGGGGGTTGAGGGGCCAGACGAGTCCTTCAGCTCCGACCATTGGTCGTCGCTCCTCGGCTGTAGCATCCTGTGGCTTTTCACCCTCGGACATTTCCCTTCGCCCTTCTCTTCCGCTAGTTTTTTTGGAGCCTTCCAATGGTCTTGTTTCTTGCTTTTCTTCGACCCACCTCACACCATCACCCGACCCGTCGCCCCTTCCCCTTGTGACTTCTGTCACCCTTTTTCTCCCAACCCTCCGTCGACCCCATGTTAAATGCTTAGGTGTAGGTTTTGGACACCCACCTGGAAAGAAATACCTACTCTGCCGTCTCGCCTTCCTTCGCTCTCAAAACACTTTCCACTCCTCCCCTTACGATGGCCGCCCTCACGGACGCGATGGCTGACCTGGGCTGGATATAGCTTGTAAATTTTGTGCTGTGCCTGTGTTCATAAAAATAATCAGAATAAGGAACGTATTTTTCTGGGTAAAAGGTAGTAATTACATAGATAGATCTATTATTACAACTGCAGCTTTTCTGCATTTCAAAATTGATGTAAATGAAGGTATACCTCTTGGCGATGTCAATCCATTAACATAGGTTCTCTACCAAACATGTCAGCTCGATGGTGTGAGAGGGTAAGACCGCTTTCACCTGTTAGTACCTTGAAAACTTGAAAAATTTTATGAATCGGAATGTTTTTCGCAAATTATAACTACAATTTTAAAAAACTAAAATTTGATTCTTGTGATTAGTACTTGCACTTTGTGACCTAACTTTAGGAGAAAGAACATATATTGTTAGTTTAGCATCAATGTCATCTAATAATATACTTAAACGGACTCAGCTGAAGTTTATGCCAGGACAGTTTTATTACTCTCATTAAAGGATTACTTTATTCTATTACACAGCAATTTAATTGATAAAATATTTTGGAAATTCATGATGAATTGTGAAAAACCTTGGTAAGCTCCCAGTGACTTTAACTTAAAACGACCGGTTTCGTCGAACAGGTGACATCATCAGGTAATCAGGTCACCTCATTTGTCCGTCTTTGATAAACCGGTCGTTATAAACAAAATGCAGTGAAGTATATACAATTTTACTTATATATATATATATATATATATATATATATATATATATATATATATACACATATACATATATATATACACATAATATGTAAACATATATATTTATTTATGAATATATAAAAATTTAAAAAATCTAGATTAAACCTTAATGCACAAAAACGCCTAGTCTGATGTCTAGTCTGAGGTTCTTCTGATGATGTTGGCCGCGCCATCGAAACGTAAGCTCGATACTCGTGTCTTCTCTTTGTATTTTAATGTATCAATGTTTTCGTCAAAGTTTTTATATAGTTTTTGGTCGCTAAAGGGCGTTTCTTTTGGAAGAGATGAATAGAACTATATAATTATATATATATATATAAATATGTGTATATTACATTATATTATGTCCTAAGATCCCTTGCTCACAGTTGTTAAACGTTATGCCGGCTCATGCGAATTTTCTAATTGGTATAAAAACTTACTGTGAATTAAAAATATCTAGGAATGAAACTAATTGCTAAAATTAATCCAAACCACAGGTTAGGCTACATTACATAAGGTAAAACAAAAACATAATAAAAGGATCGTCAATTCAACCAGATTTCTGATAATTTAGTTTGTTTTACCTATTTATTCTTGCAAATTAGATAACCATATTCTTTCTTGCAAAAATTATTAAAATTTCAATATAGATTCTCAGAAAGGAGAACGAACAACAGCAAAACTCCCCATTTGTTTTTGGTTTTAATAATATTGAGTGTTCATCAGAGCAGAGTAACTCAAGCGAATAATATTCTGCCTTCACAGAGAAAATCCGTGTCAGCATCGGCCTCGATTTTCACAAATGATTTCGATATCAGGAGAGAAGATCATTTGGAACAATTGGCAAGTCCTCCCCTTGTGGTCCATTTAGAACATGTGGGATTCAGGAGGGGAAGGATTTGAGACGAATGAAGCTGCAATATAATTGATAAAAGTGATGATTGCGTGTGCGCGGACGGCAAATCGATAGCGGAAACTCCGCTCTGCTCCATCCCTCCCTTTCCATCGCCGGCGGTGGAAACACGCATGCCCGGACACACACTCACATGGGACGATGGGATAAGGGCCAGGATAGGGTAGCAAGGGAACCCGGAGGGTGAAGGGGACAGGAGGGGTATATGAGGGGTGGGGGCGGTGATGGTGGTGTCGTGGATCTGCGGTGGCGTCACATCTTAACTCGAGGCACAAAACCTAGCCCCAGGCGCTCTTTTTTCCACTCGTCCATTTAATTGGCATCATTAGCGACTGCTTAACTATTACTCGTTTTCCTCTCGGAATTTTCGCCTGTGCCCGTAGCCCTTAAGGTCTTCCTAGCCTACTTTCGTTTAACTTGATTCACTCCTATACTTTATTTCCCTCCACTAAACGTAAATGCAAATCCCTGTCCCAGCCGACACAGTTTTCGGCCTTCTGTCCGTAAGCCGTCACCCAGTTTAACATATCCCAGGTTTCATCTTGTTTCAGCTATTGTCCTCGAATTTTGTCCCACAGCCGTTCTCTAGTCATCCTGATGCAACTAATTCCCCACATAGCAGAAATATAGGTTTGAGTAATGCTTTATTGCACTTGTTTCTTCTATATCGGTGTACACGGAATATTTACTTGCTTCCTTCCCATTTAACCCAAAGTATTCATAGAAAGAGAAAATGAGAAAACCATACAATGATGTTGGTCATTCAACATTAAATCATAATCCATTTCATGGGAAGAATATTTTTTGAATGGATACTTTATTTTTTATTTATTCAATGCTTTCCCTCGCTCAAAAAGATACTGTAAAGTTAACTTGATGTAATTTGAATACATAATTAAAATTTCCATTGATGTTAGGTTTTTAGTACTTGGTTTTTTGAGACTTCTACTCTTATCCTTTCTTTGCGAATTCTCTCAAAGTCTAATTGTATGAAATTAGTGGCTATCGATTAACAAGTATATAGGTTGCTGGTAAGAATAGAGCTATCTAACTTAAATTGAGGTAAACATTCCAATGTGTTTGCTATTTCATTTTATGTTGCAAAGTTGCAATATTTCAACTGACTTCTGCAATGGCTTTTTCCGAAAATTGTGAATTTGTAACGTCAGAATTACAGGTACTTGTGTTGTATTAATATAATATAAATGTACCCATTAGGTTTTAATAATAATTGATTCCATTCATTCCACGTACCTATTGCATCATATTAGTCAAACAGACATAAAACTAAAATGAAGCACATTTTTACTAAGATTAATTCATTTTATATTCAGTTAATGAGTACTAAAGGAAGTATTTTAGAATAAATCATTCACTCGAATAGAAACAGAAAAAAAGTAAATATCACTGGGCAATAACCAGTTTCAAGTCATTGGATAACTTCAACTGTTAAAAGGTTATAGGTTGACTGTGAAGATTTTATATTAAGATAATACTAGTGATGAGTGCTCTTGTAAATTTCCATGACGCTGAACGTGCCGTTTACCTAAATTTAGTTTCCAAAATATTTTTGGAACTGGAATATGGGTTGTAAAATAGGGACGCTCTTTTATGTGTCAATCATGACACCCAATCCAATGAAATATTACCGTAGAAAAACTTCATAATTTTATTGATAAAGTATGAAAAGTTTTGTAACATTTAGGTATTAATTGGTCCCAGTACATCGACTACGCCTATTGAAACATAGCAGTCAAATATTGTGACTTCAGCAGTCATCGTACAGTAAAGTAGCGCAATAAGCATGTGTGTATCAGGAAAACTGAATTGAGATAAATATCCATATTTTACAAACTATATTTGGTGTTTCATTGGTGTGTATCCGTTGAGAAAAAAACATTTACGGAGAAAAAATTCGGTGGCACAAACTAAACATTTAACTTGTAAGCATAAGACGAACGGTGATTTTAATTGCCTTCATAATCTCAGAAATTCGCTTTTTTGCAATTATAATTAGTATTTTTTGGTACTAATTTATTCAAAACATTTATTAAAAACCGTCAATTAACTAAAAATTAAATATTTGTCTAGATTTCCCTTCTGGTTCGCAGTACACTCGTAATTCTGTACTCGGCACAAAATTTTGCTTCAAAAACTTAAACCTATGTCGTTAGAAGTGGCAGCAAGAGATCATGATCACTACAGATACCTCTCACTCTTGACACATATAGGTTTTGACCTTTTTAAAATTGGGAAACGTGACATTTTATCTCAGCAATGTAATTTGGTCGAATTGATAAAAACCGCTTCAAAAAAGTTCTTATTATAAGTAATGAATGATCTACGAATTGAAGAATAAAATATATTCAATATGCAACCTGCAATTGGACAATTGCAAAACATGTTTTATTAAGATAGCCACAAAGGAATTTATCGAGGACGAATAAATGTGAAATTCACCACCTCACACAAAAAAACCTCTGAATCAAAAACTTATTTTTGGGGAAATAAAAGTGTAAACATTAATTCCTTACAATTTTAATCACCATTTAGTCATATATTTCGGATTATTTAGTGATAGTATTACTCATGAAGTGTGTAAACTCTTTTCCATCCTACGGATATCAATCCGAAATATGGGTTCAAACCTGAAGTGTGAAATCCATTATAAGTGTCGTGTTATATCCATTTTCATATGATAAATAATTATTTTTCAAGGTATTTAAATGCTTTAAAAATAGTTTTAATGATTTATTTTTTATTTCATACGAATAATTATTATAAACTGAAAATTAAACAAAACTTGATTTTTTACTCACTAAACATTAGGTTTAATATTGATTTTAATACATTGGAAATGCATATTTAATCCAAATTATTTTGCACGCACATCAAAAGTTTGAAAGGGAATTGATGCTTTAATTCCCAATGAACTTGAACAGGTTTTTGCAGACAGGGGTGATAAGGTTTATAGTTCTATATTTTCCCCTATCTGATTTTTGATGAATAATTAATATTTCTACTTTTTATATTTCTTCTTACTTATTGTAGTGACTCTTGCCATGTTGAATTAAACATTCTAAATAAACCTATTTACTATAGGTTGCTTCGTGGTATAAGAATGGGAACAGCATTTTACTAGAAACATCTTGGTGTAACTGTTTTATCGAGAGCTATGTAATAATATTTTTTCAACATATCGAACCTCTAAAGATAAAAAACAATATTTATATGTATTTCATATTTTAAGGCAAATTGGGTATTATTACACGTTAAAAATCTTTTAAATTAGAAAGCCTTATTTTACAATGACTTGTTAAATAAAAGTGTACCCATATATTGTCCCGATACTCTCCTCCTTTTTGATCGTTTTTCATTTTTATTTGTTAAATTTACACATTTTTGGGAATTGGATTTAGCCCATGATTGTTGCGTTATGGTTTTCAACACCGAGTGGTCTGCAGTTTTTGAATATTTGAGACTTTTGAATGGGCAATTTAGTAGTTCAATAATAGGAAAGGAATATGATAAACTCATAGGTCTTGGAGTCGCTAAAGATATAAACTTTATAACTTGTATTTATTGGTCCCACATGCAACACTTTTAAATTTCCTTGGTACTTTTTAGTAGGTATTAATGGATATTCAGACTGCACCTTTATATTTGTTTGCCATGCTGACAGAGTTCGGTCATTTCCAGCTATTTTCTCTCTGGGAGGGAACGACCTCCTGTCCTCAGCCGACTGAGGAGAGTGATCTGTCGGCTCCCCGCCTCCTGGCTACGCCGCTTCCCTGCCGCGTTCACTCCCGCTGCCACGTCCCGCCGTCCATCGCACTCCCGAACCCGTCTCCATCTCTCTCATTCCCATCCTCTCAGCGCCGCCGTCGACGGCGGCCGCCATGTTGCGCCCGCCATGGCCGCTTGGAATCGGCGCCACGGGCGTCGAGGACGCGATGGGAGACAATCAGTGAGAGTGGTTCCGATTAGCGGGGGAAACACGTTGGCAAACAACGTCCTCATGACAAATACACTGTTTAAAGGGATGCAAGGCGAAATTGGTGCGCGTGGAAGACAATCGGGCGGTGGCAGGGCAGAAGGGACGAAAGAGTGAGAGAGAAAGAGAGGGTGCGAGAGAGAGAGAGAGAGAGAGGGGGGGTCGGGGGTGGTGGTTTGGAGGTGGGACTCGAGGGTAGTTTTATAAGGCCATAAACCATGAGACACGACCGTTGAAGTAGAGTGTCGCTCACCTCCCGCCCACCCACTTCTTCCTCAAACGACCAAGAGAACTCCGGGCCCCGACGCAAGAGGCCCACCGATTAACCCTTTTGACCGCTAAACTAAATACAATCCTTAAAGGACTCGGTCACTGAACGGGAAATGGGGCACGCGTCTTCATTAATGGTGATTAGGCGGTAAATATAAAAAATATTGGTCGGGTCAGTTTTAAGGTTTTTATATCGCCTCTCTCTATCATGAAGAAGGGAAGTGATTCCCTGTGGGGTGAACACGAAACTTAAGTTACATCAAGATTTCCATCTAGTTTTGCAAATATTTCATGGTTGATTATTCTTTGATATTTTGGGCATTCTTTAGAAATGGAGTACTAAGTTCACATGTCCTGCTGAAATTTTAGTAGTTTATCAGAGCGTTAAAAGTCAGTGTAAATTTTGCTGGGATTTGTTTTAGGAAATAGCAATTTACCTAAAAATGTTCATCCAAGCCTTTCCCGCAACCGCTACACTCTTTCGTAGCCTTTCCGTTTCTGTTTTTTTCCACCCCGAAGAGGAGTTAATCCTAAAACGGGGTTTTCGTATTGTCTAATTATGTTTCATATATATATCATGCACATCTCTTGTATCGCTCTTACTTTACGGAAATAAAAACCTTAGAAACTGAAATACTGAACATTCAAGCCGTTTAATCCAATGTCACTTATTTTTCCACTAGTTTTGTGAGTGTCCTCATTTTATATTAGCTAAGGGAATGTGTCGTGAGGTTTCATAGGCCGTATTTCCGACAATCTAGAGGGTAGCTAATTATTGCATGGCTTTAATGGACCTATTAGCTTTATGATTTATCATATTGAATGAATAATTTGAATTAGTGTATTAAAATGAGTTTTAACGTTTTTGGAGTGACAATTAAAATAATATTCATGTTAGTTTATTAAGAGAAAATTATTAAATACATATTCATAATGTTTTTCTTTGTCATCAAAATAAAAAAATAATTTCCACAATTTGCCTAAATTCATTTCCGTGGAAATACCTATGCCGAATGTTCACTAGTATTTATGATAGGACTAAAAGTAAATGTAACTTTTATTACTATAGCTACCAACATTTCCAAAATCTATAGTTTTACACATCTAAATAAAATGTAACAGCACATTGACAAATAAATCACTAGTAAAGATATCAGTTTCGCCATACTTTTATTCTATTATATGGAAGGTAAAGTTTAATCGACAGTTTTGATCTCCGGATTAACAGAGGGAAATTCAGACAATTTTCTGACAAAAAATACTTCATACGTCTCTAATGAATTCAAAGTTGTTGATTTTTTATACAAAAAGCATTTCTTTAAAACCTAATATACCCCTTTGCTTGTATTGAAAATTCTTTCGCTGATTATAGGAGCTCGTTGAACCCACAGTAAATCTCTGCACCAAAGAGCTTACCAGATTTCGTGAGATATATGTTAAGCAGTTATGCCCATTTAGTACCAAATTTTTCGAACTTCCTGCAGCAAAAGAGAGGTCTAAAAGAAAAATTCCACAGAATCCGCAGCGTGACTTTTTATTCGAATTCCTTCCTCTTGAAATCAAGACGGGAAGAATTCGTGGATAGGAAAGGTGAAAATGCGAGGTCGAGATCACGACGAAGGAATTTCTTGACGCGGTAGAATGGGGATTGCGGTGATATGGACGGCGTAGAATATGGGGGAGGGGTTTTGTGGAGCACATGATTGGAAGTTGGTGCATGCAGGCTGTAGTAAGGTGTGCGAGGAGTTTTGAAGGGAAACCGGGCAGGGGGAAGAGTTACGAAGGACGAAGAGGGAATGAGGAGCGGGGAGTGAAAACTAAGGGCGGAGAATGAGGTTTTTCTGTGCGTTTGGTAGTACCGTCTCGCCCGAGAGGCGTAAGGGGAAGAAGTTCTCTGCAGAATCGGAAAGGAAGTAAGGAAGAGGATGTTTAGCTCCCGAGGGGGTCGAGTGAGTTGGGAATGTCGTATGCTGTGCTGGATGAGCTTTTTCTCTCCCGACATGAGAGAGTGGGTTGGGGTCTGAAGAGGGGGGGTTAGATGGGGGTGCATAAAGGGGGATAGGGAATGGGGGAGAGTGCTCGGAGGGTGATGATCCTCGAGAAGGAGCGGGGAAGGACACGGAAGGAGGTCATGGTATTCCGGGGGGAGCGGAAGTGTATGTGCGGCAGGTATGCGAGACGGGAGAGGGGGCATGGGGAGAGGGTTAGACGGCGTAAGATGCTGAAGGGGGACCAGGGGCGGAGGCGAGAGAAATGAAGGTGTTTTGGGGGTGGGAGGCGGAGCCCACGGAGAGAGGTTCCATCTTCCCTCTCCGATGGGAATTGAAGGTGGTAACGTTCGGATCGCAGGAGAAAAAAAAAGAATTGGGGATGAGTGAGTTCACCTCCGGGCCCATTCCTCAGCGTCCCTCTCCATATCCGTCTCCCAATAGTATTCTCCTCTTCTCTCTCTATATCTGTCTCTCTCTCTGTTTCCATCTATACACCGTATCCCATCCTCGTTCTCACGCACACAGCCGCAGAGCCCTCACCCTCGCCATTCCCGTAAGCCCGCAACCCTTTTGTCGGTTTTATTCTCCTTGTCCAGAGAGAGAACATTTCGATGCCCGCGAGGACCCCGGATTGTCCGGGGACCTATCTATCTGCGTTTGGCTTGCCTCTGGAATTCGGTTCGGGAGCGGGGGATGGCGGATTTTCATCACCCGCCCTTCACCGCCCACCCTCTTTTTGCCCATCACGAAGGGATATACGTGGGAAGACCTATCACGTTTTCGGATCCAAACTTGTTAAGATTTAGGGCGGGGAGAGGTGGTGGACGGAGGAAAGGGATGGAGTCCAGGAACGGCCGCAGGGGTAGCAAAGAGGAAAGCTTACGAGGAAGCATTGGAAAATCGTAAAAAAAGGAAAAGGTGAAAGGGAGAATGGCCGTGGGGTCAGCTATCAAAATTCGCCGGCAACGAATGATGGAGAAAGAGAATGGGCATGATTTGCGAGTGAGGGAACGAATCCGTTCCCCTTACCTAATCAAGTTCTTCTGCTGCGTCCATCTTGTTAATTTCGATAATACACTCGAAAAATGACACAATTTTATTTACACCCAGCACAAAAGCTGTGCTGCATCATATATATATATATATATGTATAGATATATATATAGAAATATATATATATATATATATATATATATATATATATATATATATATATATATATATATATATATATTTCGTATATGTATCTCACGGTTTTGATATTTTTGAGTACTACATTTTTTCAGTATGTTGTAGGAAGTATTTTTCTTGCGAATTTCCAGTAGGCTCGGGTTGGTGCATTTCTTGTAAGGTAATGGAAACTTCGGTCTCCATGTGCATTATTTGGACAAGGAAAAAGATAATTGTCATTAGAAGTGGGTAGGGAGGGAGGGAGCTACTGAAATATACCATACAAAACGAAACAAAATATTTTTGTTTCATTTTATTAGAACTACTAGTTAAAAAAAGGTTTGCTTTCCGTTTAACGGGAACGGTTTTGACTTTTCATTCCGTTCAAATAAAAATCAAACTACGAATATCTGTCGTGGATTTTAGAGATACCTTCTTGGCCGCTGGCTTCGGCGGATGTCGTTTATATTCTAGTAGTGAGACAGATACTAAGAGAAAATCTCCAAAATTTTACTTAAAATGCCTCGATATCGATATTTTTGCTTAATTCATCGTCTGTAATGCTATTTTTCATCAAAATTCCAACCGTATGTTTACAAACATTCGCATTTTTCATTACCTCATCACATATGGGGTTGCATCGAAGGCCACATACCTACTTCTTTCCAAGGCTTACCAGAACGACTATATGCGAGACAAGGAATAAAGAGCTCCCTTACAGGCGCCTGTGAATGTCTCTCTTTCTCCTATGTACCCATTCCAGAACTGAAATTACCCTTCTCACACGGCTCCCAACCACCAAACCTACGTACCTAATTTATTTTTATACTAACCACCCGAGCCTCAGAGTGGGCTTCCTAATTAAATGAAATCATCCCCCTCGAGGACTAAAGAACATTCCCTAACGTGTCACCACCTTTCCCCTCCCCCTGACTTTCACTCGGAGGACGCTTTATTTATTCAATAGGTCACTGTGTGTGATGAATAAAGTTTTACGCTGCCGAGTTTATCTAAAAATATATTTCCAAGCTAACGAGATGTTTCTTCCCTTCCCTGAAAACTTAATCTTCTATTTATGTCTTTAATCTACAAGAGTTTTTAATATACAAGAAAATCAGAATATTTCAGCAATTTTAATTAATATTCTTACAACAACACTGCTCCCAGGTGTGGTGAACATTAAAATCCTCCGGGAGTTTGCAGGGGAGAAAAGTGTTGACATGATTCATCACGAAGTAATATTTCATGGAGATTGCGAATTGCGAATCTTGCTGATTGCGAATCAAATCTAAATTTTAACGAATCTATCCCAAGGATAAAAACAAGTGCTATATTAAGCTGCATAATCGTTCGGTTACGCATATGCTATAGAGAACGTTGAAAGCGTTTTGAATATTAATGCTGAAAAATTATAATTCTTTTGACTCTTCGAAAAATGATTACGTTTTGGATATGTTAGCAAAAAAAAGTTAAATGGATGTATTTATAATAGCCTTATGTCCCTTTATCTCCTAACACTGTATATCTTACTCCCAGAAGCCTCACGAACAAAGGAAGTTCCCGTATTCGTGACTTTCTTCCATTTACTTTTCAAATCCATCCTATTCCCTGTAGCTCTCTCTCCCTTAATCTCTTGTCCGCCTTCTACCCCAACTCCTTTTATCCTTCCACCTGCTCCTTTTCCCCTCTCCACTTCTCTCCTCACCTTATCTCCAACCATCGCCCGTCCCTCTTATTCTCTCCCCTCTTCGTCTCAACGTCTTCCTTAATCTGCCCCCGCTATTCCCATGCTCCAATTTCCGCCTTACCCTACGTCCCACTCAACCACCCCAAACCATTCTTATTCGCTTCCGTCCCTCTCCCTTGGTATATTTTAGGACCTACCACTCTCCGACACCTATTTGGGATTAACGGATAGTGAACCCTACATCTTCAATGTGGTTAACCCAGCTGACAATGACCACCTATCTTTCTATTCCAAAGAATTGCCTTTCCCGTGCAATTTAGAAACAAAAATCCACGCAAAGTTAGTAAACGAACGAAAAACTCTCAATTTTCACATGCGAACTTTTATTTTTTGTGCAATATATAATTAAAAGGATAAAACCAGTTATTTTAGGGGAAAGCGATATACCTGTATTACCAAAGAAATAATATACATAATACCTTTCCAATTTATTTAAGTTTTTAAATGAACACACTGGTTCAGCATGATATAAATATTTGATTAGAAAGCACCAATCACAATTCTATAAAAAAATAATGCGGAAAAGTGTCATGCCTTTGTTTTCTTTTAAAATTTTTGAGCTTGATGAAATACGAATGCATTATACTAGTGACATTTTCCAGATGAATCCTTTATCAGCTAATAAATTCCGTGTAAATATGTATATATGTATATATATATATACTACCTTGATCAAAAAGTTCCCGGAATAACCACCGTGTGGCGCTCCCATCGTTCCGATTTGAGTTCTGTTTTTTTTTGTTAAATTGGTACATCTGTTGTTGATATTCCCTTTAAATCTTAGTGTCATAACTTGACATTTGCAAAAGTTACGTAGCCAAGAGTACATCTATCTCTGTGTGTGTTGGCGATTTTTTACAATTTCAGAAATGGATTTAAATTTGCAACAACGAACTTGTATTAAATTTTGCGTAAAAAACGGATTTAGTGGCGCACGGACGTTGGAAATGTTGGAAAAGTGTTTCGGCAACGATTCTCTAAAAAAAAACGGTCGTTTACCAGTGGCACGAGCGGTTCAGAAGTGGTCGTGAGTCAATCGAAGATGATGAACGCAGTGGCAGACCATCGACATCGAAAGTCGGTGAAAAAATTGATAAAGTAAAAGAAATGTTGGTCAATAACCGCAAATTAACCATCAGAGAAATAGCGGAGGACTTGAACATTGCCTATGGATCCGCCCAAGACATTGTGGTTAATGATTTGGGTTTCCGTCGTGTAGCAGCAAAGTTGGTGCCAAAAGACCTCAATTTCATGCAAAAAAGTGACCGTGTTGACGTCGCAAAAGACATGATTTGCGAGGCTGAATCCGATCCCACATTCATCAAAAGGATCATCACTGGAGACGAGACGTGGGTTTATGAGTACGACACGCAATCCAGACATCAGGCAAGTGAATGGCGTTCACCAAATGAGCCGAGACCAAAAAAACCACGTCGTTTTCAGTCAAAAAAGAAGGCAATGCTGACGGTTTTCATGGATTACAACGGTGTAGTGCATCATGAATTTTTGCCAGAAGGCCAGACAGTAAACCAAGAGTAGTATTTGGGCGTTATGAGACGTTTGCGTGAAGCAATTCGCCGAAAGAGACCAGAAATGTGGGCAGATAACTCGTGGATTTTGCACCATGATAACGCACCGTCGCACAGTGCTATCATTATTCGTAATTTTTTGACGAAAAATGCAACAAATACCATCCAACAGCCACCGAATTCACCTGATTTGGCTCCCTGTGACTTCTTTCTGTTCAATCGAGTTAAAAAACCATTACGGGGAACGCGTTTTAGCAGCCGAGAGGAAGTAATGGAAAAATCGCAGGAAGCACTGATGGACATACCGAAAACCGAATATAAAAAATGTTTCGAGGATTGGATCAAGCGCTGGCATAAGTGTGTTGCAGTCGATGGGGATTACTTTGAAGGGGACAATATAGATTTAGATGAATAAACTTGTATTTTTAATTTTCTGAATAAATTCCGGGAAATTTTTGATCAAAGTAGTATATATATATTTATATATATATATATATATATATATATATATATATATATATGGTCAATACAGTTCACTGAGTGCTCATAAAATATACTTAATATTTTAATTTACCGAAGAAGGAGGTTGTTAATAATATTCAATTTACATTTCTGCAGATATACGCAATTTTAAAACGACCATAAGAATCGTTAGTCTCACTAATATCATTTAGTTCATAATATCGTTTCTATGCGGGTAGTTGATGCCTACGAAAGAGAGTAAATTGCCATTGAATGTTAATGGTTCTGTCAAGTATTTCGTAGTTATGCTTCAATATCTCAAATTTTTAGTTGAATAATTTAAAATTAAGTTATATTTGCTGATCAAAAAATATGATAAAAAGTTATTCCTTGATTTTTGGAATTACTAGCCTTTCAATGATATATATTTTTTTCAAAATTTATGAAATGAGGAGCTCAAAGATGGCTTTCCTTCCTTACACCATCGCCGTCCGTTCTTCATCCAACTTCATTCCATCTTCTGTTTCCCAGCGCCCTCTTCCACTCTCCTACCTCTCTATATCACCTAATCCACCCTAACCTCCTTTTTTCTCCATCTTACCGCTCCTTTTCCCCATTTTTCATGCACACAAACTGCGCCTAGGAGAGAAAAGACGAGTTACTCACGCCCTTACCTTTTATTCCCCCGGCCTTAGCTTGTTCGTACTCTCCTCTCCCTATCTCTCGCCCCCTCCATTTTCATTCCATCCTTCTCTTCCCCAAAGCATATAGATACGTATATATACATATATACACTCGCCTGGTGAGCTTCGGCGGGGGCACGTCTCCCTTATCTCCCGCACACCCACGGCGCACCCTCCCCTAGCCGTAATTCCCTCCCCGCTCCGACCTCATCCACTTCCATTCCCCCCTCCTTCCGCCACTCCCCGCCTCCTCCTACTTACTTGGCTCCCTCATCTTCATCCTCACCCTCCCAATCCTCATATTTTCACGCACGCCTCTTTTTCCTTCCACCTCCATACCTCCACCGCACTCGCATTCATACTTCTCGTACGTAACGACGTTCTCTTCCCTTCTTACCTTTTCTCTCGGTCTCTCTATCCGCTACTCCGCCAAGGGAATGACCCCGGTAGAAGGAAAATGTTGATTAAGAGAGTTTTCCGTGTTTTTCTCCGGCTTCATCTTTTGTGCGTTTGCCAAGAGATGGAGGCTTTTGCGGCGACGTGCTCTACCCACCGGCAAAAAGGGAATGGGAGCCAATATTTCCACCAAGGAGTGAGTGCCGGCCTAGAGGAAAATAGAAATTATAAAATTAAACTTCAAAATTTAGAATCATTTTGAGTACAAACTAAATCGGCAGGGGATTTCCTATATGTTAGTAACTTATAGCTATTGTTACATATTGGTATTCCTCCTAAAATATCAGTTACTTATGCGGGTTTTAAATAATTAAAATTGAAAAAGTTTATTATTTTTTTAATAAAAAAGTCAGTAGAAATCATGTGTAATTTAGTTTTTAAAACTTCTGGACAAATATATTTAAGTTTTTTCATTAACATATTTCAATTTATTATTATTATTAGGTAATATACCGGTTAAGGTAGGTTTTTGGAGGGACACAGCTACTAAATAAAACTTTTTGTGACTCCTAGCAAAACACAAAATCCAGCATCCTACTTTAAATCAGGTCCATCTTCATTTCTGAGTATTTCCTTCCTCCCTTCATCCCGTCCAACATATTTCAATTATACCCCCAATAATTTTACGAAATGGAAAAGTTGACAAAAAGACGAGTGAGGTATTAACTCTACGGAGAAACCAGAATGAGAAGCCAAATAGCGAGGAAGGTTACTGATGAACTCAATTTCAACTCTCTTTGAATTAGTACAAACTTTTGACAATTGTTAAATTTAGGTAAATTTGAATGCATGGAATATGAAAAAAGTAAACTCATAGAGAGTAACGAGAGCTGGGTTTGTTTTCCATGAAATAATCAAATTATATTCAACAATGGTTATTACTTTTGTTTACTTCATTTCTACAGTTCATATTGCTATATTATAATTAATAATATTCTGAAAAAGGTTTCTTAATTCTTGAGATTTGGCATGGACAACCAAGACATGCCTGGTGCCCGGAGATCGCGGCACGTACGAGAGGCCTCCTATAGGAGGTATACAGAAAATGGCTTATCACAATGATGCATTGCTGATGCTAGCCGAAAATAAACTCATGATAATGCATGAGTACTTTTAACGCAACTGGTATTTCATTAGTCACATCTCCGAATTGGATTACAATGATTTAAAAGTGCTGGAATCGCAACTCCATGGCAATGCAACTATTTTAATATTAGCAATGAGGATCATATATACTGACAGCAACAAAACAAAGGTAAAAGGTATTTTTACCTTCTTCATGGTGTCAGATAATCTTTAATGTTATGACCAACCAACCGCGGTAATCAAGCTTTTGACCAGTTTGTTACATCCGGCTAAGATTAATGTAACGTTAATCCCAAGGGCGTGTGATATTTTCACATTCACGTAGGGGAGAAATTTTTTCTGTGATTTTCCAAGAAGATCTAACTCCCATAAGCGCATGAGTGATATAAAAGAAATATTTTACTGATTGCGGTTATTTTAAATAATCTTGTTAGGTGTTGGATGCTCTGGGTATTTAAAATAAATAATTAAGCTCTCTCTACTAGATTTACCACACTGATGTCAGGGAAATAAGTGAATACTTTTTGATTTAATTTATTTGTAAAATATCGGCGTGGGAAACTTATGCACGTTCAAGGGCATATGTTAAAAAGAAAAAGTATTCTCATTCACAGATGCAGGCTCTATTTAGGCGTTGGCTCAACAGCCGAATGACTGCATTACTCCCCGAGTGATGCGGTCACCGATAAAAACATACTTGTAATCCAGAGGTCATGATCAAAAGTTGAGCACTTTTCGCTTACCCTTCCATCGCTGTCTTAAAAGTTCATAATTTTGCAAAAGTTTGAAAGCTAAGTCACGATTAATTTGTTAAATGGTGCACGGATGTAAAATATCTGAGAAAATTAGAAGAATAAGCTCATGGCCGAGGGAAGGCGAGTTTTGGGCAGAAAAAAGTTCAACCTCAGCAATGGGACGCGTCATCGGCGGCTATTTAAAAGAAAATAAGATGGCTGAAAAGTTGTGGAACGAGGGACGTAGGAGAGAGGAAGAGAGAGCTGGTCAAAAGTGACCGGCAGAGTTTGGGAGGCTAAATGGGAATCGTCGGGAGGTTGGAGACGCGACTGGGTGGGAGGGGAAGGGCGGTATGGGGTGTGCCGAGAAGAAAGACTGAACGGGAGAGCGAGAGGCCAAGTGTGTAAGTTTTGGTACGAGCCAATTCTTCGGACAGACTTCTCGGAATGGGAAGAGGTTGAGGGGTGGCTCGGAGAGAGGTAGGGTGAGATCGGAGGAGAGAGGGGGAAATGGCCGCGAAGTCGGTGTGGAGAGTGGGGGAGGGAAGAAGTGAAACATCGAGTTTGGATGTGAGGTGTGTAGGAGAGGTTAAGTTGCCTTGGGGGAGAGGCAGAGAGCGAGAGAAAAGAGGGAAGGGATGAATTGCAAATGGAGGGGATGGAGAGGTGAGGGGAGCTGAGGCAAACTTGGACGGGAAATTGCGTTTCGTCTTGCGAGAGGTTTGGTCTACTAGCTGCTGAGATGCAAGCGAGAGGGGTGGTAAATGGATGGGAGGTGGGAACAGAAGAAAGAGGATATGTTCAGAGGAGGACGGAGGAAAGGAAATGAGGGTCTAAAGAACTGGTCAGGAAGTGTGAAGGCAGTGTGGTATAAGATTTTGTACCTAGTTCCCTCTATTTTTTCTTTCTAACTCTCTCCATTGCTGAAAACGGAATATATGCAGGACGTTTGATTAATTTTTAAGGTTCTCAAGAGCCTCATATTCGATTGCGCTAATTAGCACACTTCCCTAATTTTAGTGCCTAAATGGATGCTATTTTTTAATTTACCGAGGACTATCGCAACAAACAAATGTTACGTTCCTTTTTGATATCTTTCCTCTGAATAAATATTAGCATCGTATTGGTTTTCAGTTATTTTTGATGTTTCTGAATGAGCAAAGTGGTGATTTTTTTTAATAGATGTGAAAGATGGTATTTGGTTAATCCCATTCTGCTGTTTTTTATTTTATCACACCGAAAAGATAAGCATTGATTAAATTAGCATTTTCATCCAAATAGAAATTGAAAAAATTAACATTTTGACATTTATTTGTTGAAAAAAGTATTGAATGTATTTTAAGAAAATTGGGAGCTTTGCATTTATTGCTTGGACTAGTATTTAGGGTGTTTAAGCTAACGCATATCGGCAATAATTCAGCTATGTATTATTTTCAATAGAAAATTGAAATTATACTCAAGCATAGTTTGTTTGAATTTAATCGATTTCTTACTATGTATAGTATTCATCTTTCCTTCCGTTTTATTCTCTATTCAGTCTATCTTTTACCCTTTTCCTTGCAATTATACCTCCCTTGTACCTACTCATCGTGAGCGGCACTGAAAATTCTCCCCCGATTCGTTTGTGGAACGAGGCTTGCGCTTTATTTCTTTAGTTTTTCATGTCTTAGATGTAGCAGTGTAATTTATGTCGCTAGGAGCTCTCCTCATTTCGGAGGGAAACTGCGTATGCCTTGTCAGATAAACTTTCTCATCCTGGATTTGGAGGCGAATGCTGCTGCATTTAGGATTAAATAGCATTTTATGGGGCTAGTTGTTTACGTAGCGTGTATCGTACTCATTTCCTGGAAAGGAAGATCTTGCTTGGAACGAGAAAAAAAATGTGAAGGAGAAAATTTTTGAGGGTGTAAAATCATCACTAATAATTCAGATAAATATTGATGAGAGTAAAACAAAAATTAATTGTATACATTTCATGGGTGCGGTATAATTCAATTATTTTGATTTTTTCAATACTAAATAAGATTTAATTGTGTAAAATAAGATATGATTTGATACGAATTCTCAGGCAGTACCTTTATATAATAAAAGACAAAGAGAAATTTTTTCCATGAATTCTCTGAAAATAAAATTCATCTTGTTGCGCGTTTCATGGTCACCTTAAAATTGGGGAAAGGAAAAAAGTGCTCCGGAGATTCCTCATTATATGCCGGTAACCTCGGTGTTATCCCGTATCCCGTTCGCTTTGGAATTTCGATTGCTTTTAAATGTGCGATGACATCGAATTTTAAGTCCCTTCGAGAGTGGCAGTACGAGGGAGGGAAAGAAAGAGGGAGGGAGAGGAAAAGAGAGATAGGTAGGGACAGTAGGCTTTTCCGTCGCTTCGTTCATGCCTTTCCCCCTTGGTCTTTTTTTCTGAATTTTAACTGAACGCGTAATAAGGAGTGGCTGGGACTTTGGAGGGGCAAGGAGGGGGTGGAAAACGGGTGGTGGTGGGGGTCTGCTTGTCGTGAGAGGACGAGGGCAGAAAAAGACCGAATAATAAACGAGGCGGTGGAGTTGTATGAATAGAGAGCGTGTACTCGGAGAACAGAAAAGCATCTCGAGAGGCTTCATATCTCTTGAAAAAAGAGGTGGGGGAAGGGAATAAATGGAGAGTTGAGGGAGGGGTAGTTAGTTCCGGAGCGTGAAAGGGGCGGGCGAAGGATCGCCAGTCAAACCGTGAGCAGCATCACGCAAGTTCCCCAACGTTAACAGCCAAGTCCTCTCTCTCTCTCTGCCCAGCTCCATCCTACTCTCTCGTTTTCCAACTCCCGCAACCCCACAACGCGGGCATTCACGTCGCACAATTCCTTCCCCTTTTCCTCACCTCCATCGGCCTCCCTCCTTCTCATTCTCTCAAATGTTCCTATTTATTTTACTTCGCATTTCTCTCTCTCACCCTCTGCTTCACTCAACATCCATCCCCTCTTTCCACCAATCCATTTCGCTGCAGCAATCTAGAGCTTGCTCTAGTTTTCTATTTTACGTATTTAACTCAGCAGGAATTGCATTGTGTAATAAGCACAGGCCGATCGCAAACAGTTTTCATTTCATGGAAGTGTAACTTTTATGTGCCTTGAAGGGTTCTTATTTTTGTGCGAGGGAATTAGTCAGGAGGTTTAATTGGTTTTAACTAAAATAAGATTTTAAAGTATGTAAAATGTCAATTTTTTCAACTCAAGATTATTTATCGTTATTATATTTCCTACTGTATGTTATATTTTGAACTCTTATCTTCTGTGTCATTTACACATTTTATTCAGAAGAAAGTAGTTTATTGTTTAAGCTAATTTTTCATTTTTCTCTGTGTATTTATATTTTTTGCCAAATATAGCAGCACGGTATAACAAATAAGCCTCGTTTAGCCAATAATTTGCATATATCTGATCTTCACATTTAAAAAAAACTTATGGCTCCATTTATTTGCCATAAGATCTTTTAAGGCGCGTTTATATTAATTGGACATCAAACATTGTGAATAGCTATTTTATCAAAGAAAATATGTGAATATCCTTAAATCCTCATTTTTGAATTATTATTTATGAGAAATTATTATTTTTTTACGCATTTGCAGTCATGTTAAGTTTAAATACCTATTACCAAACAGAAATAGTTAGATGGAAAATGGTGGGTACTTTTTCAGATGATAATTTCCTGAAAGGTGTCTGAAACGTTAAGTCAAATGAAATTTAGTGAAATCTGGATATCTAATTGAACTCACATTGTTAGGAGTAAAAAAATAAAGCGCATCTTTCTTAACATCCCCCCGTAAAACGTCTCAATTTTCTTTTCCTGCTTATTTTTCATTCCCTTTTTCTTTTCCTCGGGATCCTTCACAAAAGTAATGAAAATTTTTCCCGTGAAGCGGAGGGGATAGGAAATGCGGCCCTTCTCGAGCGTCCGAATTACACGCGTGCATTAACCTATGCTCACCCATGAGGTGGCTATTTCGCTTCGACTGCCGGCAGCGTAATTTATTTCTAAACTTATCAAAATTTCACTCCCAACTCTTCATCCACCTTCTTCCTTCCGTACGCTTCTCTTTGCTTTTGCCTCTCTCCTGATTATCGCATCCCCTTTTCCCTCTTCGCCTCCCACTAGTATATACCATCGTCCTTACCCACACACGAACGCACACACTCAACCGTCTCTCGGACAAATGCGTACGGGTAAATACATGTTAAATGCCTCACCTTCCCTCATTCTGACAGACAGAACCTCTTTAACTGGACCTAAGTTACTTGTCCGGCCTAAAGTGGAGCACTATAATCCATTTCATTTTCTTCAATTTCTTTCTCTTTTTCTGTATTGTTGTTTCTCTGTCATTCCCCTCCCAACTTCTTCTTATTACTCTATATCACAAGTCTTGTCCTTTGAGTTAGCCGTGTTTCCTTACGCTGGACATAAATTGACAAACTTTTTCCGGCTTTCACGTCCTCCTCCGATGAAAATAAAAACAAATATAAATACGGAAATAAAAACGTTAATTTAAACATTCATTGGAAATGGAGACGTTTGAACACAGAAAATGTTTCATGTTTTTCACAATTTCAAACATGAGATTCTTGCAAAGTAAAACTATTGAAACCAAGTTCATGATTACATCAAAAAGACTTCTTAAGCGTAGACATGTGAGCTAAAATGCCTACCAAGTATTTTCTTTGCAATTAATTAAACAAAACCGATTTTAGAAAGAGATAAAAAGTTGATTTTAAAGGTAAATTTATGTATTTGTGAACATTGCTTTTCAGAGGAGTCGTCGGAATTATAATTTTCAATACCGTTTACCTTATGTAAAATTAACAAATATAGATAGAATATTTTTTCGCATAGTTCATAAAACACTGTCAAATAAACCTTTGCAAATTTTTAATGATTTTCAAAGTGAGCATTTTATTTCTTTAAGTAAAATAATTCTTGAAATCAATTTGAAATGGACCGCAGTTTTGCATGAAATTAAATGAATCAACAAAAATTTCATATTTTACGTTTCACGTTCTCTCCAACTGATAAGCTATATTCTCTCCTAATTAAATTAGAAATAAACGATGCGAAAAATTGAAATTGAGTAGATGATGACCAGGTCCATCTGAATGAATTTTTTTTTCCATTCAATAAGAGTAAATTATCATCTTTTTATTTAGGCGTGATTACGATAATTGTTCCGTAAAATATTTCATTTTTTTTCTTTAATACTCTACTTGTCATGGATAAGCGTGAGTTACATTGTTTTGCAAGGTGTACAATTTATGTTGACAGAATTGAAAAACATTCCTCTCTTTCAAGGAAGCCATGAAACCCGTGATCAGGTTCTCATAAATTTATCTTATATTTCCTTATACTCGTATCTCCTCTGCCTACTCAGAGCAATTCAGATTCTCCACAGCAAAATCCTTTAATTATAAATCTCTTCTAATATACTTCTTGCACTTGTACTTTTCAGCAACAGGCTTGTTATTTTTCAACCGGAGTGAAATCAAATTCTTATAATGAACCAAAGATTAAGCCCTTTAGTAAAAATGTTAGGTTTTCATTTTCATTTCTCTAATAGGCTTAATTCTTTCTCACGGCCACCAAATGGTGAGTATTTTTGATTTATAGGCATCTAGAATTCTCGTAACTCTTAACACTACCGAGCGGTTTTTTCTTGTCATAACTTTAAGAGGAAATAAAAACTGGGCGAGGAATCTTAAGTAAAAAAGCTATGCTCAAGGTTAATAATTCTAAAAAAATGGCCATTTAGACCATTTAGTTGAAACGTATGGATGATGAATAAATTAATTTTTCTTTCAATAGTTAGAGCATAAATTCGGTTTAAACATAAATTTCTCCATCAATGTAATGCGCAGGAATATGGGACTGCTGTGATCACACATTTGGATTATTATGTGGAATATGATGAAATACTTCTGCATGTCCGGGTTACACCGCGTTGTTGTTTGAAGCCGACAACAGTTTCGCCGAAGTTTCATCCGGCGTCTTCAGGTCGAAGATGAGGGACTCAGATTTTGGCCGTCCTTATATAGGTGTTCTCGTCCAGGTGCTGCTCTCTGATTGGTCCTTTTTCGGAGGACTCTCTTCCACGCGTTGTGGAGATGGTAGCCTTCATCTCTATTGAAATTCGCCGGGTTTTTGGCTATCTCAATAGCTTCTCTGATTAGGCGTGGGTAATATCTACTTTCTTTACTTATGATTGTAGCGTCATGGAATAGAATATCATGGCCGGGTTCACTCCACTTATGCTCGGAGATGGCCGAGAGATGAAACTGTTTGTTCGTAGTAGCCCGGAGGTGTTCTTTCATCCGAACTTTCATAGCTCGGCATGTTTCCCCGATGTAGGCTTTCCCACATGAACACGGTACTTGATAGACCCCTTCGTATAGGTCTTTCGAGATTTTGTCCTTCGGTCCGGGGAGCGCGTCCGCTATTTTCTTGGTGCAGTTGAATCTTGTCACCACGTCGTGCTTTTTAAGGATTCTGGCTATCTTCTCGGATGTTCCCGATACGAAGGGGATAGTCGCGTATGCCTTTGGGTCCGGTTCCGTCTGCTTGATTGACTTGTCAGAGTCTCGTCTTCGCCTTTCTTCCCTGGCGGTCCTTTTTAGGACCATATCGTTCCGATAGCCGTTTTGTTTTAGTGCTCTCAGGAGATGTTTCTTTTCAGTCAGCAAAGAATCGGCGTCAGAGATTTCATACGCTCTGTGAACTAGTGTGGCCACCAAAGATGTCTTCTGGAGCGGATGGTGGTGAGAGGTTGCGTTTAGATAACGGTCGGTGTGCGTCTTCTTTCTGTAAACAGCATGTCCCAGCTTCCCACAACTCTTCTTTTTGACTAAGACGTCCAAGAAAGGTAGTTGGTTGTCCTTTTCTACTTCCATCGTAAATTTGATGGAGTTATGTTGTGAGTTGAGAAATTGAAGAAATTTCTGAAGTTCTGCTGCGCCGTGCTGCCAGATGACGAAAGTATCATCCACATATCTTAACCACATCCTAGGTTTTTTCTCGTACTGATTAAGGATCTTTTCTTCAAAATGCTCCATGAACAGGTTAGCCACTACCGGAGACAGCGGCGAACCCATGGCTGCACCCTCTGTCTGCTCGTAGAATTCTTCGTTCCACAAAAAATAAGCATTCGTGAGGCAATGCTCCACCAGTGTGGGGAAGTCTTCCGGAATGCCGTTGGTGGTTAGGCCTCTGATGATCTCCACCGATTCCTTAATCGGGACCCGGACATGCAGAATTCTTCAAGCCACCGCCGCGAAAATCTACGCAGCCATATATGATGAAATACATTTGAATTTATATTAGACATGTCGATCAGGCTATTTATTGTTTTGCTTTTAGAAGAGCAGATAATTTAAAATTTTGACCACTTTGTGAGAATATTTTCGTATTTATCACTTATAAAATTCTAATATATGGTATGTGAAAATTTACTTCAGAATAGAATCTATATTAATCATTGATGAATATATTATATTTTATATACATGTAATACTTGTGTGAGCGTTTGGTTCCTTTAAAATATGCAATAAACAGGAATTATTTTTAATATTAGACGCATTGAGGGAAAAATAATATTCCACACGCTGGGTAGAAAAATGTGGTTGATTTCGAACGAACTACCCCTCTTTGAGGAACGAAGGGTAGTTCGTAGTGACAAAAGTTTGAATTTGATTAACTCAACCCTTAGATCGCTCTATCCTTTCTCTGAATTTTTTTATTTCGGATCTCATTCCCCTCGAGTGACCAAGCAAAAAGATGCATCCGCCTCTCATATAAGTCTTTCATCGTTATGAGCACACATTCCTACACACCAATCTCGAACAAAATTTCAAGTTCTCCCCCCCTCCCCCTGATCTCTCTCTCTCGCGCGCGCTCTTTCTCCCCCGACGACCCGACGGATAAAGAGGGTCGAAGGACTTGTTTTTTTTTCGTTCGGGAGTTTCGAGGATCACGTGCGCAGTAGCACACTGCGCACCCCGGACGCCATCCACCGAGCAACCCACCCAACCTCTAACCCCTTCCACCACCCCCCGAGGCCATCTCCCCCAATGCCTTATACCTTCCCGCACAAACTTCCCTCCTCGAAACAGCCGAACTCATGTGTGCGCTCGCATGGTGAGTGCGTACCCCATACGCGCCCACAACTCCGTCTTTTTCGTCCATTTCACGTATACCCACGTATTCCTCGCTTCTCACGCTCTCCCTCGAGTCACTATTTCTACCCTATATCCTCTCCAAACGCCTCCACCCTTCCCTTTAAGGGGTCGGTATAAACATTACCTTCATCTCACCACCTCCCTAACTCTCCCTCACTCCTTTCTGCCGGCCTCTTCCCTCATTTCCTTCCCCATCCGCATACAGAGAGGCGGCGGTAAAACAAGGCTTCGTTTGCCCTGGCTGTACACGCAATCTCATCCCGCCTGTAAATTGGACGGCAGACGGGAGGGAGTGCGAGAGACAGAGAAGTAAATGGAAAGAGTGAAAGAGAGGGAGATAGGTGAGGATGGAGACAGATGCGCCGGTGGTTATGGTGGGAGATGGGAAGAGAGTGCCTATAGAAGAGAGGGGACGAAGGCAGTCAAGCCTACGTTCCTACAGCTACGCCCTTAAATTCGCGTCATGAAGCCTGTTTATATTTTTCGATATGAGAGAGAGAGAGAGAGAAAGGAAGGACAATTTCCAGACTTTTCGCCGTCAAAACGGCTAGCATGGAATAGTTTAATTTTCTGGATGCTCTTATTATTTCGCGAGGCAGGGGTATACGGAGAACCGGTTTTTTCGTTGCTGAAGCATACAAATGTCGCCATAATTGTGTAGTTGAAGGCAATTTCTTTTCCCCGTATACCTTGGGTGACATTATTTTACTTTTTAACCACGTTCGAGTTAATCACATGTATTTTGCACTATTTCGTGGCACTTAAATTTAATTTCTTTAGCCGGGACGCAATTAATGAATACACTTCTGTTCTCATGGAAACTAATACAAAAGTATACTTGTATATTCTCTCCTATTTAAAAATATAAGCCTAAAACTAACATTTTTACATCCACCTTTGTCTGTAATTCTCAATATTTTAGGACTAAAATCTAAACTACTTTTAAACCTTGTACATCATTAAAACCATTCCACTAATAAAAGGCTTCCCTTGCATGAAAGTTTGCTCTAAATCATTCATATCAGTTTGAAAAGCTCATTGTAAATGTTCTTTTAAGTGATTTACATTTTTCGAACATGAAAATCGCTTAATATTTATATATTTGACGCAGAATTTCATTTTTAGTCAAAATTTTAAAAGCAATACACAAAATTTCATTTAATTCGGAAGACGTGAGAGTGTTGTGAAATATTTCGTGAATATTGAGAGTATTTCATGCCCCGATCGACAAAAACCCTCTGTTTCTGGGGTTACATACGTACTTGCCCTGAGGAGCAAATTTTCCCGGTCTATTGAAACATATTCATAATAAATGGTCTTATATTGAGACGCGTTATTTTGGTGCCAAAGGTGTTAAAAAGAGATTCCCAAACATGGCTTAGGCATGGTGGTCTAATAATGAAAACATGGCCCATTTAATACATACGTAAAATGACGCAAACCCTAAGTTTTCAGGATGAGACAAAACGTAAGTTTACACTTACTTAGCAACCAGAATTTCCTATCCCTATCCTTCCTCAGTTTACTCTGTAAGACACCTAAATTATTTCAAATTTGGTGAAAAAAAAGCAATACAGCTAGCCATTCCATGATGCATCCAGAATTAAGACAAGAGGCGTGCATCGTATTCGCCTCACACCATGCGGGTATCCCCACTTGCATAAGGGCGGCGTTTCAAAAGACTTCAAACTAAAATTAAATGTCACATCCTAAAAGCGCATTTTGGGAATTTAAAAAAAAAATGAATTCATTTGCTAAGCTGATGAACGTAAATCATGCTGATGCAAACCTAAGATTTTACAAAGAAAAATATACAATAACTATGCTAAATTTAGCACAAACGTCAGTAAGAAGAAGTAAGAAGAGTAAGAAGTAGAATCACGAAAGATCAGTAATACATTTTCTGATTAAGGAATAATTACGTCACTCAACTCTATAATTTATAACACCCTATTAAAAAATAACGGCTCAAAATTATATGGTTGCAATTCTACTTAAATTTTATGTAATTTAGTATGTATATTGTTTTAATTCACAGTGTCTAATCTATGCGTTTTTGAATTTTATTTTGGATTTATTGCGTCCAGAATTACTTTTATACTCGAAATAAAAATAGGTGGCCGAAAATGCTGTTTCAAATAATTTCATTGACATATTTTTAAAGATTTTGCCATAAACTGCACCAGAAAGACCAAAAGGTGGCCAACTGTATTCCCGTAACTGTCCCATCTAGATAAAATTGTTAATGGAGTAAACTGGTCGGTTTTATTAAAATTTCGTAAACGTGATAGCGTTACCATTGCACAAAATTTTGCACTCGGAGGTAACTTTCCTGAAACTTTTGGTTAGATAATATAGTTTGAGGTATGAAAATTACGAATAAATACAGTCATTCTTCCTTTTGATTTACGTTAGATTAATAATTTTAATTAATTTTTTCCAAAGCTATTTGACACGTATTTTTGCGCATTAGTCAATTTTTTAAGTACCCACTCCTTACTTACTAGTCACTTAAGAATTGAATGCGGAAAAGTCGACTCAACAAAAAAAATAATTTTGGTTTCATATAAGTGAGCATTCTCAAGTAACTCTATAAACTTTCAAGACTGCATGTGGCAGGGAATATTGTCACCATCTATTCGAGTAATTATTAATTTGTTATTCGTGACACATATATTCTGAGATTTTAGTATCAAATTATACTCGAGGGAAAAATCATTTCCTGAAGCAATCTGTTTTGCAATCGTTCCTTCTCAAATTTTTGTTTTTACATAGTCTACTGCTACATGTCACGCTACGAATATTTTCTATATGTCAGCATGCAACTCAAATGATGGGCACTTTTATTAAAGTTTAAGCTATGTCTATAATCATAGTATTCCACTCAGCTGGAGCATTCCAATAAGAATGGTGTGTTATTCAGAAGGGAATCGTAAGAATCACCCTCCCCCAATCCTCTGGGGAATTCTTTCCGGTGAAAAAAGGGCTTACTATAATTTCATCGAATGCACGACGTATCCTTTTCCTTTATCTGGCAGAAAATGTCTAAGGATTATTTTATACTTGCAATTAATTGGGGGAATATCAATTCAATAAAGAAACTAATAAATCTGAAATTTCTGATAAATAGACTTCCATATCTTGTAGCAACGAATATTTAAAACTACTCTAATTATTATTAGTAATAATGACTCTCGAGCAAAGGCAAATTTCCAGTTGTGAAGATTGTTAACGTTTCAGGGGATTATACATATTTTGTTGATTATTGAAGGTCATATGTGATTGACCAGAGACAAAAAAGAAACATTCAGGCTTCACGGAAACATTCGAAAAATATTACGACTTCCTCGACATAGCTTATCGCCTCCCTTTTTATCTGGCGTTCCCTTAAGAAAATGTTCCCGAATACATGTTCCCGCGTGGACTAACATACTTATTTTAGAGAGATACTCCCGACGCAGTGGACCAGAGTAATTTCTCCCCCTTTCCTCCAAAGTACTTTCTCCCCTCTGGCACGTACGCTTCGTCCACGGGTCAAAGTCATATTCATCTCACCTCCACGTGTCGTTCGGGTGCCACCCCTATGTGTCTCCTTGGTGCCATCCTCATTACGCCTGCCCCCAGCGCACTGCCCTCCCATCCTTGTCAACCACCCTATCTCCCTCTATACCTCCAACCCTCACCCCTCCGCGTGCACCTTTTGGGACCAACCTCCCTCCCACCCGCCCACCAGGTCCCTTATGCTTTCATCCGAATGAGTGGATCCCGATATCCATCGTCGCAATGACCACGTCGGAGAGGGAGCCATCTCTCGACCGGTCATCCTCGCACAGCCTCCTTCCTCCTCGTCCCCATACATCCTTTTCCAATCGAGTGCCCTCTCAGCTTCCACTTGGCTCTCGTCCTTCTGTTTTTTCTCCTCTCTCGCCTCCCTCATTCAAGCTCTCCCTCTCCATCTACCGCGCACACATTCTCCGACTCCGGACGAGATGAAGTGCATGTGTGAGGGACGGTTTCGGGGAGATGGGCGAGGGGGCTAGAGAGACGGAGCCGCACGAGAGAGCGGCTAGAGCAGCGGGGCCTGTAACGGAACGAATGGAACGGAAAAACATTATGGGTCTCAGAATAAAGTACAAGTATGCTGGGGAGGAGTTGGGAGGGAGTGGATTCTTTTAGTGTGATGGAATTTTAGATGACCTTCATTCTATAGTGATTGTCAGTCAGATTCATTGCCGAATTTTCTGAGGGAGGAATTAAATGTTACGAAAGGGTTTCTTTTCTGTAAAAATATGAAAAAAACCCTCTGTTGTGTTGTGACTATTAAGTTTGGCCCAGCAAATACTCCTCTTTTGTTGTTAATTTTTAAATGGAGAACATAGAAACTTTGTTGGCTTTTAACCTAGTTTTAGAGATGAACTTTATATGTTTAGGGATAAATGCTATTTTCTTAATCTTATAGGGATAAAAAATAAAGAAATAGAACTAAAAGCAGTCAATTGAAAACGGAACACCCACCAAAAACTCAGTCCACTAAAAGCTAGAAGCTACCTTCTTAAATACGTATCGATGCTGCAATTGTTTTGGAACAAAAACTGAATAGTGACAGCTCACCAACGGACGCAGTTGTTGGGTTATGTCTTTATTGGTGCGCGGACTGACTGTTTTACGGGTTTCATTTGATTTCTCCTCATAATATTCGTACATGGAATATCTTTAGTTGCAAATTATACTAAATGTGAAATATATAAACCAATTTTCTTAGAAGCCACTCTTTTAAATCTTAAATAAATAAATAAAATGCTTCTATTACCTAAAGTGCAATCGGAAAATTATTCTGTCTTGAGTTTTAAGTTGATTATTAGGAAATTAATTTTTGATAAAAGGCTGCCACTTGCATTATTCTTCTCATTTAAATTTGAAATTTATTCTGATGAATTGGATCTCAGAGGCTAAGTTTTTATTGGTATAGTATATTCTTGATTGTATCTGCTAAAATATTGGATTGAATGAATTAAGAAACTAAAGAAACAGGTAAATTGGTAATTTTTTAATAATGACATATTAATCAACCGATTTAGGACGATGAGCTATCTATTGTTTGATTGTATAAAGCTGCATGTTAAGTCAAGAGTATATTTTAAATGTTGGAAAAATGTTTTGAAAAGTATCTCGATGCGCGATGGGTAAGATCGTCAGTATTATGCCAAAATTATGAATGAGTGGCTGAATTTTGCGTTAAGGGCACAAAGTACTTTTTCAATTTTTATGCTAGTAATTCTTGTTGCATTTTATTTATTTGAATAGCTATTCAAATGAATACGCAACAGGAATTAATAACTAGAATAAGTTATTTTGTCATGCTTAGCTTATAACCCCAAGATCTTTCTAGAATTTGAATTAATATATTCTTGGGCAAACATAAATACCAAGTGTTTACGTGACATTTAGTAATGGAAGAAACCGTATATATTCTTTTTTATTGATGTAATCGGGTTAGCAGCATCTTAGAAGCTGGCGCAAGCATGATGTTGTTATTATAGAAAATATATAATAGAATATTGTCGATATAAATATCATTATGTGTTCCATTCCTTTTTTCATGAGACAGCAACTATTTCCTTGCAAATTTCAGGGCCAACGTATTGCTCAGCCTAAGTTCCCAACTGTACGTGTATCGAAGGTGTGGTTTTATAGTGCTCAAAATGGAAGAATGATTGAATTCAGCTGCACAAGAGTAATGAAAATGCAGAAGAAAGGAGAGGGGTGAGAAGAGGGAGTGGACGGTGATTGGAGTTGGATGGCGGAGCATGGTGAGTGTCATCAGGGGCCAGTTAACCAATGAAATAACGCGTGGATCCCTAGAAGCCCTGAAACCCTTGCATTAACAGCCAAAGTTTCTTTGATTGTGTGTATAGCCTGTAAAGACACCCATAGCAATGTCTTTGCTTGTCTCTTAGAAAAATGTGTACAGATTATCAATAGCTGCAGAAATCTCTGCAAGAATAAAAATAGCAAGCTCTATCATCGTAAAAGAGAGGAATTTTACCCCTTTAATTCCTTTCAATGGAAATTATATTCACTAATCATTTGTAAATTTTGAGGAATGATGAGTGACTGAGCTAAAATATCTCTCCTGCACAGTTCTTAAATTATCTTTCCTGCGCATTTCTTAAATTGAATGTTTGCAAACACTTGTAAAGAATAACAATTCAGGAAATTGCAGGAGCTTGACAGGTAAGTAATGAGCTTTGAAAGCCAGTAACTTTGTCTCAGCATAAAAGCTAACCAACATCTTACTAATAAAGCTGCTTTTATTTTAGATCTGTAAACGACCAAGCGTGTACGATAAACGTTTTGGAATTATGGGTTCAAAGTGAGAAGAAAAAGTAACTAAACCTGTCTCTACCTCTATTTGCAGGCTAACATTATGGTTTTGAAAGTGATCATAATGAAGGCAGCCAAAATTACAATTTACCGTTTTTGTTTATTGTTCCTCATATATTCTCCAAATTACCAAAATATGCTGTAAGCTGTGGGAAAAATGTATTACTTAGGATAAAACGCTGACTAGTTGAAAGGCGAGAGGAGCACGTTAGGAAATGCTCGAGCTTTGAAAAAGAAATGCTGTCACTCAATCGGTACAATGTTTTGATAAATACATTCAAATCGTGACTTGCACGGTCACGGCTCCATTTTCAGTTGGTCTATGTTTCGTAACTAATCGTAGATTCCCTCTCAACTCTCCATCTCATCTCTTCTTACCGGAAGACTTTACTTTTTCCTCCATTTCAATTTTTAAATTCTCAAACCTCTTCTAATATTTGTTCATGTGGTATTGTAAAAAGAATATCTCTGGGTTGATAATTTATTCATATTAATAATGATTTAATATGAAGTTATTGATTTTCACTCAGTTATTGATGAAGATTATTCATTTTTAATTTTAAAATTTTATCTCACTCGGTTGTGCCAGAAATAAATTTTAAATTACGATGTGTTAAAAGTGAAATCAATTGGTTCGTATAATTCTAAAAAGTAATAGTCATTGAAGTTTTCATACACCATCACGTTTCCTTGTCTAAGCTATGCAATCCAGAATACGCGCTATAAGCTGAATCCTTCATTGTTTTGAACTGAATAATTTTATGTAACTTTTTTGAACCAAAGGATATATAAAATAACTTTTCATGGAATTTATTCCTTCCAGGTTAATAAAATGAAAATGGGATCAATGGTTAGTAGTAATTTCCTATCTAATATACTTTTCAACTTATTTTCGACCATGCACTTTTGAGAGTACGCTCATGAGACACAACCGTCTCCTTTCAAAACCTAATTGCTCCAAATAAAATTTATAGTGAGCATTTTCATAATTAATCTTTGAGTATAGCGCGATTTTGATTGGTTTTTAATTGTCTTAATTAAAAATATGTTAGCATAAATAGGTAAAAGTTTCTGAGAAGTTGATTTTCAAAAACAAAAAATATTTGACATCTTCCAATAGGCTAAAGTATTTAATTCCTCCGAAATTTCACAAATCCGATTCATAGCAAGATCGTTATTCATAAAACGTAAGTAAACCTACTTCGATGTTCCTACCTAAACATGCATTGATTTGTACACTCATATGATGATCGTTGCATAAACATGACGGCGCAATTTCCTATTCCTTATGTATCAATTTTATTTTCCGTTTAAGTTAGCCATTAATAAAAAGAGCAGTAAAGGCAAACAATTAGTGAAAATAAAACGGATGAACAGAGAAGTACATTGCAAAATATTTCGGGGATTACATAATGATAACCCTTACAAGAAGATAAGGAAAAGTAATTGGGCAGAAGAGCTTGGAGTCGGAGTCGCTTGTAAACATTTGGATGCTTCTCAGTTTTAACGCAAAACTTTGATATACCTGCGGCGGAAAATAATATCTCCTTGAAGATGATTATTATAATTAATCGTTGAAGTTAAAAATTAAATAATCTTTAAAAATACTCATAAAAATAAAGCTAAATGTTTTGACTATCTTCTGAGAAGTATTACAACTTTTAAAAGTCAGTAGGACAGGGGGAAGCATTTTTTCCAAAAGTTAGTTTTGCGGGTTGTCAGTCATAGTTTCCGTAATTTTATCCCAAAAGTAGCCTTATAAGGAAAAATATGTCAGCTAACATATTGAGATAGGGTTGGGGAACGGAGCAACTGCTGGTGGAAGGAAAGTATCCCGGGGTTGGAGGCGTGGGGGATATGGGAGGAGAAGATATGATAGCAGAGGGTAAATAAGAGCTCTCTCCGCACGGTCTTCTATGTTTCCTTCCTCTCCCTTGCCTTCCCACTAGTTCATCCACTGGCAAAACAGTTTTTTTATTCACTCAATTTACATCTTTCATTCGGAACGACGGGTAGATACAGAGTCCCCCTCTCCATTTGCCTGAGAAACACCGCCCACGCCCGTTGCTCTCAAAGTGTGGTCCATCCCGCTGACGGCGCATTCATATAGATGGCACGCCTCCGATGATGCTGGAAGGTTTATGACGTCACGAGGCGGTCCACAGAGGAGCCACCTTCCCTGTCCCCTTTGGTCCAAACTCTCTTTGGTCTATCATCGCTGCCGCGCACCCTCCATACCCCTTCGATCTAACCTCCTCTCCGGATAATAACCCTTCCACCCTAAAAACTCTAATCCCCTCTCCCGTGGTATCAACGATGCTTACGTGTATGTGTGCTTGTATGTATGTATACATACATACTTACACATCTTGCGCATATCCTCTTGCCAACAAACATAAAAAGACGCGGCCTTTCTATCGAATATTCTCCATGGTCACTTGCTGTCACCCATTACTATCGGCAAAGGGTACACTCTGAGGGATTCGGAAATGTAAATTTCGCAGTTGAATACGCGGAGATAGTGATGCATGTTGACAGATTTTGTCACCACTGCATCTGCTGGAAATGCCGGAGAAAGTTTTGAACAACAAGCTATGGAGCTCGTTCCAGACCGTTACTTGAGAGTTTCATTTTGGCAATCTGCATTGCACTTTTTGCTGTCACTTAAATAACAAATATTAGAAGAGTATAAATGATATGGGGTAGTGCGTTAATTAAATATTTGTCATAATTTGTTATTTAAATGATTAAGTGAAGATAATGAAGAAGGTAAATCGAATTTTAAGATTTACTAATATATTCTTAAAATATAATGAAGTGAAAATGACTGATGGAAATCTATAATTGAAATAAAAGTATAACTTCTTGATCGCATAGCACAAATTATTATAAATATGATGCATATAAATATTTTAAACAGAACTTCTTTCTTTGTTGAAGATAACAATAATATGATATAATTATCACCTGTACATTCAAATTCAGTTCCAAAACATTCAAATTTTCCTCATATACATATATGCCTCTTATATATGTCGTTTTTTGTAAGTTGAAATGTAAATGTTTCTATGAAAATACGAATGGCGTAATGGCTCCATTTCATAGGTTTTTTGTTTGGTAAAATATACCTACGCAAGTTGAGGCTTAAATAAATAGCTGACCCTGATGAACATTCAAATTTTTGAAATCCATTTAATACAGCTTCTTTTTATATAACGACCAAAGGAAATGGACGCTTTTATCCATTTAAATAAAACGACCTGTACCGCAAGCTTGAAAACAAAAGAGTGGTTACTAAATGGTATTTTGTTAGTAAGAAACAGATGCTGCATATAGAAGTTGCAGTTGTAGCAAAGTAGCTGTGGAAGACCAAGTGTAGAAACTATTGAAATCTAGTCAAAAATATTTAGTTTTAATGACATCTTGTGACGCATTAATCACGCTTATTTTAACCTTATTAAAACGCTTAATTTCCCGGTACAGAAGTAATAATTTGCTAGGAGTGCTCTGTTTAAATACAAATTTCTTGTTGCAATAAAAATTGCAAACGAAACTCTTTATAAATTACATATAAGATGAGTAATGGAGCATATAATATGAAGGTTAAGATTGAATGAATTATTAAGGACTATTGCATTTTCCATCAAGTAATTCGAATATTCACATTTTCTTTAAATTTATTTCTGCAAAACAGCAAAAAGTCAACTATACTGCATGTTTATAATTCATGTGCATATTATTGCGGTCTTAATTTTTACGAGAGAAGAAAACACTAAAATCTTCAAGTTTAAGGAGTCTGCGCCGAACCTTAAAATTTTCTTTTACTGCTAAGATGTTTAATAACTTTCCGTCTCTCAGCCATGAAACTCTCAATTTCACTTTTAGTTAATATATGCAAATTTTCCTAATTTGGCAGTAATGCATTCGTTGGGTTAATATCAATTTATTTCACATCTTACGAGAGAATATACCTTATTGGTTGGTTACAAATAATAAACTATTTCTCATTTACGAGGATTTTTCGGACGCTTATAATAAGTAAAAAATGTGAAAGAGGGAAATACACTATACAGAGAATTTAATTAATTTGTGCCTTTCCTTATGGAGTCTCATATAAATCTCCACCTGTCCACATTGGCAGAATTTTTGTCAACCTGTTTAGTAAAGCAAAAGGATGACTTATTCTCTAAAGACTTACATCTAATCTGAGAAATACCTAAAATTCAACATCCGTAATTTAAAATCCAATATACCATTTGTTGCTTTGAATTGCGAGTTATTCCGTATTCTGTAAAGCGCAGTGCGATGATGATGAGAGGCATATATTATTCCTCTCTCAATTTTCTTCGTTGTTCTTTTATTCTCCAGACCTTCTCATACAGGAGGCGCTAAAAAACTCATCATCCCCTCTCCAATTGAGCCCTTGTTTTCCCGGTTAATCGCATGCCCTGCCCCCCTTCGACCCCTTTACTCCTGGCCTTCCACCTTCCCCCATCCCCACCTCATCCCTCTTCCTCCCCTTCGCCATCCCTCCCCCCATTTCATCCTCGAATACTCTTCCCCTCACCCTTAATCTCCACCTCCTTACCATAACGTATTTTATTCCAACTACAAGATAACTTGCTCCCCCTTCATCTCTGCATCGCAGTTATTTTTATAAATCCCTATTTTGCGCCATCTATATGGATCCGATTCCAAATTTTCTTCACCTTTGTGCATTCATTTGAGTGATAAATTCTTTTCCTATATTACGGATAATAACCTTTTTTTCACTCCAATTACTTGGGTTTCTTTCCAGAAATATTTTAATATGAATATTTAAAAGCGACAGAATATTCGTCTCCTTTTATTTTTATCTTCTTTGATATAGAACAAGCAGAGGACGTGCTCATTTAAAGCTCTGCATAGCATGGCTTCTCATTTCTACCCGCTGTGATTTCGTTTTGAACATGTTTACAATACGATGTTTACTCAGGTGTTTCGATGTATCTTATTCCATCCCGTTATGATTTTTGAGTCGTTCACTGTTCCTTTTATTATAAAAATATCACTCGCAAACATTTTTTACATAATAATATATTAATTTTTATTTCAACTCAGAAATTGCTCATGAGCCTTTGTATCAACGCATAAACTGACTATCTTCCATGCATTGGCGCTACAACTCTAACTAGCACTCTCTCCCTCCATTTCAATTGTTGAAATGATCCAGGTGGCGATTTCACAGTTTACAGTGATACTTCACCTCGAATTAACGCTGTTGAGCCAATCTTCATAATCCACATCCCTAGGTTCCCTTATTCGTTCCATTTCCCACCCCTTCCTCTGAACCCGGAGCACCTCCAACGTTCATCTCCCTCCACGACGAGCCGGTCTCAGACGATGAAGGCAACCCCTTTCGTGCCTCCAAAGAGGATAGGTTGGCGTAAGTGATATTTTTTAGGGACCACCCACGCCCCCCTCCCATCTCATTTTCCTCCCTCAGGTGCCACGAATTCCTCTCACACTCCTCACTCCAGCTCTATCTCCCTGATCCCTTGTTTCCTCCCTGCTACCTCCCTTCCGTATATTTGGGTGGATTCGACCCCCTTTCCCGTCCCGCTCCCCTTCTTCCCTCCTTTAACTGGGAAAGAACGGCGCTCCGGTTGGTCACAGCCAGCACCTCCGCCAGCATCAACATTCCTATTCTACTCTCCCATCTGTAGTCAGCGGTATTCCCCTTCCGTATCGCTCAGGCGCCCCCCCGCACCCCCACCCAACATCCCCCTCTTGTTTCCACATCTACTCTTCTTTTGCATATTCAGTCCCCGGAAACTCCTCCATCCTCCTCCACCATCCCTTCTTCAATTTTCCTCGAGCATACCGCCGTGCATAAAGGTACCGGCTGACGGAGAGTGAGGCAGAGAGAGAGAGAGGTGCGTGTTTTCGCCGAAGGTGGATCTCATATGCCTTACGTAAAATGTACGCTACATATTCATCGCTTTATTTATTTTTTATGCATTTTGCTCCACGATGCCCTTGTGCTTACCTTTTTTCCCTTCCCTCCCCTCGAAGCTATCTTTCCCCTCGTCGTGCGATACGTCCATGTACCAAGCTAGCTCGGTTTTGCGTAAGAGTGGACCATCTTTTAAGGCCGAATGAGGAAATGATTTTACATCATATTATGCGTAGGTTCAAGATATGAATTCCTTACATGAAAGCAAATACACAATATATTTAAGTAAGAGTAAGGGAATTTTCACGTGGTACCTTTTAACAGTCGGACAATGTTCAAAGTTTTTCTTCCTCAATTCCAGGCATTACAAATATTTTTGACTCTAAAGAGTCTATGTCTATTTTGGGATAGGGTACTGATTACACTGTCGGTATTGAGATATTACTGATATAGTAGAGCATTAATGATAAATTATTGTGTCTCAGCTCAAGGAATTTCAATGGATTAATTAGGTTCATTCCAAAATTGTAAACAAATTTATATACTATATATTTTTACATTCTTCACGCTAGACGCTACTTTTCTTAAATTTTCATTACTATTGACCCATGCCTGCTTGAAGAAAACGGCTGAAGAATGAATATTTTAAATCTGTATTTAGAATAAATTCGTTTCCAAATTTAGAGGATTTTTTGACGTACCAGATAATATTCCGTTGACTTAAATGTGCAATTAAAATGTCGTAGCTTGGCTAGCATAGAAATTGAAACTCAACTGCGAAAAGCTCATTTAATTTATTTGTAATATTTTCAAAAATTATCTAACTGTAGCCAGTAGAACACTATGATTCACGTCTCCTGTTTCATTTTGTTTTCTGTTGTTCCTTTTCATTCCTGTTGTTCTCCTGTTCTCCTTTTCTTAAGCTAGGTTAGCTTCCTCTCACGTAAGACACTTATTAGATACTTATCCAAGAAGGACGGCCAGCCTCTGCTCTCAATTGTACTCAGATGGATCCCCATTTTCTCCTTCTCTTATAAGAATTCCGCCCTCATCCGAATATCAAACAGTTTCTCCTCCTCCGCCAATTTCCCATCAAATCTTCTCCCCACCCCGGCCGGGCGACCCATTTCCTTCCCCCTCTCTTTCCACCCCCTGATCTACAGGCTGGGAATGGAAACAATAACTTGCGTCATTTTTCTTTCTTTCTCTCTTTTTATCGGCAATATCCGACCGGTGTTGTAGCCGTCTCATAGTATCAATTAGTAGGAGTATGACTTACTCTCATTCAAAGTTTTTCTGAAACATTTGAAATTTTCAAAGATATCGATAACTAGCTTATTAAGTCAATGCATTTCATCAAGTTTGAACTCCGAATTCCATTGAATCTACTGTCTCCCTGGTTCCCTTTTGCATCATATCGTAATTTCTAAAAGAAAAACTTTTACCTATTATATTGATTCTTCTGTAGACGTAATTTCTTATTACCACGTCATCTGCTTTATCTCCAAGTTGTAAATATTTATGATTAAGCCTGTTTGGTTGTTTTGCAATTGTACAAAACATGCAAAATAACTGTTTCTGATGTTTTGCCTATTCATGACAGCACAATGCTTTTCGTTTTTTAGAATTTAATTTGCGTAATTAGAGCTGGAGCAAGATACGTGTGAATAATTTTAAGGCCCTAACAAACCAAGTAATTTTGTTCTGAGTCCCTATGCTACTCTCTTTTTCTTTGTTCGGCTGCTGGATAGCCGTAGTGATGGAACCAACTGGTAGCACACACCTTCTAAACAATGGAATACCAATCTCCACCTCTTCCCGCTTTATTCCCTTTTGATCTACTTCTCTTCTCCCTACATTCATTCATATCTTTCCTCCTTCCACCATCGGCCTATCACACGCCCATCTTACTGCTTGCGTTTTCTCCTAACTCTCCATGCTTTTTTTCTTCCTCTCCTTTCAATCCTTCCTCAGCGGGCCGTCAACTCTAGAGATCTCCTCCCCTCCGTTTTCAATGGCTGCAACTTCCCTGCCCCCTGCTTCTACCTCCCATCATTTTCCTCCGCTCTATCATCGAACCCCTTCCAGCTACCCCCGGACCTTTTCCTCGTTTTGAGCCACTGGTGCCCCTCTCACCCCCCTCCCTCCCGCACCCCCCTTATTTTCATTGCTTTCCCCCCTTGAAGGGCCGCCACCCGCCATTTCCTCCGGCCCGTGCGTCTCTTATTCCTTGCACGGAAAGAGGCAGAGAGAGGGCCGGCCCGAGAAGACGTAACGCCAGCATTGCCTCCCACCTTCGCTTGGGGCTATGGAAGCCCAAACCTCCCCTCTTTCATCCCACCTAAACCCCTCGCCTACCCTCTCCCTACCGCCGTACTATTGGGGTTAGCCCGTTCCATTTCGTCAAGGGACGTGCCGGCTCCAATTCTTTCGCGAACCCACTTCTTTCACCCTCCCTCCCCCGAATCTTCCCTTACAGTCCGATGCCCCACCTCTCATGCGCCCTCACACAGCGGCTTCCTCCCCAATCTCCTCAAGCTCCTGCCCGTCCTCCCTTCCGCCTTCCCATTGGATTCTGTTTTGGAGCGAGTGGGGTTCATGGTTGCCGAGGGATGCCCGAGGAATAAGTATGAGGGGCACAGCTCAACGTCCGCGGCGGAAGGAGAGCCAGAGGAGGGAAAAGAAGGGAGCGGCGGAGGAGAAGGGTTTGACGGGAAACGCATTTGAGGGAGCCCGAGGGATAAACTTGGTGGCTATGAATAGGGGACGAGTATTTCGTGGCCAGGAAGGAATAAAAAGCTCTCCAAAGAAATAGGTATTTCTGCATTTAATTGATATTTTCTTCACCAACACTTGCTTTTCACTCGAAATCGAACTTTTAAAAATGATTGGCTAAATATTTATATTGATTGTACAAAAATCCACATTAATGCCCAAGCGTGATTATTTTAACAATCTACAAAATCATTATATGTCTATTACATCAGTTTTTTTATCGCGCTACTAAATGTGATATTGAACATTTTTTATGTTAATATTAATCACAAATATGTGTTGGAATAATAAAACTCAGGAGCTTTTCTAAAATTTATGATTTCTGTAAAATCAAGTTTCAAGTATATCGAATGAATTTCAATTGAAGTATGAAAACCGCATAGAATTTAGAGAATATTAAAAGAGCATAGATAAGCATTAAAGAGCATTAATAACTCATTCGCCCCCAGAAGAGTGCTACTAATTCCAGATAAATTCTTAGACATTTTCCTCAAACTGTGACTATTTTCTCGTTTCTCGTTTTCTCGTTCATATTGCCGGAGTTTTTTTAGCTTCTATATTTTCAGTGATATTGGGTTGTCCATTGCAAAACTTTGTTCCTCAATGTCTTACTTTAGGAGAAGTTTCGAATGGAGGCAACAGATGTAGGAGTTCTGAATAAAAAAATCTCTTTTATTTCAGTACTGTTTTATACGCATTCCATGTTTTTGTGAGAAGCTCTGTGCTGTAACTCTTTTCTCTTATTCCGCCAGTACGTCGGCGGAAATACGAATCAACAAACAGGCGTGCGGAGGCATATTATATATTCTCCTTGCTGATTGACGATTATGTGAACAAAGTTGACCTCCAGAATACTAAAGTGTGTATGATAACAAGAATTTCTCGAAAATGTATGAAATTTTCATTTTTCAAAAGAATGATATAGAAGGAATTATTATCTCTAAGATATTATTGAGCCAGTAATATTCAGTTGCGTTTTCGGAACTCAAAATACTTTTATCAAAATTATTTTTTACAAAGCATTAATCAAATGAAAAACAACTGGAACTCCTTTAGCTAAACATTCCTTGATATCACTTTAAGAGTCTGGTAATCGGGAGAGAGCATTGAACTCAAACACATTCATAGAATTCCTGGTGAGTATCAAATTATCTATGAAAACTGTTCCAACGCTAGTTTTGAAGGTTAACTTACAAGCTCAAAAATAATAGAACAAGGAATGGAAACCTGCTATTGTAGTCCCTTTTAAAGTTTTGATACAACAGCATTGAGGCAAAATAAGTAAAGCAAGTCAAAAAAAATTGATCCATCCTAATCGAATATCCTGCAACAATCTTTTTAGCGGTTAGTTTTTCATTTATATGTCTATAATTATGCATATTAATTATATATATATATATATATATATATATATATATATATATATATATATGTATGTATATGAAGCGATATAAAGAAACGATATAACGCTAGCGAAAAAAAAAGAAAATGGCATATAAATGCAAGTCACATGTACTCCAAATTTTTGGTGGCTGAACCACATTCTGAGGGAAATAACGAACTCATACCCACACGCACATACACATTTATAAATATATAGGTGATGGTAGAGTTCATCCAGTACTCAGGACGACGGCACGTCAGGTGTCTTCACGCATCAGGGTAGGGGGGCCAGTTCCTTTTCCTGTGTCGGTTATTTATTCCCAGGAAGATCTGGTTGCCCGGGAATCAAACCCGGGCCCTTCCGGTCAATAGCCCAATGCTCTACCCCCTGGACTACCGCGACCCATATATATATATATATATATATATATATATATATATATATATATATATATATATATATATATATATATATATATCGAAATGGAACGCTCTACGGCGACGCACAAATATATAAAAACACAGATGTAGATTTTTTAGACCATAGAGACACAAAGAAAGGACACTCACAATTTGTTATTTGACGTTTCGACAGCTCGGCTGTCTTCTTCAGAATGGCGTTCTCGGGGGAGAGCGGAGAGGACATGTGCGGGGGAGAGGTGGGGGAAGGGGAGGTAGGGGACCAATAGGAAATGAACAAGGGAACAATCTCCCACCTTTCTTAATTATCACATCCCTACTCACACCGCTTCCCACCATCAATCTTTTGACGACTGCTTCTCCGTTTATATATATATATATATTTATATATATGTATATATATATATATATATATATATATATATATATATATATATATATATGTGGGTCGCGGTTGTCCAGTGGGTAGAGCGTTTGACTGCTGACCGGAGGGTCCCGGGTTCGATTCCCGGGCAAGGCACTCTGGGCACCTGCAGCTCCACCCAAGCTTAAGTGATTTTTCCAGTACCAGGTCTTCCTGGGAAACCATAACCGGCACAGGGAAAGGAACTGGCCCCCCTACCCTGATGTGTGAATTTTCACACGCCGTGTAGGGCTTAGTACTGGGTGATCTTTACCATTACCTACTAAACCGACCTTCGGGTTGATTACTGTGTTTATGGTTTATATATATATATATATATATATATATATATATATATAAATATATATATATATATATATATATATATATATATATATATATATATATATATATATATATATATATATATATATATAAACAAACACACACACGTGTGTGTGTTTGTTTATACACGAGTCTGTGAGCGTTGTCATGGTGCAAAACCCAGGCGTTTGTGGCGGATTGCTTCGCGCAAATTGCGCATAACTTGCAGCTAATATTTCTTATTACCGTTCTAACCTGTGGCAAAAACTCATGATGCACCACGCCCCAACAATCAAAGGAAACTGTAATCAAAACTTTCACATTCGACCAAACTTGGCTCACTTTTTCGGTTGTGTGTCCAGCTGCAGCTTCCATTGGGATAATTGTGGGTTGGCGAGTTTCCATGTCATAACCATAAACCCATGATTCGTCACCAGTTATGACCCACTGGAGCAAATTTGAAACGTCACAGACAGAGTCTAACACCTCATTAGCAATGTTAATGCGTTGCTGTTTTTTATCGAAATTTAGCACAAATGGAGGTATGAATTTCGCGGCCACCCGTGTCATACCAAAAGTATTGGTAAACATCCAATGGCACGAGCAAATCGGTATGTTTAGGACTTCAGCAACTTCTCTAACGGCGATTCGACGATTGGCCAATACTATTTTCTCCACTACATCAATGCTTTCGCCTGTTGTGGACTTGCTCCGGTACACTCTTCCTCGATCTTTTCGGCTCTCTGAGAACTTACTGTACCGCCGATTAACGTTTCTTCGGTCCAAGCTAGTTAATCCATACTCCGGAAAGATCCGGAGTTCAAATCCCGGTCTAGGATATAGTTTTACATTCATGATCTGCTTGATATCGCCTTCCCCACCTCTCCTGTGTTCGTCCTTTATGTGTGCTCCTATCCCTTTTCCTTATATCTGTTTCTATATAAATGAACATTTGTTCGCTGTTTGGCGGGATTTCGCATTTCAATGTGCATTAGGCCAATTTGGCTCGTCTCTTCTTCAGGCATTGCGTGCCATGAAACGCACTGATCTTATCCTTTATGATGTTGTATCATTCCTTTACTACTGTGTGTCTTGTCTATTTCTCCTTTGGTGGGTGAGACAGCTCCCTAACGCCATCTCTTGGCCAAAGAATCGAGGCACTTGGTTGCATAAAGCATCGCAGATCTTAGTGTACATTACGTTACCTGGATAGCTCAAAAAGTTAAGAGCATCCACCTGGCAAGTGGAAATATCCGTTCAAATCCCGGTCTAGGATATATTTTTACATTCGTGATCTGCTTGATTCCGCCTTCCCCACCTCTCCTGTTTTCGTCATTTTTGTGTGTTCCAATCCCTTTTCCTTATATATGTTTCTATATAAATGAGTATATATATATATGGTATATATATGTATGTGTATATATATATATATATATGTATATATACATACACATACATACATGCATACATATATATAAAGGCTTTATATATATGTATGCATGTATACAGATATATATATATTCCTTTATATATATACCTGTATATATATAAAGGAACATTTTCAAATTAAGTCATAGCAGATTAAATCTCTTGATGGAACTGTGAAATAAATAACTTGTTGATGACGAAAAGGCGTTGAACATGAAATTTATAGAATACAAAATTACAAATTGCACAATTATCTGTCAATAGGTCATGATATCTGAAGTAGTAAATGTTGATGCATATATATTTCAAGTGCGAAAGTTGAGAAAAATTTGCATTTGGTTCAACACTTCAACAATGAATTCAATGAAAAATTATTTTTTTTTAATTTAAAAATTATTTTTAATTAGTTTTGCGAAGGCTTTATAGACTTGGAGGTTATGTTTTATCAATATTTTCATCCAGCCCTGTTTTAAATGAGCTGGTATAATTTCGTTGGAGAAATAAAATTTCCATTTCATATTAGGTGACCAAGTAATTTCCTATATTCAAAGGATTCGGTGGCTTGTATCCAGCCATTAAATGAGTATATGAAGTCTCTAACGGCTATGTCCTCACCATTAATAGCACGCCTAATTATAGGCAATAGATGCTCCAACAAAGGTAAGGATCCTCCCAAGGAATTCTCGGAATTTACCTTTTGGAAGCGTGAGAGTGTTCCCTTTCAGGATTGGAGAACATATACGTCCTGGTTCCTTCGTTCCCCCTGGTACTTCCATACTCAATATCTCGCCCACGGATTTTGTTCTGCCTTCCCTTCTATCCTTTCACCCACGCATTCCTTACGTTCTATTGTCGTCCACTCTCCGGCTACTCCCACTTTCGCCTCAGGGGATTTGAACGCAAATCCGACCCTCTGGTACATCATCATAAAAAAAAATGCTGGCCGCCTGTCTCTTCGCGGTCGAAAGGAAGAAGCCAGATGAAGACAGTGCCTATGCCTCCTCTCCCAACCCAACTTTCGCATTACCTTCCACGCCTACCCATAACAAGACACCACCACCCCCGTAGCTAAATCCACCTGCCATATATCTGAAAAGGACACCTTTTTTTTCTGTCTCTCAAAGGATGTCTTTGTTTCTTCCTTTCTCTCATCCAATATCCCGTCCCTCCCCGTGCCCAGACATCCTCCCAACAATCACCTACCTCTCTCCAATCCGTCCAATCTAGGCGGATTTTCCGAGGAAAACAGTTCCTTTGTCTCACTCCCACCCTCTTTTCTCTCTCTCTTTCCCTCACCGATCTCCTCTTAGTCAGCTCCCGGCGCCTCCCAAACCCCATCTTACCTCTCTCCCGTCCCCCAATCTCGTTCTTACGCTCCTCCAGGGAAATGGTAGTCCACCTCGCACCCTTCCCCCTTCGTCGCACTCCCAAGGACGGAATCGCAGTCCCGCTCCCGAAACGTACGTACATCTCAATTCCCCCTCTAAATCGCCCTCCGCCTCGTCTTCCTATTTCTACCTGTATCTTCTTTTTTCTTCCACCCACCCACCTGCCGCTCGCTCCCCTTCCCATCCAGCTTGTTTCCATTTCAGACTCACCTCTCATCCCCCCTCCCAAACTCCTTCCCCCTTTTACGATCCTCTTCTGTGACGGTAGCGGCGGAAATTCCGTCACCAATCTGTCCTCCTCCTCCACCTCTCCCTTCACCCCACACCGACCCACCCGCCTCCCACCTAAAGCCCATTCCTCCTCTTCCCCCCTGCCCATCTTATTTTCCCCATGCAACCCCACACCATGTCCCGATCCGCTTTCGTGTGCTGCCTTGGGATAGGGGAAGGCGTGCAACTGTTTCGCCAGAGAGTCAAAATAAAGGAAGGCAAAGAAGAAAAAAAACACAGGAGTAGCGTCTCTGCCGCGCCGACGTCGATCCCCGTATCTTCTCCCTTCATTTCTCCCTCTTTTCTCCACCTCCGCCGTCAAGAGCTCACCTTCTATTCCGTACTATCTCTGATTCTTGCCAAACTCCTCCTTTCCCCCTTTCTCTCTTTCGCAAACAACATGCTTCGAGCGCACTTGCATTAGATAAGCAAATTGCCGTCTTCCGTCATCGGCCTCCTCCATCCGTTTTGAAGGCTTGGCCGACGAGCTCAGAGAAACACTATATCATTTTTTCTGTCCCTCTTTCGGTTTCTTACTCCTCCTGACGGAACGCTTGTCATGTTCTTCCACCTGAATTTGTGTTGATACCGTTTTAAAAACCGTTAGTATTCTATTGAATTGTTTGTTAGAGGCGAAATATTGTTCAAATGGTTTATAGTAATAAAAGGCAATATATATAAAATCCAGTTAAATTCATTAATCAAGAAAGGTACCGAAAGGTAAAAGGACGTTACCCCGCCGACCCCAGTGGCGGCGGGGTAACGTCCTCGTCTGCCATTCCAAGGGTCGCGGGTTGGATTCCCGCCTGGGTGAGTTTCCCTCCATCTAGAGCTTGGGTGTTTGTAAATGTGACCATTGTTATCGTTGTTAATAGTTCGCTGTAAAGGCCAAAATGTGCTGTTTTCGGACTAATACTGAATAAATAAATAAATAAAAATGATGCGTTAGACTTTCCCCTTGAGATTGAATCACACATGGAAATAATAACACTCATGCACATGGAACGCAAGCACACATGTACGTGTCTGGAAATGTAAAAGTGACTTAATTTTGCTTCGTAATGAATTCCAGTACATATTGTCAAATTTATTCCTCTGTCCTAGTTTAATTACAAGAAAGAAAAATGAGAGTTTAATGCAATTTACTGATAGATACTCATCATTATTCTGCAAGGAATGAGGCCAATACATTTTTTTACGCCAGCTCTATTTTTTTAACTTTTGTATTTTATTTTCAATAGTCTAGTGAGATTATGTGACCATTTTGATTAGTTCAACATGATTTTGAGAATCTGTAATTAATGTAATTTTCTTTTAGAGAAAGGGATAAATAGCCATCCTTTAGCTCAGAATTTTCACAAGGAAGATATTTTCATTGTAAACTTCTCTGTAAAAATGCAAGTTATAACCTAGTTTTCACGCTAATTCATTACAAGGACGAGAAAGATTGGAACAGGTTATTCTGCTTTAAGTTCTGTAATTGCTCAAAATTACTGTTTTATCATCGGTAATGGGAATAATTTGTTGACATAACTTGAAAAAAGTGTAGTTCGACCGTGAGAGGAAATATTATGAGCGTAAATTTTGATTAATATCATCCAATTTTGGCACCGTGTTTCCTCGTCCGTTGACAATAATATGTCTTTTTTTCGGCCCCTCACTGATTCTTGAAAAGGATTTATTTACAAAATTCACCTTCGATATACTAAGACGGCGGATTCACAACGCAACGTGGCCCCTGGTTTCCTTCCCCCCTGGTTACCTTCCCCCATTTAATTTATACAGAGTGCCAAGTAGATAGTTAAAGACAAGGGTGTGCAAGGAGCTATTCAATATACGCTACATTTTTAAAAACTATCAAAATAATAAATAAGGTATAAAAAATATTTTCTCAAATGTCGGAATATTTATTCCTCGATTTTAGGAGATATTATTTCATTTCCGCGACGTACTTCGTCCTTATTCGCATAAAGGATGGACAAAAAAGGCATCGTACTCTTTATTACTCATTTATTACCCTTAAAAATTTATTTTAAAATAATTCGGCTAATAAATCCAGACTTTGCAGTGTCATTGACGCAAAAAAACTTCATTTTAATTTTGAGGAACACTCCTTTCCTATCGAAAAAGACAATGAGCATTGCTTTCACTTTTGATTTGCTCATACTTGCTTGATTAGGCTTAGTAGACTGGTCAATGTGCCCCTCAATGCTTTTGCGTTTTGTTTCTGGGTCGTATTCAAAAGCCACTGTTTCATTACCAGTGATGACTTTGACCAAATAATCAGGTTTGTTTCAATGCGTTACAAAAGTTCACTTGCACTATCCACTCGGTTAGTCTTTTGGTCGTCTGACAACACCCAACGCCCAAATATTTTCCCCGTGGCTAAATCTTCACTGACAATAATAAATACAACAAATACAACAGTAGACGACAAGTTTAGTAATTTGGCAATCATCTTGATACTCAATCAATGGTCCGAGTCCGACATTTGTCGAACCCGTGTTGTTGGTTTTGCTGGTTGACGGCCGCTGAGGGCGTTGTTCGTTGAGAACCTTTTCCCGGCCCTCCTCAAAGGCCTTCAACCACCTTGAAACTTGTGAGTGGAATAGAGCAAGGTCCTTACGAATCATTTTGTTAGTCTCCTCAACAGGTTTTTTCAGCTAAGGCCAAGACTTAATTGGCTAACGGTGGTCGATCATCGATTGCATTTTTTTTGTGACACGTTCGGTCCTCAGAGGTTTACAGTAACTGTTTTCCTGCCTCTCTCACAGCTTGGAAAACACTAAAATTTAACTTGTGGCCAATTGTCTTACCCACACTCTAAAAGTAAATTGATCCCACATTAACTAAAAAGTGCGGCACTGGATATTCACATTACTTTCGGAACGCACCTTGTACGAGGGTATCAATCGTATATACCAATCAAACATGTAAATTACCAACAGAACCTTTATGTTTATGTAGGCGTTGATATGTATTTGAAAATACTAGAAAAAGCGAAAGAAAATTGGTCAATGGGATATTATTTATGAAACTTTAATTTTTTGAAAAAAACTAATTTGTCATTAACTAACAGAGCAATTTCTGCAATCCATCAAGTTACATGTAAATAATCCTATGTTAGTGTCCTAATTAAGATAGGTAACCATTTTTATGTAGTAACGATTACGCGTAATTACAGTTCGTTTCCTGTTGCATTTAATGTATCGCAACATGAACACAGTTGCTCCATATCTCTTAGGAAGAACAGGTATTGGATACACCTGCTGTGCGAATTCATTTATCAGGACTTCACTGGATCGGAAGTGATCTATATTAGTGGAAGTTTTGATAAAACGGATATAAATGAAAAATTCAATAACACGAAAACGTATTTTTCGACTTTTAAATTTTTCCTCGCCAAAAGGAGTATAAAAATAAAATAAACAAATAATTTCCCATTACCTTTAATTCACACACTGAAATAGTAATATGTGCGTAAAAACATGAACTTATTCCTGTTTGTCAAAATTATTTACACATTTGTGTTGTTTTATCATCGTATGAATTTCGCGCAAGTTGCGGTTATTAAATTAAGTTTTGATTATTTGTTGTTATTTTGCAAGTAAATAATGTGATGTTTTAGAAACATCTTATTACTTTGATGATAAACCGGACAATTGGATAAATAAGTCCCCAGGGCTTAATCAATGGGGTTGCATCGCAGATATTTCATAAATGCATCTGTATGGTGAACACTTCAAAAATAAAATATTAATAATATGAGAAAATGTAGTGCAGGTACACCAATCCACTTCAGTTTTTTTAAATGATTTAAATCGTTGGATTAGATAACATTTCTCTTTTAATAAAGTTATTGCAAGATTATATTTCAAAACGTAAAAAACATGATTGCTAGTGCTGTAAATTTTTAGATTGCATATAACTGGCGTTTAACTTAAACATTCCTTCCTATGTGACATAAATATACCTGTAGATATATGGACTAAATGCTAATAAATAGTTATCAACATCCTTAAAAAATGGTAATTATTATTTCCCCCATGCTAAGAAGGTAAAGATTTGATGAAATGCAAAAATTTCATAGTGTAAAAGTCATTCTTCTTAATATCGGTCAATGTGAATGATACTTACACACTAAAATGTTTTCATTTCAACGCATATTTGACGAATGTTTCCTTAAAATTTACTGTTGCGGCATTTCCCGCAGTTTTTTAAAATGTAATGAAATATTTGAACTACATACATAAATTAATACGAGGAAGCAACACATTCTGGAGGAGTAGTTTTTACTTTCTCCAGGAAACCAAAAGAGTAAAGGAAATAAAGATGTGAAGGTTACATAAATTGAATGGAAGTATTCCTTTGGGTGAATTGTCAATTAAATGACTCCTGCATGTCAACAGGTTAATTTCGAAAGCAGGATGTCGATGGACGTTGCACATCTAATGAAAGATGTGTGTGGCCTTGAATGAAGTGAGTGCTAAAAATATGTGATTAACTCTAATAGAAAAACAAAATCGTGAACAAACAAACTAATTTCATTTTAATCCTAATATAAAACTTTTGCTAGCAATAATGTATACGAGAATCTTCGATTTAGACCTCCAGATAATGAATTATTTCATGTAGTTAAATTAAAATTATGGTGTTTAACTTGAATTGAATTTTTAGATCTTATATTCGTCTGAGGTTAATAAATTTCGGATAACTCTGAAGGTACCACATTGAAAGAATATCCGATGCTCTGAGGCATTAATTTCACATTGAGTGTTGAATTGATTAGTTTTGGGTGAGACTCAACCTCGCCTATCGAGCACACATTCGGCTTGATTTAATATGGGGATATAGTGCATTTGGAATTTTGGAGCTACAAATTAGTGATGTATGTCCCATTTGTGAGGCCTTCTTTTAAATATTAGCTACTTACTATTAAATATGCCAGTGTTACGCCTAAAAATAACCTAATGCATGAAATAGAAATTTAGCAACAGTTTTAGAAATAAAAATACTGGTATTTGGAGTCCTGAAGAAGCAGTGATAATTGATAATTTTCAAATTGAAACAATATTGCAATGCAGTTGGATATTATATGAGTAATTTTAATTCTTAAAATATTTCCTATTTAAAGTTTTGTGCTTGACCTATCCATTATTCCACTATATGTAATGATTTTTACTAAAAATTAGCATGTGTAAAATTGCTTTGAAACTAAAAATTCTTCAGAAATTTGAAATGCTCTTGATGATAGCCGTATTAGCTTTTTAGCAAGTCTTAATTTTAATCTCAACACATTTTTTAATATTTTATATTTGTTTAATATTGTTATGCGTTAAAATGGATCCATTTGAATGAGACTAAATTTCATTGTGATTAATGTATGCATAGAAGGTAACTTAATTGGTCAGGTATTTTTCTCACTAATACCATAAAATTATAAATATAAGATATATTTTTTCAATTTTATAATTAATATAAATGAGCTGGGAAAATGCAATTGTTCGTAGATACTCCGTATTTTTCACATTCATTTGGATTTGCGGACACTATATTTGTATATTTTATTTGATAAAACGAAATATCGACTGTACCATTTAATATACCCTTTGCAATTGTATGCACGGCATGTTATCAACGGGCATGTGTTACGCAAAACGAGTTTAAAAATTAAATGCATAGTATCTTCTAATTCTAATATTCAAAGGGCTTATTAGCACTTCCACCGAATAATGTTATTAATTATAGCTTTTGTAAAGAAGTACATATTTAAGTCCCAAGCTACACTGAATAAAAGTTTTTATTGCTGTACAATATTTAATATATTCTTCACATTTTAAATAAAATTTTTTAATAAATTTGGTTTAATTGTATATTCACAAAAAGTTTATAAGGGTAGTCTTCTGCAAGCTAGTCTTATTTTATGATTGGCTAAATATTTGGTAATAAAAGGCTTTGAGTATCATGATTCGAAGTAGTAAAAAATGCGGAACTATATTTCCTAAGTAGTTTTTAGTCCTTAGGTTCTGCCTTCTCTTTTGTTAATATGCTCTACTACATTAAAAATTAATTCCTAAATAGGCATCAATTCTGCACTGTAAAAAGCTCCGGCCAAGTTACAGTTTATTTGCATTTGATGTACCATTTAATATACCCTTTGCAATTGTATGCACGGTATGTTATCAACGGGCATGTGTTACGCAAAACGAGTTTAAAAATTAAATGCATAGTAATAGGCAAATGTTTTAAGGACTCTGAAGAATGAAAAAATATTAGAAAATCTAGAAAATTAATTGAAAAAGGAATGGAGCAACTAGAATATTAATTTAAATGATTAAATATTTTTAGTGATTCCATAAAGTTATGACTTTACGTGAAATATGCATTGAATTTTATGCTATTTGTGGCAATATTACTGCTAGTATAGCTACTATAGTACTTGTAATAATTTCAGTGTAGATTCACTTGCAAAGAGCATACATGCTGATTAAAATCTATTGATAAAATACCATAATGCTAATAATTATTGAAATCTTTAAAGCTTTGGGAATACTCATATATTTACTTCTAAAAGTACCGTTCTGTCACTTCTGACTTCTTCTAATATTAGCAATTTATCATTATGCGAATGAATTCCGGAGGTCGAGCATCTGCATATATGTCCCAACCGTGGTTCGGCTGAAAGGGAAGAGAATGACCTTGTTTTATACTATAAAAGGTTCAACATTTTTCTCTCGTGGCGGCAGAGGGCAATCGTGAAGAAGCGCTTCGCGAAGGCAGGGAACTAGGCAGGAGGGACGATGTGGTCTCCACAGGAAGTGGGCAAAGAGAATGACGGAGAGAGTTCCTCCATTGTGGGTGCGCGGGTTTTCCTGAAGGGGGAGAGAAGGGGCGTTTGGGGGTGGAAAAAGGCCCTTTGGCGTGTGACGTCAAGGTCTCCCTCATCGATCCGCCACGGCATGCCACTGCGGGCCGAGTTCCTGCGTTCGCCAACTGTTGGCGCTAATCTCCAGTCGCTCAGAGGGCCCGTATGAGTGCCTGCAGGAGATGAGGCATTTGAGCCGCGAACGACATTTCCCGTCCGTCGACAGGGGGCTCTAATGGGTGCGCCTTCCACCGATAGGTGAAGCTCTTGCCACCGATGTCGCCTACGTCGGGTGTAGCAAAAAAAACGACCTTACGTGGGCTCGCAGTTCCGTGCTTAGCTCATAACACGTGTGATGCTTATCGCTTCTCCCCGCTCCCCGCTATCAGCGATGCTCAAGCATAATGTTTCCATCAAAAGATGCCATCGGTGAGATTTTGTTTCCTTGGAACTCTATTCTCGTTTCATAGATTTAAATGCTCACCATGCAAGTAGATTCTTATCGAGTTGATCAGAGTAGAATATCACGGCAAATATTGACGGATCAGGCGCAGAGAGCTCAGAGATCCAAGAGGGCTCATTTTTAAGCTTTCGGTGATGTTTTTAGTTATAGTTGGATATATCTTATATGATTTAAAATTATGAGGTTCTTCCAACTTTAATTTTTTCTAAATATTTCTTAGGACCGTGAAAAACATGGAATAAATAAAACCAATAATATTAAGACTGCAATTGGATCACTGAATGAGTAAATTGGTTCATTTCCATGAAAAAATAATTGAGCAATCTTTAACATAAAGGTAAATAGGATACATTTTGAGAAATATTTTGGTAGGATTTTGACGCAAAGGCATTATTCTTCAGTTTTATCGTCTTGTAAAATGTGAAATTTTTAATCTCCAATGATCGGACAAAAAGCAACATTAAGTAATCATTGCTTTCTTTTGAGTTTATTTCTACAAAAAAGTGGGATTTTTGATGTGTTTAAAACAAGCAATTGCCTATATGTCTTCTTAACACTGTGAATACGATGGTGACCTCACTTTACCAACAGTTAACATAATTGGACGTTTTTTATAGTATAGATATACATTCGGTGATCATAAAGCATAACGAAGTTGAGACTGAGATCACTAAATGCGTTGAAACTGGAGTCTAAGAATTGAAACGTTAGTATAATAATAAAAAGTACACAAATAAATTATTCCAAATACAGTGGAAATGTACACTGAGATTAATGTTTATTATCTAACCAAATAAATTATAATTTAAATTGCACTCTATTTTGCATAAATTTTACTGTTTAATGCGGTGTAATGAGTAAGAAGAGAATTTTCTATGAATGCATGTAATTAAGGAATTTTTATAATTCAATATTTCTGCAAACCAAAGTTACTTACCTCATTTTATTCTTTTATTTTATTTTATCATTTAAAAGTTAGTTGGAAGGATTTTTGCGTTTAGCGGGATAAGTGTAATTAACTTTGTGATGACAAAACTATTTTTTCAGAAGTCAGGATTACAAAATAGGAAATATACTAATTTGTGTAATGAGAAAAAATGCATTGAAAAACTTAATCAAATATATCATTTGCTGAGAGCTGAATGATGCATTATTTTAGGCATGTTATCAAAACCTAGCTCTAATGAAAACTTAATGATTTCCTGGAAAAATATTTTTCACTTAGAATTTCATCTAATGATCCATATGGAAATTATTATTTTATCTCTTTTGTCTTGCAAACAGTTTATATTATGTAGAAAGCATACATTAATCAATAGATGGGCTTAAATATAAAAATAAACTAGTAACGTGTTTAAAAAGGTATTACGCATTTAAAACCTTGTTGAGACTGCAGAATTTTGTCAGCTATTTTAGCTCAATAAATATCCTGCCGTACAAATTAAAAAATTCAATTGGAGCAGTTTTAGTTTTTAAATACTCAGAAATTCAGCCTGAATATGGAAATTGCAGTCCGTCAATTTGTTTTTAAAGACATAAATTGAAAAAAGTTGAAATAGATTCATCTTACCAATATCTCGCATTGAGGGATTTTTCAATATTTATTAATGGAATATTTTTAGACAATACTCTGACTGATTCACTCATTTATAATAAATTAAAATATAAAAAAATCTCCTTTCTAAGTTGCGTCGACTATATTCCTACAAGCAGTAGATTTCATGACCCTCTGAAGCACTGCAGAGTAGTTATTATTCGATTACCCCCCACCCCAATATACAACAAGTGCAGTAGAATGCTCGATTATCGGGGACCCTTCCATTACCCTCTTTCTCATTGACAGCATTTCTCTGCCCCCCATTCAAGTCTAAACATCCATCTTTCACTGCCTTTTCTCACAAATACCAAGGGTTCATGACTCCGTAATTATGCCAGTGGAAAGAGGACGGGGGAAAGGAGGGGCCGACAAACGAAAGATGAGTGCACCTAAAGGCTGGGGGGACAGGGAAGAGGTAGGCAACTTCATTACTCCCACCCCATTCAGGAAACATCACAGACATGAGGACCGGTTTTATTTTCCAGAGTAACATCTGCAGCTTCCCATTACAAGCGTTGAAGTCTGGAGAGAAAAATTATGGATTTTACTCAAAGCATTTCTTTTATCCATTACACTAAAGTAACAATGCCATTGCCTGAAGAACATTTACATTGCATTTGTACGTTAGCTTATTTTTTGAACATATGAAAATTATAGCTAAAAGCTATTCATTTATGGTTTAATAAGTGCACTGATCTATGTGATTACCTAAGAATATCCATTGTAATGTCAATCACCTTGATAGTTTGAGAATAAAAAATAGATTTCATTAGGGTTCTGATATTTTTTACGAACCCTAAGCAACATTTTATTTTCATAAAAAATGAGTTTTTATCCTTAGTCTTCAAGGAAAATGAAGTATGTGAATCTACTTAAAGTGGTTGGGACTTAATTACAATTTTATCATTCTTTTTTCACATCAATGGTGTGTATAGTGTTAAAGGGCAATCATGAAAAAGTTTTGGCTACAATAATTCAAAGGAACGTCAATATAGCGCCAGTTTCTATTCTTTGATCGATGTTGTCTCCTACTAAATAATAGTAAATAGAAGACTTCAGTTAATCAAAAGTACACTGGTTCTTGAAATGTCCGTTTTATAGATTTAAGGTTGATATTATATTAAGAAACTCATTCCTTTCAGCTAACAGCCACACAACTTATTTTTCAAACATTTAAGAACGTAAATAGCTGGAATTTATTTTATATCCTTAGATATGTACCGGAGGCAACATATACTATATATGAAAATTTCCTGAGTTCAAACTTGACTTCCTCTAAGCATTAATTAAGTTCTCCTTTTGTTGCGGAAAGTATAGGTAATAGCCAAATTATTAATTTTTGGAGACAAATAGTCTTCACTTCTCTTCTCTCAACTTACTCTGTCTTTCTATATGTTTGTGTGTGTGTTTATATATATATATATATATATATATATATATATATATATATATATATATATATATATATATATATATATATATATATATATATATATATATATATATATATACTCATATATACAGAAACATATATAAGGAAAAGGGATAGGAACACGTATAAAGGACGAACACAATAGAGGTGGGGATGATTGGCGGGATTTCGTGTTTGAATGTGTATTTGGCCAATGTGGCTCATCTCTTTCTTCTGGCTATGCGTGCCACGAAACGCACTGTTCTTTTCCTGTATGATGTTGTATGAATTCTAACCACTGTCCTTTCCTCTTGTGTATTGTCTATTTCTCCTTTGGTGGGTGAAACAGCCCCCTGACGCCATCTCTTGGCTAAAGAATCGGGGCGCTTGGCGACATATAAGACCCACGGATCTCAGGGTAAATTACATATCCTCGATAGCTCAAGTGGTTAAGAGCATCCGCCCGGCAAGTGGAAAGATCCGGTGTTCGAGTCCCGGTTGAGGAGATATTTTTACTCTTGTGATCCGTTCGATTCCGCCTTCCCCACCTCTATTGTGTTCGTCCTTTATACGTGTTCCTATCCCTTTTCCTTATATATGTTTCTGTATATATGAGTATTTATTCGCCGTTTGGCGGGATTTCGTGTTTGAATGTATATATATATATATATATATATATATATATATATATATATATATATATATATATATATATATATATATAACACAGTAATCAACCAGAAGGTCGGTTTGGTAGGCAATTGTAGAGTTCACTCATTATTAAGCCCGACGGCGTGCGAAATTCACACATCAGGGTAGGGGAGCCAGTTCCTTTCCCTGATATATGTATATATACATATTTAAATATTGGACTCTGTTGATCAAGTTTGTGCTTTTAGCTTACGAAACACAATTAGAACCGAAATCACCGCCAGGCATCTTCATTATCAGTGTATCAAGTAGATGGATATTTTTGGGAACTATTTGATACTCGTATGTTATATTATGATCTATTTTTTACTACATCTTATTCCAAATGAGGTAAACAGAAGAATTATAAACGATCATTAATGAGCAGGTTAACATAAATGTACGCAATGGATTTAATTAAACTTATTGTTTATTTATGTAAATGAATATTGCTAATGTTTATTTTGCTTAGCAATTAAAGTGGAAATGTTGGAATTTAAACTAGTATTCCACACAAATTAGTGGTATCAGCGGTATATTTTTTTATTTTTGAGAGTATCTGTCAGCAATTGTTAAAAAAATCCTCTTCGGTTAATTGCCAATCTCGCTCTGCAACAACGAGTAGAAACCGGATCTGAAGAGTAACTTGTTTTAGCGTAAGGTCGTTCAGTGGCGTTCAATACATTCCTTTAGTCTGTATGGGAGAGTTGAATTAATGCCTCACAGATGGCGAAGGAAGCGATCTTTAGAAGTGACGCTGGAACGGCTCGAAAACTCACTTCCTCAGCCTTTTTTAATCACCCAGATTCTGTTAAGAAAACTATTACCAACACAAGTTCATTCAACATTATATCGCATTTGGTTTTTTAAACCTTCATTTAGAAGTTCAATGGTGTCTTGTTTTTTTACAAAATTATGTACTTACGAATTACAAAAATCTAGAGCCTAGAATATGAACTCGTTTAAATGCTTTCCAATATACTACTTCAATGCATAAATTAAAAATTATTTTCCCTTGTTTTCAAAGCTTAACCGCTTATTTTTAGCAAGAGAGAGAAACTATTAACTCTAAAATATACGAAGTCGTTATTCTAGTTATTTGATACAATCAATAAATTAGGAAAATCTTTTCAAGAAGCAGCGTTGTTGCGTGGCAGGTCTTGGCTGATTAACCCTGCAGATCGAAGGAACCAGCGTTCCAATGTATGGTATTTCCATTGGCCCGCCAAGCAGTCAACCTAAGCCGCTTTTTTAGGATACACTTCTGAAAAAACTACTGACACATGACTCGAAAAAGATCCACCTGCAGTGAAATTATGAATTTGTCTTGCGAATAGTCTCAAGTAACAAGTGGACCATAATAAAATCTCTAGTCAGTTATTATGTTAATGATATATTTACAGACTTCTGTATTTCCTGGTATTTTATCTGTCAAAATATTAAGTGTAGAGATATCTGTAACTTTATGCCAGTGAAAATAGTATTTCAGAACTTTATTGAATATATATTGGTACAAACCAAGGATAATTGCGAAAAGAAATGCTGGCATCTCTTACTTTGAGGAGTGTTAGCTTTTCAAGGAATGGTCGTAAGCAGCCCTAAGCTCTCTTTTTCTCTGCCAATCCCTTTACAGTGTATTTTGCTGTTGTCTGCAATTGACTGGTTTACCTTGGTTTTTCTTTTAACTATTTCTACTCCTTCGTTCCATTTTCTCACGGTTATTTGTAAAATAAATTGCTTTGGTACGCCCTTTTTCATGTGTCTTTTAAACATATATTATGGAAGGAAGCATTTATTTTCATTGGTCTTAATTTATTTTAAGAATATAAGTTATGTGAAAATCATAGCGCAATATGTTTCGTTATTTCATTTTACGTTTCGATTCAGAAGGAAATACTTTAACGTAATTATTTAAAATGTACCTTAATATTTTTTCAAATAGATGATTTTTCTAAAAATTATTATGATTAAAATTTGATTGACCTATCATCATGTCAAGATCTATATATTAATAGAAAATATGTATTCTAATACATATTTGAAAAAGGAAGGCAGAAATTGAAAAGTTTTTAGACGAGTAATTTGAGGTTCATTAAGTCCTTTTTTTCTTTCTCTTTCATTTTCCTCATCACACCTATAGTCCAGTTCAACTTTTTACGCATAGTTTATATTATACGTATTAGTGGTTAAGTTGTTGTTAATTAGAGTTTCATATTGTTATTGAGTAAATATGTATATATGTGAATTGATTGAATTTATTGTTTATATATTATACATACATATTAAATGCATGTTTAATAAATAAATAGGGTCCTGGTAGTCCAAGGGGTTGAGCGTTGGCCTAACGATCGGAGGGTCCCGGGTTCGATTCACGGGTAAGTCTCTGCAGCTCCACTATGTGATTTTTCGGGTACCAGATCTTCCTGGGAAACTATACTTGCAAAGGGAAAAGAACTGGCTCCCCTTCCCTGATGTGTGAAGACACAAGACACGCCACGCAATATATATATATATATATATATATATATATATATATATATATATATATATATATATATATATATATATATATATATATATATATATATATATATATATATATATATATATATATATATATATATATATATATATATATATATATATATATATATATATATATATATATATACACACACACACACACGAGGGTCATCCGGAAAGTAGTACCCGTTCGTGAAATAAAGACACAAAAGTAAATATTAACAAACATAAAAAATTTTATTTGAAAGAGGATACTTTAAACTACTTCTCAACATAATCTCCAAGCAAATTAAGGCATTTGTCATAACGTGTGACAAGTTTCTGTATTCCTGCTGCATAGTCCTTCGCCGCCAGCTCATTGAGATACGCGAGGGACCCATCTTGCACAAATTTTTGCATAATGCAGATGGTGTTTAACAATTTCATGAACAATTGTTCGAGAAACATTGGGAAAATGCTCACAGATGTCATCAATTGTGACGCGCCGATCGTTCCTCACGCATTCGTCAACTGAGCTCACCAGTTGGTCTGTAATGACAGACGGTCTCCCCGAACGCTCATCGTCGTGTGTGTTCCCCCTCCCCATGTTGAAGTTGCGACACCACCGCCGAACAGACGACTCGTCCATTACATTGTCTCCATACACCTCCTTTAATTGGCGATGAATATCACATGGGCGAACGTTTCTTGCATTGAGGAATTTAATCACTGCCCTCACTTCACAACTGGCGGCGTTCTCAATTTTTTTAAACATTGTAAACAATCACAGAAACAACACAGGCAATGCTAGCGTCACGCAACTTGGCTCAGAGAAGGCAGACAAGCCACTGAAGCTATCTGACCTCGTCCAGCGGCTACTCGCGTCGTCAGCACTTCATGCGGCACGAACGGGTACTACTTTCCGGATGACCCTCGTGTATATATATATATATATATAATATTCACATACGACCCGATCTCTCGTTTTTAATACGTCAGCAATCCTGAAATCCAATGAGCTCCTTTACTCTTTATTTCCAATGAAACACAAGCAGAAGTCAGTAGTTTTTTATCTTCGGTGAAATTTATCTATTTTATCTCGTTAAACTCTATTACATAAACACAGGAATTAATCTAGCCAATAACTTGTGATTACATGAGTTTTCCTTGGCCCAATGGTCGTATTGCTTTTATTGCCCTTTACTAATGACTGGTTTCAGCATTCTGGCTGCTTGAAAAGCCTTTAACTTTTGCAACCTTTGAAACCGTTGAGTATGCACTATTTTTTTCTCAATCTTCTATTACTCAATCACCGGAGAAACCTTTAACACCTTTTCATTCATTCACAGAACGCCATTTAAGTAATCTTATTACCATTGGTGGTCTTCATCTCCATTATCTTTAGCATCATTTTCACTGCATTTTACTATCATGCATATGAAATGTGTTTACGAAAGAGAAAATATAGGCTTCTGCCATAAATAATCAATTTAATAAGCAAAATATCCATATTAATATAACACAAGGAAATTTACTTTTATGTAAACATTTGTTTACATTAGAAGTTTATTGTATTCAAGTAGTAGTAGTTTTGAGGGGAGGCGACCGACAGCTAAGGTCATTTGCGCCATAGGGGAAGGACAGGAAAGGATGAAGGGTGGAGAGAAACCCGGCGTCGGCATTAGCCTACTCTTTACGAAAGGCGCCAAGGGGTCCGCGGCTTAACGTCCCATCCGACGGACGGCGTACTAACTCAAAGTGCCCTCCACAAAGCACCTCAAGTAGGGATCGAGATACCTCTGAAAAATATTCAACACCGCCGGGATTTGAACCCGCGCCCTCAGGGTGGGTTATTGTATTCAATTCATTTCAATTATAACAAAAACATTTGAAGTTTAGGAAGGTGTTATAAATGTTTGCATAAATGCTAACTAATGTTATATATAACTAATGCTAACTAATGTGTATAAGCACAAGCGGTCTCTATAGTGGAAATCATGTCATTTGTAGCAATTTGATTTACATTCAACCACACATGGTCCATACTATTGATTAAAATTGAGGAATTACGCCCAATTATATATTTGCACCGTCCCAGGGAATGATATCTCCTTCCGCATTCCATGATGAAACTCATGAAGCGAGGACGGAAGATAAATTTTTTCTATCTAGAATCCCTCGAGTTTCGTGCTCAACCTTTTAAAATAATTTTGGAAAGAGGGAAGGAAAATTTTATCTATGGGAGAAGGGCCAGAAAGTAAATGATGTAATATTCCGAATATTTTCCGAGATCCGTTTCCCGTCCAGCAATCAAATCTCTCCTCCATTTCGTTCTCCCTTCCTCGCGATCCCCCCTCCGCAGTTTCCTTTTTCCTTGCACTAGTACTCGCCTCAAGCATTGCTCCCACACTCTTCTTGGTTTAATTTTTTTCCACTCCAGCGCCTCCTTAAAGCCAATTTACCAGAAGTATTGTAAAAATCCGGATTTTGCCTTTGCAGCACCCTCGCCTCTTTCTCTTATTTACAACTCGCATGATTCCTTCCCGATTCGTTGATTTCTACGGTCATTTGTGTTATTGTTACTTTACAATTTGAAAATTCAAGTTCTCCCATCAAGGCATTTTTTAATACAGATGATATGAAATGTTACAACACATGATGTGTTCCAAATACAATTATATATATATATATATATATATATATATATATATATATATATATATATATATATATATATATATATCCTTTTTAAACGTAGTCGTCTATTACTCTTTTTAATTAACACTGAACACACTCAATATTTATTTCAACCGTGTAGTCTTGGTTCAAATTCATTACCTTTGTCATGTTATTAAACTTGAATTTACTGAAGACGGCTTTATAGCTGTTTTTTTATCATTTATATTCTACTACCCCTTCGTACTTGTTTATTTTGCTCCCACAGACATATTTCACCCTTCAATATTTATCAGCCCTTGTGTTTCACCATAGATTCTTTAAAAGTATCGTGTTTTATTACTGCGCTTTCTAATTTTGCTTCATTAATCCTTATTCCATCACTCTCCGACATCTCCAACTCCAACTTGCCCATATCTTACTCCCTTCAAAAAGGCTCCTCTTACGCAGGATTTCCCCTATTTTCCAGTAGTCCTCTTTGCTCCTTTCTTTCATTGCTAATCCAATTTTTCCACTCAAATAATGGCAATCTTCTACGGGCGCCATCTGCACAGCTTACCTCCCCCTCATTCAAGTAGAGAACAGAGAAGTATTGGAAAGTGCTGGATTGGGCTATTTCAGGAAATGAGAGTGGAGCGAGCGCTAAGGGGTGGAAAGGGAAGCGATTATCAGTGGATTGACGGAGTTTATTGATGGGAACTGGTGAACATGTAGGAACGAATGTTGCAATTACTAAAACTCATTTCATCAAATATCATTAGTTTTGCTAGGGATAAGATGCTAGAGTAATCAGTTGACTGAATTTCATGTCAATAAAATCAGATTCTAAATTTTTTAAAGGTACGGTGACAAATGTGGAAGTCCATCTTTATTTCACAGTAATGATTTCACCTGTTAATCGTTTTCTCGAAGTTTCATCCACCGACGTTTTACGTTTCCGTCAAAATTGCAATGGGATCGATACAAATCGATTTATTGATGATATTTTCAATCAAATTCATTTATTTCGTTATCAATTAAAAATATTAGCACTATTATAAATAATTTCCACCACACAGGGTCCTAGCAGAGAGCGGAATGGATTATAAGCCATACGGACATTATGATATATCTCTTGTAGCATATATCAAATTTTACGCAGATACTAATTTTGAAAAACTCCAGAAAACCTCCATTAATTTACAATTTCAATTGTTGCCATACACAACATATATGTATAAAAAAGACTATGTTTGATATTTGGAGGGATTTTCTGAATATGACGCCACTCAGCCATTTGAGTAATACTGTATTAATGGTGGTTTTGATACATTTTCTCCCTGCTAGGTTTGGAAGAAAATATTTCATTATTACATGAGCTAAAATCGATGATTTCCCCTCAAATAAAAAATGTTGGTCTAAGCAAAGACGCGGCGTTAAGAAATGTCTATCAAGCTACTTAGTTAGAGAAAATTAAAAAAAGAGACGTTTCAGGCGTGATATGGTGGAATATCATAATTTGGATCCTTATATCATAGTCGGACCCTTTCCAAAATTTCTCCTTCCGCACTTATGCCACACACCGCACCGTGGCGCTCGTTCTGTCTCCGCCACGCCCACCTCACAACCTGCCGCGGACGCCGTCAAACCCCATCCGAAACAAAACCTAGAGCCCGCACCGGGTGTATGGTGGTTCGTCAAGTCGCCCCTTATGCCTCAGAGCACTAATTGCGAAGGCCGAGCGGTTTCCGGACCCTGCATCAATCCCACCAACCCTCCCCGTGTACCCCCGCGCCGCGCATCTCCAGCTACCTACCCCTTATCTCTTCCACCCCTATCTATCCACCCTCTCTCTCGCTCTCCTTCTCGACCCTCTCCGGAAATGTTATTTCGTGCCCACCTCCTGAGACCGTTTCCACACCCTTTCCCTCTGCCCCCTCGAGTCCCTTTCCCACCCCTCTGCTCCCTCCCGCCGCATTCATTCACTTGGCCGGTGTGTCGCCTCCACCCGCTCGCCATTGTGCTGCGGTAATTGGGTTTCCGCCGGCTTCCCGCGCCACCTCCATTCTCCTCCTCCGAATCCCTCCCTCTCCCCTTACAACGACCCCTCGCCGTAATTTCCTCCCTCCGCGACTTCCCGCGCGCGGAGTCTCCTTCGTAGGCCATTCTGCACACCCGTTTCCCTCTGTCTTTCTCTCTCCGGCAATCTGCTCGCTTTTGTTTCAAGCACCACCCCCGCGTTTGCCTCCTCCTAGTCGATTCATCCCTACGCAAAACCCCTAAACTTTCTCTGAAGCCCTGATGACCTCCCTTTTTTTCGCTTTTTCACCGTGTCCGCTGTCCCTCCGAGATATCTCGGCGACATACGCCCTATCTCAATGATTGGCGTTTTATGCGAGAGAAACGGGGGAGGGGTTGGAGTTGGACGGCGGGCACTCGCCACTCATCCAGTCCATCGGGTTTCGGCGGCGTTGGAACTCGTCAGAGATCATGACCCAATTAGGGATTTTATTATTTCCTCACATGAATTACAGTCATGCTCCAAGTGGATATTTTCACGTAAATTATTTCTTTACTTCTACTAACCGACATTTTTATTAAGCGTGATTTATGAATATTGAAGTGGAATCATGCGCAAAACTCGTGACTTAGAGAGTTATGCGCCACTTTCGCGAGTCATCGGCTGGTTGGTGTGGTCGCCACCGTATATGGGGCCGACGGGGGACTGTCCATCAACCCTTTCACGCACCCTTCCTTATCTCACCACGGAGTTCCATTCTCCTTAGCACCCTGTACACGTTTCATGCATCCCTCTGATACATCGCAATTCCTCTCCCCTCACGTAAACCTTCTCGGCCCGTCCACCCGTTTCCCCACGCGTCGCTATCATGCGCCCCACTCGCACTCAACCCAACGCCAATATCTAAGGCCCACGCCACGAGCACATGCAAACATTATTCGCGTTCTCTTCAGCGGCGTCTTGGCCTACGCAACCATACATCCTTTCTTCTGATCTCGCTTCTTTTCCTCCCTTTCTTTCTCTTATTTTAAACCCGCTCCTCTTTCCACAAAATTCTTCTTCCCCCAAATGGCTCGCGATTTTTTTTCTACCCACGTTCCTTCGTTCTCTCCGCTCAAAATATTTTCCATTTCGTTTCTCGTGACCTCCTCTCGTCGAAATGATTCCGTCATCCCGATTTCATCATTTTTTATCATGTCTCCACTGTAACGATGCTGAAAGAAAATATCCTCAAGTCCTTCGCTCTTTTTCCGTCGCTGTTTTCCATATTTTACGCTCTAAGATCATAAAAATTGATGCATCGTCACCTGAAAGATATATGATTTTAATACAATTGTTTTCTTATGTGTTAGGATATCGGATCAGAATAACAGATATTCTTGGAACTTCATTGAAGATATTCTCATTACTATACACTTGTTATGGGGGATTATAATTCAAATCATTGTCATTTCTTTTGTAAACATTGTTAAATGGTCGAAAAACAGAATGCTCAAGAATTTCCGTTTCCGTTATTACTGCCATTTACTTTTGTCCTCAGAGAAGTTATGCACAGGTCGAAGGTTAATCTAATTGTTTAACAAAGATTTTATCTGTTGTTTTATGTGATTTAATCCATAGAGAATTTGCGTAACGCAATGTTTCCATAAAATTATTATTGTTAGATATATTTGTGACAACATTTTCAACCGTATTCTCAGTCATAATTTCCCTCGTTCGATTTTAAATTAGACCAAGTCTTTTTTCTAAATATTTTAAAATTCATACCAATGAAAAACAGTATATTCGTTTCAATACACATGGAATCTTTGTTTAATGCTCGCAAATTTTGCAATTATTCTTGTACATGTGTTTTTGCGCACAGTAGGAAATATTTTTTTCTAATGAGAACATTTCTTAATTTGATTACTGGAACGTGTGTCGACGTTGAAATATAAATTCTCAGGTTGACTTTCCATGGCAGAAAATTCACCGTTGAAGTGCATATGCAATGTGTTATTTTTTATTTGCAGCGTCTAGTACGAACCCGTCTGAATTTACTTGTGGACGTATCTCGCAGTCACCTTCCTGTACGAGAACAAAATGCATCACACTATTTTTTCCTCAGCAGGTGAGAACGTCTAACCCCGAATGCATTGGGGAAATAAATGTCATTTTTCCCGAGTCTCAAACTGTACCTATCCAACGACAAGTGCAGATGCGATCCTCTGACGCCGGAACGGAGGGGTTTGGGGCGTGCTTACGCCCTTCCCTCCTTCCTCTAGGTAAATTAAGACTCCTCTCACTCATACCCCCACTCCCTCGTCTGTATATATCCACCATTTCCTTCTCCTCCATCCATCTTCCCACCCTCCTAACCGTCTCCCCCGTGTGTGTGTGTATAGGGTCACATGCATGCATACGTACTGAGGTGGATACTCCGCCATCCCCTCGCCCATTCAGCCGGCTCGCCGCCGGGGCACTAACACTGCTGCGCCCTCTTTCCACGCCCGTGATGCCGGTGTGCGTACCTATGTGTGCGTGTGTATACCAAAGGCGCACCTTGCCTCCTCCATCCCTCGCTCCGTCACCTCTTCGCGAAGCGCCACCCGGCGTCGCAAATCTACATTCGCCCGGATGGGGAGGGATGACGACACGAGTATAACCATCCCCATATCTTTCTCTCTCCCCACCCTCTTTTTCCCTACCTATTTTTTCTCTTCCTCTAGTTCTCTTATTCAGTTTCATTTCACGGAATCTCATTTCGTACCTCAACTATCTCTCTCTCTCTCCCACTCTCTCTCTCATTTCTGCGGTGTTACACCACCTGCCCATCCCAGCTAGGTTTTCTTTACCCAAGCCCCCACCCACTCCCTTGATCAACTCTGTCTGCAAAGGTATGCCTACTTCTCCTGCACAACGTTTTAAGATATAATCAGGGACATTGTCGCAACCTCGATTTTCACATTATGTATATAACTAAGAGATTATCAAGTAATTCACATGCAGTTGCGAATAATATTTACAAGCCCTTTAAACATTATATATAGGTGCCTACCAACCTCCTTGCTTTATGTCGTGCCTTATTCTCTATATTTTAAATTACTTATTTAAAAAATTCATGGGTTATTTCTAACTTAAAAATAGTTTATAGCAGCAACATCGTCGCATGCATTACTTTTTTCAATGGATTGTATGATTTAAAATAAAACATGAGGAATATTTGTGTCCGTGCAAATCATGAGGGAAAGTGTAGGTTGATTCTTATTATCTACATTCCGGCTGACTTGTTTTTTCTGTGGTATTACTTTCGTCATTTGTGACTCTCCTAATTCATAAGCTAATAACAATTAGATACTTAAGTACTAGGATAGGTTTTATATATTTGCAATAATGTGATTTAAATTACACTACTTATTGTGGAATTCGTTGAAATTGCTCAATTCCAAATTTGTAAAAGTAATGCATCTATTCTCTTTGCCCATCTTCCTCGTCGTAATCTGTTCATTTTCTCGTTTTTTGTAAAAGATAGAATTTATTTGAATTAAAATAAAAGCCTCAAAATGCCCTTTTATTTTTTTATCTAAGGACAGAATCATTTGCGGAGCTATTATGACTTAGAAACTATCTCACGCATTTAAAAAAATATAATATCTACTGCGAAAAAAACAATTTGGGAAGGTTTTTGAAAATATATACGTTATGGGGGCTATAGGGAACAACAAGATTTTCATCAACGATTTATTCGCCTTATTTTTTGAATGATAAATATTTCAAAGGTGGTTTTATGAACTAAATTTTAGAGTATTAGAAAGGTTTGAGATTTATTTTAATAACCTATACATTAATATTATTATGCTGTCAAATGTTTGTATTTGAAAAGGACCGAAATTGCCATATCGGAAATTTATGTACCAGAAAATATAGGATTTGAACTATTAATTTAAAACATTTATGAAACAACCGTTTCCTAATATATTTATTGTTAAAAATGATTTATTGTAGTAACATGAACATTTTCAATAAATCTTTTCTCATTGCGAAAGTATTTTCTTAACTAACCTCGAGGGATTTTGACTAACTGCGACTATTGGCAACAATTGCGTTCCATCAGGACCGAGCATGTTAAAATTCATTCGGAGGGAGGGTTTGCGGTTTCATACCTGTTGAAATAAATGAGCGCTATCATTTCTCACCGGTTTTATCCACTCTCATGATTTGTAATCTGGAATTCTGATGATTCGCACCTTGGGCAGGTGAGGCTTAATACGTCAGCATTTTCTGCCTACCATACGAAATCTAAAAGGCACCTTATTTCTCCCTCACTTTTCCCTTCTTTTTGATCATTAGAAAGGAGCTCTTCATCTCTCAATTCCAACCCCTCTCTCTCTCTCTCGTTCTCTCTAACCCATTCAATCCTGGGGGACTATTCTCACGATTACGCACCCTTGCCTGGCTGGGGCTGATCTCCAATCGCAACCGTCTCTCCTCATCACGGCTCCCCCTCCCGGACCGCTCTCCTCACTCTCCCTTCCAATGGCCTAACGCAGAGCAGCGTGGTCCTCAGGAGTGGGACAGAGAGAAGAGGAAGAAGGAATGGATCCTTTCCGGCGGAGGAAGAGGGATGGAAGAGGTGGAGAGAGATTGAGGGGGTTGATGTATCAGTCGAAACGGACAGAAACCGTCGGGCTACTGCGGAACTCCTGATACGGGGCACCGAGTGGGCGTGGGAGAAAAAGAGGTCGAGCTTCTACGGGGAAGGTTAAGGAGGAAAAAAAAGAAAGTAGGGAGCGGGTCAGAGAGCGGGGCAGGGGCGGCGGGAGGGAGAGAGAGAGGATGGTTGGAGCGGGATGGAGATTAGGGCATGAGGGACGAGATAAGAAGGTTTTTTTGGGGAAATTGAGTGGGGAAGGGGTGGGCAGAGAGAATGGTGGTATGGGGGGAGGATTTGAGGAAAGGCATTTATGATGGGCATAAGGGTAGGGGAGTGCGGGCATGTTTGGAGACTGGCAGCACAGAGATAGAAGGTTACAATGAGAGGGGGAGAGAATGGGAGAGACGGAGGTCCGATGGGGCGGAGTTTGGAGAGGGGTGAGCGCAGGATGCCGGGTGGTGGGAGGGAGGATAAATCGTGGGCGGTGAAGCAATCGTCCGGAAAGGAGTGAGTAAGGGAAACGTGGGCTAGAGACAGGGTGGGGAAGGTAGGTAGTACATGGGAGGGCAGGTTAAAAGATTGGGAGTAATCGGTGAGGGGGAAGAGACTGGGGAGATGAGAGAAAAGAGAGGGAGAGAGATTGGATGGAATGATGAAAGGATGGAATTGCAGACCTAGGAGTGGGGAGAAGGAGGTGGTATGGTTGGGCAGGGGGCTGAGATGAAGGTTTTTGAAGTTTGGCCGCGGAAATGAACGGGAGTTTCGTTGAATTCGTGAGTGGCCTAGCTCTTCTCCGTCCCTAACCATTCAAACGACCAAATCCTTCCCTTTCTGTCCTTCCGATTACTATACATAACTCCTCTCTGAACTGAAGGAAATATCCTCTGGCTCTTCCTTTCTGAATTGAATGGCGCCGGTTTTGCCTCACCGTCTCCCTCATCCTCTCTTCACACTTTGATTTGTGCCTCTCATCTTTTGATATATTCCGCTGGATTTCCATCCACATTCCGGAATAAGACTCCGGTATTATATTAAACCGTCCCCCATGGAATGAAAGATGGCTATTATTCTGACTATAGAGCTTGGGGAAATATATTAGGAATCTGATTTTAACCTCCATTAAAGTTTGGTGATTTTATTTAAGAATATAATATTGAGTATATTGCTTTAAGTAAATCTATCTCTGATTTTTTGTTTCTTACTTCTGTATGTCGCTATAATTAATTTCGAATAATGTTTTTTATAGGTTTGACTAATTTTGCTTGGTTCATAATATCTTTGAATAACAACTCAACATCAGCAAATTAAAATTGAGGAAAAGTGATAACGCGAGCTTCACGTTTTAGCCCTCTCAGTATTATAAGAAAGATAGCATAGAGCTTTATTTCTACGAGAATTTGCCGAAGATATCTATTCATAGAGTGACTAAAACTGGTCTTTGGTTACACATTTTAAATGTTATATAGGGTGAAAAGGAAATAGTACCCCATGAAAATGAATTAGTTAATACATGTAATCCAATGTACAATTACTTCATTATAAATTGTTTCAGTGAAATTAGAAAAAAATCTTCTATAATTTTTGTATTATAACTATTTTTATTTTCACTGATTAAATATTTTGTTATAACTCAATACTTTATTCCAAAAAGAGTATATCTTTAAAATTTTTTAATCCCTATAAGAGCATTTTTTAGTATGATAGCAATACGTTTATTCTAAAGCAGGGGTTATTTAGACTCTTACAGATGTAGTATATCACACTTTTACAGAAGAGATGCCAAGAGATGAAGGGTAGGAAGTTAGAATGCTGATAAAAATCAAATAATCTATCATCAATTCATCATAGCAAAGTTCTGTTACTTTAATTTTCATTATTTTTGGCATCTAATTAAAATTGAATATCGTTGGTTTTTTTGATTAGTCATATTTTTGGCTACAATAAGTAATGAAATCCTTTAAAGGAAGATTTTGGTTGTAAATAATATATAATAAGTATAGTTTTATCCTTTGGCATCAACATTTTGAATTTACTGTTAATAAAAATTACAGATTCAGGGGTGATATGGCGGCACTATTCCATAATGACAAAGGCGAACATTCAACATTTTCCATTTAAAAAAATTTATTTCGGACCAGTCGTAACTAGTCGGGAATAAATCTTTTTTGAGTGGAAAATTGTAAAAGTCCGTCTCCGTTATTAATTCACTGTTACGTGTTAAAAGTATATTACGGCATAGCCAAAGAATGTTTCTAAATATAGATATTTTAACTGTGGAAATACAAGACGTTTTACTAATTTGTAAATAAATATGCAATGAAAATCATTATAAATGACTAACTAAATATCGCTGAAGATAAATACCTATTTAAATACCACCATTATTGGCCTGTGATTACAAAGATATTCACTTTGTTAAAAAAATATAATAATTTTGGTTCAGAAAGACTTTTTCCAATGAGACAAAAATTGTAACGTGTTCAGTTAGAGACGCAATACATTAAATCCTATTTTCTGAAAAATCCGATATTGCAAGCTTATAAATTATCAGATATGAAAATAATAATTATAATTATAATATTTGATTACTTATATCCAGTAGCCCAATTTAATTGGAACAATTTATAATTAAATTGCACCTTACGCTGATGAGCCATCGGGAGCATCAACGTATGGAAGAGTAAAAAAGTGTGTCCTTTCCTACGGACTTCTTTCAATATTTTTTTGTGAATTCTATCTTTTGTAGGGTAAAATTTTAGCCAATTGGGAATAAGAACATAATTAATAATAATATCATGATAAATAATTTGCTTTTAAAATTAAATTTATCAATAAATTGGCTTTTTATTAAGTAATGAAATAAATTGGCCTTTATTTTACGCCATGTCATATTCTTTTAAATATCAAGTGGTCATGATTCAACCAAAAATTGTTATTTCAAAAATTCAATCCGGGAAAAAAAAATTCCTATACACTGTTGATTAAGTTCAAGCAAATAACATTTTCATTAGAGAATTTACTTCATAGTTTTGCCTATGAGAGTAGACAATAAAGGGAAGTGAAACAAATAACGATGTTTATAATTCTGACCGAAAGTCAATTTACCACGTCAATTCGAATAGGCCTATGGCGCAATAATAAAATCAAATAAATGAAAAGAAAGGTATTTTCTGATTGGTTATAAAGCAAAAGTATGTTTTTTATAAAAACAAATAGCTTTTTAATTCTTATATTGCTTAAATCATATCAAAATGCGAATTTTGAATTATTAGTTATTTATTTGTAATTCAATATTTACGATCGAAAAAATATGGGATGTGAATGTAGATATATTCGAATATACAATGAGTTATTGAGGCTGCTAGCATCGTTCAACACGGTATTTTATATGACAAATAAAATGCTTTTATTTATTTCCCTTGCCTTTCACTACGAAAAAATTCATCCTGACATTTACAGTAAATTCTCATTTGCATCCATGCTCCCAGCATGTTATTAGCCTACCTATGGGGTGAACTGCATTTATTTAAGTTTTCTAGTTTTTATAATCGGCCTCATTTACTAAGGAATGTTCATTTACTAATGGTATGCTTTTTGAAATAGTAAATCTGGCCCTTTCATGAAAACTCGATAAAGACTTTGAATTAGAAATTGGAGAAATTTTTTGGATTTGCTCACTGCAAAGGAAAAATTTGATCCGCGGGTCTAAGGATACTTTTTGACCAAGCAATGTTGAGTAATCTTTATTGAGGGACAACAATACTTTTACGAAGTAGACGGCTGTCAAAGAACCTTGATTAAAAGGCTTAGACTTAAACTTTCCCATTCCCACATTAGACTTCCTTTCAACCCCGTCTCGCGGGGAATTTTCGAACACGCTTGATCTTGCTTCCCTTCTATGGAAGCCTGATCGGGTGAAAAAAAATTCAACCCCTCATCGCCCCCGTTCATTCTCTCTCCTCTCTTTGTCATCTTTACCCTTTCCTCCCTCCTGACGGAATTCCACCCCCGCCCCCCCCCCCGATCTCTCCGCATTGCCATTGCAAGTCCCTTTCGTTTCAACAACCGACCCTCCCTTCAAATCCCTCACGCCCAACTTCCCACGGGGAATCACTACCCCCTCCATTCCTCCAAACCCCGGGCCTCTCAACCCGAAACTCCTTTCTCCGCGAAACCGACCACTCGTCCCGAAAATAGTTCTCTCTCTCTGTCTCTTCCTCTCTTTCCAACTTCCAACCTATTCACGCAGGTCCACGTTCCCTTCCCCTCTTCTGCACCAATGGGGATTCTTGAAACAGGAGGATGTATGTTCCGGATTCTGATGGAAAGAATGTTTGTGCGCTTCTGATTCTAGGGAAGCAAGAAAGACTGGGAGGAAGAGAAGAGAAGAAAGATCGGGATGTGGAATTTTTGGAATAGGGACGAAGGGATTGAGCGAGCAGCAGGGCGACTCCCGGCGTCACACTCACTATCCCTTGAGACTCGGGAAGGTGTGCGCACGATTGAAGGGTTTGTCGAGCGGGTTTGCTCGTGGCATTCTGTGGGTACGGTGTGAGCTGGGTTGGATGTAGGAGTGGATTACGTGCAGCGTGGGTGGATTCCGGGCGCCTTGCGTGCTAAGGGACGCCTGGTAGGATTGAGGAGATTTCGAGCGGTGCCAGGGTGGAACTTCCTTAGCGTATGGCGAATAGGAGAAGGCACCACCCTAGCCTCATCAATAAGGGATGCACTCTGGAATGAAGACCAGCGCTTTCTTATGGGCTGTGGGTGTATAAGAGACAAGAAGAAAAAAATAGACTGAAGGCTTTCATCGAGAATTAAACGAATGTCCATGACAAATGTAGTTTTCAAAACTCAACAATGCTGGTATAAAGTAAAACAAGTTAAAACTCGTCATCTTTGTAAATTTTAAAGAATGGTTCTTCATGAATATTAGCCTCTTTTTTGCAATGAATTGTGAGAGGGATTGTCGACTCCGTTAACCTTGAAGCATGTACGTGAACATACATTTGCAAATTTCTTATTTCATCACCTTAATGGCTCCAGTAGGTGGTGAAGGAAATTGTGCTTAACCATGTGGATGGTAAAAAAATAAAATGTGGAAAAAATGCTAACGAGTGTACTGAAAAAGTTTCCTTCCAGCAAAATTGTTTCCGTAAGTACGTCCTGTGTTTTGAACACTGTTCAGAAATTAACGAGAATCTGTTTCATTTTTCACATTCCGGATTAGCGTAACCCCTAGTTCTCTCGTCAAGTCCTTTCCTCGCGTAATAGCTCCCCTCAACCTCCGTTTGAGATCTAATCTTTTTATGCCGGCATAGCGTGAGCTCTCTGACATTTAAGTCTAGTGACGATAACTTTTTAACGGAGAATAAATGATACATTGTAGTTGAATTAATTCTAGCACGAGCATAAACGTGTGTGTGGGAGAATGAATGAGGGGATAACTTTACAAAGAGAGAAGTGGTCAGGAGGGGGGAGAAAGGCCGAGAAAGCCGTGCAAAGCAGTGTAAAGCAGGAGATGGGAGGACTAGGAAGGAGGGATGTGGAAGGACAGCGTAGGGGGGAGGGTTGAGAGTGGTAGTAGTATGGGGACGGGGTGCGTGGGAGGATAGCGTCTCGGGAGATGGGCCCCGTGAAATGAGATTGCCGGAGGAGGTGGCAGAGTGGGAGGCAGCGTATGTGGGTGTCGTGTGTGGTGTTAGGGGTGGGTTGTGGGAGGTAAAGAGTGATGGGAGGATGTGTGGGTACGAGTGAGGAGGGCATAAGTCTCAAGGGGATTTGAGGGCGTGGTGGGGAGATGAAAGGCGGCGGAGCGGTGGGAAAATTTGCTGGGGAGTCTGTGGCGCCAAGGAAATAGACGAGGAGCTGTAGTCGAAGAGAATTATTTCTGAAAAATGTGTATAAATTCTTATGATTTTTGGTTACCTATTTTTTCTATTTTCACTATTTTCTCGGGTTGCGGAAAAGAATACTAGGGTGAAAATGATCGGCAAGTATTTAGATATATTTCTTAGAAGAGAAAGATGGATCTGAAAATATAAAACCTAAATTTCAGTTTTGTGATGTATAGAAGTTTGTTCTTTCAGGCATGTTCAATATTTGGGTGTATTATAAAATTGTATACATACCAAACGAAATTCTGAAATCTAACATGAGAACTTTGTAATTCTACCAAATGTAAAATAGTAATAAAGTAAGGATATAGCAAAATAATTCCAGAAAATAAATCGTGAAAAAGTGCTTCATCCTTTCTATATTATGGATACTTTCCACTACACCAGACCTGCATCTGTTTATCTTAAGGAAAACAAGAGGGTGATTTGACATATTATTATTCACGTAATGTTGGTCGCAATTTTTTCATTTCTCGTTTACTTACCTGAGAGGAGCACCAAAAAGGGTCCTTGCCCTGCTAATTGTTCTCGATAGTAAAAATCTTTAATTCATATTAAAATACGGAAGAAATGAATTTTCTGTGACTGCATATTCATCCAAATGTTGATGAAAACATAAGTTGGAGCGAATGTTATTAGCACTACGATTTACGCCTATAATGCATGATTGCGCAATCGGTTGAATGGAAATATCAAATTTTGAAAAAGCATTACTTTGAGGAATTAAATTTATGGTTAATCTTTTCGTCTCATTCCACACAATCCCAAGCATCAAAAATCTCAGAGTAATTTCCACGGATGTATCGCCTATCCCTAAAAAAATAAGCACTTTAACGTGAAAACTGCATCAGGAAGAAAAGTACTGGCGTACGATCTAATAATCTGTGAAACATCTGGTCGCCTTTGGGGTATATTTTTCATATATTTGTTAATGTAGGTGTTCATTTTGATATTGAAACTTCATGGAATGTATAATAATAAAATGCGAAAGTAAGATGGAAACATAAACATAGAAAGTTTCCAAAAACTTTCGGAAGTCTCAAATTGGAACGCGATAAGACTGACCGTTGGCATATGCTTCGAAGGGAAAGAAAGCAGTACATTTTGAAGAGAAGTTATTCACAAATTCCATTTACTTGATTAAGTCAATTACGGTTATTTTTAAGGTATTGCATAACATTTAAGTGGGTGTATATGTATGTGGATATAAATAAATAAATAAATAAATATATATATATATATATATAATTATATTACTACTATTTACATCCAGTAATGAGGGAGAAAAAGTTCATTAGTTCGGCCAAAATAGTAGTATTGTTAGTTATCAGGGAGAGACGACAGGCAGCTAAGGCCATTTATGCCATTAGATATACAGGTAAGTCAATAGATACGTAGATAAGGATGGCGTACTCTACTTGAAGTACTCTCTACAAAGTACCTCCAGTAGAGATTGGATATCACTGAAAATCCTTTCTCCTCCGGTAATCAACTCTGGACCCTCTGGTGATTATACCGATACATTTGCTAAAGCCCTATCCCGATCTCTCTACCGAAATAGCCCTTTCCTTTACGTCTGCCTCTTAATTCAAAATGATGACTACGGTAAAATTTAAATATTATTGAATTGATAAATGACATGCATACCTTTCGTTAAAAAAGAGAAACGTTGGCACGATTCACGTAATGACATCAAGAACTGCGTGTTCTGATAAGATGCACGCAAGCCCACCAGAGAGGGAACGACGCTCACTGACATTTACCTTTAAAGAAATGTGTGCGCGCTTAATAATTTCAAGTCTATGTCCACGGAATAGCTCGAAATCCTAGAGCTGTGACATGAAATGTTGAATTTACAGAACGCAACCGGATGAAGCATAAATTGCCTAATCGGGTAGATCGAGTCAGTTGCCAAGACTCAGCTGAGGCATATAAGTTGCAGGGAAGGGAGAGGGGAGGAGTGCGAGTGGGCTGCAGGGGTGGGAATGGAAAAATAGAAGGCTAGGCATTAGAGCCTGAAAAATGGAGTGGGAAGAGGAAGTGAGTTGAGGGCGACTTTGAGTGAAATAGTTGAGAGGGGACGGATGAGAGGGGAAGACATGCAGTGGGAAGAGATGGAATGGCACAGCAGAGGGAGGAGATCAATTGATGGGCACATGCAAGAACACCTGCCACATACGTTGCCGTGGATTTGCAGTTCCGTCGAGTCTTGCGCCAGTCTCTCGTATGCTCGACGAGGCGACTCGGAGTTATAAGGCTCGCGGAGACTATTTTGAATTCTGGTCGGATGTGCCCCTGGGAAACTCGGTAATGATGTTAGCAAGGGGACGGAGATAGGGATGGTGGAGACGGAAGAGAGGGATACAGTGGGTGGATATGAGCTTGGGCAAAGGACTGATGCAAATTTAGGTGTCTTCCTTTGTGCTTTCTGCTCCCCTATGATTATAAACGGAGAAAAACTCGAATTGGCATAGACTAGGGTGTAGTGACTCTTGAAGGGTCTTGACTTGAAATAAAAACTAAGTTGATGATTCAAATAAGTAATTATTGTTTCAATTACCTTATCTTCTATAGTTTGATACTAACCGATTCCCTTTCATGATCACACGCATGGCAAAGATAAGTTTTCTATTATGCATAATTTGTTAGCATTATTTCTGCTAATTATACAATTTAGACTCTATGAAAATACCATGAAGTGCCAAATAAAAAATATACTGCTTTATTCAGTATTTGTTCTAGTTCTCCATGTAAATTTGAATAACAAATATTTCGATGGATATTCCTAACCCGGTGCCATTTGCGCTATATCACTGCATCAACATCGAACGTATGTATTTTATTCGTCTATTGTCTTTTCAAACATCATTAGAAGTTTTTATTTTGTGCAATCAGAAAATATTTGTTTGTATGGAGTTTGAAAATAGTTTTCATCTTTTCAACCAGAACCAGTTTTTAATCTCTTTGACAAGATAAAGTCATTGATTTTTGCGTAAAACTAAAAATGTAGATTTCGCTTGCCAAAGTTTTTCTGGCGGGTAAAATATACCCTGAAAACTCAAACACCACAGTTTTGGGTATCGCTGAAGTGTGAGGAAAACAGTTGCTTCGATGCTTAGGGGCACCTAATGGCACGGTCAAAAAAATAATTGGCTTTCGAGGCCAAGTAAACCTAAGATATATGGCCGGGAAAAAGCTCTCAGAATGAATTAGTTCATGAACTAAATGCGTCCCCATGGGCTCGATACATTATTGATGTTTGGTTTACTGCGTAATTATAAACACTCATTGGGTAAGCTACCTTTCCACTAATATTTATGCCAATTTCATTTAAAACCTACCATGATTACAGCACATGGCGAACGCATGACGACACCACGAAACGAAAAAAAGTCGACATACCTGTTTTTGACCGGTTCCAGGTGCAGTTGATACCGCTCCCATAGGAGTTTCCCGGTAACTTGGTATCTGCGTCCAACACTGACGGAGGGTTCAATAGCCCGTGCGACCCATCACCTCCACTCTTCTGCAAACGACTGATTTCCTCAGAACTCACCTGTCCTGAAGAACTTTACCAGTGAACATTCCAAACACCTCATCCCCCCTGGTACCCTATAGGAGAAAGCATTAAATCTAGAAATGCCTTCGAAGACAACATACACTCCTGGCCGTTGAATTACACCTTAGGGTAGTCCTGTAGCGTGTTTGTGTACGTTCGGCTGGTCCTTCCTTTTTGTTGATTTGACGCGTCGTGAAGTGAGGTGGGAGTCAGTAGTATTGCACCAGTCGTTGTTTCCGGAAAAGGGTTCAGCGTCCCCTTTGAGCAGGTGATCCAGATTTACAGGTTAACAACCCTTTCCTTTTTAACTGCCTTCTTACCTCACATAAACTTTCCTCGCCCAAAGAAAGAACCATTTCCTTCCTTTCCTTGTCCTTTCGCTGGTCCCTTTCCCCAGCCATTCCAAGACTCCCTCCTTAACCCTTTCCCAAAACCTCAATTCCCCTTTCCCTCGAGCACGCTTTGGCCCTTTCTTCCTCAACCCTGTCTTTCTTCTTGCCTCGTCCTATCCCTGCGACCCCTCTCCCACGACTAAACTCCTCAGTCATCCCACCTCTCTCCTTAAGATTACTTTTACCTCAACTCTGCTGAGATTTTGCTGCTTTCTCATAGAAATTGTATTCATATTGCTGCTCGGTGATGGTAGTATCTTAGGATGGGCCGATGTTTACTATGTCCGGCCATAATTCGTATGCGTATTAGAGTTGTGGTTGAACTCGTCTCGGTGGATGCCTGAGAGAATGTTCGTAACTGTGGAATGGAATTCAAAGTACCTTTTTTCCAGCGGGAACGCCAATATATCCTGGCTTACGTGGGAATTATGGATAAATATTCGAAGAACTACGAGAGATGCCTTGATAGTAACTTTTAATGGTGCCTTCTGCCAATATGCATTACAATGCCACAATTTCAAATTGAATAAGCCATTACATGATCAGGATCTCTCTTAAGACCACCCCCACCCCCTGCAACACACCTTTTTGGTGGCTTGCAGGGTATTGATGTAGATGTAAGACGAATGATTTTTACACATTAAAATTATTGACATGCCTGGATATGTAACAAAAATAGATCATTGCACTCTACTAATAGCTCGGGTAGATTACCTTTATTTGATGCGTATATACATTCATGTATACAAGTATTTACCACTTATAACTTGCTATAATATGCACGTACTTCTAATGAAACCTTTTGGTCGATATATTAATAATTTTCCAATAGCAAACTTTAGCGGTCAAATGAATATCTTCAGGCGCTACATAAGTGATAAATATTCTATGATAACTTTTTTAGGCCTTGTAATTATCTGCAATAGTTACAGGCGTTGGAAAAGGTTTATTTCTAATTTTCCCAAAAAAAGGTGACTAAAATTGTCTTACGGAAGTCGTGGATGATCATTTAATTTCAAATTATACTCATGATCCATGGACATAGGAAATGGGAGTTTGTTAACCATGGGTTTGTGGCCGAACATATTATGTAAGTACTGAAAATATAAAACGTAGGCTCCTACATAACAATAATAATAATGAAATGACTTTATATATTTCCGATTGTGAAATAGTTTAGATCGTGGTTATTTAACGGTGACTGAGTAAGTTAAAAAAATTAATAACTGAAAGTTGCCGAATAGGATCGCATGCAGCGTATAAGAAAAATATTTGTAAAACTTTATTATAATAAACTTAGTAGCGTATCCAAAATAATTGGGCAGCTGGGCTGGGAATCACTCATGGATCGAAGGTTAAATTACAGATTGAATCTCTTGCATGAATTGGAAGGAGGTATCTTTTGCAGTGATGGGGAAAAGGTGTTATTACCCCAATCGCACTACGGTAAGAGAGATCATGCAAATAAAATTAAGTGTAGAAAAGATAGATTTAATATGTCATTTTTTCCACGAACTATGGGGGATCATTTTAACATCGTTTGACCGCGGCAGGGTCATGTTTCAGTAAAACTATTTTGGTGTGTAACCACACCCTGGCAGTGGCTTGAAGGGTATATATAAACAAAAATAAAATAAATTCCTTTTCTGATAATGACTCCGATATTTCTGATTTATAATGATCGTTTTTCGCAGGTTTTTATTGTCATTAGGTCTCTACAGACTCAACAGGGTGAATTTAGAACATTTGCGTGCATTTATTGTTGAAATCAATTGTTACTCCCCCAAAATGTCGATTCGTGAAGTTCATTCGAATTAATATTTTTAGATAAATTGATTTAAGCACTTAAGAAAACCACCTCACTCATGAATTTTTTCCCCAAGTTGATTCTTTGTATATACGTTGCATGTGCCGATGCAGCTGTAAACTCGTGTTGGAAGGCCGCAGTAATCATCTGACATTAATTGAAATTATTAACATAATGTTACATTTAAAATCCTTTTTCATCGTTATGTCATAACTTTAAGCACTGTGTAGTGATATTTAATTTACTTTATACACTTATTTTGCCTTTATATGTCTTACAATTCACGTGTGAAAAAGAGGAAAAAGGTTCCCTGAATTTCCTCGACCTATCCATTTCTAAAGGCAAAGACGGGTTACAGTATTCCATTTTTAGGAAAACAATGTATATAGACCTACTAATTAATTCCTCTTCAAGGCATTGCTTCACCCAAAAGCTTTCGGCATTTCATGCAATGATCCACCGTTTAACCGCTATCCCTATGTCAAAATTCAATGTAAATAAGGAGCTTAATGTAATTAAAACTTTAGCAGTAAACAATGGTTATTCAGAAGATTTAATAAATAAACTTTACCAGAATAAACTTACAAAAATAGCCTTAAGCCACATTTACAACCCCGAACATTTAAAAGATCCCACTGCCAAATGGCGAAGAATACTATATCTTGGGACTATTTCTCAAAAAGTAATTACAAGTTTACCTGAAGAAAAAATTAAATGTGCCTTTTACAGTGGTTCATGCCTTAAGAACCTGATCTCTCACACTAAAGACAAAGTCCCCAAAAACGAGAGGAGTAGAGTGTTCAGATTGTAGCACAAAGTATATCGGGCAAACAGGACGGAAATTTAAAGAAAGGATTAAAGAACACCAAACATGTGTAAAAAATAAGAACATAACATCCCTCTTTGCAAAGCACCCCATCGAAAGTGACCACAACAGTGACTTTGTGAGAAAAATTATTCATTTTGAAGAAAAAGGTCAAAGGCTCGATGCTTTGGAGCAGTTAGACATTTTGAAATATGTCCGTTGGAAAGTTGATCTTGCCAACGAAATTTTGTATCCCTCCCACTCCCCACTCCTAAACCTACCACTCTTCTAAGTCAAAAATGTAATTCTCTTTTCTTCCCAGCTACATTGTAACCTTTTTACCCCTCCAACCTCCCTCTCTGACCAACCCCCCCTCCTATGATCAGAAGGTATATATAGCCAGCGTGCTTCTATGAGGACCACCTCATGTTGACGTTCAACGTCGGAACATGGGTCGTGTTTTTTTTTAAATAAAGTGTGTGGAATTACAAAGTCAATTTATTCATTACATTTCAATATGTTATGCAAATTCCATAAAGTTACGCCTGAGACAACAAACTTTATCTGTCTGTTTAGTAATTTCGATGATCAATATGCTATTTTAGTAAACGTGTGTACGAACGGGTAATATCATGTGTTGACAAATGCTTAAACGTTTAAGATTAACAAACTTTCCTTTTCTTCATGCTTTAAACCTGATGAGATCATTTACCTTAGTTTGCAGAAAATAATTCTACGGTATCTATTTCTGTAGTCCTTTCAGGTAATACGAATATAACCTAGTGCATTAGGAAGAAATTAATTCCTCAAGGTTACTGTTACAAAATATTTACACTGGGTAAATATTATTAAGCACATTGAAGAGAAGTATGCCAACGGTTGAAGGCAATTCAATCGTAAAACGTTGAAGTAGCACCAGTAAATAACACGTTTAGAGAAGCCTGAAGAAAATAAGACCCTAACTATCATAAACAATCTCACCAGAAAACACAAATCCATTAAAATACTTTTCAAATAAAATCAATTTTTTTCTGAGCCAATTGATTTTCCTAACGCTTAGAAAGAAATGGCTTGGAAATGCAAAAATATCAATTTGAATCATGTCAAATGTGCTGACATATTAGATAACCAGTAATTAACCCGATGGTTGGTTTGCTAGTCAGAATTGAGCTTGTCTGATATAAACCCTTATGCCGGGAGGATGAGAATAAGTATGTACAAAGGCAGAGAAAGCAGTTGCCTTTCCGTTTTACCTGTGATTTCTCAGGAAGATCTGGTAACCCAAAATATCAGAAGGCTAGGCAAACGTTGATGATTAGGGTTTTGAGAGGCATCAATCGAAATATAATAAATCCCTAACCCTCCGTTTAGTAGGGCAACGCTCTACCCATGAAGTCCCACAAAATGTTGAGGCTGAATTAAAAAAAAATTTCATTAGAAGGTTAAATAGAAGATATTTTAATATTTCTCTAAAAGAGAGTGACCAACTGAAACTATGGAAATATTTTCATGACTTCATGCAAATATTATGTAATTTTCGTTTCTGAGCTCACAGAAAAATTTTAATTTTATCTCTTTTCACTTCTCAAATGTCGAGTTTTATTTCACTATTGATGTGTCATTGACTCGTGTCAGATTTGTTTATATCATCCAGGTTGATTTAAGTTTAAAATACACTTAATTTCCTTATTTGTGCTACAAAACTATTTAATGTGCTATCTTCCTTATCACGGTATAACTTTACTAAGATATTGAATTAAACGTAAAACACTTTAGTGTTACCCGATTAAAGGCAATTTATATGACTTGATGGTCTGAATAAGGATATCTTATTGATTTTTTTCTCCTAGTTTTATCTTGAAGAAAAATATCACATTTTAATGGGTTTTAGATAACTTTATTTTTTTCCTCAGTAAGAGATCTACGTATTACCACACATTTGGTTTAAAATTTTTGAATGAATAAGGTTCATTCAGACCTTTTACTCATAAATTCAATGTGAGAGCCACTTAGTGAAATTGATAAATATAAGCAATTTTACCAATTTGTATTAAAGGTACCAATTATAAAAATTAAATAATCAACATTTTTGCTATTGTTTCTTATGCGCTCGGCAGAGCATTTCGTAAAGAAATGGTATTCATATTTTTTGTTGGTATGGTTTACCCAATGTTAGCATGCAATCATTAATAAATTTTTTTTAATAAATTAAAGATTTCTTGTTTATATTTGTTTGCAATGATTAATATTTGGATCATAATTTTTTTTGAATGAAGCGGCAGTCTTGTGATTTCGAAGCACCCTCCGAAAAAGACTGTTACGTCCATCTATTGTGAGCTTTTGCATTTCTTGAGTTTCACATTCTGGGTTTGGCCGCGTGGAGCGCTGCGCGCTGTGGCCTCGCATGAGGCTCTCTTCGAGCGGGCTCCAGGACGTTGGGGTTTCCGGAGCAGGGGGTTGCGGGTGTGAAAGGCGTCGTCTGCTAGAGTACGTAGGAATTCGAAGTCTTTGGGTGCGAGGATCTGGGGGAGGGGAAGGGAGTCAACGTAGGAGAAAGGGGAGAGCTTCCCCTCCTTCTCTACCTCGTCGCCTCACCCTGGAATCTTTTTGACTCTCCTTGGCCCATTTGCGCATGCGCCCAGACCTGGATCGAATGAGCGTTTGCGGGGTCCACGAGAAGTTGGTACTCACCTTCCATCTTGATTCTCTCAGTCACATCTCTCCAGTGACTCTGCGACGTTCTCTCACCCGAAGGGAGAGGATATATATGCGTGCATGCCAATAGTTTTTTGGAATCCCTGTGGCCAGTGCGAAATTCTTAAAGTTACAAAGCAATAAGGAGCCAACATAATTAGAAAGCCTCTTGTTAATAATTTCTTCTCCTTTCACATGCCAAGTTTCTGTACTTTTTCTTAAAACCAAATTTGTGAAGAGTGAATGTTATTTTAGTTCATATTATAACGGCCATATTTACTCAATGACAATTTCATTACTGATTAAATCAATTAAACCATTATTGCAACTATTTAGACTTCAATATTGAGCCCTACAGGTCGATTACTTTAGATGAGATTTCGAGAACAACTAATTTAAAAATTAAGTCACGAATAACAATGTGACAAAAAAGAAGGTAAAGACATGACTTTTAATATGAGAACTTGGCTTAACTGATTTCTATGCCGCCGAGAGTATAGCTACGAAGCTAAAAGTAAAAGTTGTGATAATTCCCAAATGATATTTTCTGATATGCATATAATACATAAAATTTATCTAAATAATCATCAAAAAACTCATTTGATACTAAACGATACGTTTTTAGCGGTAAATATATAATCAAATTCCATTAACCTGCAGCATTTCAAATTCGTTTTTACTCATACTATCATACATTTACTATAAATTTATGGTATTTGTGATGGTCCAGAATGAGAGTAAGGCTAAATATTGAAAAGGAGCCCTCGAATAAATCATTTAAAAAGAGTTGGTTTATCGCAATGAAACATGTATAAAAATTATCTGTATATATAAAACTTTTTTTCTTATAGGTTGAAAATCAGTATAAGATTAGAAATTTGAAGAAACTGTATCTATTTTACAAGTATGTGCTATGTGACTAAAAAATCAAGAATCAAAATAATAATAACTTTCAAAGTTTGAATTTCGTCATTCTCAATTCTGAAATTCTTCATAAAAATAAAGACGGGTTAGAATTTTATTTGATGGCATGCCGCAGATATAATTTAAAGTATTATGACTTATAAAAGTTACGTTGCACCAAGTATAAGGAGGTAAAGGTGTGTAAATGCAAATTATATCTCTCACCAATTGCTACTCTGATAATCTGTATTATTTATTTCTTTGAAATTTAATCCGATAATATTGAGTTATTATTCTACATAGTAATTTTATGATTTATGTCAAATTATTACAGGAATAAAAAACTTGATTTATTCAATAAGATATTTATTCAGTCATTAAATACCAGTCTGATACAATTAAAATAAAAAATGAAAATAGTACACCTAAAAGAGTTTACAGCTGGAAAAAAATTTACATTTGAAAATCACACGTTCCCGAGAATGTGATCAAAACACGCTCAAAACCCACTAGTTCTCTTTATTTTTTTAGTCCTCAATATCAGTCCATCAACGTGCGCCGTGGCGGACGCTCCCAATAGAGTAAACATGACATCAGAATTTCCATTTTGGGCCGTGTTTTCACGGCATGTTTTGCTTTCAGTCTCCCCTTTACCCCTCGAAGTTCCTCTACATTGCATATACTACATAAATGTATTGGTATATGTATGGAACTCGTACACAAGCATATTGGGGCCCACATGGACACTCCTCCCGAGTCCATCCACACTTCATGTCCGACTCCTCCTGTTTGCCTATGAGAGCTGTCCCGGCCAATGAATTTGGTTCCTCCCCATTCCGGCGCTCCCCCACAAACAAACATCGCGGGGCTCGTGGGAAGAGGCAGCAGACTTCACTGGGGGAGGGGCTCCGGGAGGGGGCATGAGAGCGAAATGGGAACGTTGGATAAAAAGGGGAATGGGGGAGGGGGGAGTGGTTTTTAGAAAGACGTGTGGCAAAAGATAGGCAGGGTGTAGCTGAGCTCGAGTGTGGCGTTAGGGTCGTTTCAAGTGAGCTCGTGGAAAAGGGTGATATCTTAAGGTCGGTTGTTTTTCCTGAAAGAAGCTGTGTAGCATTATCCAAGATCCATTAGTGGACGAAAAGGCGGAAATGGATTTATATTTCCTTTTTTTCTCTGCTCGTAGGAGTTTCTTAAACGACGTGTGAACATTTCCGACTTAAAATCAACGACCACTGCTTTTGAATGTTGTTTTGAGCTTCCTAATGGAGGCAGGCACAAGTTAAAAGCTTCAGAATTGTCGCCATCAAAAATTGTATGAATGAGCCGTCACTGAGCATAATATTTTGTTAAAACTTCTTGATCTAAGGGTAGCATTTCAAGTTATTTATTTAGTGTTCTAAAGTTATGCTTAAACATGTTTTAAAATATTCGAAATGTTTCTAATTGAATGTTTAACTTTTTAGTGCTATGATCAATAAGCTTCGTCATATCCTAATCACATGTTTCCCAGTTGATTTTTGAAACTTAAATTTAGGTTAGGTTCACTCTGGGTGCCCTATTTGTTTCCGTTCGCTTAGTGTTAAGAGTAGCTATCTATGAACATTTGCAGGAGAACCTCTGAAATACATTGCCGAAAATGGATGAATGTTACAGGATATACCTAATATAAGGCACAAACTTGAGGCGGTGAGTTATGAGAATCCATTTGTCATAAATTGGAGATTACATTATTGATTCCAGATAATGAATATTACGCGTAATCTACCTGCTTAGCGCACCTCGGCAAGCAAGTTTAGAGGGAAACTGGTCTATCTCGTAACTGGTTTGAAATATCTTAATGTTTTCGGCTTGAGCACTTTCTCATGGCAAATTGATAACGGAAAATTATATAATGAGTAAATAAATTGGACATGGGTTATTTCTAATAGATATTTTCTGTCTTTCGTAAAATATTTCAATCCTAATGGTAGCACCATATGTCCTGACCTGATCATCTTCTTTTCTAAAGCTTTATTTCATGATTTGACTGTGATGGCATAGTAGTATGAATTGTCATAAGAGGAATCTTCAGGTGACTTATGGAAACAGAATGCAAATAAAATGAACGTTTATCGTCGTTAAACGGCTAAAATATTCATTTTTAATTCCTTACAAAATATTGCTTTTTTTAACCATATCGGGATATATCCTGAAGTCATTTCTTACTTTTATTAAAATAAAGACAGAATTTGGGGATTTGATCATATAATTAATATAAGTAAATGCAGGAATTAACAAAGTGCATTATTAATTTACCTAATCATAGATAGCGGTGAGGCTAACTATTGGGACGAATATTTTATAACAGCCATCTGTAATACTGATACATGGTTTTCATTGATATACTATATCTCAACTAAATCTATGATTCATATGCGAGGAATCATTCTCATGTTTAAAGGTGTTTAATAGTGATTCGTTCTTTAAAACAATAAACTGCGTTAGAGACATTAAAGTGATAGACGGAGGATAATTAAGGAGGTAATTATTTTGGCATTTGTGATGAAAGAAACTGTCTCCTATCCACTCGGTAAAGAAAGGAAACATTTTTATGCTGTTCGACTAAGGGACAAAGTCACGTATTCGATTAGAGCTCTTCGAATTCTATTTCACGTCAGTGCTCGAAAAAAGGGATACCGAGCAAAGCAGTGCAAAAAAGCGAGAGTTTTCTATCGCATTGTATTATTTGGGTCCCCCCACTGCAAAGAATGGAAGAAATTGCATTCCGCCATTCGCAATTCTCATCACGTAGGCGTTTCTGGAAGAGCCAAAGTAAAAGTGTGGCGTGTGTGTCCGTGTGTGGGGGTCGGGGTGTTTGCGGAAAAAGGCGGAAGAAGAAGGAACAGTCCATGTGGACGTGGGCGGGAGGGAGTATTGAGGCGACAGAGAGGTAGGAGAGAGAGAGAGGGTTATAGAGGAGCTGCAGGGCACAATGTTGGTTGCGTGGGTGGATTGGAAGAGGGACTGGAGCGAGGGTGGGGCCGTAGGAGCGAGTCACCACGGCCCCCGACCTGTTTGCCGACGGGTTCCCACTGTTTGCCCCGCTCCATCGGCGATGCGACGGGAACGACGAAATGCTCTCTGCGGCGAGCGGGCGGGGAGAAATCCATTCTCAGGGGGTTGGAAAAAAAGTTGATGTGGGGTGAACAGGGAGTGGCCGAATAAGCGAATCAGGAATGGGGTAGTATCGGAACGGAATCGTGCTGCCAAGTAGTTATAAATGATCCGCTTATTTATCCATCAAAATCATTGAATCAAGAAACGCCTAACGGCAGGGAAATAATTATTGTAACATTTTCATGAAAATCCTCCATTAATCTAAAAATGAAATTTAAACCCTTCCACGAAAACCTGAAGTAGTGAACATTTGCCCTGTACACATATCATGTTTTGTTTTTAATCACAAGAGCCTTTACTTGTTCAAGTATAGTAAAATCAACATCGAGGCATAATTAAAAAGTAATTTTATTACTACTCGAACCAATGAAGTGAAAAATCATTTCCGTATTTTTTTACCCGTTTCATATGCTTAAAATCAAATAGAAGCATAGATAATATTATTTTTTAAATATATATTTCATAAGGCTCTTGGAATTTGACAACATTTTGATGGAATATTGAAAATATTTACAATTTAAAATTGAACATACAATGAAATAAATTTTGTGCTCAATAAGTTTTTGAAGCAGTAACTTCTCCAAGTTCACTTATTCTGCTACATATCTCGGAAAAGCTTCACCTCATATAACTACGCATTAGATATACTTGGGGATAAAATTGACGACATGTCTCAAACTGGATGTAAACCGAAGAATGAATAAAAGAAAAAGCAAATATACTAATGGTAACATATTAAAGTATTTGGTTCATACAAAGTTCTCCATACTAAACTGATATTGTATCGTTTTAGTTTACGTTAAGTAAAACGACTAATCAGATTAAAATTGACTTTTTAATGCACATGTATTTTTTCACACATTTATTCCAAGGATCAAATCCTTGCATACATGTTGACATGAGAAAATATGTAGAATCAATGTTGTTATTCAGTCTTTCTTGAATTCATCCAATTATTAGCCTTTTCTGCAACTAAATTTATTTAACACCTAAGTTTTAACGCATACCTCTAATAGAACATGGTATCTAACTAAATATTTGCGACACAACAGGGAAGTGAACCTATATCTCTTGTATTTATTTGTATCATAACGGATTTTTTAATCTCTCTGAAATAATACCGATCGTGATACATTTTTCTTCCTTCACTTGATATTGGTTCAAATATCTCCATTGGATAAAATTGAATGATATTTATTTTAAATATAATTTCCCAAAATAACCATGGTGAAAAAAATTTTGAATATGAAAAATATTCACCATAATCTTTTTGGTCACGATAATATCAGTCAAATAATTTCCATATTTTAATAATTCATCCATCTTATCAAGCGGATAAGGATTCCGCAAACAAAAGTCAATTTCTTCGAGTCCTTTCCTGAGCAAATTTTACATTTTCCATTCCTTACTCATGCATTCATTGGTATTGATCAATTTCGCGCCGGGCATAAAATTCTTGCCGTACTCTACGCTCAGGTAGATTTGATCCCAGGTCTTAAAAAAACTCCGTGTGCAGTGAATCGTCCTCCTACGACCCCAGGGGGGGATTTCTTTCCTCTCTCACGTCTAATGCCATCAACGCTTCCCTAGGCCCCACTTACCTGAACAACCATCGTCTTCATGCACCGCAGAAGACAGAGGCGGTAAGAGTTTCAAAAACTTTGGTGTTCTCAGGACGCCTTCTGCTCCCATTTCTCCTCCTCTCCACTCCCACCCCAGTGCTTCTCTCTCACGCATATTGGACGTTACCAGCCTTAAGACTTCCTGCATATCACACGCACCCTCTTCCCAAAAACCACTCCCACCCAATTTCCATTCCAGCCTCGCAGTACCTATCTTATCGAATCTAGAGGGTACCTGCTTACACTCCCACGGAAAATATACATCCACACCTTCTTCCCACTCGAAATTTTGCACGAATATCCCCCGTAATATTTTGCATCGTATTTACGATGGAATGCATCGAATTGTGTGAACCGATGACGACGGACGATTTAATTTTCCCATGGCAAGAGTTTCACTTTTATTTCGGCTCCCCCCCCTACGTACACCTTTCCGAATTTCCCACCCCTGTTTCCTTCTCCTTGAAAGTGCTTGTTATCTTTTTCCTTATGCAATGTGGAAGTGCTCTTTCCGACCACTCAACGTCCAAGGCTGAAAATAGCTCCCCTTTTCCCCCTTCGTCCTTCGCCACTCTTTCATCGAGAGAGCATTCTTCACTCCTCCTCTTACCTCGGAAGACTCATTTCAACCCCTTCACCTCCGCACTTCCACCTCCTCTCTTTTGCTTCCCAAGCCTTTTACCCGGGAACGCAACCCGCCCTCCGGTGGGGGGAAGGAGTCGAGTTGTAAATTGCCACGGCGGCTACCTGTCGTGGGGCATATGCTGCTTCCACCCCTATTCCTCCGAGGTCCGCCTTTCAAAGTAGGACTGGGAGTGGTTCAGGTGAATGCTTGCCGGTTGCGGGGTTAGGGGAGCGCTATCTCGAAGTACGTGAAAGTGAAGGCGTCTTCACCGGTGGATGATAGGATTTTTTACCCTCCTATTTAACCCTAGGGAAAAAGTAATCCGTCTGAAACGAGTGGTACATGACTTCCCTCCCCAAAATTCCCGCTCTCTACCTCGCATTTCTTCCCCTGCCATTCCTTTCATTATAATATCTTTACCAGCCTCCTCATAATTCTGATATAGTATGACTCGGATGCCATTGAACGGTTTCTTTCTGGACTCCCAACAGGGCGCCATTCATATATCTACTTCCTTCATATCTCTATCCATATTTACCCCTTTCCATCAACTACATCGTTATTTTACCATCCTCTGTCCCTGGTCTCTCTCCTCTCTCCTTCTCCTACAAAATCTTCCCCCGTGCCTCCCCCAAATTTCCCATTACCATAATTAACAGATACCTTCTTTTACCCTCTCAATTTCTCATCCACTTTCTTCATTCCCGTCTACATCTCGACGCTGATTCCTCTCCCCAAAGTCACTCTTTTTCTTTTCATGTTCATCGGCTATCACGCACTCGCTTTCCTCTTGTGCCATGTTACAATGAAATGCCTTTAAACAACGGATTATCAACATCCAATAGGAAAGTTTTCTGAAAAAATATATTCATGGAGTGATGTCATTTAGACCTTTTAATAAGAGTCTCATCTGTTTCTGATTTTAAGCGCCCTTATTTTAACCCTTTAATGTGAAACCAACATTTTTCCTCAGCATCCAATTATCATAAAAAAGAGTCTTTTGGCTGGGTTGCATACAAATGGGTTTGTAAATTCAAGGGAATGGTTTCTTGTCATGTGATGAAAACTGGAGATAGGCGAAAGTCCTTGCCCTTCAACGGTTCTTAACCTTTTCGAGAATAGGAAAAGAAAATGACTGCTATTATCATATGCTAGAAATGATTCCTAATGCAACGGGTGCAATTTGCAATTGGCTAAATATTTTAGAGTTACATTTGGATTCGGAAACTGCGTTTAGAGGAGAAGTTTTCGACTGTTTAACAGTTAATCTTGGGTAATTTTTTAGAATTTGGAAATTTAAGAATGACATTAAATGGAGACTATTTTGTGGAATACATTTATATTTTCATAAAAGCGCACATAGGTTGAGTGGTCTCCCTATTTTAAGAGACATAAAATTGTTAGTCTTACGACGCCGGTAAATTGTTATACTTTTCCTAGCGCCGAGTTAGTGAGTTAATTGAAATTTTGTTTTATTTTATTTAATGCTTAAAAATAAATTATCTCTCAAAGCAATATTTCTGCAGAAACTATGTTAAAAGTTATCTTATGGAAAGTTTGTATCATTCTTATATTTATGAATGAAATTTAATGATTTTTGTAAGAAAAATATTAATCCATAATTATGAAGCCACATACTTAACTTCACAAGCATAGTTTAGTAAGCTGAAACTTGGGATTTCAGGTTATTCAAGATTTTAATTTAACAAATTTTATTTCGCAAAAATATTTTCAGTTCTTGTGTCTCACTTGGTCATCATTATTCATCAAAATGGTTTATAATTCATGAACATATCGTTTTCTTGAATTTATATGAGAATATAATGCGGCGTTGTAAGTTAATACCACTTCACATTCAACTGTGAAGTGGTTATGGGAACAATCATGATTGATCCTGTATTTTGCAGGAATCTCTAATCTTAAATTCAAGATTAAGTATATACCTACATAACATTGATATATAATGTAAGAAAGGGGCTCAGCGTACTCACCACGTAGGGATGGGGGTAACTTGCCCCCAGTAATCTTCTCTCTTTCTATTTTCTTAGGATCCCCTTCCCTCAGAGCTTTCATATCTGGTACCTCTATTTTTGCCTTTGTATTGGAGGAAGGTAGAAAAGGCGACGTGGTCGCGCACATCTTTTATGCGCCTCTCCACTACTGCACTCTCCCCAAGGCCTCTCTCTCTCAGGTCTTCTTCCGATCCAGCCACTCCCGCCAGACGGTGACCCTCTTCCTCAACTTCTCTTCTACCTTTATCTTCTGTTTTCCACATGCAAGCCTGATAGCGCTTGGAAAGAGGGAGTATGAGAAAGAGAAAAAAATATTTGTCAATATTTTCGCTCCGCAATCGTGCTTTGAAGGAAGGGGTGGTTGTGGGGAGGAAGGAAGGGTTGGTGAGAAGAGAGCGGGCTAAGGGTGGAGTCCAGGGGGAGGAACGTAGCAGATGGGGGATTATGTAAGACGTGGAGTGTAGCCCCATCCCCTCCCACACCCTCGAAGGTATGGGCATTTGTATTCCTCCCATGGAGGCTGTCGTTTCGTGTCTCCTTCTCATTTTCTATCTCTCCCATCCCCACCCCGCCTTCCCCTCGAAACTCCCACCCCAACTTCGCTTATTCCCATGATGATAGAGTCTCCACCCCAACCCCTCAGCTCCCTGCGCTTTCGATACAAAGTCGTTTCGCGGTCTTCCGACGAAACCACCCTTTCCTCCAAGTTCTTTTTTTTCCACACTCCTTCCCTCCTGGGGCCCACGACTCTCCACCTCGGCCGCCCCATATAATCTCAAATACCAGACCACCTCCATCTATTCTTCTTTGCCTTCCTTTTTTTCTCTCCTTACTTTCCCTCTCCCCTTCTTCTTCCTCGTCCAAGCCCCCCCTCTGCCATTCTCTAACTATGACTCCATCTTCCCCTTCCTGCCTCTAGACTCCAAAAAATATGAGGGGGAGATTACAATACCCCCCACCCCAATCTTCTTTAATCCTCTGCTTTCCATTCATTCGGTTTTACTCCGCCGACTCACATCCATCCCCTCTTCTCTATCCCCTTCGGCGAAAGGCGTTGGGCCCCATTTGGATTTTTCCCATATAAAACTCAGATTTAGTCCCAAAAACAAAAACAGGAGTTGGTATAACATCTGCTTCTCGATTGAGAACCCTGTCTTGCCTTTCTCCAAAAGTCATTTTTATGGCAAGAGTTGAAGATTTTCTCTACGAGACATGATAAGTCCAGCGTGGCCAATTTTATATTGCTCTTAGTCAATGTAGCATTAGCTAATGATGAATCAAAGTTAAATCTCTGAAAGAAATTGCTAAATATTTAGTGTTTAGATCCAATAGCATTCACATCATGTTATTGGCATACTCTTGGATGTCGAACACAGAGTGTGGTTCTTTTAATTTCAAAATATAATCTCAAGCAAGCTCAAAAACTTCTACGATAATTTTCTCCGCATTTAAAAATATTAAACGATTAAATGCAGAATAAGGGAATACTCTTTCATCTTCCAATTCGGACGGAAGCTTAATTTTTGTTAAATGTTTACTTTCTTCAAGGACTTTACTCGAATCACAACAGATAATCTCGGCCATTAATATGACATTCAGCCCAGGTGGATACTCGATGGATTATGCAAAACGATTAACAATTAATGTCCATGAATATTATTATCATTTTTTAACAAATTAGAAAATTCCCTTATAATAGTGGAAAAGAGTGTAATCACAAGGAAATATACACTCAAAGAAACGTTTAAAATTCTCTTTTTTTGGCATAAGTTTTATTAGTACTGACAAGCAAAACATGTTTGTCATTTTCATCTGTGTTAATTATATCAAATGATAGGGAAAAGCGAATTCTATACTTAAAGTACTGATTTTGTTTGAATTTGGAATATTATTTTCATATATATGCTTTTAAAGTGATCTGTTAATACGTATATTTTTAAGTTTGCTCTTCCATTAATATTATGGGAAACAGTGACGTAGCATTTTCCATTAATAGTTTTATTCTACCAACTATTGGTTACCGAATACGTTCCAAAGGCACAGTTGAGATTTCACGAGAAAAAGGAATACAATTATTTGGGGTAAATAGAATTAATGGGGTTGTATAGTGGTTCAACAAAATTTTTATATCAGGTAAATTTGGGGAGGATTTTTCTTCATTCTTTTAAATTCCTTAAGTATATGAGAAATCATTCTTTTGGGTCTTGATTCGAAAACACTAAATATATTTAGCGTATGTTTAAAACTTACTTATTTTTATTTATTACGGCCACCACAGTGTTTCAAAACATGGCCCATAGTCAAAAGTGATCGTTAAAAATCAACATAATTACCTCCTTACCGTTCACAAAATACTGGGAGATTATTGTATTAAAGAAACCAGGGCAAACGTGGACATTGATCATTGCGATGCCAAAAATAATTAATTGCAATGATCCTTTCTAGTATTTTTCAACTACTCAATTCTCATTTCATGCATTTCTATGTACAAGCTTTACATTCAAATGTATGTGTTTTGTCTTTGAGACAACGAATTATTAATAAGGATAAACATATTTTAAATTCATTGGACGATTATTGATGTTCTATGTATGGAAATAGCTTCACAATATTAAGAATTATTCCGCAGTGAATATTTGCAACGAAAATGTAAGGTTACTTGAAAGGTATGCTAAACGTAATAATGCCTGGCTTTGTATTTAGCTATACACATCCCCGTTATAATTACACACTTCGAAGTTGCTAACTTATGGGCCGATATGCGCGAATGTGAAATTACATTATCTAAATACATCCTTAAAACGATATACAATTGAAAATTGTTGAAAAAACTTAGATTAAGGATTAGTGTCAAAAAACTGTTGAACCCAAATTCGTTAAAACAAATTATCTTACATCTTTTTGAAATAACTGAAAAAATTTCTAACCTTAGTTGAATCATAGCTTTCCTAAAAGTCAAGAGAAAAAACATAAATATTTGAAAAATCACCATATTTGTGACAGATAAATATATATTCTGTGATGTCTTTCTATCCAATAGTTTGGAAAAACATTAGGGTTTAGGTTTTTACCCAAACTTTTCAATTAAAAACATGGCAAAACCTTTCACTTATATTTATCGGAGGAGAAATTACTTCAAATGGGCTTCATGAAATTTATGCTAATGTAGTATTATGGAAATTATTTTAACCATTTTTCGAATTATTTTCCTCACACTTCTATCAAACAGATTATTCTGAGAAATGTATTGCATAGTATCCAATGAGCAAAATATTCTCATGCATTACTCTACAAGTGAGGCATATCTTCAATTCTAAATGAATCGACCACCTTATCTCTTTCCGATGACACGTGTCCTGTTTTCCTCTTCGACTTACAACCACTGCGTCTTACGATGGAAGTGATGCGGCGGCCATTTTGGAAGAGCAGGCCTCCCCACAATGCGCCCTCTATCATGGTTCCGTTGCCGAAGAGCAGAGTTCATCCACAGACGGAAGAGAAATAAAGAAAAAAACACCCAAAATATCTTTCTCGCTCGACGTTTATCACACCGCGAACCGAAAGATTGATTAACGATGCTCTCATTGCCAGCCTGGCGATGATCCCACCGCCGTTATTCCGAAGATACCAGAGTGGGAAGAGGAAAAAAAAACATGGAAAACTCTCGGAGTCCAAAGGAGTCGACAAGCTCGCGGTATCGACCACATCCAGACTGGGGAGGAGAGGGGAGCTAAGGACGGGGAGTGGTTGGGGAGGAGTAGGGGAGTTTTCGGGGTTGGGTGTCAGGGGGACTTGGAGGAAGGAAGGGAGGGAAGTGGAACGAAGGACTCGGGAGTGGTGGGCACGACTTCTCTCTCTCTCTCTCAGATGCGAAGAGGGGTGGTTTCTCTGGTGGTCCCCCTTCCCGAATGTCCGACTCCCAAGACCCCCCCATTCCCAACTCACCCAACATCACTTCCCCCTCCCTTCTCTTCGGAGGTGGGAGAGGTAGGTGGATGGTACGAGGGGAACGGAAGGCAAGATGGAGAAGGGTGGTAGAGTAGAAAAAGAAGATAGAGGAAAGTTTTTCCGGACTGATGGACTGGTGTGTGAGGAGTCGGTTGCAAGAAAAACCCGGAGTGGAGATGAAGGTTGGAGAGGCTTCCAAAATACTACCTCCTTCATCCTCCTCTTCCCTCCATTTCCTTCTCGGTGGACTTGGGAGATCCGTGGATCGACGACTCCTCTCTTGTCTTCCGCGGCGTGTGCCCTCCCAGTCGCATCTACACACATCCGAGCTCCGCTCGCTTGATCGTCATGCAAAGGAGAATGAGACCGCGGACGTAAGGGAGTGGGTGGCTGGGTTGGCGTTATGAGTTGCGTCTTGTTTTAATGCAAGGCCTGCGGGTGGCTTTGAACGACGAATGGAGAGCAGAAACTTATCTCCCACCCCTTTTCCTTCCCTCGCCCGAGAGAAACTTAAAACGAGGCTCGGACCGTCGCCATCTTTAACCGGCAACATCACTCCTAATGTTCGAGGGTGGAACTTGGTACTTACGACGATGCACCTTTAGGTCCTCCCTTTCGAAATGCACCCCTTCCTCTCGGGCACGGTTCATATTTTCTCCTCTCGTCCCTCGTGATATCCTCTCTCCTCTCTCTCTTGTGATTCTTCCTCAAGCACTATGGCTAAACGACCACTTCATTTTCTCAACATTTTTCTTTTTGTTTGGCGAAGATCTGCCGCTTCTCTTTCTGCCTCAAGAACTGCATTAACTGAAAACTTTTTCAAAGGAATTCAGCCGCGTTTTACACAGAGTAATTTATTGTAGCAATAAACAGTTTTACAGCATAACGGGGTCATATTTTGTTTTGAATAGCTGTCTTTCCCGTGCATAGAATAATTGTCTCATTGGACTCTTTTCTCGGAGTTTAATTTATTTCTTTGCCTTGTCTCATGCGTTTCACTGAATCCATTAGAATATATACTGCGGGGAGAATTTCATCCATGAGCCAAGTTTCTCTGGCAACAAAATATAGTTAGTCTGTGATGAATGATCTACTTATCTGTTAACAGTCCAAATGATGTGATAAAAATAAAACTCAAGCACTCGGGTATTATGAAAACCTGGTGAATACACCGAAAGGCTATTTTTTCTGCCACATTTATTGGGTCTACTTATTATAATGTATCATATTTACCAGCTGCACTCGTTGTATGTACCGATTTCTATGAAAATGAACACATTTTAAGCGACTTTGTTTTAACCCTTCTTACCGTGTCATACGGATACATTTATTTGCAAATATTTTGCAATGATATAGAATGAGTATCGTTCCAGGAAACCCAATGACCAAAAATATCAAAAAACAGCCAAATATGTAAATTTATTCCTCAGACGGCGACCTTAGGGCACCAGACGGCACTTAACTTATCGCTTGATATTATATTCCAGTAAACTCAATCTTAAGGTGAAACTGAAAAAAATAATCTTTAATTTTAGGAAGTTCTCTATTCTCTGCCTCCCTTGGCCCACTCATGCACTGACGTGTCCTCGAGTATTAGGTTCTGGCCTGCCGCATAAACTCTAGTTGGAGTCGTGGAGCTAACGGCCTGCAGTAGTTCCTTAGCGAAACCTCTCTGCACGAAGGACGGAGTCTTCCCCTGAGGAACACTCACGGGACTCTCCTAATTACCACAATCCCATTTCTTCCCGCCCGCACCATAATTCCCCTTTTCCTCGGCTACCGTTCTTATGCCTCACCCCTCACAACCTACCAACCTTGGCTGTGTTATTCCTAGCCCCCTTGCCACTGTCGCTTAACTCAATTGTCACCGAATGGCGGTGCTCAACCTCCGCCCTCTCTCCGACAACAGGCACTCTCTCAACCTCTTCTGCCTAAACCATTCTGCCCACAACCCAGTATTTTCTGCGAGAAGCATAAGTGGCCTTTGACATTTCCAGCAAGGAAATGCAGATGCATTCATTATTTTAATTCGATGCTTGCACGATTACATGGTTATGCATTTATTCACCATTCCACAATAATTATACAGATATAAAAACAAGGCTTCTACCTGAATGCTTGTATGTTTCATGAATGATTTTGATATTTAATTTCAGTAATTAGAGAAAAAATTATATTTTAAACGAATTTGGTGATAATTTTTAGCAGCGATACTTTGGAGAAAATTGAGAAATTCTCTTTTGAATCATTTTTGATACATTGTATAAAAACGGTGCTATAACTGAAAACAGTCTACATGAGATTTTGGTCAAACGAAAAAGAATAATTAGAAAATAAAATCATCATGCCAAAAATGCTAAAACATGTTAATTTTCTATAATTTTATAATTAAATGCAATGTTAGGAAACCGTTACATCCTTGGAGAATCTTAAAAAGAAAATTTCGTTTATATACATATACGTAAGTTTTTTTAACGCCTGGATTTAATTAATGATGAAATTGACTAAAATTCTCTGCTTTGGATAGACTAACTTGTAACGGCACTTATTTTTCATTTTTCACTACAAAATGCTGACTTCATTTTTGCACAAAACATTGTCTAAAATATACCCCTTACGCATTTAGGATTGAGGCAAAAGAGTAGATAGAGAAGGGAGGATGGGAGTAAGCGCCCTTCTACGAAAGGGAACATTAAATCCTCTTCCGACTCCAGAAAGTATACCTTCATAGTTTCCCAACAGCCTTCCTTGCGAAGTTTTTCTTCATCCCCGCAGAACTGATGTAATTACTTTCCAAGCTCCAGAGCCCTCACCCTCCCACCCATACTATCCAACCTTCTAAATCCTTCCCAGTCCAACAGCCCGGGTGTATTCCTCCTCATTTTTCTTCTCAGGAGAAGGATTTTATTTGCGTCTTTTCCATATTCGCCGGCATACGACTCACCTGCTTCCCTCTTTCGCTTCCATTCCTGGCTCCCTCTCCTCGTCCTTTAAGTCTCCTTTTAATTCCACGGCTCATTTTCTCTCATGCTCATCTTCTGTAACGTTTCCTGCTTTCCGCCCTCCGCATCTGTGCCTAGTCGACGGAGACCCACCACTCTCCCTGAACTAAGAAGTTGGATAGAGAGAGAGGGTGAGGGTGAAACGTTTCTTCCTTCCTTTTGCCGGAGAGAGAAGACAGGACCCGGGGTCATAACGGCTGCCTGGCTGCTGGAGAAGTGGATGAGTTTCTCAATGTATGCTCTTCCTGAAGTATTACCCCCTTAGTTTTCTTCGCTTTGGCAGGAGTTTGTCCGACATCTTAAGGACACGCCAGTTTCAAGCTCTACTCTTGCGTGCGTCTTATGTGAGATGATGTAATGCTGGAGTACTTGAATCAGGCTGAGGGCTAAGTTGAACGAGTTTTCAACAGAGACAAAATAAGTAAGTTCACATGTTGAGTATATCAAATTGGATTTTCTCAATGAAGATTTGAGGGCAGTAATTGCCGCATAAAGATATACCAGAAGTATTTGACTACGAAATAGTTAGGAAGTACAGTAATGACGGTAACGATGATATTATTTTTTTTCCCGCTAGAATTATATAAATCCGGTTACTAGATATTTAAACGAAAAAATTAATGCATTAATTCATTTATCTAATAAAATAAAAATCAATTAAAATAATAATATGATTACTATTAGTAGCATCAGGCACTAATTCCTACAGATATGGTAAAATATTTAATTGTTCAGTTCCTCAAAAAAATATTTCTACCAAATGATAGCCGAGTTTTTCATCTTAATACTCTAACTAACCTAAGTTTAAAAGCGTCTCATATGCTACATGGTTACTCTCTGTAAAATATGTACAATTAAGCAATATAATCCCTGTTCCGATAAAAGTTTACAGGTATCTACTGGTTCAATTTCATGCGAAATATCATAAAACCCTCATATGTATAATTTAATACGCCAATAAAGTTAACTAAACTTTGAAGGATGATAAATATAGAATTTACTTGAAAGTTTCTATTCAACTTTAAAAAAAAAGAAATTTATCATTTCAAATTTATTCAACTCTATTATCTCCAAATTGTTATCTATTAGATAGCTTTTGTTTTAAAATATGATTTTTCAATATTTTCTGAGAAGGATACTCGGTAAAATAATTTATAAAAATTAATCTTCATCTTGGCCTTGTACAATTAAATTATTTCTATGCTAATATTCCATTGTGATGATAAAATAGGCTCATATTTTATATGGCGAACAGTTTATAGGTGCGGGCTAGCCAAGCTATCTTAAAACTCGTTTGCCTCTTCATTCAACGTCCATAGCTAATTTGATGGGCGAGAGAAGAAAGGAAGACAGAAGATGTATTATAACTGTGATATCAATAGCCCTTTCAGCCGTGATATGACGGCTTAATTCAAAGCGATCACGCATGAATGGGTGTGATGGAATGAATGAACTAAATTTCTTTGACCTCTATACTTTAACTATCTTTATGCAAAGAGATAGTTAAGGTAACAAACAAAATGTATCCCGAAATGGAATGAAATTTAACTGAAAAAGTTAGAGCGCGAGAGTTAAGCCTAAGGAAATACTGTATTTGACTAAAAACTTTTATTCAACATTTCAGGTAGAAAATACGTTTCCCCTAATTCAGAAACGAAGCAAAACCTCTTTCGCCGTCCTGAAAATATTTAGTAATATGAATCACAAATCCTAACCCAATTTTGAAAAAACGGACATTTGTTGAGGACAAAATGTTAAAGATTCAATTCTTGAAATACTTGAGTAAAATCATTATACTATTTTCCACCATTTATTGTAGAAATGACGGGGTTTATGTACATATGCCCACAGGGGAATAGTTTAGGAAATGAGAGGGAATAATACACCTTTTACGTACGTTAATAGTGTTTCTTTTCCTTTGATCGTACATCTCTCCTTGAGGCTCAATACTCAAGCGGATGAATAAGTAATAACGCAAAAAAAAAGAAAAATGACCTCCCCTTCCAGCAAGAGGAGTCTGAACTATCGTTTTTTATGCCTTAAAAAGTGTCCGTCACCAGGGAATTCCAGGGAAAATGAGGCCAATCAGGCGTCCGCTTACTTAAGTAGGCGGCCAACTTGTTCCAGGGGACTTCTTATCCCATGCCTCTTCTTGTACAATCTTCCCTCCTTCCCTTAAATCCTTTCCTTCCGTTCTCATAAACCCATTCTTTTCCCCTCTAGTTATATCAAACCAGACCCTCTTTCCTTCTTTCTCTCCCCTACCTCTTGCCCTCTAGCTCCCGACTGGCCTTTCTTCATCTTCCACCCCAAACTTTTTTCCACCCCTTGGGCTCCTTAAACCCTCTTTCCCTTTTCAGCCATCGGTCCACCCAAATTGCCCCAACTTGTTCGCTCTCCCACCACCTTTCTATCTACTCTTAATTTTTAGTTCGCGGTAATATCTTCTCTTCTCTCCTTCACTTCCACTTCTTCATAAGTTCCAACCCACGTCTATAGCATGTAGCGCTGGAGGTGCCCAAGGGACATAAGGGAATTCTGGCGAGAGAAATGGCCTTCCGGGGGAAGCGGAACTTTTGGAGGGGGAGGAAGGTGGAGGATTCGGGGGAAAATCCGCGTAACATTTCTTGTGGTGTGGGGAAGGCATCGTGCTAGACGAGCGGTGGGGTGAGTGACACCGAGGAAGTAGGATAAAAGGGGAGGGGCGAAATGGGCGTAGTCTTTTTGGAGGGTGGGGTTTGTAGGGAAGGCGAGTTATAAGGCGCGTGCAAGACATTCCCGTCACGCCCTCTCCACGCTCCCTCTTGAGTCCATTTCTTCTCACGTCCCGACCGTAGAAAAATTTCCCATCAAAACTTCCACGCAAGTCTCCCTGCCCCCACCTCTTCCTACCCTAAGTTCCTCATACCCTAACTTCCCCTTCTCCCTTGCACCCCACTCCTTCCCGCCCACCATCATTTCGGGGCCGAACCCTTTATCCTGAGACCCGTGTGTTTTTTCCTCTCGGCGTGCTACCCGAACAATCCCGATATCCATTTAGCCCTCCACCCCTCCTCTCTTCCCCTCATCTGCGACCGCAGAGGGGGATCTAACTCGCACTCATAAGCTCCAATTCCTTCATCGTACCTCTAGCACGCCTCTCTTCCTCTCATTCTATAAAAGTCAGACAGCGGGTGGGAAGGGGAGTGATGGAATGGGCTAAAGCCGTCCCCTTTTTCGTCGCTCTTCAAAAATATTCGTTCGGTACACAATTTTCGTTCGGCACGGCCATGTTTCGGGGACACGGCGGCCATCTTCCTGTCATTCGCCGCCGTTGCGTTCCTCGTCGGCCACAGATCCATGAAAAATATGGTTGCACCCATGTTGACAAGATGCCCCTGCCTGCTGGGGAATTTATTGTTGGGAGAAGGATGAGATAGGAAAGAATTTAGAAGGAATCCTTAAAGGGGTCCTGTAGGAGAAGGCGTGGTGACAGATGCGAATATTTCAGGGGATGGGGTTCTGTCTCTCTAGAGCGAGATGGATGAGGAGGAACAAAGGCACCGATTATACTCTCCCCTTCCGTTGTGGCCATCTCGAATGTTTACAGCTCGCGAACGGTCCTGGGCACGTTAGAAGAGGGGAAGAGGGTTGTGCGTTAAACCTCCTGTCGTCGACCGTGAGATTGAAAGTGCTTAATGTTTCACACATCACTTTCCACTTGATTTATTAAAGTATTCGAGTATTCTTTGATGAAGTTTCTGAAAGTTTTCTTTTTTTGCAGGTCTGATCTCATTCTAAGCTCCCATCACTACATACATCCAGCTAAGCCCACTGATATATTCATATCAATCGTGTGGTTCAAGTTTAACTTCGTGAATTGTATTGACACAGAGGAGGCACGAAGCCGCAATATATCCAGTTCATCTGCGTCTGTGTGGCGGAATTGGAAGCAATTGCTCCTTTTCTTCATCCGCCATCGAGACGATCTAAGCCCCCTAGCACTCTCCTGCGTCTTCCACCCTGCAATTTACGTCACGGCACCGTGATATGTTTTGCTCTTTCAGATGGGCGCCCTTTGAGCTCGTATATATAGTATTTTGGGTTTTTGTCGAGGGACGCGCGTATGAGAAGTGGTGGCCGTCATGGAGGTAGACGATTGCCGGGTGGCGGTGGATATTTGAGGTGAAGTGGATGGGGAATATAAGAGGGGTGGGCTGAGATGAGGCCTTTCGCAACCTCGGATTGTCGCGAACATCTCACAGGGGTAAGAGAGTCGGGAGGAGGAATTGAGGATTCGGGAAGTAAAAAGGGAGGTTGCAAGGGTGTTTGTGAAGATAAGACTTTGTACGTGATGTCGGTGTCGCGAAAATGAGATACGGAAGGGTCCAGGAGGGAGAAGGAAAGGGATAAACTTGCATTGCACTTCTAAAGACAGGGTGGGAAGAAGGTAGGTGGGAAAAGGGCCGAGGCGGAATGGAATATGTGTGAGCAGGTGACAGGGAAATACTGTCGCTGAGGAATAAATAAAATAAATTCCAAGGGTAAAAATTGCCTTCAGACGGAAATGTTTCTAACTTCAGATAAAATAGTCTTCACATGAGCAATTTATTATTTTCTTTCTTTATGAAAATTGTTTTAATTTCGATGAGTCGTGACTGTATTTTCGTGAAATACTCAAGTTTTATTCAATGCGATAGGATTTCCAGAAATTCTGTGAAATTGTTTGAGGTGGACAACATATTTTTGAAAACTTATATTGTACATGCAAGTATTTCGCAAACTAGTTTGACTTTTCTACTTAGTAGAAAAATCATATTCTAGTAACGATAAACCTTTGTTAAAGATAATTATTTGAACATTCTTGAATAATTTTCCTTTGAAATTTTCATTCTGAGCAGAGTCTAACATACAAAGAGTACATAGAGTATTTAAAACAGAATGCAGCATGCTATTTAGACCCTTGAAGGAACTTGTAGGTTAAGTTTTTCCCTATTAGCTCAATATTGCCTACTAAAATAGCGGGTTCTAGCTTTTCTAAATGTGTATTTTAGATTTTAAAAATATTCTAAATAATCTCCTTTATGACGGCTGACTTTGTTCCTCGACAGTAATAATGGTCAAACCAGTTCATTTACTTCTTTTTTAAGCTCTAGTATCGATACTGAAGCAAGAAACAAATCTGTTAACTCTAGAATTCTCAATAAACGTAGCAGAATTTTTGGGGTGTCTTTATAAGGTGATAAATAAAAAGTCTTTTATTTATCACCTTATTTATACCATCGATCAATCCGAAATAGTGGGAAAGAACGGAGCGCTTTTGGATCGCATTAATGGCGGAGCTCCGTCGCTGGGGCCAAGTAACCTTCGGTAGCGATGGTCTGCGCTAGCTCACACGTGACGTTTGATGGGGAGTTCTTATTGGACACGTTCCAGGCGAGCGAAGCGGCACGAAGATTCTTCTCTTCCTGCCATCTCTGCTCTCCTTCGCACCCTCGCCTGTCCCTTTCGCTCTTTCCACTCTTCACACTCATCCAAACCCCTTACGCCTCCTTCTCCCACACGTGCCACTATCCCAGGCGGACGGAGATCCATTCAGTTTCCTCGATATACGTATAAATGAGTCCATAATGAGTACGCCGTAGACAGAATTATATTCACGCCATCTCCGCTTAAACCGCCCCACACTCCCTCAGCCATAATATCAAAGAATCGTTAAAGTCACGATGCATATATTCCAACAAAGAGAATAAATTGCGATATAACTCAAATAGCACTTGCTGAACAATACCGTTGACGCAGGTTTAAATAAAATTTAGCTAACAACAAACATCGAGGCAAACAAATATTTCCCCGAAGTCCCAGATATTTATGTATTAGGGTGCTTCAATCGTAAAAAATTTTCACATGGTGAATTACTTAGTACAAGATATGCGCTTTGTCTGAGGTAATTTTAATTTTACGGGAGAAACTTCTAATTCTACATAATGAAAATATTTCAGAAATACTTGGGTTGTCCGGATAGGAATACAGGACGTGGTAATCTAGTGTTTAGAGCGCTGAGCTACAAATTAGAGTATTCAATTGCAATTCCAAGTGAAGCTTCATCGCACTCTCGATTTCAATCGAGCTGCTTTAATTTTTTCTTCTTACCTCACCAATCAAAACAGCCGTTGGCATAGCCATAGTAGGCAGTTCGAAGGGACTAAGGAAAACATTTATTCTATTCATTTTGTTATAATAATTGCCAAGTAATATAAAGTAACAATCAGAAATATTTTCTCCGAAATTTAACAGCAGATAGTTTATTATCGGCATGTTTTTTACAAGTTACGTTTTTATCGTTATTAGTTAAAATTTCTGCTAATATAAGATTATTGTTAAAATAACCAATGCAAATTTAGTTTCTATAACACGGTCATAACATAATCTGAAGGCGTGGCGCTCGAATCTGTAATTAAGTTAAACAGGGTGCTTACTGAAAGTTCATCAAATTTTTTAAAATATTCATTTATTGAACAGATTTGTACAAACGTTAAAAATTTTTCAAAGCACTGTCCTTGGGCCTCTACACATTTATTCCAGCGATTCTGCCATGACCGTTACGCGCCATGGAAGGCGTCTTCGGGGACCTCTCGATAGGTCCTCGTCAAGGCTAATTGGATCTCTTCTATGCACGAAAAACGGTTTCCTTTCTTGGCTTCTTTAATCTGAGGAAACAATTAAAAGTCTACTGGGGCGACGTCACGACTATAGGGGGTGGGGGCAGCGTTGGCACCTGGTGTTTGGCCAGGAACTCGTGGACTCGCAACGCGTTGTGGCAAGGCGCGTTGTCGTGATGGTGTTGCCAGGCAGCGGAGAGAGCATTTCTCCTCTTGATGACCCGTTTTCAGAGTCTGTCCAGCCCATCGACGTAGTAGGCAGCGTTAACTGTCTGTTCTTGAGGAAAAATCTCCTTATGGACCACTGCTCTACTGTCCAAAAAGACAATGAGCATTGTTTTCACTTTTGAGCAAGGTCCTTACAAATCATTATTTGGTCTCTTCAAGAGGTTTTCTCAGCTTAGCACAAAATTTAATTGCCTAACGGTGGCCGATCATCGATTGCATTTTTTTCTTGACACGGTTGGCCCGCAGAGGTTTGCGATAACTGACACCCTGCCGCTTTCACAGCTTGAAGGGCATTTAGTAGGTCGGTTTAGCCTGAGGAATGGCGTGGAAAATTTGATTGCGATAGTTGTGGAACACACCATATATGTCTTTGGTTTCCATTTCGAAGATTAAATCGCACTTTCTTTGTAACACAAGCAATAAAAATAACCTGATACCCATTGTGAATGAAGATTTCGGTCATAAAACCAATTTATGAAATTCAAGCAATTTAAAGGTTGAGAGTGTAAAAATATTCATATACATACCTAGTTAATATCATTAATGAGAAAGTTAGGCTATTCTGGAAGCTTAATTTAAGATAACCAACTTATTTTGGAGCCTATTCAAGAATTAATTTCATTTGTATTGAATGAGGAATGTTGCACAAAAAATTTAGGTATTTAAATTCTCTATGAAAATAAATTGCAATATATATGTATATAGTATATACATATATATATATATATGTATATATATAAATATATATATATATATATATATATATATATATGTATATATGTATTGCATTGGTTGGTTCATTCTACAACAGATAGGCTCATTCTACAAAATGGAGCGTTGTAAATTGCGTCTTAATAATTGATCGTCAATGCAAAACGATAAGAGCAGATCTGAGGTGCTTAAAATGCATGCGTTGAGGAGAAAAGAATACTGAAGTGGACGGAAAGAAAAGCATATGGAGAAATTCTAGGCATGATAGGAGGTTAGTTGGGGTACATTAAAAAAAATGAGAGAATAATGGATAAATAATAAATATACGAATAAATGGTAAATAAATACATAGGAAAACACTCCGATAAAATTTGTTTCTGCGTCGATATGTAAATATTTTTTAAGTGGGAAATAAAACTAGTTGAGAAAATATAATTACAATCATTTGCCCTGATACTATTTAATAATAAGGCGGGAGGTTGTTGAATAAAACGTGGCATACAATTTCTAAGTACTTTATTTGTTACGTTGCATAATTTTGGATTCCCACTCCAGTAAATTTCCACGTTTTAGTTTAAATGGACCACCCCAACGTGAGATATCCACGTGCCATTCATCCCCCTCTCGATTCTTCTGCGCCTCATTGCATCCCTCTCCTGCGTTTCTCACGCACCCACGCTTCTTGGATACTACCTCCCTCTTCCAAACAAAAGCATGCCCACCCAGCTCCCCTTCGTTGCTCACTTCACCCACCACCATCCCATCCCCCGCTGCCCTCCAACCCTCATTGCCGCTTTATCTCTCCCCATCTTGGGCGCCCTTGCTCTCGACCCGTCTCGGCTCCAATTCCATTCGTGCCGGGACTTTGAAAGGCGGAATATAGAGGGAATAGTGGGAGGTGATCTCGTATTTTCTCCGTTGCTATCAAGCATTCCCTGTATTTCTCCCTCTCTCTTTTACCGGGCCCCTTCCCCAAAGTGCGTGAGAGGAGAAGGCTGCCCGCAATGAAGGTGAGCATTTGAGAGAGGAAGAGAGGAAGGCAAGGAAAAAGAAGGGCCACCGTTCCGGGATGAGGAACGCGAGTAAGGTGGTCAAATGCGTCATTTTCCCTCTGGGTTGATGCAATGGTTTGATGAGAGGGAGCGGGCGGCCAGTGATGGATACATCCCGTCATCTACCCCCACTTCTGGAGAACTCTCATGAAAGCGGACCCCACCTGTCGAATAAAACCCTCACCCTTACAACATTTTGGATGACTTAAACTTTTGCTTCACATTTAGAAAACTTCTGTGATAACTTAGCCAAATTCAGGCCCACCTGGAGTATGGTCCCTATGACCACAAGTTGATTAATATTGTTCTTGGATATATACTATGCATGGCGATTTGTCTTTCCTAGGAACCTTTCCACAGTTTTGAGTGTTGAACAACTAATTCGAAACAACTGAATAGCATTGGACATGACAGATCTTTATGATGGTGTGAAATGATTGTTTAATTGGAATCAATTAAAACAAGTGAAGACAGATGATTTTGACTCATTAGCTAATATAGATGAGCTACATTATGAAGGAGACTATTTCAATGGAGCGTTTTAGTAAGGAAGTGAAAAATGATGCCGAACGCTACGGTCCATTGAGAATAAAATTACAAATTTTCTCACAGTAAAATACCGACCTTATTAAAATACCTTAGATGAAAGTATTACTGTTTTCATTTTCCATTAATTATAATGCTTAGGAAACTCATGATGGTTTTAACCTCTTAGAAAAATATATGAATATAAATTGAAGAAATTATTTTTTACTTTTCCTAGCCTTATAAAGTTGATATTGCACATTTAATTGTTTGATTCTTATGACCCTTTTTCACTTTTCTTGAAAAAAAGTGAGCTTTGGAATTGTTTAAGAAGGCGTGTGAACTGACATCGCCATCAGGCATAATTTTATGTGTAAGTTTACCCATTTCAGAACTTGATGGACTATAAATAATGCTACTTTATGGTTGGTGTATTTTTTCTTTGACACGGATCTTCGAAAAAAGTCGATGATGGGAGCAATTTAAGTCAACAATGACGTAAAAGTCTCACTGATTCTCTCTGATTTTTACTGCTACATAAACGACGCCGGAATGAGTCATTTTTTTGCGGTGAGGCACATAGATCGTCTACCCGGTAGTCTGGTTCAAGTGAAACACCATAATAATCTTTACGGAGCACTTTGCACCCATATAGACCTCAATTCGACGCTCGTAGACCCTCGCTTGTTTTATGTACCCACCGTTCCTCCGAGAGGACATCAAACGCGGTTCGAGGCGCCGTTAAATCCGGACTGCCGTTGACAGCAAGAGGAAACGCTTCAACAATCGTAGGCCCACCTTGTAAATATATCTCTCTTTCCCTTCTGCCTTCCCCTCTTTTAGATAAAAGCCGCAAATGGAGCGGCAAACGTAGGCGTTTTGGCGCGTGCCATCACATTCCGGACGAAATTGGCTGTTCAATTTTTTATAATGATGAATTAATCATACAACCCATTCAATTTTCTCATGCAAAGGTTTATTTACGAAGCTCTTAAAACTTATGGCAATAGAAAAAGTGTTAAGCATTTCAAATAACTTTATAGTCATTTCAGCAAATTTAACCATCTCCAAGGATGATTTGTTAAAATTTATTGCTCAGTATAACATACAATGTATTTTGCACGCATCTATTGTAGTTACTTTTATCTCACGGAGAATAAGAGTATGCGAGTAAGTAGAGAATTATGAAATCATTATATGAAAGGGTTTTTTCTTTTTCTTAAATAAATCCAGACTACTCTTGTCACAGCCACTCCTAAAAGGGAACAGATTCAAAGGGTACGTATATAGACGTGCTTAATCCCTAATAATGAGGCTTGAGGATTTCCAAACTAATACTTAACTTATATTCACACTTTCCTTTGACTTATATTAAGTATTAAATATTATGTGTTAAAAGAAAACACTCTTAGTTAATAAATATTGACTAGAGTAGGCAAAAAACAATTACTAGCCTAAACTGCAATTGATAGAACTATAATATGAGGTTACATTTCAACCATATTTTACTTTAAATGAAAACCTTTATGTAAGCTTTTAGCGAGATTGTAACAATCGAAATTATTCTCATTCGACTTTATTCTCTGGATGGTGTGTGCCATATTTTTTAATTTAATACCATCACATTTTAAGAGTTAGACTATCTTTGCATGATGGCATGAACGATCATAATAAATATGTAAGGGTGGTATTACGATTGAATTTTTCGACCATTCTCATTTTTTTATTTTGAACATTTTTAACATGCAAGAGGATATATATTCTAACGTTTATGTTGATTCAAATATAATCTGGATGGAAGTAAGAAGAGACATGGAGGCTCGTGTAATTCAGGGACCATGTTAGTGAAATACATACCACTATGTCCTAGGGATCGACTCAGTCGAAGCCTAGGGTAGTGACCACGCTGAGAATACTCTATAGTGACTATAGTATAGTCGATACTTTCACGATCTAGCAGAGAGTGAAATATTTTATTCTAATGCATGAGGAAACTTTAGATTTTTTTCTTTTTCTCTAAATTAACTCATTTTATGCACTAGTATGTAGTACATTTATTAAAAAAATAAAAATTGCGCCTTCGTTTAACGGATATGACTCGCTTTACAACCAGTAATGTATTATTCACAAGCAGAGCGATGCACTAATACTGCGTTTGAGGTGTTCTACCTCCAATTCTCTCGCGGGAATGGCATATTTCAAGCAAAGAGAAGCGGAGGGGGTGACGGTTCATATAACCGTCTTACAGCAACCATCTGTTCAAAATAAAAATCCTGAATAACGTAAATTTTAGTATTTGCCTAGTTTCTAATTAGTTCAACCATTTCAGTAAGTAGAAAGAGTATATCACACTCCTTAAAATAACAACTTTGACTCTGGGTTGCCATACGCGCATTTATTTTGACTGATCAAATAACGCTAATTTTGGCTTTGGGTTACTCTGCACGCATATGTTTTGATTGATCAAATAATTGTTAAAAAACAAGATAGGGAGCATTCATATAAGCAGTCAATCCTAAAAATTAACACTCCTTAAAACAATAACCGACAGTAATAGTTGTCACACATTGAAACTAAACAATATTAGCATTTACAGTTCTAGTTCATATCCTTTGGTATTGAATACCTTGAGCCCTGGAATAAAGGAACGTCTTGATATTCAACATTTTTCAATAACTATTCTCATTTAGAAATATCTTATGTTCTTAAAGTAGTAGGTAATTAAACTTTGAAGGTCAAAAATGTAAATCAAGAGGTCCATAATGTTTAATGGTAACGCTAGATAAACGCTTCTGTCTTTCATTCTTAAAAAGCATGTTTATCCATAATGAACATGAGCTAATCTATAGATATTTGTCATGAACATGAGCTAATCCATAACTGGGTGCCAAAGGGAAGTGTCTGTTCCTTATCGAGTAACATTGAATCATTTTAGTACAAGAAGTCCCACTTGCCCGCCCACTCCAAAGTTGGACCAATGCAATAAGGCCACATCAACAGGAGAATAAATGTGTCTCCCAATTTCGAGTAAGCTGGGAATGAGTGAAAGGAGAATACAAGCCGTAAAGCAATACTGTTTTCGGAACGCCACGTGGTGAGGGTCCTCGCGACCTTTCCTCTGGCGAAAGATAAATCTGGGCTTCTCACAAAGGTTTTCTCGGTGACGACGGAGCACACTGAACCTCATCATCTCGCCAAATGTGTATGAGACGCCTTGGATCGAGATGACGAGGATGGAGGAGGGCTGGAAATGGAAAGGAGCGAGAGGGTGGAAAATAGAGAGGACGGGGATGAGCGGGGGAGTGAGGGGGTGAAAGGGTGGGGAAAAATGTTATCTTTTTTTTACTCGTGAACCTATCGAGTATCGAGCTGCTATCAACCCTCTTGACATTTTCATGACGTCATATGGGCAATATGGCTCGGGAGTTTCGGAATAGGACACGTTTGGAAACTGTGTTTGCCTTGAGAAAAAAACCCATGTCACTGTTGCGACACACGCACTTACGTTAGGCGATATATTGTGTGTGATAGACAAACACTAGGACATGATCGGATAAATGTTTCCCGGGGTCCGGTAATGTTGTCGCTAAAAATTCATTCTGTTTAGGCAAATAAGGATTTTGATTTTGCAAAAGAATTTCAATAATGACTAAAATATATTGAACTTAAGTTTTTGATGCGGTAGAAGTTTATCCTTTTGTTCGTGTCTGAGTGTATGTATTATGCAATTAATGTAAGAATATTAATCTCAACCTAAAATTAGAGGAATTTAATTTTAAAAACAAGTTAAGTTTACCAAATATTTTTCTTTTGGAATAATGTCAATGATTTCAACTGCGTATATATCCACCGTGAAGTTTTTTATTGCGAATGTGAATGAAGCTTTGCGACCTGAAGATCCATCAGTACTCTTGATTTTTTGGTATTAGAAAAAGAATCACCAATTTATTGAAGATATGAATTTAGACAGAAGTGGTTTGCTAAAAATACTCTAATATTTTGTAGTTTTCCTCCTTACTAGTACGAATCTCACTCTCTCGTCAAAGTTAGAGAACTTAATTACGCCCGGTTGGAGGAGGATATTTCCAAAACCCACGGTGTCTCTCCTCCCCCAATAAAGGAATCGTATCCCTCCCCCATGAAGTGTCCCCAGAACAAACAACCACACTAGGGAAAGAGGGAACTCAAAACGAGATTGAGGAGATAAGCTCATCTCTCGCCGGAGGGAGGGGCGTTTTCCTTGGAAAATTCTTTCGGATCAACACTTACCTCAGCCTCGATCTTTTCCAATCTCAATCTTTAGTGGTTTCCCCTCCTCCTGTTGCACTTCACCCCCATGGCCACTCCCCCTCCTCCCTTGGTTCTCGCTTAAGCCCTGTCATCATCTCCGCCGCGATGGATCCACCGAAATGATATTTCTCTTCCAAGCAACACCATCGCTCTCCATCCAAGTCAAGCTGTTTGACTTAGCGCCGGGCTATGCCGCTGCTCTCTCCACAGTGCTCGCCGGAGTATAGCCTCGTTCAGAAAATGGCGGTCGGAGGTTGGACTGATGGGAGTGTTAGGGGGAAGAAGGAGTTTGATTGGGGTCGTTCATCTTGATAGTGAGAGGCCCCCAACCGTATCCAAACCACTCCAATACCCGTACACACAGACCATCCTTTCATACTTAACAATATGCCAGAATGTAAACTCTACCACTCACTTCACTTTTGCGTTGATATATGTGCGATATTTAGGGTTCTCGTTTGGTTAAATTCACATTTTCGCTCTTCATTCAACTTTTTGCTGCAGAATGAAGTTTCTACAAGTATTTCTCTCTCTATGTCCATATCTCTCCTGGCGACATTTAATACCAGGCAGGGTATCCATCACTCACAAGGTAAAATTATTACTTCGTTCGTCGCTTCTACGCGCGATTAAAATTGTCACGTTAATGCAGAACATTTTAGTTTCAAGGAGGTTTCAAATCTGGAGTGATAACGAGATAGATTTATGGCTGACAACGTGTTTTAATCTATATATTATCGCACGCAACTCCAATTACCTGACATTCACTCAGAATTTTCCATTTCTTCAACCCAAGTTTGACGTCCACGAAGATATTTTCTTCTCGAGAGACCTCGTCTCAGGAAAGACTCTAGCAAACTAAAACAGTTTGCCGTGGTGCCACATGACTCGTTATTTTGCCGATCATCTCATTTGAAGAAGAGAATGAGGCCTTTTGGAAATGGCTATCCTTTTCGAGGCATTAGCCTTGAGATAACCGCAGGCAATGGGTGGGGAGTATTGACCTAAGTTTCAGCCAATGCAAACCCTGAGTGTCAAGTGTCTGGAATATCCTTCCAGGGAGATAACATATTGCCCTGGCCTTGGAGTCATGGAAAAAGGGTTGAGACTTAGTCTTACAGGTAAAGGGGTAAGGAGGAATTGCCTGCCACGGTCACGGAGAGGCTATTGACATATTCACGGAAGAAATTTCCTTCTCAACTGAAATGGAAACCAATAAAAAAACGAACCCTTTCCTCTTGCGAAGTGCTTACAATATGAGGGAGTTTGGAGCGGTCACTTGCTAACTCGACTAAGAAACCCTTTGGTTTCCATTCCAAACAACAAGAAAAGAGAGACACTCAGTCCGCCAGAGCTTAGCCATTTTTGCCCTCTTATTTTTACTTGCCCCTTTTATTTTCACGCCTTTCCGATGGACCCTGAAAGGGAAAGGGTTGACAGAGTGCTTGTGAAAGGTTCAGAGGAAGGGGGCGGCGGGAGGCGTAAAGGAGTTTAGAGAGGTTCTTGCCGGCGGGCGTCCGCTCTTTTTTTACTGATTCTCGGTTTCCTCGTATACGAGGGCGAAAGGGTTTTTTTCTAATGACCCGTGATTCGTAACAAAAGAGCTTTGAGGGCACAGGGAAGGAGGAAGCATGTAAGGAAGCCGACCGAGCCTCCATTTCCGGGTGTTTGAAATCCTTCGGAAGAGAAAAACACAAATTCCTCCCCGGAGCCTTGTAATAATAATACTAGTAATACATTTTTGTAATCGCCGTCGAAGAATTTATGAATCGGCATTTAATCTTATCAAATTTCAAACTATCGCAAAGCTCTTTATTAAAACTGTATTTGATAGTGCTTAGCTCGTTGAATTAAGTCTTTCTCAAAATAATAGTTGAAATAATACCTACACTTAAGCGTACTATTCAAATGGTCATATCCTGTACTCACGGAAAATAAAACTCCTTTATATTTATAATCATGGATTTAAGAAGAAAAATATGTTGTAATAATTCAAAGAGGAAATGGAATAACAGTCGATGAGATTTAAAATTTCTTCTTTTATGCTAAAAGCAGTTCTTCTTTGGGAGTTCAACTGACAATTATTAAAAAATCTTCTTTTGACTATACAGGAAATCGAATACGTAAAATAAGGCCAAAAAGTGATTAATTGCCAGGATAGTTAAATTACGCTCTTTTTTTATCCTGCCTATATCAGTTATGTTCTACAGGAGGTTGAATTCATTTTTTTAATTTCCACAGTTGGATACAATGAAGAAACCTTCACCAGCGCTGAATTTTTTTACGTAGCTTGATAAGAACGAATTACTTAAAATACCAATTTTTCGAGAGCAAATCCGTGCCTTGCATTCGTACCGTGCATAAATGTGTGTATTAGTCTAACCGCAGTTGACGCTTTCACATGCTACATGTGAGGACCATGAATTCCATGCTTAGAATCATCCTTAAAATTTTCTTTAAGATCGATACGTATTTTTAATGCTGTGTATCAACATATTTAAAATAATTTATTCCGAAAAAGATGTTTTGTTAAGGATTCAAAAATTCGAATACGAAAATAAATAGTGAAATGGTTTTTTGCATCAAATTTTCGTCACAAACCTTTGTGGTAAAATATTTTGGTTGCGAAAACAAGCGGAAAGAAGGCTATTTCCAATTGTATGATAAAAACCCCTCTGTACTGTTTACGAAAAAAATCAATCAATACTTTAAATGGTTCAAATTACTTGAGATATCTGGAGCTCCCATAAATTTAACTCCTATCAGATATAGAAGATTGTGGAGAACAATGAATTTGCCAAATACGAAAGTCTGATTACTTAATAATATTTATTAATTTTTTCATAAATTTAACCCAGCTGTCTGACTTTATATACACTGATTTATTAGAATTCAGTGTTGTTCTAATATCAATCTCTTAAGAAATCTAACTGATATATAAGGGATAAATTTATTTCAGATAGTCACAGCTAAATAAAATATTTAGTGCCTTTGTCCACCTGTATTTTTAAAAAGCTTATCATGACATTCGCTTTTGATTCTTTTGATTGAATAAATTACCCAGAATTTAGCAGCAGTAGATAATTATGTAAAATTAAACCATCAAATAGCCTAAAAAGTGACTTCTGAGGTGGTATGAGCTTATGTAGAGGACCGGGGTAGTGAACGTAAGTTCCGGGTTCCATTTTTTGACACCACGGGGTATATTTCTTTTCTTCAAATTGTATGATATAGAGATGACATATCTTCCTGGGTAGTGTTAGGCGATACAGGCTAAGCTGAATGTCGAACTAAAGTTTAATCACCCAGAACTTGATTATCCGATGATGCAGAGATTATCCACCAACTTTCATTCCCATATTTTGTAATTCATATGCCTCTTTTACAATTTCCTTGACATATGCGTTATGAAGCACTGGTGATAATCAACACCCTTTTATTTTCCCTTTTACTTAAACTGCTCATCTCGACTAACTATCCACTAAACTCACCCGAGTAGTCTGAAACATGTGCATGCTGTGAACAAGTTACGCCTCCTTTCAATCTACCTTAACTTTCAAATACATTAATTTTATCTCTCCGACATATTCAGACACCATCACAAAATTCTGTTTGCAAAATATACTGTTCTTTATGTTCCTCTCTCTCTTTCTAATATTATTACTTTCTACGAACTAGCCCATAAAAACTCTACTTTGCAACTTTTCCTAAACATTTCCCTGATTTCGCGGGAATATTATGTATACCACAGCCATCTATGATTTTACTTACCTTAAAGCCATTTCTAAGGCCCCATCAAGTATATCTGAAAATAATCTATCCTAATCTACGTCGTATTCTCTATGCCGAAGCTTGCAGGCCTATTGTATTTACCAAAAAACTACCTTGTGTATTCTTCTCTGTGTAGTCTCTCTTGAATCTACTTTGGTTCAATAAATAATTTTATGAACGTATCTATAATAGTGTTCATTGGTATTTCCCTCTTAATCCTTGATAGCTCTTTACCTTTACATGAAACGATACCTTTTCACTCTTCAATTGTAACCTTTTCACAATCTCCGACTGCGTCATCCACCACGCTCTCTAAACCAAATTAGATTCGCGGTTTTTTATTATTCATCCAGTCGTCCTCTTGCCCTGATATCTTTTATGGTTTCCTAAACTCCTCCTGGTACTCCTTTTTTTACGTTCTTGTCACTTCTTCTGTGTACCATGTCCTCGTCCATGTTATAACCCATAGAATCTGGTCTTATACTTTGGTTCTAAATCATAACGCGTCGGCAGTCACTGCCAAGCGACTGAGAGAGTCGATTAATCTACTCCTAAATGTATTCCAAACAATAAAGCAATCAAACTGGAGTCTCTCTAAATAACCGAGTGTGAATTTTAATGCATAAATACGGTTACGGTAGTTTCAACAACGTGTTCTTCTATTACATTTTTAATTTGAGTACCAGCCGCAGTTATTTAACGTAGGTAATGGTTTTCGGTACCTTTTTCTTCTTATTGGCATGCAGATATGAAAATGACCATATTCTTGGTTCAGATTTTACCTCCATTAATGATCGTTCATCGCACACTATTTGAAATAAATCTTCATTAAAAAAACACCTGAGAGTGTTTTGGCTCGTTATGATTTTTTTTGGACTAATATTTTTAAAATGTTGGTCGTCGTTATAATTATTTTAATAAAAGTTTTTCCTTTTGTTGGATAGGTTATATTCACTCTCAATGTAAAAGAAAACACGACATCTGTTGGCAGCGGAGATTTATCTTATGCTTTTTTTCAAATCATGATTTAGTGATTATCTATGGGTAAATCATTCGCCAGCCTTTTAATTAAATAACGTTCACTGGTTAGTTAAATATTATTCTCCCTGATTTTCAAAATTTTAAATATATTTATGATCAAATTTTACTGTAAATTGACTACAACTTTTTTAACATTTTGATTTTACGGATAATGTTATGTTACGGATAATGTACGGTTACTCTTATGTTTGCTAATTATTGTCCCAAAACTGAGTCATCTGGTTTAATTTGATTCGCAAAGAGAAATTTTTCCTCTTTATTGAATGTATGCCTTGATTTATACTTGTTAAAATACACGCTATATTGCGATGATTACGGGGCATAATACCTGATTAATAAAATAAATAAACTAAAATATATTCAAATGTTAGTTAATGGCTTCCGTAATTCCACTTAACACAAACGCATTTTGTAAAAAGAGATAAATACTCATAGTGCTTAGATTATTTAGATCTGTAATTTACTCCGATGCGCAGGGAAAAATGTGACATTCTCACCTAAACAGAGTAGCTAGTAGTTCGTATCCTCGGCAATCTTAGAGTAGTCGAGAAACACGAGGGATGAGAAAAACCAGTAAACACCCTCGGGGAAAGGAATGGTTGTAAATTTTGGACCTCTTTGTGAAACGACTGAAAGTGCCATAAAGGAGACCAGGGCGTAGAGTTTGAAGGGCCGGCGTGAGTCTGATGACTTAAAAAAAGGGCAGACCTATCTTAAACACCCCTGGTCAACCCTTTACGCGCCCAATTCCACCTTCTCGTTACTCCCGCCTTTAGCAACGCCAAAACATTCCCAGCCAAACTCCTCGGGCACGCACACACTAACGCAAACAGACGCACATACCACGCACCCTTTGGCTGGTCTGTTTCCTCCAGAACCAAAGCCCTCAATGTACGCCGCATTTTTACAGTCCTCTGAAACCCTTCACTCACCCAAAAAAAGTCCTTTGTGAGGAAGAGCTCTGGGTTAGTACAGGAGGGGGTGGTCACGGGACGGGGATAAAAATGGGGGTGGCGTACTTATCCTCGGAGGGATGGTTCCATGCATTGACGGAAATGGTGGGGATACGAAGGGTGCGGTGAAACCAGCGTGGTTTCCAAGGCACACCGAAGACGGGCACCACTCACTCCTGCCCCCCTCGACGCCCCCTACCCTCCCTATCCCGCCTCCCTTGAGTCCCTTTGCAGACGGCTCTCCGTAGAAATAGGAGGCGATACCGAAAGTGAAATACAGCCCCCAATGCACTCACACCCCCTCTCTCTTTACGAAGCGTACCCCCGGAGACCATCCACCCACGCACCATCCACCCCTCATTCCATCCCCATTACTCCTCTCCCGCGCGAACCTTGTCCGTCAGTGGGCGATGACCCTTCGCGGGCCTCCCTGGCCCGCTGACTGCCCCATCATTTACTCCTCCCCCTCTCTGTAACACTCATCCCCCATATCAAGATATCCACCCTTCATGGCATCCTTCTCACCCCAACGTGAAAAAGCTACGTCCCCGCCCCCACAGTACACCAGCACTTATCTCTCCCGTGTCCCATTTTCACCTCCAACCTCTGAGCTGTTCCGTATCTTGGATATGGTTTTGAGGATGCTCTCACGCGAGATGGACCACGCCCTTCAGCTTCCCGCACCCCACCATCCGGTGAAGATGTTCCGTTGCTCCCTTGTGACCTCCCTCGCGCCCTCCTGGAGGGCCCCATCGAAGGGGAGAGGCATGCTTCTCCTCCGACCCTATCATTGCCAAACTCCTCCCTCCAGCCAAGGCGTGTGATCCCCGCTAACTCACCTCTGATCTCCAGTTTTACGGCCGTTCCCATTACTGAACATCTAGCTCCCACCCATGCAGCCACCCACCGCCGTATTTGTGCCCAAGGGAATGGATGCATCTTTGATGCCTATCGATTTGTTTGCCTCCAAGCAAATGGGATTAAAGCAATCCAATGGAATAGAATGCATCAACGAGCGCTTATAATTCTGCTTTTTCACGTTCACGTCCTTAATATGTGTCCTGCAGCATTTTAAATAATTGTTATCTCGCTTGGGTCATCAATTGACTAATGGGTTGCTCTAAAAAAACTCGAATGCTTTACATGAATATTAAATTATTATGTTTTTATGCCATTTTTAAACATGCTTCTTATCTTAGGTGCAAATGCAGACTAATGAGAATGATAATTTATAATTTGAAAAAATTACTATCCAAACAAGAAAAGTTATTAAAATTCCGGATTTTATTTTTACTACCGGGTATCAAGCAGCCAAATAACATAGTTTGCAGTTGTTGAAAGTTTTGAGAGTGGGAATAATTATCGTCGGTAATTGCGTTTATAAGTATCAGTACTATTTCATCTACCATCTAAAAATCCTTTCCCGGAGAAATAATTACTTTTTAATCAATCGAAATGGTTCAGAATTTAGTCATAAAAGAGCCTTACAACCTGATTCTCCAAACATTTGATGTGAAGGTATCACTCAAAGGTTTTTCTTTGTTTAATGTAATTTGTTGCAATTTTCAATTTGAATCCTCATTTATCCGAGCTTATCTAACGGCATTTACTAATGAGGGGTTTTTTCGTTAGTTAATTGGGATAAGTGTTATGAAACGTATTGATAAATATTTGAAAACATGTTATATTAAGTAAAGGTGTTAACCTGTAATTATTTATACGATGTCTATTTTTTGCTCTTTCTCAGCACATTACATAACCGTGCCACCGTAGGACATGTAAAATCCACATTGAAGATCTAACCCATGCAGTGAGAAATGTTTGCATTGATTGCTCTTTGTACGAGGGAATGCTTTCTGCACAAGAAACATCCAACGACAATAAACTTCGGTGTACCCCATTGAAATTCAAGAGCGACCGAGCCGTTGAATACATTCACATTAATGCTTACGTGAGGGAAAGAAGGGTCATTGAGTTTCATTGAGAGCCCTATGCTATAATTGTCTTCCAGACGCTATCGCCATTCGAGGCTTAGGGGAGGCAATGGTATGGACGGACATATTTCCGCCCAAGCGTCACTCGTGCTCTGAGTACTCTTTTGAATCACATCCTCATAACATCATTTCATAATGCTGTGAGAATGCATACAGGTGGACAAATTGTTATAGAATATATCCAGAACCTGTATTGGAGGAATATTCGAAGTCACAAGGATAGCGATCGCTCAATCAAAAGACTGCGGTTTTTAACTACTGGACAATAATTAAATGTTATTATTTTTTGGTTTACTTGTAAGTCATCGCACTATAATGTTTGGATTAAAATATTTAGAAAAACATTGGTATCTCATTCTATAAGAATTCCTAGTCTTCTCTATTTGTCCTGTTATGCACTGAAACTTATCTGGCACTCTCACGGGATTTTCAAGAATATTTTGTTAATCAATGATCGTTGCATTATGACGATGGTTTAAATTTAGTGCTGTGATTTAGGGAGTTGGTTATCCATAAATAGTTTTAGTCGCATATATTTTACAACCTTGATAGCTTGATAACCTTGAAACCTTGAAAGCTTGATATACGAAATAGTAGGCATAAAAGAGCCTATAATTTCCCAAAATTTGCTTGCATTACGCTAATTTTTCTTTCAGCCCGTTTTAGACTGATACTTCAAATATTTTTTCCCAAACAAGGAAACTCAAAAGCTTTGAGGTGAAATACGTGTAGGTGAAAGCATTGCATGATCTTACTCATTCCAGAATTATTGTCTGTTCTTCAAGCTATATGATGCACTCCCTTCTAAGTGTGTGTTTCTTTGGGGTTATAACCATTACGATGTCTAGGATAAAACGTAATTCCTTCAGTTCTGTTTTATGAGAGCTATAGGACATTATCAAGGTCATCTTATTCTCCATTTACTCAGTTTTGTCTTCCGCTCAAGGTATTTTAACCATTGAATGAGAGAGAGCAGACATTTGCATATCATTCATAGGGCAAATCTCTAAAGAAGTTTCTTTGTTAGTTACTTAAAGGCTAATGATTTGGAATCCATTTCGTTAGATGATGGCAAAGTATAAAATACTCAACGGACCAGAAAAAGTGTTAGCACCTAGTACGATGGCAATCACACTGCTACGATAGTAATGGACTGGAAAATATCAGGTAACCTCGAGCACTCACTTAACTTATTCCCAATCTCATCTCTACCATGAGGGCGTAAAATACGACTGAACGCTTCGGAGATCATGCCTTTGTTCCCCGGTTGGTGATCAAAGCGCATGCTCACCACTCCACTTTATTGCTGTCCCGACCTGACATCTCACTTGCTCTCCCTCGATTCAGCTCCGGCCGAAAAAATATAGCTCGTTTCCCCTTTCACCCATCGCTCTCGCCCCCGTCCGCTGGAACAAAGGGCAAATCACGCCTTCTACTCCCTCTGAGTCGTCACGAGGCCGTGGTTCGCTTCACGGAGGCCCGCCGGAACACGCGCCGACGCCGAGCGGCGGCACGCCCTCGCTTCCCCCCCATATCCGCGACTCATCGCTCCACTGCCTGGCTGTGCTTTTCTTTCTCTCTCCCACTCAAGAGAGAGAGAGAGGGTGTATCGCTCTCGTACAATCTCCTCTTTCAGTGTGTGGTAATGCTGTGAGCCGAATTCGAGGCGCGTTTCACGATAATGTTCATGCGTCAGGAGAGACAGGGTAGTTCAGAAAATTGATTGGGGTTCCGAGCCCACTCACGCATGCGGTATCCATCATCCTCGGGTAGGTGGTGAAATATCCGCAAATGATCTTCGTGCTCACCCTCGGAAGAAATTATACACCTTCATTCAATCCAAAACTAAACTAATCAAAAATGATATCATTACCTATTGTTCTCAATTGAGTTGGCAATCGGAAGTTCTTTGATTAAGTTGAGTTGTGAAAGCGGTAATATTTAACCTTTTTGACTGTTCTTTCGAGCACCTGAAATAAATTGGATCCAGAATAAAATGATGCGAGTGGAATTCTTTCTTATAGATTAGATCTCAAGGACGATATACATGATTATATAGCTAATAAAGATCAGTGAATCATTCAAGGATGAGCCAATGAAATATCCTGTAGGGGATTGTTATTACTGGCATCTATTTTTAAGGGTCGATATGGTCAAGCAAAGCGATATGTGGCCGTTTGGTAAGCTATAAAAAATATTGCTATATTGGCAGTGGAAAATCAGTTTTCAAGAAATCTTGAGCATGGATGAAATGCCTAACTGGAAAAGAACCTCAATGATTTCTTGGAATCATGTTATTTAACTGATTTTATTCACCAGTTTTAAGATTATTTTGAGTATTTTATACCTGAATCTTTCTATTAAAGTATGTAGAAAATATTTTTTAGGAGAATCAAAGAAATAACTGTGTATATAGTCAACAATTATCCCATTTTATCATCCTAGATCTCAAACCACTTTTGTAATCATTACACAGAGCTTAATATACTTTCAAGGCAGTACAAAAATAAAAAGAAAACAGATTAAAGGCAAACTTTGTAGTATTTTTATTTTATTCCTTAATATTTATATGTATTATCGCAAAATACCTTCCATCAAAAGCATATATTTTGAATTTCGTCAGCCAAAATTCAGATGTTTTCTTAAGAATTATTTTTTGAGGTACATGTGCGTGTACAATTAAGCGTAGGAAGTAACTTTTAAATTCAGGATTATGTTCTTTGGATTGATAATACTATACTATTTCACTTACACGATTGATACAATCCGTCATTTCTTCTTTCTTAGTATTTATCAGTAGTCACTTGAAAAACATCAGGCTTTTTGTGGTAGAAAAATACTCACTAAAATATACTATCGTTTACTTAGTTTAGCCCTTTAAGGTAATTTATATCATGTAACGTTAGGCTAAGTCTGTTGAATTAAAGACTAAATTTTTTTTGAAGAGAATCACCCTCTTTTCTAAATAATTATAACATAAAATGCAGATTAGGAGATTTAAATTAATAAGAAGTCACTTGTTACCTCTTCTTTGCGAAGAAATTGACGTCTAAGTTGCTATGAAATTTACTTTATTTTTGAAAGAACATTTTTTATTCCTTAAGATAAAGCAGTATGCATATTAATATTAAAGCTTTTGGCCTATAGATGATCAGGAAACTGCTGCGTTAAGTGTTAGGGCGATACCACAATCCAAAGTTTAGCTTAAGAAACGTCACAAGTTTATGGGTGAAAGATGGACACCATTTAATGGCAATCTGCAAAGAGGTAGAGAACGACGGTTGCAAGGGTTCTACTAGTTTTTTTATAGTGTTTTCTCTACTTCTACTCCTTTTGCAAAAGATTTACTATCAGAAAAATAAAATACGGCGTCAATAATTTGATTAACATATGTATAAAAAGTGTGTATCATATTTGAATAATTACCCTTTTAGGCTATTTTAAGACACTTCAAATATCATTGTAATGATAACATTTGTTTTAAGAGCTCGTATGAACCTATCTTTTGAAATTTAATAGACTACCAAATCAGTGAGATCACATTGGAAACAATAAATGCTTGTTAATTGAGTTCGAAATTTATGTTATTTTTATTGAATGAGATAAATTATAAACTGCAATCAGGAAACAATGTTCAAAATTTCATTTGAAAAGGGATAACATTTAAATTTAATCGTGTCATAGGTATATGGCGATTAATTTCATTACATATTAGAATTAAGATTATCAAAATGAAGTAGGAAATTTCTCATATTTCTAATTTCATTAAATTTCTTATAATCCCGCGGTCTCACACTGTTCCAAATAAAATGGTTTACTACGCACATTTGTTAATTTTGACAAGCATCATTAAATATGATACTTATTCAGAACAATATGGAATAATGCTCTACCGCCTGCACTTCTTTGCAAATCTACGTGGATAGACTCAAGAGCAGGAAATGTGGAAACTCTCGTAGTATTAGCACAGCCGCTAAGCTTTACGTAAAATGTAAATGCAATAATTCTGGTACATTGGCATCGCAAACATCATATTTCATGCTGAAATTACTGTTGAAAATCTATTAACTACTTTAGTATTAAATATTGACTTATGTATCAACATTTATTTACTTACATTATTACATAAGAAAAACATATGAATCCCTTTGCCGGACTTTGACTAAGTAATAAATAAGTTAGGTAACCAAAAATATCATACAACCTAAACTTAAGCCTTGGTCCTAACAGCTAGGAGCCGTCAAACTCCAAATCAAATTATTAGCTAGAGCCAATTAATGATTATTTTTGCATTCAGTCAATAAAATGAGAGGGAATTTCGTAGGGCATTAGTGCATGTTATTTGTTTAAATGCCCTGAGGAAATGGGTATTTGCTGTTATACGATATGTTAGATTAATAAAACCATATTTTGAGGGAAAATATCACCAAATCTTTCCTTATTAAGTACCATTCCTTTGATAAGATTTTCCCATTATTTCCCATTTTTCTTCCCATTATTGCCTTCGGGTTTTTCTCAATTTTTTAGTATTGCTATTATTAATTCAGAAGGCACCATGAGTTCTGCACGATTAGCGAGTTCTCATTGTTCCTAAGTTCCTTTATGAAACTTTTGTTGAGTCAATTATGAACTCTCAAATTTATTAATCTCATGATAGCACAGTCTCCTAGAACTTAGAAACTGTTTAAACTCTCAATTCTATTTAAAAAACGTCCTATTGCAAATCACCCAGATATTGAATAAATATTTACAATGGTAAATATTGCTAGTATTTTAAGGAAATTTATCAGTTACTATTTGACGATCAGAAGTTTGTTTTGAAGAAAAGTAAAGTGAGAGATAGTGGATCTAAAAAGATTTTAGCAACGGCGAAGCATGCAAAAATTGAAAAATAATTGATATTACTTTCCCCACAAAGAGGATTCTTAATCGTGTCATTTAATAATAAAAATGAAAATGATCACACATTAAAGGGACCTCAATTAACATTAGAGCAGATGATGTTTTGATCGGAGGAAAACAATCAGATACGCAATTTTGTTTTAAGTCTTAGAGCAATAATCATTTTGAATTTCGTTTATCCGATAAATAATCCCAAGCTAGACACCAACCCTCACTTGAAACTACTTCTGTACTATAGATGACATTGCGTATTTCCTGCAAAATATACAGTTATGTCTGCGTATACGTCTCGTTTATATACAGGAGCTATCACCGATTGTATTTAAATAGGGAGTACAAATTCACTGCAGCTTAACTAAAACTTCATTTTAAAATCGGTTTCTGAAAATACATGGAACTAGTTACCTTTTAAATATATTTGAAAAGGAATTCTTATGTTTTGAATAAAACATTTATCTCTTTTAAGGGGTGAACTTTTGTATGAGGGTTTCGAATCATATTTCCAGATACACAAATGAAAACAATTTTAAGTAGTAGCCGTAGCTTTAAATTAGTGTTCAATTTAATGGGACAGTACATATACCGAGTAAATTTAGTTAAATTTATCGCAAAAATATCAATAACTATGCACGTATTTCAATTTATCCCAATTGAAGTGTTTGGTCAATGGGATAGAAAATTTTATATATATTATACAATGGGGTGCCAAACATATTTTGAGACAGTACCACAAAGAATTCATTAATATTGTAAGGCAATACATTTTTGACCAAATCTTGTAACTCTCAGGTCCTTGGACAATGCCATTTATTAGTTTTGCAAAAAATGTGTTGCTGGACTACAATGTCTGCTTTTACTTATGAATTGCAATAATAGCTTTCAAAAATATAAAACTCACTGTAGTCTATCAAAACAAATCATTTTGACAGTATCCTCTCGTGGATTGGGATTCTAACATAAGTCGTTATAAATTTTGTGGAGGGCTTTTATGAGAATAATTTTAATTTTATATGCATTTTATTGATAAACATCGCTAAAGAAATGCATATTTGTAATGCGTAGGATATTCGTCTTTAAATATTTACAGTGACATAGGTAGCGTTTCATTAAAACAAAAATTAAACCTTGATAATCTGGAATTATATTTTTATTTTATTGCTGTTAGTATATAATTAAATAATGACGTAGGCTAAGAATTAGGAAATGGTGCATTTTGTTCCTTGTGGTAATCATTTTTTTATAAATTTCCGTTCGGTAGTTCGTAGATTTTAATAAGAGTATTTAACAAATTTTAAGTTATATGCAAATTTTCATGCCAAAATATTAGTTGGCAATTCAAGTTTAGTGCTTCGTTAGATCATCATTATAAGGCAGTCACAGGTTGTTCAGTAAAGTGTAAAGTTGGTTTTTGTTTTACCATTGGAAATTCATAGGTTTTTATTTGTATTCTTCTCAAGAAAAGTATAAGCGTAATAAAACGATCCAAATTTACGGCCTTGTATTTTTTACGAGCTGTTTTATATGTCATCAAATATCGCGCTTTTGCTTCGCCTTTTCTCCTCCTCTCCTCATATCCTCAGTTAGAAATTTTCCCTTCCTTCCAACTCTTTAAACCTACTGTTTTCTATTCATTTCTTTTCCTCTTTCTGCCATTTTTCATAAGATAAGCCAACACCTAGTGGTCATTTTTTTCTATTTCTCTTCCTTTCGTTTTACCCCCTGAACAGAACTCTTTAAATTGTCTTGCATTTTTTAATTACATCTATTCACTTTGCGAGTTAATTTACTCATTTTCCAACGTTCTGCTTCATTTTCCGGTGAAATTAAGAATTGAAGCACGATTATACCCCTTTTTTTACCTTTCGTCTCACCCATGTCATAGCCACTCCTACGTGCAAGTCATTTGAAATTTACGAGGTAATTCGTGATAGTCATTCCCTGACTAGACTGCCACTTTAAAAAGCATCTGATTGGAGCAGCAGATAAATATCTCTGCATGAATATTCTTGGCCACTTGTTATCATGCGTTTCACCTAACATTTTTTCATTTTTTTATGTAAAAACCATGTAAGGTAATGCTTTTTCCAATGCAACATCATTATAATAGTAACATAATTTTATGTACACAAAATTATGGTAAATATTAAGAATATAAAACTCCCACTCATCCATAAGGCTTCATCGCGTAATTTTAAAATATTTCTTGCACAAATATATTCACCATACAAGATTTGAAGATATTTTATATTTAAAATGTTTCTTTAATCATTGTATCGGTTGTTAGGTGACATAATGCCATATATTTGATTGGCAAGGTGTGTTGTTCAAATTTTAATTTTACAACTTTATTGTGGTTAATATGAAATATGTTATCAGGAAAAGTTTTGAATTTATGTAAAATACAAACAGTAGAAACCATTGGAAGTTGAACATTCAGTTTTCCTACGGTGACAAAGGGGCTGGAACAGGAAGCGAGCATTGCCCTCTGTTAAAATATTGCTTTTGCTAAAAAAAACAACAGCCCATGTCCATAGAATTTTATATAAGACTTGAAGGCAACATTTACTTCCCATATATTAACTAGAAGACGATTTAAAATGTGTAATTAGAGAGGACTATTAATGCAAAAGGAAGGTTGGCCCAGAGCTCTGAAGGGTGTAAGCATGAGCTCCATTTTGTCATTGTGAGAAAAGAACGAAGTGGAAGGAAGCATATTAAAAATTTCATCGTGTTCCCCTTTATATGAATATTCTTCACATCCTCCCCTCAGCCCAGATAAACAACTCTGTTTTACTTTCTCGGTTCTAAGGAAACATCTTCATGGAAAGCCTTTTCCATTATCAAAATCAAGTGGAGGAATGGACATATAGTATTTATCTTACAACGGTTACTGTCGATTATATCTCATGTCAAATCAATGAAAAATGGACCACACTGAGGTTGACCTATTAAAATACCTTTCATATTTAAAAAATATTTCTTAGCTAAAAACATGTACGGTAATTTCTAATCGCATAGGTCGTATGAACTGCCGCATCTTTTACCTTCCAACTAAGGTAAATAATAAAGGTTAAGATATGTACAAAAGAGGGTCATCGGAATGGTAATCTATAACGATTCCCAAAGAAATACTATGATTTTCCCTGGTTTTTCACTAAAATATTAATTAGGGATGCCTATGCGCAGTAAATGCTGTTAGTTCTTGGTGTATTCAACGGGAGTTAAGAAAGTACTGTTATCAGTTTACAGATGAAGAAAATAAAAACAAAAATTTCCTTTAGTAAAATACTCAAAATGTTTGGAAGAAATAATAACTTAAATTGATGAGAAAAATATAATGTCTTGAAATAGAATTGTGGTGTAAGTAGCCGCACCGTATGCTCTCGGTAAAAAAATGATTCATTTATATTTGCAGTGCGACAATTAGGCTATTAAAGACTATGACTACCCTTGTGCATCGACAATGATTGAGCGATTAAAGTCAAGACCTCTTGTAAACAGCCGTCTGACATGGGCCTCCCACGAGTGAACGGAAAGGGAACATTTAAACGTGCCTCGAAGAGGTCGTTATTGTAATTTTTACGGTGTCATAATCGGCCTTTTACTGCGCTGCGATTAGTTTTCTAAGATCAGGAGGGTTTCATTTGAGGACTTTGCAGTTTTTTTCACCTTGTAGAGGGTGGGCGGGAGGCGGCAGAGGGAGAATGAATGAAGTAAGGACCTAGTAAGCTTGAGGGGTGAGTTGATGAGGAAGCAGAGAGGACAAATGGGCGTTTTTTTATGCGACCAAAGTGTTTTAAAGGGGTGTTTTGTGGGTTTGGTGCTCTGTGGTCGAAGCAGAGTGGAGGAAAGTGAAATGATGTAGGGTCAGTGCAGTGGGTGGGGTGCAAGGAGAGAGAAGTAGAGATGGACGGATAGGAAGAAGCAATATAAAGGAGGAAGGAAAGGAAAAAGCCTCCGTCAGAGAGTCATTTTATTTGGCTATGAAAGTCTATAGTTATGTCCCTTTAAGAGACCCTTCGCTGGCATTAAAAGACGGAATTGCAGCACTTAAAAAACCGTGGACACACGCAACCGAACTTCCACCGGTTCTCTCGCCTTTCCGCTGAGTTCTTTCGCGTGCCGTCAAGTTGTCACCTGTTTGGTTGGAGTAGAGGGAAACCGTTACCCTAATTTACCTGATTTTTTGGTTTGAATTTATCGAGGTGAGAATATCAGAGGTTATCATAAAAGCTGGTGCGAATTTTGTGGATTACATAAGGACGAACGAATACATTTGGCATGTGCGAATGCTTGAAATTTACTTACGTTACGAAATGTTCATATGAGCAATGAGTTGAGACAGTGTTGACTGAGAATATCTTAATAACTACTGAATAAACTGCAATTTCCGTGGAATTTCAATAATTATGGTATTCTCTTCCCAGGAATGACGAGGAACGGCGAATTTTATGCCTAATTCCCGCATATTCTTTCCAGACCACCGTTTTCGGTATAGCACTAATGTAGTCGTCTAATTACAGCTCAAATTCAATGAATGTATTTTGGTATTTATTTAACCCTTTGATACATCAAAGCACCGTGAACAATTTTGGACGCCATCTTATTTCATCCGGGTATGCGTCCCTCTCTCTCTCTCTTTCTCTTCTCTCTCTTTCTTCCCTTGCGTTATTCTACCTTCCCCCATTCGCATTCCTTTCCCCTTCCGAAGCGTCCCCTCGGTCATTCCCATTGGTCACCGCTGGGGGGCGGGTTTATTCATAAATTATGTATAGCCCCCGTCACCGGAAGCCAGCATGGCGGCGGAATGTTTACATCTGGCGAGCCAATGGGAGGGCACGTTGCGGGGCAGCCATGCCTGTGGGAGATGCCTCCCCTCGCTTCTCTCCCCGCCCCAACGCGTACACCCTCTCCTTCTTCCACCCGAGCTTTCTACTCAGTTCCCTCTCTCGGTCGAAGGAGGGAGCCTTCGAACTCATCCCACTACACCCAGTCATAAGGACCGGTCCGTGCCGAATTTTCAGTCCAGGGTATCACGTTCCATTCCCACGGTCCGTTCCTCTCGTCCAAATCCAGATTCATTCCAAAATCTACGTTTATTTTTGGTCCACGATGGATAAAAGTGATATATTTATTGTTCTGGCAAAGAAAATCCTCAAATTCTTAAGAGTCATATCATCGCAAGGAATGCTCCTGAGTGCATGTCACCACTGTTGAAATTAAAAATACGTCAATTTTCTTCAAAGTAACTTCATAGACTACGAGACTCTTTGAATATTTTCATAACAGATATTATTGCAATTGGTCAAAGTTTCCGAAACGCATTCTGTGTTCAAGCTGCTCAAGGGAGTTTTTAAATATAGTGCTCGAGGGAAAATAAATGAATGATATCCATGAAACCATTTTATTATTTACCAATATGGAAGAACTTCAGCGTAACCCAGTTGCCTGTACACAGTTGTAGGTTAAGCCAGACATTCAGGCAGTTAAATTATGATGGGGAACACTGACTGAGACTGCTTTCGTAGCAGTGCCACCCTCTCTATTTGGCTTGAATATTTTAATTTAATATATGATTGAAGTTAGAAATATAGTGATCTTAAAAGAATACTCTTGTTTGATTGCTAAATATTGTCCTTTTAATCTAAGGAAATTTTTCAAGAGTGTTTAAATAGTTCTACAAGTTTATCGTATATTCATTTCATAAGCCTAATGGTTATGTACAATTTCAAATTACTGAAATAAATACGTGTATGTTAACTTCATTCAATGAAATACAGATTCATAGGCAAATAGAGTTGACAAATATTTAAAGTGAATACTTTCCTATCCGATTTTAATCCAATTCTTCATACTCACAATAATATTTTATAAAGAACATGAAAATTTATATTTAATAAAAACTAAGTTAGGGAAATTATTTTTTGACCGTGGGAAAAACAAAATTGCACATATTTCATGCAAGCAATAGTTTATTATTCTAAGGATAGCAATTTTGGATTCACGTATAAATATTTATAGACTAAGAACATAATGAAATAAGTTCAAAAGCAATTTTCTTCTTAAGGGAGAGTTTCATGAGACACTAGAAATCAGGTATGTGTGACGGAGCCAAAATGTTATAAGCAGAAACAAAAATTTATACTAAATATCCTCTTCACGATATTCAACACTTCATGATGATTTTACAGAAGCTTAATGTAGCTTTATACAGAATTAACTCTCTGAACAAAGTTTTAATTCTTTTGGTAATATTTCTAATATTTTTAAAGACTTATTTCCGACATGTGATTTGTTCAATTTCCTGGCAGTCTTGAATAGATTGCATTAGGAGTGGTTAAAATGAATTTAGCGTAGTTATATCTGAAACTGAATCTTGGGAATGAAAAAATATTTGTAATAATAGTTATTTTCGGAATGTTTAGGAATAATTTTGGTATCCTGATTGATGAGGCAGTATTCTTTTATATCATAAAAGAATTAACGACACTGTACAATAATTGAAAGCGTAAATTATAAACTTATTTTTTCAAAATTTAGTCTTTTAGCATTGGGTTCTATCGAAAAATCAAACAGTTTTGAGCAAATTTTTAAGTTTGAAGTTAAATATATTTTTTTGCTATGAAAAAGGCATGATGCTATCAAAAAATTATATTTTACGTTCCGCTGGGTTTAAATGAGTTATTAAGAGACATGAGAAAATTCAGAATTATGTTCACTGTGGAAATTCTTAAATCCAGATGAAACTGTGGAAAAGAAAAGCCGATTGGTGTTCTATGAAAAAATAAATTAAAACAATTGAATATTTTGCTGACCTTCACAAGCATTCAGGAATAAAAGAAGTTCAATCGTAAGCATGCCGAGGACCCTAAAAAGATGATTTAAATAATGAAGAGGCTATACTATTATGAAAGAAGTTCAGGATGCAAACATTGAATGTGCAAAGTATGATGATAATTTCCATATTTTATATGATACTTTACTGATAAAATAAATTGGTCATATAAAACACGGGACAAACAAGTAGTCGAACTAAAGAAACGCGGCTTATATTCTTTTAGCCAATATTTCGCTAATATCGGAGTTCATCAAGAGAGTTAACGGCCCTGTAAAGCCAATGTGAAAGGAAAGAAGTCACACATAGGTTTTTAAATCACATATAGTCCTGTTCATCAGGACTATGTGTGATTTAAATACATATTCATAGGAAATGAGAAGTTAGGTCCCTCGTTTAAAATATACACTTAAAGATTTACACGTGGAGAATGGGGATGGTTGAATAATGGCGATTGTCTGGAATAAAAGAGAATAAGCATTGTGTAAAGAAAAATAAAGGATAGGAAATCAAAAATGGCAGTAAAATCCAACTACAGGTAACACAGTACAAGAAATATGCGATGAATAATGTTAAAATAAAACTTTGTAATTCCACATGGAAAATAATCTTTATTGCGGACCAGGTTTCACTGCCGTTCAGCGTCTGCAGCTTCAGCTTCAGCTTTTGACATAATTCATAATGATGCAATTCCACAAAGTTACACATGAAACTATTATGTCTTTCAAGAGAAAAATGTACTGATTAAACTACCGCATGGGTTTTATTGTTTCCTATGTGGAAAAAATACAAATTTAACGGATATCTAATTTGCGGGTCTTCCATTATTGATTTAAGAAGACATATTCACAATATCGATGTGCAGTTTGTCATCATGTCGTTATGATGCAGTTCTTGTGGCTTTAAATGTAAATTAAGTAGTAGTATAACGACTTACCATTTTAGACTTTGCGTTTGAAAGAGAAAGGTATACTTAAATTACCATAATGCAGCGTGTAATCAGAAAAGAATTAAAACAATTAGTTGTCTATGTATTGAAAATTGTGCATGAAAATTTTATCAGTACTTTCCCCGAGAGTTTTATGGTAAATATCTCGCTCGCGTGTGTGTACATTTTTTGAGTGGAACTTTCAATAACAATTAGCTACATAAGTTGAATCATTCGTGATAATTATTCATCGTAAACACTACTTCGTTCTAGATGATTTCAAAATCACGATTTTATAGCGCTTATCCGCAAATTTATAGTCATAACGAAATACCCGATATTGGAGGCCCTCAATGCAGCAAAAATATTATTATAGCATATATAAATAATATTATGTTGCATTAATTACGTATTACACACGCTGGTACATTGATTTTTGCGCAAAAAACGTTAAATTAGAGATTTTTTAGACATACGCAGCTAACCATTGGCGGAAATTGATGTTTGGGGCTAAACTATTAACATAAATACATAATTATTTACATAAATTAGGTTCAGCTACAAAGTTGCCCCTAATGTTGTGCATCTGAGTCCTGCATAAAAATTTGAGGTAAAATAGTTAATAATAATAGCAATTCACAAAATTAGGGAAAATCATTAATTATAATTAACAAATAATGGCAATACATAAGTGAAACGTTTTTTATTTAAATGGATGACAACAAACCACCAAAAACTTGCATAAAGGGCATGAAGAACTTGAAAACAAATAAGGAAACTGTGACAATAAAAAGACGGAATAGTCATTGCTTAGCTCAATTTCAAATCAAACCTCTTATCAAAATATTCCTACAATAGATACAAAAGTGATGTGTAAAGCAAAGAGAATAAAAATAAATTAAAATGAGATTGAAGTCCTTACCATTTCTTAGATTGTATTTTCTTTGCAGAATTATATGTTTTTCAATGGACTCAAATTTTCCCACGCATGGAAACAAGAAAAATAGTAATTTGATCTTTTTAATTTACAACAGCATGATTTATCAAAATCATTATTTTAATATGGAATCAATGTAATTGTCGTGCCTCAAAACCTTTTCAAATGCCAATTGAATAAAATTGGTTGCAAGATTAAATGTAAAAGAGAACAACTTGCATAACAAAAAAATCTGAAAATATTTCGTTAAATTGGGTTCTACAGGTATGTGGTAAAAAATTAATTCAAAAAATTACAAATTACGTTTATCTAAGGAATAAGGAAATTACAAATGTAATTGTAATTCAAAATAATTGAAAACATTACAAGAAACGTGCACCGTTGACTTCAAACTCGGGAGTAACGCGCCGGTAAAACTTTCAGCTAAGATTTTGGCCAAGGCTTGGTACACAAAAGTGTAAAATATTTTCAATCAACATCCAATTGAGAGGAGGCAAGTTATTATTCTAATATACAATATTTTATCGTTACACAATTTACTCAAATACGGGTATTGTTACTGTTATTTGTTTTCACAATTTAGAATGCCATTCGATGTTATTATAACGGTTACAGTCTACCATTCGTTTACTTTTGTAATGAATTTAATATGTTAAATAACTCAAAATGGAATTTTAAAAATATCAAACCTGTAAAATAATTAAAATTAAAAGAAAAAAATGGAATTTAAAGGAATTAAAGATTTCTTCCATTAATTACTTAGATCTCTTTTTCATAGCTCCACCTTAGATATTAAACAAGTAGTTCTCTTTTTATTAATGTTGATAAATCTGCCTTCGGAGCCAAATATGTTAGAATAATTGGGCCACTACTATTTGTCCATCACCATCAAAGAAGCTCACATTATATGTTGAGTAAAAAATGGAATTTCTGTTTTTGTATTGCTTTGAGAGCAGCCATCAATTATCTTCATTTTATGTCGATATTCAATTATCTTCATTTTATGTCGATATTGGTAACGAAAACTTTTAGTGAAAGTAATATATATATATATATATATATATATATATATATATATATATATATATATATATATATATATATATATATATACGCAAATAAACGATACATTTTATACGGTAATAATTAAATTTGCGCAAATGTTTACCTACCGTGTTACTATTTGTTTAATGTTTTTAAATATGTAACTGCAGTGGAAATTGATGTATTCTGAATATTTTTATAGCTCCGGTCGAGTATTATGGATTATATTTATTTTTTGATTACATGTGTGGTGAAATTGACCTGAAATGTTATATATACGCAGCAGGAAACAAAAATGTGAAGAGAAGTTTCATTATTCATTCGGATGCATTTGATGTATTTTAACTAAAAATAAATTCACTTTACTGTAAAGATTTGAATTTAGTTATTATAGAATACTAATTTAAATTATAATCGAAAAAAAATCAAAATATTTTAGTCAAATAATAACATTTCACGAAAAAAACTAAAATTCATTGTAATAGGTGTGTTTTCTTAGGGAAAGGCATATTCGATATCTCATTAGAAGAAAACCGTTAGTTAATACTTTTTAGCAAAGACTTGTATATTTTTTGAGGTAAAGTTTCCACTAATCAATTATTAATGTATGCATATATCTTACTACCTCGTTTCTATTCTATTAACAAACATACTAATTAAATTATTAATAAAAAACTGATATATTATGCTACTATTTTGGGCTGAAATAACAAACATATGGAGCAGAAATTGATAAAGGCTGATGCAATGGCTAATTCTGCATTTGTCTTATGGAATTTAGGTTTGTCTCAGTAATTACACTGTAACTTTTCTTAAATACACCCAATCACTAATTCATCAGTACAATAATGTGGATTAATTCAGAAGTGGACTTCCACTATTGCGCTTATTAGTTTGAATTGATAATTATCCAAAAATATGTACCCTCATTAGTATAAGTGTAAAAAGTGCACTATAAAAACATTTGAATTGAAATTATTAGTGTAGGAGTTCTTCCAACTCACAGAGGGTTACGACTTGTTTTAATTGTGTCCAAAAATAAAGGGAAGTATTTATTTAATGGTTAAGGAATGGGAATTGTAAATCTGCAGAGTAACATATAATACTGAGTTGAAAATGTAGTGTACACCTAGGCGTATGAAATATTATTGTTTGAACAGTGAATCAATGCAGAGTAACTGGTCGGTATCGGAATAAGCTTTGTGCATCAATTAGGTTATTTGGTATTCATTGAAAAAGCCAGTGTGGCGAGAAGAATGACACATATACATTAAAGTAGTGGCATAACTTTTACACTATCGATTAAATAAATCATGCATTTATTTATAATCGCTGAAATGAATAAGTAGAAAAATTTCAGCGATATTCCGTAGGAATATGATTTTAAAATGAATGATTTGAGCTTTGGAATGGGATCCAGCGTTGTGTATGTCCATCACCGTCTCTCCTTCCTAGGGAGTTTATCCCAACGAGCGGCGGCGGGTGGTGCCTGACAGCATTCGGGCCTTTCCTGGCGGGTAGTCAACCCTCCGGCTTCCCCCCGTTCACAGCGGACAGTCCAGTCGCCAACCTGCATATGGAGGATAAGGACAATGAGTCTCGTTGTCCTAGGTCAGGATAATCATACTAAACTGCACATCTTCCTGGCGATGCCAAGAGTTTTGATAAATCTAGGTCGGGTGACCGCATGTCCTCTCCACCTCGGCACGAACTGCGTAAATCTATAAAAGGCCCGTTATTACTGAGACATAAAGCATCTCCGTCGTTATGTTTTGGAATGCCACGATGATGCCGTGCATCGGAATTCACAATGCCGGCTGTATCGCGGAGCTCACTTTGCCTGACGGGACTCGCGTGCTTGACAAAAATACCACCTACAAAATAGACGACGGTTATCATTGCAGCGCATTTCTCAAAATTCTTTTAATCCTTAACCACGCGGACCATTTCATTTCGCATGAAACCATACCACGGATATTCTCCCTCTTTTATCCATGGCCTTTCCCTTCAGACTTACTGGAATATCTCGTGAGATCCATTCTCTTACTCCAAAACGCCAAAGCGATGTCTTTTCTCTGGCGTGATTTTTTTCGCGCTCAATATAAAATCCCCTTGGCTCCGCACAGGAATATCTCGAATTCCTCGTGACTCCACCGTATAACGACTTTGTGACTGTGACAGTATCCATGAGTTCAGTGGAACGACTCCGTCCCAGACTCGCCGTTGTATAATACCGTGCTGTGTTTCCTTCTTTGCTCTCCCTTTTACTCCGCTCTAACGATTCCGTGAGCCATGTCCCTCTCTCTTCCCCTCTTTTTCACTCTCAATTCTTTCTTCCTCGTGCAGAAAGACCCTTACTCTCACTCCCGTGCTGTCTCGCAATCCTTATCAATCTGTCTCGTTTTTTACGTCCTACCCCTCTGCAAGTCTCATCCTCTTCACCTATCTTAACCCCTACGGAGCGTCGACTTTTACACGAATCGTAACCTCATATTCTTTACTACCTGCTTCTTTAAAAACACCTTTTCCTTCCCGCAGTGATCTCCTTCGCTCTACTTATATCTGCTGCTCTCTCTCGAGAGAGAAAAATAATCCTACCGCGAGGTCCTTTGCGGTCGAGATGCGCCGTTAACGTCATTCCGATCGCGGAATATTCGTTTTTATGCAGGAGATCTTTCCGGGACCATTATCACCTCCTCCTCCTAAACGCCTCCTCTTTTCTTCTCTCTTTCACGGCCACCTCCTCAGCGTAGTTTCCCCTCTAACCCCTACGGCGATTGACGGCATAATCTCCGCCTTCGGTTTTCCTTCTTCCAGAACCCATCTCCCGAGCCAGTGCCAAGGATAAGGTATGGGATCCATCTTGTCACACGGGGGTGTGCATGTACGCGTGGGAAGGGGTCGATCGTAGAGAAGAGAATGGGGGATAAATCCTTCGCATATGCGGCTGTGGGACGTGGGCATTTCGCCGGCGAGCTGGGACGTGAGGGCCGCGACCAACGAAGCCCCGCCGAGGTCATGCGATGGATGCCCGGCGGATGGAGTCGGGCGGGCGGCTCGTGGGCTATCAGCGCGGTGCCCCGTGGCCGCCCCTCGCACCTCAAAAGGCTCCACCTAAAGCGGTCACGTATCCGCGGGCGTGTAAAGGGGGCTTAACCCGTTGGTCGCTGGCTTTTTGTGCGAACGCGAAGTGCGGATGGGAGGGAAGAAAAAGGGGGGGCAAGAGGAGGTTTTTTTTCGTTTGTGGTAAACGAGATTTTGATACTGGTACTTAGGAATTTCGTTATTTTTTTACGGTACGGAAAGCGAGGGTTGGGTTCGGGGATAGTGGGAGGTGTTGGGACAGGGAAGATGGGTGAGGGAAGGGAGCGTTTGCGATCACGAGTTGCTTCGGAGATGCGTGCGGAATACTACATGCGCCATCTCGCGGCAAAATAAAAAGTTTTTGTCCACAGTTTGCGCAAAAAATATTCCCTGTTGCTGCGCCGCTGGATCTAGAATAGTCACGTTCAAAAGTGTGCGGCGGATGGAGAAACAAGAAAATGAGTATTTATATGCATTCGTGAAAGAGCTGAGCCGTTTATCAAAATTACAAATATTCTCTGCGCTGCCGGGATGATTCTACATGTGTAACGTGATTTTTTTCTCATTTCTTTCGTTTTTCTCCGTTTTTGGAAAACAGATTTTTCTTAATGGGGACATTCGTTAGAATTAATTATGAAAAATAGTGAAACCTGGGTGCTCTGCGTGCCTGAATAGTGTTTTTCAAAAAAGATAGGAATAATACTTCTACATTTAAATTTCATTTTTTAGTAGATGAGTTGTAATTTTTTCAGGAGACCAGAAGAGATAATAATGAATTAGCCAATTGTTAAGTGTGGTAAATATTATATATTCGTTTGACAATGCACTTTAAGTAGATAAATAGGAAAAATGTGGGGCAAAATGGTAATAATTTATTAAAGAATTAATAAAACTTGCGGAAGTTAATCCTAGGAAACAAGTAAAATAGAAATAATACCAAATTTCATTATTAATTAATTTATTTTGAGACATTATTTGACATCATATTTATGGTGACTGAGTTACTTACAGTGCGTCAGTAATGTAGACCAGTACTTACATTGCAAGTAATTTACAACACTCAAACGATTTCACATACGAAGTTTATCTCGAATGATTTTGTTTGGAATTATAAATACGATGCTATATACCTTGGTGGTGTTCATTTATTGAAGTTTCTTCATTTATTACAATTTATGACATAATTCAGGCAATAGTATATGAAGAAAGAAACCCAATGTCCTTTAACCTGCACATTTGGACTTTGCATTTTCAAAAGTCCTGGTTTTTCTTCAAAATAAGTTTATTTCAAAAACTGGAATCTGTTAGTCGTAATACCTTTCTATATCGCTTGGGATTTCCACTGTGTCATCAATCTAAATATATCCTTAGCTGATAAGCAACTGATCATGTCCTTTGCTATCCAGGTTGTGGTAAGTAAAGATCTCTATAGGCATATTTACTTATATTGGCATCAGGAATTCTGTTAATTGCCATATCGCTCTGCTTATTTAAGCTTGAAAATCATATAAACCGAATTCATTATTTTCCTACTATTAAGAACTTATCATTGTTATCTGTTATTGTCAAATCATTCTTAATATATTCTTAATTACTATTCTGAAATATTTATTTAACAATAGCAACTATAGTTAATTGTAGATATACTATATATCATTGGTATGGCTGTAGACGGTTCTTTCTCACGATCCCTACATATCCTTTATTGGGAAATACATTAACGGCATTAAAGTCTCAGTATTGATTACTTCCTAATAAATTATTAAATAAAAAAATCGTTTGAAATAAAATTCATCTTGTTATTAGGGTGTTCATAAATTATAGTTTTAAGCATACTCCGTTATAATTTACATGTTTTTATCTGCACATTTTTGTATTTCGAGCAAAGTCAGTAACAAAATGGGAACTCTTATAAACTCGACGTGTGCAGGAAGTAATTTTGCATTTTACAGTGAATTGAGGTTTTCAATGAAAAACACTATGATGACAATTACTTTAATATAATATTAACTAATTCTTCAAACTCTTTTTTCAAGATGTCATAAGATGTATATCAAATCAGCCCATCAAAATTTAAAAAGTCACGTGAAGACGCATGAAAGAAGGAACATTTAATTCTTCCATATTTTCTATTTACATGAATATTATGATATGGAAAGCTTAAGCTTCTTTATCATCTACTTAAATATTAACAAAAATATACTCCCATTGAGAAAAATTCATAGTCAATACGGACATTAATATTGGCACAATTTAGTACCGTATATTTTTCTTTACAAGTACAATTAAATAGCATTCATACACATAATTTGTGGATCCTTTATTAATAATTTTTAGTTTAGCCTTAAAATGTTTATTTTAACCTACTTCTGCTTTCATTCTAATGCAAAACTAATGATTTTGGAGATGGACCTTGACCACCTTATGAGGTTTTTATTTCATGGTTTCCCTCTCTTCCAATATCCATTCCTATACACTTCACCACACATTTACAAAATACAACAAAAACATGTATCTCTTTTGAATTCCTGATCCGGAATCAAGAATTTATCATGCAACTTGTGTGGTCCTGCTTTCAATTTAGCGAACAATGGCGTACACATAAAAAGTGGTCACTAATGGAAACCAGATGTATTAATAGCTCAAGAAAACCAAGCCGCTGCGTCTTTAGCCTTACATAAAAGCACCCGTACCGGTTTTATATAGTAACCGCTATAGATTTCATGTTTAGGTTTTTGGTGAATATTTTACTAATGGTTCCAGATTTTGGTTTTACCGGTGAATTTTCATTATAAAGTCGGCTTACCCTTGAAGAAGGCTGAGGCTTGAAGGCTAAGGCTGTTGCTGCACTGGTAACCCATTACTGGTATATTTTCAAACAGCTTTTGCATTTAAAGCTCATGATTTAATAATGAACCCGAAATATGAAAAAAACTATTCCTTCAATGGTTTTTCGTACACTTGTTGCAATTGCAATTTAAGTTATTTAAATAAGAATATATGCCAAATATGTAGATGAAATTTCATTTTGGTAAAAATAGATAATACGCTGGAACAATATCAGCAAAATACCGAAAACATAAAAAATATTGCTGATAAAATACTTATTTGCTATAATTTCCAAAAAGCGTCCTATTCTCAATACTGATTTTGAGAACAATAAATATTTTTGTTGGATTAACGGAAATCCATTTCGTCTATTATCATGTTGTTTTACTTATTTACTACGCCTCTAATTTTTATTCTGGAAACTCAAATTATGTTATGATCACTATTCTGAATTGCAAATTATTTGAGCATCATTAGTAACTGCTTTAGAAAGTTTACTAAGTTCCCTTACATCTCAAAGTTGTTAATATTCTTAAAATGAGGGCATAGGTTAGCCTATTAACATTTTGTACCTTTGCATAATTTTCATCAATCATTTTGGTGATTCCAACCTTAACTCTTTGTACCCTATCTTATTTGGTTAAACATATTGAAGTCAGGCTAACTTACCTAGATTATAGCTGCATAGAGTAAAGACCCAAATACAGTCTAAGTGTCAAAATAGGTTACATTAAATATCAGCATTCCTTTGTGTCTGCTTGATGGAGATATTTTATGATTGTGTCATTGTTGCATTAACTCTCTCCGAAACATTGCGGAGACTTCCATGGTCATATCCACGCTATTTTTTTCATCTCCTGGAAATTACTTCCAAATATTTTTTGGGTACAATTATGCTACAATTTGAAACTCTCTCTGAATTTACTTACTAAATAATCAACATTTTTTTTGTATTCCGAATGCTATTTTAAGGAAAAGTCTGCATGCTAAGGGATTTCTAATGAACGCTGTATTCCCATTTTTAGTCGAAAGAAATAAGTCAGAAAATATTATATATTATTTTATCTACTTTAATTGTTAAGCATTCTCTTTCGAAACCATATCCGGCTAATAATTTGCAGAATTGAAATATTTTAGCCAAATTTTGTCCTAAGTTACCATTTTTACTATGCATAACACTTCCTGTTACCCATGTGTATTTGTGTGAGCCCTTTAAAGCAAAAAACTAGTTTAAAAATTACATAAGTGGTCAAGTAATGTAATTGGAAAATATGATAAGAGGTTATTATATCCGTAGGTGTAGTCAAACTCCAAAATTCCATCTTAAAGAAGGTGTTTTCTACATTATTGGGGTTGTTTATGCTCTTCATAGTCTTTCTCTTGTAAATTTAGGTCTGTAGCTTAATTAGAAACTCAAGCTACGAGAAACCTTAGCGTTGCCTAAACAAAATAGATCGTCGCATTAACTAAGTTTAATAATAAGTAGTTGTAGGGATATATATCTATGAGTGCAAAACGTATATAAAGGTCTTGGTGGTGAAAAAAATTTTATTTTTGTATGATGCGAATGGACATTAATTTATAAAACATAAAGTATGATATTGTACTTTCCCGACACATTTCTGTGGAAGAGGCCACTCGGGGCTTTTCACCTGGTCAGTTCCTCCATCGATGACTTCAATGTTTCCGATAAAGAATCGTATTCCATCCTCAGGGCTAATGATGATAAACATACCTCATTAGCCCTGAGAATAGAAAACGACTCGTTTCCCTAGATGTGTGCGTCATCGATGGAGAAACTGACCCAGTTGAAGATCCAAGTAGCCATTTCCACACTATAAGGCATATACATTAATAATTCCCCTAAAAATTAAATTTAATCATTTTTGAAACTTAACATTGATCCTTTAAATTTATTGTCGTCAACCTAGTGTTCAGTTAAAATATTTGGGCTAGAATGTAATCTATATAATGCATCAGTAACAAAGTTTTCCTTTAGGGCCGACGTCCAATACTTTTATAAAATACAACCATTGTTCATCTCTAATATGAAATATATTTTGCAAGTTAGTTAGAATAACACATTTTTGTACCTGATAAACTTCTTAATCATTATTGGTTCATCTTCCGCTAGATAGTTAAGAATGATGATGTGTGTAATTGGTCGAATTTCTAAGAATAACTCATTTCTCCAGTTTGGCATATCAGTATTTGTGGATTTTATTAGTACTAAACAGTTCGGCATTGAACTCAATTCATAAATTTCATCTTTAGATCAAACTAGTATTATTTTTCCTTCAGTCTTGATGGGGTGCAAGATTCTTATCCGAAGAGCGATCAGCACCCCAGCTCATATCTTCCATCTGACTGTGTACCGATGAGAATTTTTATTCATTATTCTACATAAATTCTGCTGAATCACAGGGATATTTAGATCCCTAGATTAAGATTATTGTACAATAAGTCAGATACATTATTGGCAACTGAAGAAAAAAGAACATTCCAAATTGCATTTAAGTAATGCAAAGGGAAATACGTGCCGCAGGAATTCTCCGCTAAAACTGCTTCTGACGTACATTTTTCTTCTTTTTCTCTGCTAGAGATACTTAATCTCGAACGTACCATAATTTATTTCTGGCGATTAGCCAGGAGGTGACCAATGTGAATTCCACGTCGCCTGAGTGTGTGTCTCGCCCTAGTCATACAGGGCACCATCAGTAATAAACACTGCAGATATGTCTCCCTCCACTCGTGTCACAAGCCGTGCACTGACTTGAGAATGTAACCGTTGAGGCTCGGTCGGAAGGGGGAATGAGAAGGAATGAGGCTATGTGGATAGAGAAAGAAGAGCGGGATCAAGAAGGAAAGAAAATAAGCACGAAAAATACCCAGTGTAACACCTATTATGTCCATATTTTCTAACACGACGCTTCTTATCCTCCCTGGCTCCTCCTTTAGGCTCTTTTTGCCCACCTATCTAACCTTAAGATAGCAGCAGAAGGAAAAGGATTACGCATTTCTAGAGGAGGATGGTTTCTTTTTGGCTATGTAAGACGCAGCCGTGGGTTTAATATGTCAGAAAACGTGGAAATAAGGGGGAGCGCACGCCCCGTACGTTTTCTTCTTTATCTCTCTTGGCCCACGCTCCAAGCCCCTCACTCCTCCACGCGCACTCACAATGGGATATGAACCCCAACTCTCCCCCAGCCTTTCTACGACTTTCCTTCCACCCCCTCACAGATCCTTCCCCCTCCATATTCCCCTCTCTCGCTGCCTCATCCCTTGGGAACTAGTAAGACTTTTTGTGGGAATAAAACGTGAGAGAGATAGAAGCCAGGGATCGAAAGGGGATGTCGAAAGATCCAAAATCGGGGTTAAATTTTCTCCGCCCTCCGACTCCGGCAGTCACCGGGAGACTCCCCTTCATTCTCCCGCGGTCTGTCTTCTCCCTCTGCCCCTGAAACTCTGGTCTCCTCCAAATACCAAATGCATTTTCTTAATCCCTTTTCATTCATTCTCCTCAGAAAATCCTCTATCCTCTTACATGCCGTGGAGTTCTTGTAAGGGAGCATTCTGGGAGAGTCTATTTCCGATCATGCTTTCTTTTACGACGAAGAGAAAAGTTCTCAAGTCTGTATATTCAGCAAAAAATCGGAAACGTTATTTTGCTGCAACTTCTAGTTCATCGTCCCGTGAGATATAACTATTTCGTGCTAACCTTAGCCGTAACATCCCAATCGTCTTCGGAGAGAAGATTTTTAAAATTATTTACGCTAGAAGAAATTCGCAGACTATTTTTAGCCGCTACCGAGATCGCTTCGTTAACTTGTAGGGTGGGACTTAATCAAGCTCCGCTGTCGTTAAAACTTCGGCTCTTAATTTAAGAACTTTAATAAGGCAAGTTTTTTTGTGACAGCAGTAAATGATATGTTTGGAGATAATTGGGTTTTCTTCGAGCTACGTTAATTAGCATTGCTAAAAATAACTTTAAATTAACTAATTCGACACATGTGAATACCTTTGAGGATTTATGCATGGGAAAATATCATTAGATAAAATTGCAATTTATTTTCAACAACCAAATAACAATATAGATTCTGTTTTCATCAACATTCCAAGAAATTATTCTGTGCTCACTTAGTTTGAAATCTATAAAATTGTCCCCTTTAACTACATTATCCTTAACTAACGATTAAAAAGGACATTATCCTTATATATTTGTATATTCTTCAGTTCTAATAGAATCTAAATATATGCTCTTATATTCTAGAAAATAAAATTTCGGTTATTTACTGTATAGTGAAAATTGTGTGGGTTTTACTGCTTTCTCATTATCTCAAATTTAAGTCCATTTGTTCTTGACCTCAACTTTCTCTTTATATAATGAAGTTTTTAAAATGCAGTTTTTTCTTCTTGACACACATTTATTTGAACTATGATGCGGGAAATAGCTTAATGTGTTGTGACTGACTCTTGAATATTGGCATATAATTACTCTTGGAGCTATGACAAACCTGAAACTAATTAGAATATACCTCTTTGTTTGTAAGCTTATTCTAATATGTTACCTCATTTATAGTTTTGTGGCTAAAAATTGCATATATATGTTTTTAATCATCAGAAATCACTACCTTATTCCAAACATTTAAATATATCAATATGTTTTTTAATTCAAAACCTCGTACACATGTTTTAAATATAAGAGCCTTACATTAAATGATATTGCAATTATTTGATTTAAACATCTATTGGTTAGAACCCATCAATTGTCATCATTAAATATCAGTTTAAAATTGGAATTCGTAAGGCAGGAACAGTGAAGGCTATTTGAAAGCATTGAAAATATCCTCCAATAACCCGCGAAATAAAAGTTTCCATTAGCGATTACTGGTATTTCCATATTTGCAATATGAAGCTTTTAATTGATTACAGAATGGAGCGAGAACCCTCATAAAATGATTTACCGCTCTCTCGTATCTCATGAAGCGTGTACACTTAGTTATAAATAACCAGGACGTCAAAGACATACGGGTGTCATGGCTAACATCAAGCGCAGCTCTCAAGGAACTCGCATGGGCCGCAAATCGCTACACACGCGAGATTCCTTATCACTTCTATTCCTCCCGCCAACCTCACTCCTACACTCCTATTCCACAGTCCTAATCCCCCGTCCTTTCCTTCCATGTCAAAAAAAGGGAAGCGATTCCGCGGCCACTTAACTCTCCCGAATAACGGCCGGCTATTGGGCCGTATGTGGTCCTAAAATTTGGTGATAACGCGTCACTTTAACGCTTATTTTATGAATTAGGAACAGCAACGATAAAAGAGGGGAGGGGGCGAGCGAAGGAAGCGGAATTGGGATGGAAGAGAGGCTCTGTCAAAGTAAGTGGGAGGGAGGAATAGGAGGACGAGGAGCGGAGAAAGACCTAAAAGGGGAATAAAGAGACGGGATGGGGTCATTCGCCTCGTTTGTCAGATTGTGTCATGCGGTCTGTGATGTGCGTTCGGGTGGCATCGGGGTCCCCGCGTCTGTGAGCGTCTGATCGCGCGAGCAGGAATGCAGACGAGGGAGGTGGAGGAATGGAGTTTAGGGAGATTTAATAGGCAAAAGGGGAGAGGGGTCGTGTGGGAAAGGGAAGGCGGCTAGATGAAGGAAGACAGTGAAGGGAGCGAAAAGGAGAGTCTCTGTGTGGTGTGTGAATAAGGGAAGTGGGAAAACGGTTGGGTGACGGAAGGGAGAGGACACAAAAATGGGCATGAAGAATCGCACAGAGAGAGGGGGAGGAAAAAAAAGCCATGACGTACGCGGGGGAAGATAACTTGTAAGGATGGGCAGGAAGAGATAGAATGGGAAAGTGGCAATGAAAAGGTGGACGGATTTCTGTGAAGGGTTGCCTAAGTACTGGAAAAGGGCCAAAAAACAAGGGTTCTTCTGAGGAAACGACGGTTGGATTACGGATGCAAGTAGTTATAAAGGAAAAAAATGGCATGGCACTCCCTGTGGAAGGAGAGGATTGATAGGGGGTATATTGAAGAGTGGCTGGTGTTTTCCTCTCCAGGGACGGGTAAAAAGAAACAGCAGGAGGATTAATTAAATAGTGCAGTCGCGGAAAATTGTCTGCGAGAAGAATTCACTTCTGACTTGGATGTGGTGAGAGTGAGCGGAGTAGATGAAGTGACTTTGCTGTAGACCATCGGAGAGTCTCCACAAGAGGAGAGGCATAGGATGGATTGGTCGTTTAATTGTGTGGACGTTAATAAATACTATCGTTGGAAATGCCTTGGGCCATCGGGCTCAATCAATGGAGAACAAAAAAGGCTATGATGAATGTTTACTTTTTATCCTAATCAAATGCTTTCTGGGCCCCAATGCAGCAGTCTTAAATTGATCGATATTTCGTTGATATCCCTATACCCTCTTATTGCTGCATATTTTTATGCGAGTCTAAAATGATATCCATTTAAACAAACTCCTAACAGAAATTCAATGCTATAATATTTTGGACACAGACATGAATGTACATATGTACAAGTATATGTTTTTTAGTTGCCAAAAGGGTTTAGCCGGCGTAGTTTTACTGATATTAAATGCTTCGTTTACATTACCCATTGTACCTCGTTTACATGAATTCCATTCACTTTTCTTCGCCAAAATATATTCTGTAATAATGGTTCCCCGACTTAAATAATTTAATCCCCCAAATAATAATGTATAGCTCTAACTGGAATATATTTTCATCGCATTTTTTTGAAGATGCATAATAATAGAGGGCTTGAATGCCTGTGTTTACATTTGGTCTTTAAGAATTTACTCCAAAGTTTAAATTTCAGGGCAAAGGGAATGAGTTGGAATATACAATTTATTGAAACCTACAATAATTTGTAATTAGTAATTTGAAAACATGCATTCAAATGTTTCAAAATTAAGAAAAATACTGGACAAAATGACATTATTCTCACGAGAAATTTTAAAAACTGAAGTTATATATATACTCATATATAATAAATAAATGATTATAAACATTAAGTTGTGATATTTTTTGGAAAAATTCCTTTCTAATGGTTCAGCATTGACTTAAAATCGAAATCGTTTGATGAAATAAACCCTCATGCCATCCTTTAGCTATTCCAAGTAACATTGATTGGTCCTCTGTCGTTACGTCTAGTTTTTCTTATAGCGGACACCCAATTGCTTCCGGTCGACCCTTCTCTTATGAATGATCACCTGCCTTTCAGTCCCCGTGGCACTCGGTCCCCGCCAATGCTTCTCAGCTCCCGGCTCTATCTCTCCCGTCCGCACAATCCTGCCCTTGCCCTCAACCTCCTCATTCCCAAACCGTTCGCTGGGTTTTTACGACGGCCGTTTTATAGTTTTTAAAAAAACCCTCTCCAAACACTTTGTGCCCTCCTTTATTTTCTCTTTCCCCATCTTTCTTGTGTTCACCCTTGACTTTTTCCATGTGGGACACTCACCCAGAAAAATGCGTCTTTCCCCATTTCGCCACGTTGTTAGAACTCATCGCTCCACACTCGCTGTTTATCATTTAATTCCCCATTTATTCCACGCTCTGTTGATTTTATTGGTCTAAATTAAAACTTAATTTTTGAGACACTAAATAAAGATTGTGGCGTGAAGATTATGTTGGTTTGACTGATAAGCAATGTATACTGAAGCGGGGCGAGTGTTTTTCTTGAAAGGACACAATGAATAACAGGCAGGATATGAGCAATTTACTTGCGTAAAATTGACATGCAATTCAATGGATATTATGTTAAATGTTATTTAGCAATCAATTTGGACGATATGTTTAAAATGTTCAAATAATAATCTTAGAAGAGTGATCAAATCAGAAAAGAGTAGAAATTATTATTTTTGCTACATATTATTTTTCTCTTAAACTTTTATCATTTCAAATCATAAATTGCAAATATCTAACCGGTTAAACAAAATTCGAGCAAACATGTATCAATAGTGCCAGTTTTGAATAATTGTCTCATTTAGCGTATTTCATGTAAGGAGGTTTTACTAGATAAGCTAAAATTTTAGCTAACTAAAGTTAAATAAAGCGGTTTTATTTAAATTGCTATTATATTTACTGAGTTGTCCTCATAGGCTTATTTTGAAATTTCTCTGAAGAGCAAAAATTAAAATTGATTGCGTCATTGAATAAAATAAATGTCTGTTAAGTGCGTGGAAATATGCCTATAGGGGATTATATATTAAATTCATAATAAAAATTATGTAAAGGATTGGCAATTTCTTCATTCATGTTCATAGATACTTTATTTCACCAAGAATCAGTAGTGCGTATACAGTGCACACATGGTCATCTATTACGCCCTTCACACATCTCCCACCCCCTCCTTCATGGTTTATGTTTAACTATAGCAGTAAAATTAGATATTTCTATTTCAGTTAATCAATATCTCGATTTAAAGAAAAAAGTTTTCCTGTCCTGTAAATTTATTGCAGGAACAAATGATGCTTAGATCCTTAGATGGGATAGAAGTGACACAATAGTGCACATTAAAAAAAGACGTTATTTTGAAAGTATTCCATTTTTCAGCCGTATACATTTTAAGATCGACCAATGCAGGTTTATTAATTCCACACACTCTCTAAGTTAATTTAAGAATGGGTTACTCTTAGCATTGGGAGGGCCCAATTAGTGGCTATTGGCAAGTAATATTGATAATTATGACAAGTCTCGTAGGAATATTTTTAAGAATATGAGAAAGTTGTAGTTGAAGCGAGAAAACTCCTAAGGCAGTACGAGCTGACACCGAGGCAATGCAGAATAAGCCCAAGGGCGTGGTTTTAATCTCGCTAAGAGATCCTGAGCACTCCGAAATTGGTCGTTTGGGAAGAAGGAAGGAAGGAAAGATGGATGGAGTGCATTCGTCTGGATGGCCGGGAGCCAGGGAGCCTGTGCCCGCTGGCGAAGGCGAGAACTCCTGTAGCGAAAGGAATTAGGAAGGGGTTGAAAAATAAGGGAAAGAGATGAGTGAAGGGGCGGGAGATAGAGGGTTGGGATGCTTGGAAGATTTTTCCGAATGGCCCCGGCGAGTGTGAGCTGTGAGAGTGGCTGAAATAGCCGCCGCCTCTCCCAACGTCCCGCCTCAGCGCACGGAGGTACCACACTTGTTCGCGTACGTGTCTGCGTTTTAAGTCTTTTCAAAATTCCGGCACGGGGGAAATGTTAGCAAGGAAGATGGGAGGGAGGGACATGTGGATGATGACTGCCGCGAGTTGGGCTGATTCGCGAGGTAATGGAGTTGCGGGGGTCGGGAGGGGGCTTGATTGTAAGTAGGTTGGTGGAAAAAAGACGGGGGGACCAACGGGATGCGAGAGGGAAAGAGAGAACGGGGCGATCGCATCGGGATCCCGAGAGATTGGATGGGCTGAAGGCGGGCGCGGGTGGGAGCCGGTTTCCCTTCCTCAGGCCCCGGACGCTTCTTTCTAACTCAAAAAATTCGGAAGAAGAAATGCTTCTGCGTTGGAGGCGGAGGACTTTGAGAATTCGGGAGAGGGAGGATCGCGATGATCGACTGGGGTGGGTGGAAGTTAGCTGGGGGTGGGAGGGGAGCGTATATGAAGGGCTCGAGGAAGAGACGTGCCATGTCTTTCCCATCGACGCCGCTCGCCCAACTTCCGAACTCCCCTGCTCACGGGGACCAGTAATTCGCAGACTTGCAATCTTCTCCCATGCACGCCCCAACTTTCCAATCCAAAAACCTAACCCCCTTCTTCCCACCCTCTTGCACCCGTATCCAACGCCTTCTCTCCGAAACTCCCATGCTTCTCGTCCTAACTTGCAATCTTCCCCCGTGCACGCCCCAACTTTCCAATCCAAAAACCCAACCTCTCCTTACCGCCTCCCGACTGCCATTTCCCATCCTCCCACTCTTCGGAGCTCCCACACACCTTGCAGTCGCTTAACTCCGAGCACCCTTCTCACCTCTTCCTCCGCCATCCTCCCCAAGCTCCAAAGCCCCTCGATCCGTACATCGTTCCTCCCTCACTCTCCTACCTCTTCGGCCCCTCAGGCTCTCACCGCACGGATCCCCCTTCGGCAACTATGCACGTTATGAGTGCTCTATCCGCTCTCTCCCTCCCCTCCCATTGCTCTCACCATTCTCGCCTTACCTCCCTAATGCACTCTCTGGGAGATCATTACACTCACTCTCTCGCTCATGGATGTTTTTCGCTCCAAATTGGATTATGCTCAAGACTTTGTTGCTCACAAGGGATAATTTTCCACGCGCCAACTCCGCCGCTTGTCCCTCTCCACTTAAGAAAATTGTCATAATTTTCCCTGAATTAGCGTAGTTGAAAAGCGCCTGCGTCAGCCGGTAATCAAAACCTTTGCCAAACTATCTGGTATTGCTCCAAGTAACCGGTGCAAATGCAATCTTAAAGACAGAAGACACATGCGAACTTTTAATATAAAAGTGGAATTTATGAAACCTACTCGTACACTACTTAAGAGAGAATGACAATTTTTATCATTTTTAAAATGTCAAGAAAAATCTGCTACACTGCTATATTTAATGAAACATTTTTCATATATTGTAATTAGTAATTTTGCAAAAAAATTTCAGTTAACAAATAACTGACAGATTGGTTATTTCACCGAAGATTTATTGTTGCTTCGAAAAATATCTTTCACGAATTTCTCGGGTTATTTAAAAAATCCAAAACTTTAGTGTTAATTATGCCATATTTAGCTTATGCCATCGTAGAATCTTAAGAAATGGCTAGTATTTGAAAAATATTTTATTAATTTTATATTTTTTAAGCCATGCTGGACCTGGAATGGTAAGTTCACTATGAATGTATATTTGCATAATTTCTTTTTTGATGGTTTACCAAAAAAAACAAATTTATATTATGACATAATTTATATGGCAATAGATTAAAATTAAAATAGAAAAGAGTACTTATCCTATTCGTTGCATTCCGTTCTGAAGACAACTTGGAACCTCTCGAAGTTCCACGATTTCTGCATTTCTGAACTGACTCCAATTTAATTTCTCCATGAGAAACGGCAGCCGAGGCTGATTTTTCTGCACGCACCTGTAAAACTATGAAAACTGTCAAATACCATAATAAGGCACAGTTGTTTCAATAAGATTATTATTATAATATTTCACAAAAAATTACGCATTTTAAGTCAGATAAAACCATTCCAAAAAAAATTCCCATAAAGAGGAGCAAGCTTTATTAAGAGTGTTGACATACACATTCAATATTTTCGAGAGTGAAACTTGGTATTTTAAAGTATTGTACTTAAGATTCATGTAAAAGCTAATATTTGTAAAAGCCAATCCATTTCAATCCTCACTATATACTTAAGTGCCCTTACTGCCCAGATTATTTTAACGAGAAGAATAATTCTGTATTAGGGGAAAGACTGTAATGAGAAACGGAAATAAGGTGTCTGATAATGGAGTTATCTATATATACTACATTATACATCTACGTGCATATATATGAGCATTCACTAACGCTTAGGTGTATATATACATATTATATATATATGTATATATATATATATATAAAATACACATGACCATACATCTTTACAATGTTTCATTAGCTATGCGATGAATTACATCACTATTAGTCAGTAGATTTCAAAGTTTGAAGGTCGAGGATTAAGGTGTTCATAAACAACGTTGGATACCTTTCGGTAATAATTTAGCCTAAAATGGTGTCGTAATATTGAGTTACAATTATTATTGTTTTTACTTTTCATATTAATTGAACCACTAATTTTTAATTTTTTTTAGGTTTTAGGAGAACTTTTAGGTTCAAAATGGCATTTAAATTTCGGCAATAAGACATTTACCAGTGTCAAAAAAATGTAGCTTAAATAACCGTAAATGATACGTTCGCTCTGCTTCCTATTATGTATTCAACTTTTGCACACGTTTAATCTTTCTCTGCGCGTTTTCTGCTTTTCTAGAAGTTCTAGAGTAATCGATGGCAGATACGCAGATTTTAATTCTTCTTCACACAATACAATTAATAATACAACCTAAGTACTTGTAACGTTAAGAAATAGATGAAATTCTTGGCTAGATTTATGGGACTCTTTTGTTACAGAAGTATCATATGCACATAATCTTTCGTTGATAATCTTTGATACGGCGTGACTCATAATTTAGACTTTTATTGAACATATTATCTTTAGGTTGATATGCCATAACATTTCCATGTTGCCTAATTTTCGAAAGGCATTACCTTTAAGTAAAAAATGAGGATTATTTTATGCTATGTTTGCAAATCTATAAAAACGGATGCCTACTCAATAGTTACAGTACGTTTTTCACTTAAGTATGTGATAGTATTTAATTGCTTCAATTGATGTGCGGGGACAAGTGTTAGGTGAGAACTCAGAAAACATATGCCTCCGCGAGTACATGTACTGCTCATGATGTTTTTCATCCTTGCCAACCAAAACCATTAGTGTCTATTCACTTGGCACTCCTTCATGGCCAGGCATGGCATGTCATGAAAGGGGCAGTAAAGGTCTTGATTCAATGAGACTTTTAATTAAGTAAGTCAATGACTTATTTATATCAACGTACTTATTTAGCCATTATTTTTGTCTAAAGACGCCCAAACCAAGATACCATTTTATATTTTTTTAGATATAATGAAAAGTCTATCTTGTAAACTTAGGTTTACTCTTATGCTTACTGCATGTAATCGCATAGCATGTAATAGCATAATATTAATGCCCCGCCGCTGAACATTATCTTCAAGATATAATTTTTGTACTAATAGTCGGAATGAATATAGGTTGTGATAATTATAACTAATGCTATCACAATTCATTATCACTGAATTAATGCATATTGCTTATGATCGAAAAATATTTTATAGGTATTTTTGCTTTATTTAACAAATGGCTATTCATATAAATATTACCTTTTTCGCCAAAAGGATGACAAATTTGTCGTCAGAATGACCGTTTGAATGGAAGAGAAGGCTGATGGATTAAGGTGTATATTGTTTTGCTTGGTGAAAACCTACTCCCTTGATTAGTCAGTGATCAAATGATCTTTTGATATCCTATGAAATGGAAATTGAAGAATCTTGACAAAGGTTCACTTTTCCACATTCAAGTCTTCAGAATGCGTTTGTATTTAGTAGGTAGCTGTGCAAGTACCTCTCACCCGACAGCCAAAATGAACACGCTTAAAGAACGAGCCCTAGTTGTTTTATTATGATGAGCCCTCAAATAGCGCAAATACGTGGGAAAATAGATTTTAACACGTTTTTCTAGAGGTATTCTTCCCACCAACATGCCGTTTAAAATCGAATAAAATGTTTTATGGCAAGCATGTTAATAAAATTCCCCTATTATACCATCTCTTTCCCCCCTCCTCCGTAGATTTAGTTGATAAGAGTATATATCATCGCGATCTCGAAAGAGTGAGGACGAGAGAGAGAGAGAGAGAAAAGGAGAGAAATGAAGAGGGGTGTGGGTGGGGTGGGGAAAGCAAGGGACGTGACCGATGAGCTCATGTAGATAGCTAGGTAGGTTTAGGGAGGTAAAGGACGGGTGCCGACACGAGGATTTCAGACACGAGACTTCTCTCTTTCTTTTTCTCTCTCTCACTCCCCCCCCCCTTGCACAGCTTGTCAAAGCAGGAGGAAAGCTTTGGCGGAGAAGGAGATTGAGCTTTCGTCCCTCATCGCTAGAGAACGCTGGCAGTGACTCCAAGAGCAGCGCCTCTCTCTCTTCCAGACCCCCCGCCAGCGGCCGTGTTTCTCCTAAGGTTGCCCTTGGTGGCGCGGCTGCTGCGCCGTCGGATGCTGTGTTGGGATTAATCGGAAAAGATTCCGGCACAAAATTCTACTCCTATGAATAGTTCTGTCTTTTGTTAAAAAGTATTTGCTGAAAATTTGTGTTAGGAACTCATTCAAAATTTAATCCTTGTGCATACATGTATATCTGAAAAATAATTCATCACCCGCACACAAGTATTGCGTACAATAATTTATATTGGTCTGGGTTTATAAAAAATACTCTCCCTTTTGAATCAGGGACAACGTGTAGGGCTAACCAAAGTGATTTGGGTTAAATATTAAAGATTCAAGTGAATGGAGAAAAGGCAGTAAATATGCACGGAGTTTTTGGTTTCCTTAATCGTCAGGTCATATATACCTAGGCGCGCATTGGAGTGGGGTATTCCGTCCTTGGAGTCGTCAGGATTAGCCTTCATTTCTTATCCGCAGCTTACGATAATAGATGGAAAACCACTAGGGCCGAATGGAACCAATTTTGCTAGGACATATTTTAAAACTAAAAGTGTATTCTATTCCTATATTTATTGATAGCTAGCACTATTTACATAAGTTAGTTAAGTCAAAAGATTTAGGGAGTCTTTCGCAGATATTTTACTTTAATGCAGAACGTCTAGGCATATCAAAGGCAACAAATTACATGTAAATAATTACTGTCGTCGTATATTTTAAAACATCCTTAAATAGTATTAAATGCATATGTAAAACTAAACATCAGAATATGGCCTAAAAACTCTTTCAATGCCATATGTTTTTGTATGCATCAACTTATTTCAAATGATTTTCCTAACCCTGCAATAAATGTCACCCAAATAAAATATTTCCCATGCATATATTAAACACAATCCCCATGATGAATTTTTAATTTAAAATATCGATGGAATAGGTAAGAGTTTATGTTTTTTTGTCAATCAATAGGTTCATGATTCTTGATGACCAAGTTTTGCGAATGAGGTATTTAATGTGTATATTTAGTATCCATTCTACATTTAATTCTCATGTTGTAGTTAAAATTCATTACAATGCCCCGTAACATTCCTAGCGGAAATCTTGTGTTCACCACATACGTCACAACGATTTTCACTCATATATGTCGAACAAGTGGGCTTTTGCCTTTTTTTCTTCGATGAAAATAAATAACACGCTTGTGATTGGACATTTTGACTATTACATATTCCGTATTATTCTTTAAGGATTTCTATTTTCCATTTGAGGAACGTGGAAGAGACTAAGTTTTCTCTGCTGTATACATGTGTATTTGGTATCATTTCAATTGATTAATTTCTTTCAATTTTCTTTTGGATGATCATATATTATTTCTAAAAACACAATTGCAATAAAACGTCAGCCTACAGGAATGAACGATATACCGGTGTATGGGTATTAGCGATATACTGAAGTTTTACCAATTAAGTAAATCCCAGATCTATCACAAATTTAACTCCATACTGGTAAAAAATAAATGCATAATTGCATTACTTTTGATTCTGCTACAATGGTATGGAGTTACTTTTAATATATGAGAATTGAATGTCACTAAACTAACAATTTTAAATAACAATACAAGATGCGGAAATACAACTCCCGTTTTTCAGACGCAAAACACTCTCAAAAACGGAAGTAATGTTGCCGCATCCAGTGTGTACATCAAAAATAAATCATTTTCAAACTTTGATTCAATGTACATATTTCATTGGTGAAGTTATCGCCACAAAATTCTTGAAACATTTTCACACAGGAATTAGTTCAAAGATAGAGAATAATGAAAAAGTATTTTACTGAATGTTCTTGCGATAATACAACCAAAGAAAGGGGGTAGAAATATTATATCATTGAACATTATAAGTATTGAAGAGATAATTTATATTTTGATTATAATTAGTAACATTTTGATTAATCTTCATTGAAGTATATAGAACTAAAATACGAGACTTACTATTGGGGAGCACTCCATGTCTTAAAGGGGTAATTTGGAAGATCTGCTTTATAGATTGTAATAAAGTTAATTAGTAGAGGAGGAATATATATCGTATTTTCATTCTCATAGTGTTTCCTTGGAATTCAAAACTTTGGCTGAAATCTTTGTATTTTGATCTTATTTAGACTTAACTTCAGCATTTCCGTTGAATAACAAGTCTACAGGCAATTTACTACAAAAAGATGTATCATCAATTATGAATAGCTGTATCAATAATATTATATGACTAGTTGAAAATAAGAATATTATAGAAAACATATTTCCCAAAATTCACAATCTTTGATAATCCTAAGGTAGATACCAACCAATTCTATTTTGATCAATTCTCTGCAAGAACCATCACGAGGTAATGCCATCTGTTCTCCAAAAATCAACAATATATGAATCTTTTTAATGCATTAAAATCCTCATTGGGTTGTACTAAGAATTAGAAGACCTCTACTCTTGTATAAATACGAGGCAAAAATTAGTGTGGAATAAACAAAGAAATATATATATGTATATATATATATATATGTGGACAGCACAATAGAACTGTTCTTTTGTGCCGTCCAAATATTATACTGCTCGTGTGAGTTTCTGTAAAATCGATATATATATGTTTATATATATATATATATATATATATATATATATATATATATATATATATATATATATATATATATATAATTACTTCGCTATCTTCCGATGAAGACGGAGTGGAATGCCGTCGAAATCATCAAGAATAACGTGTGAGTGTCCCTTTTTTTGTGTTTCTATATTGTTTGTCACTGTGTAATGTACTATTCGGCACTTCCGTGTTACGCCTACGAAAGCATATATATATATATCTACTCACATAAACACACATGTATTTGTTTTTACATCAACACGCCAGAATGGTATAGTGTATAATATTACATAAATGATATTTCGATGCACCCAGCCCAAGGATACATGGATGTTATGCTTGTAAGCTGCTTTCAGCGAGATACGTGTGGGAGAAAAAATAAATAAAACTTGAAAAAAAGAAACATTGACGGAGATGGAATGCATGCTCGTGAGGGATTGGAGATGAATGAAAAATGAGGAAGTGTACGATAGAATGGAGAACTGTGTGTAGATTGGGGAGCATAGGGAGGGGGAAGGAGTGGAGCCCAAGCTGGGTTGGGATGTGGGAAGATGTACAGCGGCGGTTGGCTATGATGTCGGCTGGCAGTGTCGTTTGCTGTCCTTCCGCGTCCGTCCATTTTCGTTCCCCATCTGGTGCCATCGTTCCGTTCCCTCTCTCCTACCTCCCTGCCACTACCAGCACTGCCCTCGCATATCCCTCCACGTCCGCTTCATTATCCGACCAGACTCCATTCTATCCCATCCCCACCAGACGTCTTGCTCATCCTGCGAAAAAGAATGAGGGAGGAAAAAATTAAACAAAAACACATCAGGCTCACGCTCCTTTTGTGGTGTTGCCACACTCGGAGAATCTCTGTTATTATTTTCCCGGTCGCGTAGGCAGCAGCGTCGGCGTCGGTGGACCCCAGGCTCGCCTTAACACCCGCTCGCCTCGTCCAATACATACGACTGTGTACTCCTCCCTCCCCCCCCCCCCCGCTGAGCCAATGCGCACGCCGACGTGTAATCTGTGTCCTTTAAACTCGTCCGGCGGCTAAGCACCAATTCCTTCCCTCGCCCCGGCCCAACAAATCCCACCCGTCCACTCCGGCCGGTCCACACGGGTGGGCGGTGTGGAAAGGGGGGGGGGGGCGAACGGCATCATCGTGACAGGCCATTCTTCCACGGGCTGCGCATGTGGATGAGACCGCAGGCCACGGGCAATTTGTCAAACCGCTAAGCCAACACGCCCATCTGCCGTTTTTATAAACGGGAGCGCGTTTCAAGTTCGTTCCAGTTAAGCATAGCACGCGCCCTTTTTTTCTGAAATCCGCTAGCTCAAACTTGCATTTTAAACTCAAATGAGGGAACAGAAGCACAAGTCATGTTGTTCCATAAGTAAAATGGATAGGATAAGGTTTAAATATAAAGCATACTCCCTAATTTATATACTTTATTATACCCTATTTATATTTAGATTCTTGCCATAGCATGTTCCGCTTTTTCCAATGCGCTGGTAAAATTCACATAGAAATCCTATTAACCCAAATGTTGATCGAAAAACTTAACAGAATGATTACCAACTTTGTTGTTATTATCATATTTTACTAAGGATTGAGGATTTGTAAATGCAACAGCACAGAAAATTTCATAGGCATTAATTATTTAATATATATAACTATTTAATTTGACTATTACTATAAGTCATAAATGGAAAAATAATAATGGTCACCCTAGCTTAACTCGATAAAATATTGATCTAAGAGGGGGAACCGAATTTTTAATATAGGAATATAAAAATCGCTTCGCATGTGAAGCGTGTACGTCTTAAAAAACTGCTAATATAAGGCTTTCCATAGTGTAAAGTGTAACCTAGTTACAATTCATTCTCATGACAAATAGTTGTCCAATACTAATTCAATTTTTTTTACTTTTATCTAGCACGGACTTGTAAGTCAGCCAATTATGGCAGCAATAATAAAACGGTGCATGGTTTTCACCAATATTTATGTGCAACTACAAAATTCATTCATCTGATGTTCCATGGATTTTCATTCCATTGTAAATGAAAGTACTTTTGAAGATTGCTCCATTCGCATGCAAAGCAAATCTTAGCTTTTCAAGGATTGATCAATAAATGGAAGAAAAACCACAAACCCGGTTAATAGGCATAAGATCAATGTTTCCAGGTATTTATTAAAAAAGTCATTGTTTAGGGAAATTTTTTACCGCAGCCAAATAGATATTTTCATAGCGTTGTACTACGATATTTTTACTAGTTTCTCAATAAGAAACGCTTATAGCTAAAGCTTTCACAGAAAACTTACATTTCGGCGCTTATATCACTGTCACTGCTTTAACCTTTGGAAGGCAACTTGTTCTACACTGGTCAGACCCATTTTTCAGTCTGAATTCCACTATCAGACGTGACTTCAGCATCATTCCTCGTAGCTGTAAGATAAAGTAGGGGAAAGAAGGAATGAGGAGGATTTGAAAAGGGTGGAAGCGGATGATATGAGTTTTTATAAGGGGTGGAAGGGGATTGGAAGAGGATTTAGAATGGGGTGGGAAGGGGTATCTGACGACCCAAGGGAAAGGGGGGATGGGGAAGGGCCGCTGGTGGCAAGTGATTTGTGTCGCTCTCTCGGACTTGGCCTTTTCTCTTTCTCTGTGGTGCGCAACGGGATGGCTGGCTGATAAAGTAAGGAGGGAGAAGTAGGAAGATGGAGAGGGAAGAGCGCAAGGGGAGGAGGAATATGAGGGGAAGGAGGGGATATGACGAGAAAGCTATCGGTTGGAACGGGAAATGGACGCAGAGGGATGGACGTCGGGGGACTGGGTTGTTGGTCGACGTGAATGTCAGAGTGGCAGGAGGGAACGCGACCCGGATGAGATGATGAAGATGAGAAGGATATGAGACGAGAGATAGTGGGAGAGATGGGGGAGGGTTTATGGAAGGTAGATAATGGCGGATATAAATGGTGGAAAGGCGGTTTAAATATAGCATGCGAGAGATAACACCGAAAAATGCTGATACCGGAAAATTTGGTCCCTCCAGCTTGCAAATCTTGTTTGCGAAACAAAAGACATAAGCTAAGGGTTGCTCCAGAGACACTGAAAGGGAAGAGAAGGATATAAAAGGCCATTGGGCGTAAATTTTATCCTCGGAAAACATCTTTCTTCGTATTCAGTGAAATCACACTATAGAACACCAGACACGCTAAAGAAATTCAGTGGACACCCAAACTGCTTTCATTAGAATTACATTGGAAAAGTATATTTGTGGGAAGTACATTCAATGGTGCAATATTATTACCTCATCAATAATCTCTATTGTTAGTTCTGGCTTTCCGGAATTGGGGAACTCTTGCTTTCAAAATTGTATGCAACCTACCTAAATATTTGAGTTTTTTAAGTAAACATGAGGGAATATGCAACTAGCACTTGCTGCTAGATTTAGGTGGAACATTATAATGGCAATATAAATGTATTCATTACTTTCTATGCATTATTTTGAAAGGGAAAAATTATTAATTGTGATATTGATCCTAGAAGGTCTGTCAACTTTCGGCAACCTGTGACTTCCATTTTATTCCAATACATATTGCATTTTTATAAATTTTACCGTATCAAAATTAAGAAAATCAAAAGTATCAACATTGGTAATTGAATTTAGCATATTAAATAATCATTTATTTAAATATATTCATATAAATGTTGATTTTTTAGGCACTGTTAGAGCTCGTCTCGTAATAAACACAGCGGTCAGAAGCAGATGAACACAGGAGATTAGTGGGGTCAATTTCTTTCCCTTTCCCCTTACGGTTTCCCAGAAATATCTGGTATCTGAAAAATCGCAGAGCCTGGGTGGAACTAAGGGTGCCTAGGGAACTCCTGCTCAGCCATACAATACTATAGCCACCCCACGTACCTTTATAAGTTATACTTTTTTATATTTTTAGTCAATTTAAAAGGTAATGATAATACGCAATTATGACGCCAATCGTTATTGACATTAGTATTAAGATTTTAGAGAAATATCATCTCCTCTGAAGAAAAGTCTTTGCAAATGATTTAAGTAATTATCCGCACTAACTTTAAAAATTAAAACTTACTCATCGATTCTTTTTCCAATATTTTCACATATTTCCTTAACATAGACTACTTCAAGTTTCGATATCATTTATTGGCTCATCAGTCCAAATGATATTTTTCTATATAGCTTAATAAATATAGCCAATATGCTATTGCAATTATCTTTATATTTCAATTAATAAGATGCTTGTAATATTTATGATGGAATTTAGATGTAATTAATTTACTATTTTGGTTTGACTTTGATCAATAATCGATCGCATTAAAAGTTTTTCATAAAATTAAGTGTCTTTCTTAAAAGTGGGTAAATTTATTTCTCAGTATAACAGTTTCAAAATTACTGAGGAGTCTTTATATTAAGCATAGTATTAATCCGAATATATTTAAAGAAAACGCAGAAATAATTATTCTCTACGCTCACATCGATTAAATCTCACAACCTTCTCATCTTTACTCATTGATTTATCATGTCAAAATGCTTCCTTAAAGGTAGTTATAACGGTGCGTTCTCCTGTCACTTTTGTTAGATTAGAATGCGTAAAGTATCAACAAATGCACACGACGTACATACTCCATTGACATTTGCAATGTCAGTTAATAATTTATTCACAATTTTCGGCTTTCGGAAAGATTTACCAAAATATTTTTTTCCCTTTTAATGGAAATTTAATAAAAAATTGAAGAATCGCTCTGATGAGTCATCTAAAGGCATACGAAGTAGCAAGGGATAAAGTCGCACTAGGTAGAAAAGTATTTACAAATTGCTTATGCTTATACTGTGGGAGAGGGAAAGCTATTTTAACGAAAGCGCTTTAAGAGGGCGGAGGTAGGAATAGCTAAAATTTTACTGACATTATACAGGCTTTAAATAGTGGCATGCGCAAGCAGAGAAACTGTTGGTATTATTACAAAGAGTTGGATTTTTCCAAAGCAATATTTTTCAATCATGCACAACAAATTGGCATTTAATATTTTGATTCCAAAATTTCTCCCGCGGGTATTACATGAATAATTACTACTTCCTTTTACGCTGGCCTGTGTATTAGATGCAATAAACTCTTTAAATATTCAATCGGTATATCTGTTGATAAGAGGATGTACGATCCAAAGTCTCATACTTTTGAATATTCGCTTCTTTAATCACAGGCATACGAGTTCATCGTTACAAGAACTCCGTGGGAAACCTAATAACACCATATAAAAAGGACCTACCCTCTTATTTTAAATATGTAGAAGTGGCACGATAATAGCACACCTAAGAGCGTTTTCTTTGCACATGACCACCAAACTTTGGTTAAAATTGTGAGTTGAATCATGTCATTAAATTGGATGATTTATAGGTACCTTACAGAACTTGCTTTAAATATTGGTCCCAGATTCATCCCAATATTTCAACTATCCAACCGCACCTAGAGGTAATTGGACCCTTATTAGTTCTAAATATCCTCTGTATTAAAAACCTAACAATGCATAAAATGATTATCCCAATGGTTTCTAATTGAAGTATAGTATTTATTGTTCTGAGATAACAAACAATCTTTTATATTATCAATACATTGCACTATTTGATAAACTATTAATTTTTCTTAGATAGCCTTATTACTTTCTGTATACAGTTTCAGCTGTATACGCTTTCATTAAGTCCCAACTCCATAATATTGAAGAAAGAGACCTTTTAGGCGTGATGTGGTGGAATATCATAATTCATTAAAAATTGTGAATTTGTAATTAATCCATAGCATTAAATATCGTTAAGTTTTTACATAACCTCTTTTAATAGTCAGGGGTAAATTTGGATTGATTAGTGCAATGATAGAAATTGATTGAGTGAAATGACAGTTATTAATGAATTATGAGATACTCATATAAACGGTTAATAAATATTATAGATGGCCCATTTTTTTATTAATGGATTATTTTTTTGTTTAAATTTTCTGCATAGAGAATATAAGTATAAAAGCTATTATCTGGTTATCGAAATATAAAAGTTGGTTTTTTTAGGATCAACAAAAGTATTAGGTAATTTTATTTAGAGAATTTAACTTTGTTTGGTTTAGTGCAATAATTTTTAAATATCAACTACTTATAAAGCTGTCTATAGGCTTTATAATAGGTGAAAATGTAAAGACTGCTAAATAATGGAACTCATTATTTCAGTCTAAATTCTCGTATTTTTTTTAAATTTTGAACCTACCTATATATAATGTGTTGAATACTTTCCAGAAGAGAAGAGGATTATGCAGGAATTGTTAAGGGCTCTTTGCTATATATATTTCTCACTTAACGTTAAACCAAATCTTGGCGGGTGATATTCTGTTTCAATACATTTATTTAAGATAAAAAATCTTATAATCATGAAAAGTAAACACGCTCAGGGTCACTCATTTTTTGAATTAGACAGATAATAGCATGAACGAGTTACTTATTGTTAATTGTTCATAATTTAACGGATGCCCAAGGTATGCATGCCGGTTAAAGAGATACACCGAAATAAATATAGATTCGAAAATGTAATAATAGTTATTGCTTACATTAGTAAATGAGTAGAATCTTCAAGCACTACGTAACAGAGACAAACATTTGGATTGAAGTTCTAATCCATAAGTGTCACTATTTGCATTTGATATCAAATTAGACGCGATTTCAAAAAGTAAAGTAGCTCCATTAGCACCGTAATCAGCAGCAGATTGTCCGTTCAAATATTTTAGTTGTAAGCGGCATTTTCTATCCAAAAAATATATTACGGATCACGTCGGTTGGAGAAAGAGAGAAATTGTATTGTCTACACGAGCACGGCTCAAAATGCGGCCCAGTTTGGCAATTAGATACCCAAAATTTGTTGTAGTATCCGTTTGGAAATTATTTCCCACCGCCCCTCATCGCCCCTTTTGCGGAACCGTCCTGCCCCACCTATCTCCTTAATTCCGCTTCATTTCGGTGTTTCACGTGGAGGGGCGCATGCGCCCAACGGCGCCTCCCCCCCCCCCCCCGACCGACGTCTCCCGGCGTCCGCGATCCCCTCCCGCGGGGACGGGTAACATGGACCCGTGGCGTGGAAGTGGATTTGAGGGTGTGGCCTCCGCGATGCGGCACCGTAGAGTAGCGCCGCGCGCGGTACCGGCGGAATGCGGCGCTTTGTATGCAGTATAAAGAGACGGAGGGAGGCACGAGGTGGAAAGGGGGAGGTGGACGCGAGCGAGAACGTCAGGAGGACGGGGTGGATTTTTTTGTAGGTGGTGGACGGGAATATGGAGGCGGGTTATCAGGATGGTGGGAGGGGGAGGACGAGATGGGTGCCTGCCTCTGTTTGTATGTGTGCGCGAAGTAGATGGGAGGTTGGGGTATGGAGGAGGAGTTTGGGCACTACGCGAGGCACGTGGGAATTGTAGAGGATGAGGGAAGAGAGGGAAAGATACTGCAACATTCCCTCGAAGCTCCCGCGGGTGCAGTTGTCGGAACCTGTGGGCGTTTGTGTTTGGGCGGCGCGGCATTGAAGGGGGGAGAGAAAGAGGCGAGTTTCGGTGGGGGTTGCGAGGATGGGGGACGGGGGTTCCCTGCAAAATTTCGCTCCACGGAGCTTTGTATGTGCACCGCGGCGCGTCTATCTCCTCAGCGCCGTTTCAAATGTACGCCCTTTCTCCCGCCCCTAACCGGCATTCCCCTCACCCTCCTTTCATCCCCAGCCTCGCCGGTCTCCCCAAATAACCCCCATACTTCTACACCCAGACCCCTGGCATTCATTTCTCTCCCTACTTCTCGTCGCTGGAAGAATCCTTTCTCCCCTCTCCTCTTTTTCCCAAAGCTTCACAGTGAAAGAGGGAGGGAGGGGATGAAAAGGGGGTGGGGTAGAATAAAGGGCGCGAGGAGGGTGAAGGTGGGGAGGGTAAGGCGCGACTCGTATTCCCCGTTGCGAGCAGCCATCGTTTCCAGACTCCTTTCCTGAATCGCAACGTGGAAGGCTATCTCACGCTCAAACTCCGGGGTTCAAATCCTTCGCCGATCCCGAAGGAGTTAGAATTGAACGTGACGCGGTTTTGCAAGAAGCCCTTCATATGCTTTCTATCTGTATACGCGAGATTGGCAACACTTTTTAGTTTTCTTTCATCCAAGCGTTCCCTCAGCTAGAATGAATTTTTGAAAAATTGTTTTGACGTTCTTGTATATCCTAGAGGCCTATTATCCTCAGGTGAAAAATTCTGAAAAATCTAGGGACCTAGCTATATCGTTGTGGAGGTAAAGGTCATCAAATAGTTATTTTTGGGTGGAGAGAATAGCACATATTTTACCGAGAACCAAGAAGCATTTAATTTTCTCCATTTCCTGAGTAATTTATTAAATATGTAATTTAAGCTTCCACTGTATTAAAATAAACGACATCCAAGGTTGTGGGAAAGAAATTATCGCAAGGTCATTATGAGGCTCAAATAGCAAAAGCATATTTCTCCAAATTATTTATTAACGAGTAAATCGAGGTGTTTTCAGATAAATGCAGAGAAATTGATTATTATTATATTAAAATCATCTTCATAACTAACTACGCAAGATTCGATAAAGAACACCTTTCGGTGACCAAATAATTTTGGCTTCTTCGTAACTTTCGTGTCGAAACTTTGATAAATTCATGACTTTGAATGCTGTTTTTATATGATTTTGAAAATTATTTTCGATCGCCAACATCAACGGATTACACAAATATAGAATTTTTACGTTACTAATGAAATTCGACTCAAGATAATTTGACTGATACATTTTACCTCTATATTTACAATTAAGCATAATATAAATGTCAAATGATAGTCACATTAATAAGCTAAAATTTAAATTTATTGGTGGCGCGTAATATACGCTTTCACATGCTAGTATTTTTATATACGATTGATTCTCTAAAAAAGAGTAATTGGTGATTTTGTATCTTCTTTCGTTATCTCCCATCCGCATTTATTTTAGATGATATTGTAGATGTATTTATGTGCACACATGAATGTAACTATAAGTTTAATGCGTATTATAATACGTATACGACGATGGGTTAAATGGAAGAAGGGACCATTTGGTCTAAATTTCGCCCAAATAAAGACCTCTATCTATCTATCTATTATTCATTCAAATAACTTACCCTTACAAAACATTCATGTAGTGGACACGTATCGAGCCAAAAGGAAACATTGAATTTAACCAAGTATTGGTTTGAAATGCATCATTATGCTTATTTAGGCAGTAGAAAAATATATTTACAAAGAATACTATACTAAAATTATATTGAGATTCAGAACTACATTGGAAAATATATTTGTTATAAAAATATGAATATCTTGTTCATAATCTCCGTTTAATCTCAAGCACTCTTCGTTACGCTGCTTCAGTGTGTTCAATACTCAAAAAATAGAAGTCAGCCACCAAGGAATGAAATTAGTTGAAAACGGCAGTCTTGGGTTTCTTATTGTTTCAAATCTGTTATCCACCCAGTTATTGTTAAAAATAAAAGAAAAGGCAAACATCGCTAGGTGCAAGTCCAGTATTCTCCGTCTTGCCATAGCTTACAAAAAAGCTTGTCAATTGAATATTCTTTGCTCTTTGTGTTGGTTGGTAAGCATTTTTGCATCCACCTTGCTCACAATTTGGAAAATCCGAGCTTTTTTGTAATACGTTGGATAGTGGTGCATCTAGTAGGGGCAAACCTATCACCAGAGCACTAGTCGTATGTATCCGATCTAATTGCAGTTCTTGGTTCATCTCTTGTAAGATTTCATCGGATTATGGGCCTACTACCATTTGCTCTTCATCATACACATTTGTATTATTGAAGTATACACATCATTTATTAGCCTTTCCTTCAGAAATTACTGTAAGTCCATTAACCAGTCATTACTATTGATTAATGTCGGCAGCTGATAATTCTTTGGGACACGGAAATGTAATTAGAAACTGCGTTTCGCAACATGGGGGAGTAACGTTCCTGCGGACTTTGCTATGGTTAGTAACTGGCAAGGAAACGATTGCTGAATCAAAAAACTAACTTTAATGGCTTTGGAAAGAAAAGAATAGGTGGCCAAGGGAAAGAGGCAAAATTTCTCATCGTGGAGAAATTTTATTTTTATTTCATTTTTCTCATGCGTGGAAATTAATTCGAGAATTTGTATCTCTCTGACCATAATACATCAAAAACTGAGAATATGAATTAAATTCCTAATGGTGAGAAAAATATAAAAAGTAATTCGTGGTTTTACTTCGGAATTTAAGCGGAAGTATGGTGCAATTGAGGAAAGTTTCCTATATTCTCAACCGTAGTTAGATGATATACATGTTTTACCTCACCAATTTCCCTCATGAATGGATTCTTTATTATCTTGTATTAATAATTATTAATTAATAATATTATTTCTCGCAACGCCGTCTTTTGGAATGTTATTTTATTCTTTTTCACGAACACGGACTCTTTAGCCTCTCAGAGCTCCTGCCTCTAATATCCGCCAACGTGTGCTCAAAAACCCTCTCTTCTCTTCCCATAGCCCCGTTCATGCCCCATCCCCAACATTTTCTGCCCTTTCACCTATCCATTCTCTCTCATCTCCTCTTTTCCTTCCTTCATGCCGCACCCTAACGGTAGCGTGGGAGTGCTCTGCTGCCACTTGGCCCCGGATGGGATCTCCCCCTCCCTCATCAGCCTCTCTGTTTCTCATTATTCTCGATTTTTCCTCCCTCTCATATTCTCTATCTTTCTCCTCATGCATACGGGCTTGGTCGTGAAGCGCAGGGCATCGCAGATGAGAAAAATTCGCTAGACAGCGAAATTGAGGCAATGTTAAGTTTTTTCAAGGGAGAGAGACTGCGTTTCGTCGTATGTACCAACCAACTGCTCTCGTATTTTGAAAGAGGTATCATGAAACTTGGCTCCCGTTTTTCAAGTAAATTTACATTGACTGACTGCATCGATATTTGATCACGAATTTCAAATCAGGCTTTTCAAAAAGTCAGCATGAGTTCAATTTAAATAATTGAATTGCTAAAACTGTTAAAAAGAGGGATTTGTAAAATCAATTAAAGCTCTAATAAATACCTTTTAAATGATAAACTTATTTAAATGTTTTGCTAATATAATATAAGTTTATAATAAGAAAAAATTAAGAAATTGTGTTTAACAATATTAAAGCAAGTTAACTTAAACAATTTTATTTAGATGCCAATGAAAGATCAAAGTTTATATTCTCCATAAAAGCTTGTCATCGTAATTGGGAATCCGAATGGTTGAAAAGAGTACGCATTACCTTAATTTGAGGGAAAATTATGTTCAATATATTAAGTATGGCAAAATTACTTTTCGTTCCCTTCTCAACACCTTAATGCTACCATTTTTTTCATTTAGCTAAAATATTCCAAAAGTAGACTCATTTTTAGTTCCCTAACTAGGAATCACTATTTTTTCCTAACTAGTTTGTAAACTTCATCATAGTTTAATAATTATTTGCCAGTCTCTCAATTAAATCAAAGTCATTCCATATTTTCACCTAACTATTCCTAAATTTAATTAAAAGGCTGTGAAAAATGTTTTTCTCGTACCTTTTTCCCAAAAAAGTATTGGAAAATATCATGTTTGCATATAAAAGCATAGTAATGTTTTGAGGAATACAAACACTTCATTTTTAAACACAATAAAGGCATTTTGGCAGCAAAATGTCCCCCACACTGTATATCTTCAGGTTTAATGCCTAAAAAGATATTTTTTAAAGTTTGATTTCTACCGTATTTTACGTAAATTAGTGTTAGGTAAAATGAAGTTTCAAAAATCCCCTCTTTTCATTTGAAAGGACCATCATATTTAATAAAGTTGAATAAAAATTTCGGTGTTTCAAGTAGTTCAAATTTGACACTTCCGACTTACCCGTAAGGAAAAATTGGAAAATAAATTATTCCAAATCAAGGCATAAAACTTTTGTCTAAGTCCAGGAGTGAATAAACGAAGATAGCCCGTTAAAATTGGAATCGTAGACAGTTTTAGCGCAGTGGATTTGAGAGAATTCCGCTCCACTGCCCAAACATAAGTCTGATCGGGATATCATCCACAGGGTTGATATTGTGAGAGAAAGGATGTATGTGCATACAAGTAGGAAACGGAAGAATAGGGGCAGAAGGAATTGAAAAGAGGGATACGGGAGAACCTCTCAAAGGAGTGCAGAAAGATAGATGGAATGGGCGAGGAATGGATGGCGAAACAGATGGGTAGAATGCTGAAGTGTGGGGGGAGGCGCTTAGGGGAGAAATGGATGGGAAAGTAAGAAGGGGCAGGCGTCAGAAAGGTATTTGAAGAACGGGAAATATATATGGGCCCAAAGTTTTTCTTGGTATTGGATGGGGCAGTGGAGCGAAATATGGAGCAGGGAGTGGGAAAAGTGAAATAAGGGAGCATTGGGGCAGGGAGATATGTGAATCTATTGCCTCTTCTGCTTATTGGCGCAACCGGAGCGGAGGAGGAAGGCGGCAGGAGAGACTTAGAGGTGGAATGGGACAGAAATAGTATGTGGGCTTCTAGGAGAGGGTAGCGGGGGAGAGTTAAGAACAAGGGGTGTGTGGGTAATGTTTGTAAAATGGGATCGGGGAAATAAGTCCCCCGTCGGGGCAGCGAACGAAGGGAGAAAAATGCGTAAAACTTGATACACGTTCCAGTGCTTGTATTGCGGGCCTTCGGTTTTGGATATTGTTCTCCCCGAGGGCGGTTTCATTCGGTTTCTCTGTACAAAATGTGCGTTATTTCTTCCTAAAGATGAATGCTACAAGCAGACACATATGCTACAGAATAAAAAGAATTCACGAGGTGTTTTATGTATGTATATGATGAATTAATGTCAGGATATACTCTCAATAAAGCATATTTTCGCATATTGTTGGAAGTGATATTATTTGATAAAGAAATTTCATAATATAGTGAAAAAGCATTTAAACGCCCACCTTAAAAAGTGCTGACAAGTTGAAATGTACAGTCTTAAAACTATCAGTCGCAATTTTAAATCAGTTGTAGATGCCAATTTCATTTTTTTAAGTCCCAGGAAAGTAGGTAAAAACTTCACTACAAGGCTTAATTCAATCAACGTAAAGTTTACTTTACGAAATGAGAAAAGTTCATGCAAATTTAAAAACATACCCAAGCAAATTGAACAGTTAAATACAGGGTAGACAGAGTAAAATGTTTATATAAGCTCAAAGAACCCACATCAAGAAATGATTGCATAATGAGACTGAAGTGTATATATATTTACAATATTACATCGTTTCATATCATAAGACAAAAGATATGTTTTTCTCTTAACAGAAATTAATGGCTGGAATGTGAGCAATTTAAATCGAGTTTTTCCACATGACATTTACACATAATTTTGCTAGGTAAACGAGCTCACTGATTACCCATCGGCGACGAAAACTGCTTACTGAAACTGCAGGTCAAAACCGCTCTACATATGGTAAGTTAGTGCTTTTTACCCTCGACCGGCCTGCATTTGTTAATTGACATGCCCCTAATTCTTCCACACACTTCCATTGGAAAGGGAAGAATCGGTAAATATCAATTTATTTTGGAGAACGGTAGATTGAAGATCATTATAGTTATCTTAATAGACAAACTAAAATTGAGATGATGAGGCCCCGTGCAATAAATATTTTTTTACCCTATAATTTTACTCATTAAAAATAGGGGAAAAGCGTGCTGATGGCAAATAAAAATGGGAAACTAAAAATAGAGACGCTCATACGTTTGTCTCTCTTTTACTAATTCGCTGTCTATATTATATATATATATATATATATATATATATATATATATATATATACATATATATATATATATATATATGTTTTCTCTTGTTGAAAAGTCAGATACACTATCAAATACAGGAATTAGCATTTTATTTTTCGCCATGAAGGGAAGTTATTTCTAATTATCTGTGTTTGCTCATCGGCTATTTCATAAGTATTAGGTAAAACACATGTTATAAATTGGTAGCAAAATTTTGAGCGATAAGGCCTTAAGTTATAATTATTTGTGAAATGAGTAAATATAAATGGAAAAATAAAAAAAAGATCCTTGCAGATGCTGAAAATACGTTCTAACATGACTGCATTTAAACTACCTGCCCAAATTTCCTGTATCTAAATTTTGAATTTCCTGGGAATAAAATCCAAGAATTCAGATTCTGTTCTAAAATAAAACATTTTACTGTCAAAATAGTAAAATTTTATAATGTGTATATTAATTTTAATACTTTTTAATAATCGTACTGCAAAAACCCTGAAGTTACGATTAATATTAAATAGTACTTAAATGAGTATTGATTTTCAATTATAAAAAGCGATAGGTTTATAACCACACTGTAAACGACCTGGATTTAAAAAATGAAAGTAATTAAAATAAACCTCTTATATATATTTAGTTCCCGCACACCTATAACTCGCCTCATCAGTGCTTTGACTCATAAGAAGACTTCATCTCACATTATCATACTCAGGGGCAGAGTCGCTCACTATCTCGCATTTCTCCTCTAAACCTTACCACGCCGCGCATACTAATGGCCCTTTTCATCTGAGGCTTATTCTGCTCGAGTGAGCGTTTGCCTTAACACAACTTGCCTTCACAAAACTCATTTCCTTGCATTGGAACTTCTTAGCGCACACTCATACAATTTCTGTCGTTCGTAATTGAGGAAAAAACGAATCTCGTTTTTTTTGTGGTAGCGGAATGTAATCCTAAAACTTACACAGGACTATAGATCGACCGCACATGCAAAACTTCAAAACTAATAGTCGAGACATGATGAAAAGAGAAGACAAGAAAGGAGTTGGGTCTTTCTCGAGGGTCTTGTTGACGGTTTATACCGAAGAAGTTTCTGAGTGTAGTAGCGCTGGCCTTCTTCGCAAAGCAAATTCTGTAGCAAGGATGATGACTTTTCGGGTGGCGCCAATGAGTGGCGCCGCATATTCCGTGTTGGGAATTCGGATATCGACAGGAACAGGGGAAGTTTGAACAAGCTCCGTGTATTCCATGAAGACTTTGTTTCTCCTCGCTCTTTGCGATGAGTGGCTCTTGATCTCGCCGCGGGAAAATGGTACCACCTCCTCAATATTTACGCTTCGTCTTTCAACCCAGTGTGTGTGCGCGCGCGTGTGTGTGGGGTGGATCACTCTCCACGGTCTTTCGCTATCCTCCCCCCCCCCCCGAATAGCTCTCCGTTGAAACGCAACCACCCCCTCATGTAATCGCCCCATCCCTTCACCCCTTTCCCGCACGCTATCCCGACCACCGAGGACCTCCTCTACTTCCCTATCGCATCCTCCGCGACGTGCCACTCTCCGAAAGCCTCCGCAAAATCTCTGTCGTATACGATGGGCTGGGAGGGGAGATGGAAGAAGGCTCTGTGGGCGCATTTTACGGGCTCGGGGAGGGGAGTTTTCTTTTTCCCCGGGCCACCTTGGAAGACGAAGGAGTAAGTGAGGGAGGAGGAGAGCATGTGAAGGTGTTGGCATGTAAGAGAAGGATAAGGTTGGGAGGATGAGTGAAGGAATGTCGATTTCCCTTCCAACCCCCTCTCACCACTGCCGCAAGCCCATTTTTCCATGGTGTTTCCTGAGGGCCAACCTTTTCTTCATCTATCTATCCATCCATGCCCTCATTCCCGTCTCCCCTCGGCCACCCATCTTCAAGCGCTCTCCGGCTGGTTTCACATCCGAATTCCCTTAGACTGCTCTCCCTCTGCGTGAAACCGCAGAGTGAAGCGAAATAGATGGCGAAAGAGGAGCACCGAAAATCCCTTTTTCCCCGGCTGAACCCTTATCTCTCGTGCAAGAGAGACGACGCCGCCACTGAATGCTGCCCACTTCGAAAAACTCTCCCACCCTTTACCCGCTTCTCCCCGCCCTAGCCGCTCCTCCCCCTTCGAACCCTTCCGTTCCCTCCCTTTTCCTCGTAGTGATCAGAGGCAGGAATTCATCAGCCTCCCGCTGGAGCTCCTTAATCTGCATTCGTTCCGTTTCCATGTATCCATCCTCTATCCTTCCTTCGACCTTAACCATTCTCGTTCCACCTCCGCCCGAAAACCTCGTGGCCTGCTCATTTCCATCCCCTCTCTACTCTTGGTCTCTTGATGGTTTCGGTATCCGCCTATCTAGCGAAATTTCATTGAGCGTACTTTTTTTCTTCAGCGTAGAATTCGCAAGCAGAATGCAAATTTGGTGTCTCCACTGAATTCTTGATATTTTTGAAAGTTCATTCAAATAACGCATTTCTGTAATAAATTTCCCAGTCTTGTCCGATTTAACTAAGAAATGATAAACTGAGTCATTAAAACTTATATATCCTTAATATTTTATATCTTTGGGCAGAAAAACAATCAAAGGTAGACTTTTTTAGACTAGCATAAAGATGACAATTTTTTTTATCGTAGCAGCATGTAAAAATATAATTTGAAGTCAATGTCCGGCCAGATTATTCTGATTAACAAATATTGTTTACTGTTGACATATGTACTAAGTAAAATTTTAGAAATATGGATGTCTAATAATTATAGATATACATGTATGCAATTATAGATATACATGCATGCATATATAGGTATACATGCATGTTAGCAGTATGCATGCATGCTCATGTATACTGCTAACAAATTCTTTTGAGAAAATTAGTCTAAATTTCGCGATACCTTTTATAATAAATTTAAGGCAGGAATTAAGTTTGTCTTCCTTGAAATAAAATTGATTTATATCATGCTAAAGATATTAAAAAAATTATATTATGACAAAGTTTCCTATCAAATATTAAAGGAAATATTATTTTGCTAATATTTGAATTTAAAGAAAACTAAATTCTATCTCTGAGATATTTTTAGTAGCCATTTAAAATTATATTGTCGTGACTCTTAAGTTCAAACTTAATTAATACTGGAACACATTATTCTCTTATATCTAAAAGAATATTATATGAATAAAAATGAAACAATTATATTGTGCATAAAACAAGTATTAGGCGAAAACTTTTGAATTTTCGTTCAAAAAAAACTTTTTTGAGGACAAACGATGGTTCAACGCCGTTTTTGGAGATTTTAAATAGCTTTAAACTTTTTTTAAGTTGACAGTCTCCAAGTTATTCAGCTAAGTGGGACGAGGGCTGTATTTTAGCTGAGGAAATATTACTTTTAAAACTTAAGTTCCATAAAAATAAAAAACATTAGTAATATTTCTATACCGGAAAATTCTCTCTGCCACAGCGTATAAACGACGTCTAAGCATTGATTAACATATTTCTAATGTGAATACAACTGGCAAAATTCCTTGCTCTTGTGTCTGAAAATCTAATTTTCTCCAAACGGAACTTATCTTTACATGTTAAACTCCAAAAACTACTCTTTCCACCCCGAACATTTTACGTATGTCTCCCTAAGAAAGCCTGGGTCATCCTTACAATGTCTCGGCACTTATATTAAGGCAGAGTGAGAAAAAGAGAGAGAGAGAGAGAGGAAGGCTCCATGTACCCATCTCATTCTCGCTTGAAACCAAGGATGTAACGCAATGATGTACGCCACCCGCTCTCCTTCCACCCTATCTTTTTCCCTTCACCTCCGTCTTGCCCTTATCTTTCTCCTGCACCAACGCTCGTTCCTTCATCACAGAACAAGCAGTGCTTCCCGCGACACTCGGGCCATTAACAACTTTTCACCCTTCTCATCCTCGTCCTCCTTCCGACTCCGGGGTCAAGAGAAGGCGCAGAGGATATCTGGGACGAGGAGAGAGGCTGAGAGGGTGCAGAGGGCTAGAACGAAGTTTAGGGAGCGCCTGAACCCGCGTTATAAGCCTTACTGCCTTTAGCCCCTTCCCATAGCTTGGCACAGGCAACGCCCGACACCAAGCCTACAGCATCGAGTGAGGTAGAGTTGGGGAGGGAAATGAAGGCAAGGGGTAAGGGTGAGGGCGGGACCGCCTAGCATTGCCATGGCCAAGTTTCCACGAGTACGTGGCTGATAATGTTCCATCCATTTTCCATGCCGCCATCTCTCTGCCTCCCCCAGGAGGCGGTACTATCTGCAGCACCCCTCGTCTTCTGTCGTTGCCGATTCCGCACACGACCCCTGTGCCCACCCCTTCCTCGGGACTGCCAGTGTATAGCGTCTCCCTCCCTACCACCTGCCCCGGACCTTAGGAAATTCTCTTCTCCCCTCCGCACCGCCCGTGGGACTGATACAGAACCCTCGTCTCCCCATGCGCGCCAATTCTCACCCTCCTTACCACTTTCCTCTGGAGTTCGCTTCCGTTTATGACCAGCGGAGGAGGCAGTTTGGCAAAAAGAAATGAAACCGTAATTTTTATTATTGCACGGTCCGGTCCGAGAATCAAGTTCGGTTCTGTACTTTTTTAACTCGCTGGTAAAAGTTTGGCCATTTTATAAACGAAGTTTTGAGCCTGAATGAGACTAATTGGGACTTTAAAGTTCTATTTTAAAAGTTTCAGGGAAAATTTTATAAAATTTTTAGAGACAAAAAATTGTAACCTGTGAACATTATTTACTCAGTTTGACTATTAATTACAAAAAATTAGTTTAATTTCACAAGTAAATTGTACGTTTCTATTTAACGAATATTTTCGCGGTAGTGAATGAGAAAGGCTTGACCTATTGACTAATCGAAGGTAATTGAATGGTCATAGTATATTATATTATTATGCATACATTTAATTGCCCTTCTCAATTGCTTATCTTACGACTAAGTATCGAACCCGGAACGTTGAACTTTGGAAACCATGATATCACAACATAATAATATTTAATTCTTAATTTAACAAAAACTGTTTCGGTCTTATGTCTTTTAATATTTTAAGATTGAAATTATTGGTCTATTTGTGACGTATTACACTTTAAAATAAATAATATACTTTTTGTAAAATTTAAAAATAATCTGTTAAATTATTAAAAGTGGTTTTTAACTTATTTAAGTAATTTTAATTCTTTTCAATGGTAGGATGAAAATGGGAAATACGATAGCTTTTCGCTGAATAGTTTCCTTAATGGGTTCTTGTAGGAAGCATTTACAAAAGAGAATTATGTAATTATGTTTTTTGGATGTACTAGCCACAGATATGTAAGTAATAAGTTGTATTTATTAGCTTGATCATGTTAGGGAAATGAATGACAGCCGAATAATAAAGCGTAAACGAGAACTGATTTTAGATTTTTTAGCATGAAATACGGTCATTTTTAGACTAACGGTAAACACCCATATGTTTTTGCACTTAAAAGATTCAACAAAGCGCTATTTAGTAAAAATTAAATTTTAAATCAAGGTTTTGCTAATCATAATTGCTGAAAAACAGCTACCACATATTATTACGTAATCTATAGTTCATGGTAGGTTTTGGGTGGACCCAACTTACAAACAAATAAATTGTGACATCTAACAAAACCCAATCCAGGAACCTACTCTACATCAACTCCCTCTTCATCTCTGTGCACTTTCTTCCTTCATTCATCCCAACATCCCACTGCCAGTCGATACGCCGTACATTCATTTTTTCTGCCTCATTAGGATATCTCCCAACAAACCTCGATCCTCGCCCAGCATCACTAGAACTCATTCATTTGATTTTCTTTCTGTCAATATCGCCTTCACCATCCTTCTCTACACCCACATTTCAAAAACCGCTAAAATACTTCTGTCATCCTGCTTCAGTGACCACGTTTCCGCGCCGAACATTACAACGCTCCATATCAAAGTTTTCACGCACCTTTTCTCAACATCCTTGCTTAGCATCCCTGTTATCAAATCTCTTATCCTTGCGATAGTTTCTTGGCCTAGCGTAATTCTCCTCCTATGTCCCTACTACTTTGACCGTGTAGGTCCAAAAAACATCTGCAAAATGTAGACTGTTCTATATGGTCCAGTTAATGCCATCCTATTTTAATATTTAGCCTAGCCTTTTTCTTTTTGGTAAATGGCGTAACCTTTTTTATTCATATTATTTCTTACCCTATATCTATCGCACTGAATTTCTAATTTACTTAGCAATGCTTGCTACCCCTTGGTTGACTGACATTCCTTCCTCCAGTCCTTCCCATGCCTCTTTAATCATATCTTCCACATATACGTTGAAGAGCAACGGTGATAATAGGCAACTCTGCCTTACACCTTTTCCTAAAACTGTCCATCCGGACTCCGTTCCCCAATCGCACCTGAGCGGTCTGAGATATGTACATGATGCGTATTAGCCCCCTGTACGGTGATCTATTCCTTTTTTCTGCAGCACACTCAGGAGTTTCTCCAATTCACTCCATCGAACGTGTTTCCGAAATCTACGAAATAGCCAAATACGTGCAGCTTGCATTCTATATTCCTCTCGATCAGTGCTCTCTTTGCTGCAATGGTATTACGTGTGTATCTCCCTTTCCTAAGCCCAAACTGATCCACCCCTAGGTAATCACCTGCCCTACTTTCTAACCGTATGTTAATAGTCCTGAGAAAAACTTCAGCTGGTTGGGAAATAAAACTTATTTTCCTGTTGTCCTTACATGATGTAGCCTTTACCTTTTTCGGAATAGGAGCTAACACTGATCTAACAAGGTCTTCCGGCCAGATTCCTCCGTCATATTTACTAGGTATCTGTCCATATATACCCTTCCTTCCATATTTTCCTAAAAATATAGTAGTTCCGCAGGAATGTCGTCTATCCCCTACAAATTTATTTGAGTTTATCTCCCTAAATTCTCATTCTATCTCATCGTCGAGTATGCCTGGACATAAGCTATCTTCCCCTACGTCAAGTTCCTTTTCTCTGTCTGCCTTGTTGGCCTAAGTACCGTTCTTCTATATTTTTATTTACTTACACAATTACGTTGCAATTAGGCAAATTTCCTGGTGGCAACGGTCAGGTTAGGTCAAAGATAACTACTAACAACGAAAATTACATACGAACACACAAAAACAGAAAAGAGACAAAATATTTTTACATAATGACACTTCCACATCACATGCAAACAAACTTCCACATCACATACAAAATGCCGTCCACATCACATACAAACACTATTTTCATAACTACAATGAAGTTTATTACCCAGTGGCTGCTTGACATTTCAACTTAAAACTTCTAAAATTGGACGGAAAGGGCACAAACAAACCTCCAGGCAGCTGGTTCCAATCAATTATAGTTATATATTCCCTTAAACTTTCTTGGATATTATTCCTTTCAGTTTATGTTACTCGACTTATTTCTAACTGTGCACACAGATCTGACCATCTTAACTCCCAATAGTGGTTTAACCTTCTTGAATAGTGCCCCATTTACACCCTTCCTCTGCAAACTTTCCGAGTATTTGCTCTGCGTCTTCCAGCATGATTATTTTGCTCTAATTGTTTTCTGTATCAATTTATTATTTAATACTTTGTACTACCTTATGCCTCACTCAGTTCGTATATTCCTCATTTTCCATTTCTCATCTATCTTTTTAATCATATTTTCCAAGATTCATGGCCTCTTTGTCCTTTTCCTATAGTTCAGTTTTAGACTTTTCATAACCCTTTTTTTCAGGTATCCCAATTTTTCTTCGATAGTAATTAGCTCTTTACCGTCATACCTGATTTTCCCTAGAGCCTGCTGATACTACAGCCTTGTCAATCCTTTCAATGCTTCTATATTCCATTTCCAAAACTGGCGCCCCAGCCTTATCTTTTTGAAACGGACTCTAAGCTTCATAAAAACTAAATTGTGGCCAGAATCCGCATCCGCTCCCGGGAAGTCGTGCGAATTAATCACACTGTTTCTGAATCTGTGTCTAACCAAAATATAATCTAACTGATACCTTTCTGAGACACCTGGAGTTTTCATGTATACGTAAGCCTATTGTGTTGTTTAAACTAAGTGTTGGTGATAACTAACCCCTGTCTCCTGCAGAATTGAATGGCTTTCTCCCCGCGGTCATTCCTTGTGCCTAAACTGTATTCTCCCACCTCATCACCATCTCTCCCTTCCTATCGTCACATTCCAGTCCCCAATCACTATCAAATGTTTCCCGGCATGAGCACACGATTTTGTCCTCTAACTGATCGTATATCCTATCGACTTCTTCCTCCTTATGATTGCTTGATGGCATGTATACCTGACCATTGACCATTTCGTTTTATCTGTTTTTATCTTAACTAATAATATTCTATCCGTTGCTTGTTCAGTTTTTACTACGCTTCTTCCTACCACTTTATTCAATATTATAGCAACCCCTTGTTGACTCCGGTCCCCGCCGCTGTGTGTTACCCTATAACTATCACTACAGGAATCCCCGCCATCCTTCCAACTCACCTCGCGTAGACCTAAAATATCAATATTTATTCTTTGAATCTCTCACATTATACTATCAAATTTTTATGTCCTAAAAATGGTCCAAATATTCCAAGCTCCTAATTGAAATAAAATGGTCTTCTTTTTATGTCCTGATGCTGTCGGTTTTATTTTCCATGGATTTCGTAAGATGACGACCGCGAAAGCCTTGCCTCCTCCGCTGCCGGACACGACAGGGCCGATTTGGCCGACTCCCGTAGTTGCCAAGACTCATATTCTCTATATCGTCAATTATTTCACTCTTGGGAATAATAAGTGAGTTGGCTTCCCGTAGCCTTCCCCAATAGTGTTTTTCACGTGACACCATCTATCAATGGACGACCCACTGGTGTCACACTCCTTTGCCGCTGCCTCATTGAGGAACAGACGCTGCGTGGACTACCCTTCGTCTGGCTCCTAACTTTCAACCTTTCTGGTATGGGTGACCCTATCATAGGCCATTATCAATAGTCCAGCCAGGACAGCTCTAGGGGTTATCGGATCGCACCAGCCCTTCCTCCACCTCAAGGTGATAGTCCATTTCAGGGCTACCCAATATATATTTTGCCATGTCGGCTTCTTCCATAATTATTTACTTAAAAATGTCTAACTTGCATTTATAATTAAATATGCCATTTGTTTTACGTTTCAAGTGACATATCAGTTTAACCATACCTTTAGTTCACCTCTTTTTGCTACAATTGTATCTAAGCATAACTACTCACTGTACACCTTTGCCTCGGAGAGCAGAGTCTAGGTCCAAAGGCAATAGTCATTCCTGTCATAGTTCTTTTGGAAAAATATTTAAGACCAATGAGCAATCTTTAACAATTTACCTCCTGGGAATTTGAATTTTTCTTAATAATATTTTCGCCGGCTTTCCATTTATACCAATTGATCCAGAAGTGTCATTCTTTTAACAAATATGCTCGTCGCATATTCAAGTTGATCTGTGAAGTAAGTTTAGAGTTTTCGATAGAATATTCATTATGATACTTTCGAATAACTCGTTTATACACCCCAGACTACTTTGTGAAGTTTCACAAGTAAGTGTGAGTTATATGAGTATGTTCGATGAGTCTATATTCTTGACAAATTTGAATAAATAGTAGGCTTTCCGTGAAAAATTGCATAATTTGTGGTTGGAAAGCATTTCATTGAATTTTTTTCTTTATTTTAGTATTTGACTAAGTTTCCGTATTCTTTATTTTATATATAATTTTTAAAGTAACTTCCCGCCTACTATATTATCCAATTGACTTAAATTTCTTCTTACCTCTATAAATATTGACTGTTTAAGTACAAATTAGGCGTAGTTTATGTATTTTCAATTGCAACTATGGTTTTTAGTATTTTGAAACTGACACTTGCTGCGCTAAAATTTGTAAATGAAAAGAATAAGTTGAATATTTCAACCATGCTATGTTAAGGGAGTAATTGTATTCTCTTCCTTTCAGAATTATCAGAATTGATATTTTGTTGCTTCAAAGTTCATGCCCTTCTTTCTTACCGTGGATTTTAACAATATTTACAATCTTTTTTATATGATAAGGCCTCTACGTGTTTTACCCCGAGTGCATCAAGATTTGAGATCTACGGATGATGAGAGAGTTGTATTGGGATTTTTGAGGTGACAAAATGGATAGAAGTCTTCCCTTTCTTCCCCTACGGCATGGATTCTTTACTGTGTTTATGTTATTCCACGTATTGATTTATGATCCATTCATCGTCACCCTTCCCGCCTCTTCCCCCTCCGACTCCCTTTCGAGGCCACGGAGAATGGATGGGTGGGTCGACAGTGAAAAGTCAGTCTCCACCTCTTTCCTCCATCCCTCTCTCCTTCCTCCTGGACCTCTTTATGCCGCGAGCGTAAGCACCAAGAAATCGAGTCTGCGCAGTCAACAAACCACGGTGAGATTTTTTGCTGTGACAGGAGTTAAGAGACTGCTGTAAAATGTTTAACCACCCTTAAATTGGCGCTCTTAATCTTTTGTTTTCGGAAGCCTTATTTTTTTGCCTCGATTAAGACTTTACAAAGGCATTTTGTTCTTTATCCTAGCCACTGGTACAGGTTTATTCTGAGATTTATAGATGTTACCACCAAAAGCTTTCGTTTTGTATTAGGAATGTTATTTTTACTGCGAGAAATTTTGTGTGAAAGCACTTGCCTAAAATGCTTGCCGGCTCAAAATAAACTGCAAAATGTAATCTAAAAATCCTTTCATTCCTTCAAAGTAAAAGTCTTATAGTATTATTAACTCTTTATTTTGTGAAAATGTTATGATTTTAGTTTAAATCAATATATTACAAATATTAGTTAATATAGAAAGGTAAACAAAAAAATTTAAAAATATAATATAATTTTATTGAATACAATATTCTAAATAATTATTGAACTCTTACTATGAATAGCTTCATTGCTATAAACTGTAAGACGTACTACCACCGTGAATGATATTCATTAATTTGCGCTCATGTTAAAGTTGTGGGGCGGGCTGTTTTTCAAGCTTCAGTTGCAAAAATAAATTCCTAATTTCAGGCAAAAAATGACCAATTTCAAAAAAATTCCACTTCGGTATTTCTCTAAGCAAAGTTTGGTGTGTTAACATCGGTGAAGCAACTCATCACCTTTAAAAAATATTTGTCGTAATTTTTTGGCAACTGAGTTTCTTCCACATTTCATGAATGGCTTAATGAATTGAAGTTTCGGGACGTTTTAACGACATTAACTAGGAGCTTAAGTGGCTTTTTAGTTGATTCAAGAAGGCAATAGAATAATTTTATCATATCCATTCGTTTTCTTCTTTTCCTTTTCTGTATTCTGCTTTCACGATTTTGTAGCCAAAATGCCGTTCGCATATCGTTACTATTAATTTGATTGTGAATTACAAACGGTATCCTCAGCCTTGATATTATCCTTAACTTAAGGCAGAGGTGAGAAATAAAATGATCGCCACAACTTGATAATGTATGATGTCCACTTCAGTTGCCATGCAAATTGATAAAAATCATTTACAATCATTACTATTTGATAAATTTTAACATAATGAAATACATATTTACAGTAATGTGTTGAATAATATAAACTTTCTTCACCTCAGATAAGCCTGCCCTTGAAAAGTACTCACGATTGCTAAAAAATAATGATGGATAACTTAGGTTTAATGCTGAAAATGGCTGAAACTTCTATTTGACGATTAGGATATTCTAGTAACATTATCCATAAGTTCTTAAATAAATCCAAATTGACTTTCTAATTTCCGAGATAATACTTTTTGGCTCACCTCATATAGATAGCTTGGGTTGTCACAGATGGATAGTTTTCTATGGATCCGAGGGGGCCTGAGAGGTTCACAAATGAGCCCAAGATATTTACTAGCCAAGTTCTTTTGATAAATATCCTACTGTTGATACTTTCATTTGCGATTTTCATGGAATTTATAACTGATTGGCTGGCAAACAATTCCTTTACAATGGTGAGTTAGCCGATTTTCGCAAATATTTTCTGCCATTTAAACTCAATAAATTCCAAAAAAAATTACCGAAAAATACGAAGGTAATCCCAAAAGTAACCGCCCCAGCAAGGAAAACAAAAATTTTGGAAAAAATGAACTTTTTTTTCGAAATAATCTTCTTTCAGCTTAATGCACTTTTCCTAGCAATGTTCAATAAGTGTGATACCCTTTTTATGATAAGAACACTCTTGCTCCTTTAATTAGCCGTTAACTACCGACATCACTTCTTCACGATTAGAAAATATTTGACCACCAAGCCATTTTTTCCAACTTGCGAATAGAAAATAATCCGAGGGGGCTAAATCTGGCGAATAGGGTGCATGGGATAGCAATTAACACATAAATTTGTGAATTTTGGCCATTGAAATAACAGATTTCTGAGCTGGTGCATAGTCTGGATGAAATAACACCTTCTTCTTAGCCAAATGCGGCCGCTTTTGCTTGATTTCGTTTAAACGTTGCAATAAGTTCGCATTACACTAAGTTTTTTTGCCAATATTTTTCCTTTTTAAAGATAGCCACTGAAAATTATCTCACGCGAATCCCAAAAACCGACGCTATTACCTTGCCTCCATTTGAATCGGTCTTCGCCTTCTTTGGAGGCGGTTATGCCTTTTGAATCCATTGTTTTAATTGTTCTTTTGTTTTGGGTGTGAAGTAATGGACCCATGTTTTGATGTATGGTTATAAAACGGTGCTAACATTTTGCTTTTTAGCTGTGAAACTTTGCAAAACACTCAATTGGAAAATCTTCATGACACTGGTTTTGCTCGATTGAGAGCAAACGCAGCACCCATCTTGCCTACAGCTTTCCCATGCCCAAGTTTTCAATTAATAAGCCATGTACCACACTTTTTGAAATGTGTACAATGTCTGCCAGCTCTCGCACTTTCAGTAGACGATCAGTATTACTTGTGGAAAGTGGATTTTCTTCACCGTTTTTTGAGTCGTTACCTCACTTGGTCGACCAATGCGATTCTTTCCTTGACAACTTGTTCGGCCTCATTTAAACTCTGCCACCCAATATTTTACTGTTACAAACGAAGAAGCAGGCTCACCCAGAGTAGAATCCAGTTCAGCTTTTATTATGTTTGGGCTGAGGCCTTTCAAATATAAGTATTGTATCACATAACGAAAACCAATTTTCCACCAATTCACTGAAAACGTTAAATATTGATGGCTGCTAAACAAATAATAAACAACGTAGCGTCTTCAAACTTTATAAATATGATTTATAGATTGCATACTTTCTAATTTGTTGATATTTTTCAAGCAACTACGGACATCTCTAGGTCAGGCCGGATACTTCTGGGCATTTTCATGGACAAATGCAGTAGATTTAAAGGCTCTTAAAAGTCCCATATTCCCTCTGTAGAAAGATGGTTACTTTTATAAAGATATTGAATTTTCAACGCATATAGATAAGATTGCTGTGGTTTTATTCTGGTAATATTAGCAAATGTTAGTAAACGGCAGTCAAAAATCCAAATCTATGTGTAATGATGGCATGTGGAAATAAGTTGAGTTTTTCAAAGATGAAAATTTATATATAACGTATATAAAAACGTATCACTAAAAATATTAGTTTTTTTAGTAAATACTTACCACTTTATGGGCACAAAAATGGACTACATAAGCTGTTCTATTATCATACATGGAATATTGATGATTATTCACTATTTCTTCTTTCGCATTCTAAATTTGAATACCCCCAAATATTTTTACAACCATTTCTAAACTGGAAATTTTCATCTAAACCCCTGTTTCGGCTGATAAAGTTAATTAAAAATGAATATAAGTTTATTTTAAGAATTGCAAATTTGAAATTCTTTCGTATTTTTTTTTTTTACTTATCTAAATTCATATATAGGTTCTTCTAATATTTTAAAAATGAATTTCATTTCACAATCAATGTTGCGAATTTTTAAGTTGTTCAAATTATATTTATTTATCCTTAAGGTTATGGATAACTACCATAACCATTTACCCGTACGTTACAATTTTATCATTCTCCATTCTGCAAATGTTATAAGTACCTTTATACACGTATAAAAATTTTAACAGTAAAATTATTCTATAAACAATACATTCTGTGATTGAAGAAAAGCTCGTATTGCCCATTTCATGTCATAATTTATATGTAATATGAACTTTGCTTTCTTATTTGATGAGATGTTTGAATAAAATTTAAGTCCTTTTTCAATGCTCTGACTCAGGGAACAAAAATCAAAGTCGCACCACGAAGTTATCTTTTGCTATCTTCTAAAGTTTCTGCCATCTAATTACCTTAATGTAACTTGCAATGTGTGACTATGTGATACATGACTTTGCCTTAATTTTAATTGACATACTTTTGTCTGCACCGGTATTCACTAACTAAATTAGAGCTAAGAGGTAGTGAATCATTCAATGAAGAATACGATGTACCTTTCCACTGTCCTTTTTGCACGTACAAGCGGTTTCAATGCTCAAGCGGTTGTACGTGAATAAATGAAAAGGAAAAGTGTGCGGAAAGATACATTGTATTCTTCATTTAATTAGTATGCATTTTCACAAAGTTGAGCCGGGAACAATTGAAAGGTAGTGAATCAATTGGTACCAATGTTTATCAACATGGCTACATAATACGTAAGCAAGCCTGACAGGGAATGATACTATCAAGATAATATCTTTCATAAAAATATCAAAAAGAGACTAACCCCTGATAATTGCGTTTTATTCCGTTATTTTATTTTACACCTGTTTTACTACTTTCACGAAATCTGAAGTATAGTAGTAGATCACGAATTAAAAAAAAACTCTTGTTGAATTTGTACTGCATGACTTTCCGCTCGTTAATTTTAGTTCCTCATCAAATTTATAAAAGAAGTTTATTGCTCGTACCGGGTCTACTGACAAATAGTAGCACGTGACTACTGATGCCGAAGGAAATGGAGCATTTCATAGCGAAAATTCTAGTGTTCAACATAGAAGAGGAAATGTTCCCACTGAAAATACCTACTCGTTTATTTAACTATAAAAAAACACTCATTCGTCGTGGGGTATTCATCGTTTCACACCCATATGAATGCACTGAAAAAATTTTACGAGCACGTCCTATACAATCCTTCATCGGAAGTTAAGGAACCCCCAAAAGAACTACATGTTTCACCGGCTTCCATAGTTTTGCTGATAATTTATTGTGGTTTTATGGGAAATATACCTGCTAACCGTCACTAACGCTCACCGTTACAACACGTATTGCGGATGCCGTCATATTTTTTTCTCATTCGGCAGGGAAATGTGAACGATAAATTATTCCACTTATCTTTCTTTCTTCTCAGGGCGAAACGAAATCCGCGTCGGCCATTTGCGGCCAGTCGCCAGACCATCGGGTTGGTCCAACTCTTTCCTTTCAGTACCCTTCCCATCCCGCTAGCCCTCATTGTCACGCCGTGAGCGGCGACCTTCTGGAGACACCTTCGTCGAGTTGCATACTCCTCCCCAATCCACAACCCCCGCCTCCCTCTGCCCTTTCTGCCAACCACCTTCGTGCCTGTCCTATGCACTTAATGTTTCTCCACCATTCCTTTTGCACCTTTGCCCTTTTCAACCCTTCTATGCAAAACTCATTTCCACTCTCCCCCATCTCCTTTGCCCCAACCATTTGAAAAAGGACCTTACTACAGGGCGGCGAGACCCACCCCCTTTCAACCCACCACACTTTTAAACCCTACCTGAGTGTCTCATCCATAAGTCGTGCAGGTAAGGCTTGGGCGTCGGTCTGTTGTTTCCTTCCTTCTCTCTTTCTCTATTTACCATTTTCCTCCACCCCATCCCCCCCGACCCTTTCTCCTTCCCGTGGAGAAACCAGTCCCCTCCCACCTCCAACCCAAGAAGTTAATCCCTTACTGGCTCAGTAGAAGAGGGTAGGGGATGAATTACAAGTCACCAAGGATCATTTCAATTTTTTTTAATCTTGGTATAGGTATTCGGAACCCATTTAAACAGCATATTTTATCCCTCCACGCTCCCAACATTATTTTTTTTTGATTTCAAGGGATGGCGTTCGGCAATTGCGTCAATTTATATAAATAAGTCCGTTCTCCTGGACGGCCATCGAAGTCCGCCCCAAAGACCCAAAGCCAGTCTCTCTCTCGGGTGAGAATGCAAAACCGGACACCGAAAACCTTCCACCTTCTTCCCGCAGCGCAATTCCTTTATCTCAAATTATGTGACTCCTCCAGGAGACGAGAATTTTCTCACACCCAGCTGCACCTCCTCCACCTTTTCACGCTTGCTGCTTTCCCTCTCTCATTTCCCCTTCCTGCCCTGTCCTGTACCATATTTTCCCTTCCCGCAATTGGGAGGGAAAGGGTGAAGTATACCGTCCCCTTCTTTCTCGATTGTCTGAATCAGAGCGGGGCGTTCCACGGGCAAGAAGAAGGTTGCTTATTCTCTCATTTGTCCTCTTGCTCGCCCTTCTCCCATTTTCAACTCAACCCGCTCCTTATATCATTCAGTCACACCGGTCGTTCCTTGTACCTTCCCCCGCAGACACGTTCTCATTATTCCTAAAGGGCGTCTCCTTTATCCTTTCAGTGACCTCTTATACGAGAGTCATCCCTTTCTCTCTTTTCAGAGTGCCGCTCATAGATTTCCTTCTGCATCACTTCTTTCATTTTCACTCCTCCTCTCTCTTCCTCTCTCTGTCTCCGTATTCGTAAATCAGACGCAATCGCCTCCATCTCTGCATTGTCGCATCCTTCGAGTAGAGTTTGCATTCCTCAGTTCTCCGAGGGGGACGCACATGGGATAAAGGTCCGCTCTATGAACATAAGTTTCATGTGTTATGTGCGATAGTGTCAGACGGCGTGTAAATACGCATGTTTGCGTGTGCGACGGGGCACTGTATCGCACTTGTCACAAGAGACCTTAAGCAAGGCCTTTGTCCCCACTCCTAGTAAAAAGTAAATACGAGAGAACATAAAAGACGCTTGAGTAATAGAATATGTGCAACAGTGGCAGAAAAACGGACAAGTCCAACGTTTCTTAATGGAAAATGCTATGCAAAACAGCTCTTGATTTAAGGAAGGTTTTTATCTGAGTTTATTTATCACATTCTCTATGGCAATTTAGTAAATTTATTGGAAAATATGGCTAATCAATTTTAATTTTCCTATCACTGGTAAAACGGTAAAATTCTACATTTGTACATTACTCTCTCAAATGATTTACATATGATTGTTTTAGAAGAATCAAGGCTTAGTAAATAAAAAGCGTTGCTCAAATTTCTTTGATAAAATACAGTTAAAACATTTTTCTTTTCTCAGGGTCAGACAAGCCAAGAAACTGCTGGTTTTATTATTTTCATCTGGGGCATAAGATGCACAAGCATCGTTCTGACTATAACGAGGTGCCTATTAGTTTACCATAAGGTAGCGTTGAGAGCAGTGACCGCAATGCGGCTGGGAATGACTAATGACTTGGTTGCTCACTTAGATAAGTTAAAATTTTATAGGTAATATTTCCTAAACTCTATAATATGCATAAAATGCTTGGTTAAATTACTAGAATCAAATTAAAAAAATAAATGGTCTTAGGTTTTTTGCAAAACTATTTCCTTCTGTAAGCGAATCAAAGAGACTTGTTAGGTCAGTTGTAAAAGATATTATCACAACATGTGATGATAAATCATTCATATGATCTGCTTATAAACGTTTGTACTTCTTGTTTATATAAAAGATCACCTGAGTGGTTGAAAAGGTGCATATTAAAACTAATACCCATACTGTACTCTAAATCGCAATATAAAACATCATTGTGTCCCCTTGCAAAATTCTAATTAATTATCAAATTCTTACGCGGTCTCAACTCAATATTATATTTAACTTTTGGAATATTTATAGTTATATATGGTTTGATGTCTGTCCGTAAATATGACAACTATGCCAAAGTATTCAGAAAAATGTTTAAGCTTTTGTTTTTTACACATCGACTTTCTTTAGTTTTTAAAGTTTATCTAGGTGACTGTAAATTTATAAGGTCTAAAATAGGAGTTTTCACGATTGCTTTATTGCTAACACTTCTGCGCTATTTTGAAAATTTCTTTTGGTGTCCAGTTCAATCTTTGGGTTATTGGAATCAGGTTATTGGAATTCCTTTTTTTTGTTATACTCTGAGAGAATAAAGTGTAATTTAAATCCTAGAAGTTTCAGATATGTGATTTGCAATAAATTGCCTATCTTAAATAGGTATAATTGAATTATAGCTCTTGTGAGGAAGTTTAATGAAGCGACAAGGGTCTAAATGAATTCATAGATTATACAATTTGGGGCCAAGGCATATTTTAATAGCATACGCTTAAAATAATTAAAAAACCAATGAAGATATTATGAAATCAAATTTTTCTTCATTAATGAGTGTTCTTAACAATCGCATTGGCCTAAGTAGTTCAATAATTCCTATGTGAAGGTTTCAAGTCTTTTACCTTTAAAAATTTTAAAGCTTGAATATTTTTTCATATCTCATTAAAAATGAGAAAGAAATAAAGGCAGAGTAGAAACTATAATGTAGAACGGTGTTCGTTAATCACACATATCTTAATATTTCTTACGATTAATTTTGGATATCTCGTAATTTTACTCATTAGTACAGAAAGACACATGTACTGTGATTATAGGCTTCGCTGCCCATTTTGAGGGAACATAGGAAATTGCTAACTAGGTTGATACGCACAAGGGTTTATTTCTACAGTAAAATGAAGTAATTGGTTGAAAGGAGGAACTTTTCATAATTTAATAAAAAAGCATCGCATTCAATTGAATTCCTCCTACTGCACATTAACAAAAGTTTTTAGGTTTGAAATGCTAAAGTAATAAATTGTATAGTCATAGAAACCAGTAATATTGTTCGGAGCTCTTCAAAATTAACATTTCTGAAAGTAATGCCATGGCGTTTCAAACTTTTCAATTTCCACGAAAATAAATTCATTTAACGAATTTTGAAACAGGGCGGCGTCTGACGAGGGGAAGCCATGTCATTTACAAGATGCATCTGCGCCCTGTTACAAAACGAGAAAAATTGGAAGGAATTAGCATCAACTTCTGCAATATAGTATCTTTGAATCGTGGCTTCTCCGCCCCCCGCCTCGACTTTTTTAATCCAAAAGCACCGGATTCATAAAGCTCTGAATCCCACTTCTTCTGTTCCCTTTCCTCAATCCTTTTCCTCACTACGCCTTCATTGACGAAACTTCGTCATTCCTCCGGCGGGCGCAACCCCAGGCCTCCACCCCTTATTCTGCCTTCCACCCTCCCTCCCTCTCTCTTTCTTCCACTCTGTTTTACTTCCCCTCTCTACACTTCCCCCCAATCGGTTCCTTCCGTCTCCATATGCCGCCACTTGCAGAACACCCATCTTGAGAAAAGCCTTTGCCGGAACGTCCTAAAGGCACTTCTACATTTATTATTTTCCTTCGAGATGAAGGATCTGAGGGGAGGGTAGGAGAATGGGGGTGGAACGATCTCTTGGGACGGGCGCGGAGGCATGTGAGGGAAGAAGTGCAAGGGAAGGAGGCTTCAATAGAAGGGGGAAGGTGAAAAAAATGAAAGACGAGATTTTGCTTGAGCACCTGGTTGAATCGACGAACGATGGCGTGAGTAAAATTTGAAAACAAATGATTTAGTTTTATCTAGTTGACTGCATCTCCTCTAATTTATCCTATCCCGGGGTAATCTTTTCCTTATCAAGATCTCACAACTGGAGTCTCCCACCTAACCCCCACCCATCTTTGGCTTCATGACCGGGAGCCGTTTCTCCCCCCTCGCCCAGGATAATATTTCTCTCTCCCACCCCTTTGCTCATTCCCCGTCTCCTCTTTCCTCATCATAATGTCTCCCAAGATTCTCTTGACGAGCTCAAGTTTGCCGTCGCTCTAGTCTAAACTCCCTCCTAGCATTCTCAATATCTTTCACCGATTAGGGCTCATCAGATGTTTGGCATCTTCTCCGACTTTATTAGCAGTAAAAGATTTCATTACAATAAATTTTTTTTCGCTCATCCATTTCCAAATTTGATTAACCCAGTAATACCCTATTATATCATATGTAATGAGATAAAAATATCATGACTGAGTTTCCAAATTAATATTTATTTAGACTTATAAAATTTAGGAATTACGTTAATTATGTTAGCATTCATCCATATTATGGGACTTAAGATTATAATTGATGAAACTTGCAGGCACTCATATTATCTTAAAACTTAATATACCTTAAAATGCTTTTAAATCAAAGGTTCATGAATAATAATTCTGCTTAATTGAATATCCAATTTACGGTCCCAAATGAACTATTTTTGGAGCTTCAGAGAAATAATATCTTGCTTTAACAGCCAAATGTATTCCATATATTAAAAATTATGCAAACTCTAACCAAAATAGGACTTTATACGAGGGTCATCCGGAAAGTAGTACCCGTTCGTGAAATAAAGACACAAAAGTAAATATTAACAAACATAAAAAATTTTATTTGAAAGAGGATACTTTAAACTACTTCTCAACATAATCTCCAAGCAAATTAAGGCATTTGTCATAACGTGTGACAAGTTTCTGTATTCCTGCTGCATAGTCCTTCGCCGCCAGCTCATTGAGATACGCGAGGGACCCATCTTGCACAAATTTTTGCATAATGCAGATGGTGTTTAACAATTTCATGAACAATTGTTCGAGAAACATTGGGAAAATGCTCACAGATGTCATCAATTGTGACGCGCCGATCGTTCCTCACGCATTCGTCAACTGAGCTCACCAGTTGGTCTGTAATGACAGACGGTCTCCCCGAACGCTCATCGTCGTGTGTGTTCCCCCTCCCCATGTTGAAGTTGCGACACCACCGCCGAACAGACGACTCGTCCATTACATTGTCTCCATACACCTCCTTTAATTGGCGATGAATATCACATGGGCGAACGTTTCTTGCATTGAGGAATTTAATCACTGCCCTCACTTCACAACTGGCGGCGTTCTCAATTTTTTTAAACATTGTAAACAATCACAGAAACAACACAGGCAATGCTAGCGTCACGCAACTTGGCTCAGAGAAGGCAGACAAGCCACTGAAGCTATCTGACCTCGTCCAGCGGCTACTCGCGTCGTCAGCACTTCATGCGGCACGAACGGGTACTACTTTCCGGATGACCCTCGTATATTCGTGTATGATTCTTGCTGCGGTGGAGATGTCCTTCATTGCAAATTTTTATTACTTAGCTCTTTCAATGATGCTTATCTAAAGAACGAATGGACAGCATTTTTAATGCAAATAAACATTTCAAATGTTTTTACGCTGTCGTTGTGTCTGCATTTTCCTTATTTCTCAATATCCTTCGTTTTTACAAACTGGAGGAGCTCTCCTGGGCTTAATACCTTCGCATGTCGTTCTCCTTGGGAACTTATTCTTGCTTCGCCCTCTCTCACCTCTTCCGTCTTCCATTTCATTTTCTCCAAGACTCTCGATTTTCTTCCAATTGAGAAATTCCTTCCACTGCGGAAATGACGTCAAATCCTCAGGAAAGGAGCTCAAATTGAGACAGTTCCTCTTTCGCCCGGTCCCCTCTAACTCTCACCATGCCGCGCCACTGAACTCGGTTTCTTTATCCCTTTCCTCGCCTCCTTCATCCCGGCACCCAATTAGAGAGCCTCGCAGGCAATTGCAAGGACCCAGGGTGCAGAATTTGGCCTATCCGGATGGAAGGGAATTGTCTTAATGCGGGTTACCCGCCTCTTTCTCCCCCAGCAATAAATTGCCTCCTAAGGAAATGAGAGGTATTGGGTCCCTGCTCATACACCGCTATCCTTTTCCCCCTTCCTTCCCTTCCCTATTTCCTTGCTCCAGGGTCTTATTTTCTTCCTCTACTTATAGGTTAAGTCTGAGGCAGGGATTGAAGTGATAACTCGACTCACTTCGTTAGCATTCAATTTTGACAGAGTCAGATTGGCTCTTAAAAGTTCGTATAATTACAGACGAAATTTTTGACTTTTGAAAAACAAATGATGCCCGACTTTTGATATGCGACGAAAAATTCCCCCTAAGTCTTTATTCAAGCTTCGTATCATGGGAATTTTGGGATACGTTCATAATAGTAAAAATAAAGTTTTCCATTATCTTTTAAAATTTGATCTCCAATTTTTAGATTAATCGCGTATTTAAGTACTAACATTGGCAAAAGTCTAGGAATTTGTAATTTTAAATTTTTTATTTAAAATAAAAATTATTTTTTTATTATAAACCATTTCATTTTGATTTGATTTCTTTCCATCAGCATTAAATTTACTGCAATATATACGTTCTTGAGATGCACTCTCTCTCTTTTACGGTACACGTTTAAATATTTTCATGTAATTAAAAATCAAATTATCATCTGGAGAAGGCTTTGGAAACTGATTTTTTAATTGATCCCTAAAACTGCTACATTGCATTAATATTTGAAACCCGGTTACCATGCCGAAGATTGGTTCGTTTGGTAAAGATAGAATCCACCCAATACTAAGCGCAACCGTGTGAAAATTAAACACCTCAGGATAGGTGGACCAGTTACTAACTATGGCTTCCCCAGAAGATCTGGCCCCTAAAAAAATACACAGCTTTGGTGAAGCTAAATTACACCAAGGCGTTTCCGGAAATCGAAGCTGAACCTTGCAGTCGGTTGCTGAACGCACTACCCATGGACCACGATATCCCTACGTTTTACTACATATCATGGAAGAATCTACTTTTTTAGTGTAAATGATTTATACCGATAAAAGTATTAATGCTTGAAAAGTACTCTTGGGATATCCATGCAAGGGTTTGGTGTTTGAAACACGGTTAAAATTTTGTTTTATTTCCGAAAACATTTGATATGAACACATTCTGCACAGCCTTTATTTGTGCCATTTTAATAGTTGATCTTATTCCACCTATAAAATGTAATATTCTTGCTTACAATATATAGGAAAGGTATTATCTGTAAGGAATATCCTTTTTGAGGCGTTAACGATTCCCTCTGACAAAAGGACTTCTATTATGAAAATATTCTTTCCGTAATAAAATTATACCATTTTTTCCTAGCATATCGCCCTCACAGGAAACTGATTCTAACGTCAAATACATGCATTTGAATATACGTATAAATGTATCGCAAACCATAAATATCTATTAGACACGAACCATTTCGATGATTATTAAGTTTGAAAAATCGTCGCCATTTACAGTTTAGAGAAAACATTTGAAATATAAATTTGAAAATATCATGTATCATACAATTTTTACATTTATATATAAATATAACGTAATATGGGCTCTTATTACACTTAAAACATTTGACCAAATCGAATTGTGATTTTGGACTTTATATATACATTATTTACAGTGGTGAATTTTGATATAGCGCTTCAAATGACATACTACCTTGATCAAAAATTTCCCGGAATTTATTCAGAAAATTAAAAATACAAGTTTATTCATCTAAATCTATATTGTCCCCTTCAAAGTAATCCCCATCGACTGCAACACACTTATGCCAGCGCTTGATCCAATCCTCGAAACATTTTTTATATTCGGTTTTCGGTATGTCCATCAGTGCTTCCTGCGATTTTTCCATTACTTCCTCTCGGCTGCTAAAACGCGTTCCCCGTAATGGTTTTTTAACTGGATTGAACAGAAAGAAGTCACAGGGAGCCAAATCAGGTGAATTCGGTGGCTGTTGGATGGTATTTGTTGCATTTTTCGTCAAAAAATTACGAATAATGATAGCACTGTGCGACGGTGCGTTATCATGGTGCAAAATCCACGAGTTTTCTGCCCACATTTCTGGTCTCTTTCGGCGAATTGCTTCACGCAAACGTCTCATAACGCCCAAATAATACTCTTTGTTTACTGTCTGGCCTTCTGGCAAAAATTCATGATGCACTACACCGTTGTAATCCATGAAAACCGTCAGCATTGCCTTCTTTTTTGACTGAAAACGACGTGGTTTTTTTGGTCTCGGCTCATTTGGTGAACGCCATTCACTTGCCTGATGTCTGGATTGCGTGTCGTACTCATAAACCCACGTCTCGTCTCCAGTAATGATCCTTTTGATGAATGTGGGATCGGATTCAGCCTCGCAAATCATGTCTTTTGCGACGTCAACACGGTCTCTTTTTTGCATGAAATTGAGGTCTTTTGGCACTTTAACTTTGCTGCTACACGACGGAAACCCAAATCATTAACCACAATGTCTTGGGCGGATCCATAGGCAATGTTCAAGTCCTCCGCTATTTCTCTGATGGTTAATTTGCGGTTATTGACCAACATTTCTTTTACTTTATCAATTTTTTCACCGACTTTCGATGTCGATGGTCTGCCACTGCGTTCATCATCTTCGATTGACTCACGACCACTTCTGAACCGCTCGTGCCACTGGTAAACGACCGTTTTTTTTAGAGAATCGTTGCCGAAACACTTTTCCAACATTTCCAACGTCCGTGCGCCACTAAATCCGTTTTTTACGCAAAATTTAATACAAGTTCGTTGTTGCAAATTTAAATCCATTTCTGAAATTGTAAAAAATCGCCAACACACACAGAGATAGATGTACTCTTGGCTACGTAACTTTTGCAAATGTCAAGTTATGACACTAAGATTTAAAGGGAATATCAACAACAGATGTACCAATTTAACAAAAAAAACAGAACTCAAATCGGAACGATGGGAGCGCCACACGGTGGTTATTCCGGGAACCTTTTGATCAAGGTAGTATTACGCTTCAGCTCGACCGTTTTCATTCCATTTGAGAGGTTAACTAGAGTTTTAATTTTTTTTAAATACCTTTATGAAATGTAATTTAAATGAAAAACTAAAACATCCAAGCTCATTTTATCATCTTGCGGATTTCGTTAAGCTTGCAGTATGGAAAATAGTAAACGTTAGACTAATTCCAAAGAAACTGCGGGAGATGCCGCAACAGTAACTTTTAACGGAGTCATCCGCTAATGTGCATTTCAATGCAACAATTTCAGAGCGTAAAAATCATTCGCCTTGACTGGGACTCGAACCCAGATCCCTCAATATCCGGTCGAGTGCTTTAGCCACTTAAGCTACCGAGGCTTAAGCTAGTTCCTTTAAAAGCCCCAAAATTTCAGAGTTTAAGAGGACGCCTCGGTAGCTTAAGTGGCTAAAGCACTCGACCGGATATTGAGGGATCTGGGTTCGAGTCCCAGTCAAGGCGAATGATTTTTACGCTCTGAAATTGTTGCATTGAAATGCACATTAGCGGATGACTCCGTTAAAAGTTACTGTTGCGGCATCTCCCGCAGTTTCTTTGGAATTTGTCAAAGGGAAAACACCATACGTGTTTAAAGTTGGCTTTAACCTCGTGGACAGTGGCGCCTCGCGCACGACTACGAATACATGTGACATTGTATGTACGGTATTTCGTCATAACATCTAGTTCCTTTAAAAGCCCCAAAATTTCAGAGTTTAAGAGGACGCCTCGGTAGCTTAAGTGGCTAAAGCACTCGACCGGATATTGAGGGATCTGGGTTCGAGTCCCAGTCAAGGCGAATGATTTTTACGCTCTGAAATTGTTGCATTGAAATGCACATTAGCGGATGACTCCGTTAAAAGTTACTGTTGCGGCATCTCCCGCAGTTTCTTTGGAATTTGTCAAAGGGAAAACACCATACGTGTTTAAAGTTGGCTTTAACCTCGTGGACAGTGGCGCCTCGCGCACGACTACGAATACATGTGACATTGTATGTACGGTATTTCGTCATAACATCTAGTTCCTTTAAAAGCCCCAAAATTTCAGAGTTTAAGAGGACGCCTCGGTAGCTTAAGTGGCTAAAGCACTCGACCGGATATTGAGGGATCTGGGTTCGAGTCCCAGTCAAGGCGAATGATTTTTACGCTCTGAAATTGTTGCATTGAAATGCACATTAGCGGATGACTCCGTTAAAAGTTACTGTTGCGGCATCTCCCGCAGTTTCTTTGGAATTTGTCAAAGGGAAAACACCATACGTGTTTAAAGTTGGCTTTAACCTCGTGGACAGTGGCGCCTCGCGCACGACTACGAATACATGTGACATTGTATGTACGGTATTTCGTCATAACATCTAGTTCCTTTAAAAGCCCCAAAATTTCAGAGTTTAAGAGGACGCCTCGGTAGCTTAAGTGGCTAAAGCACTCGACCGGATATTGAGGGATCTGGGTTCGAGTCCCAGTCAAGGCGAATGATTTTTACGCTCTGAAATTGTTGCATTGAAATGCACATTAGCGGATGACTCCGTTAAAAGTTACTGTTGCGGCATCTCCCGCAGTTTCTTTGGAATTTGTCAAAGGGAAAACACCATACGTGTTTAAAGTTGGCTTTAACCTCGTGGACAGTGGCGCCTCGCGCACGACTACGAATACATGTGACATTGTATGTACGGTATTTCGTCATAACATCTAGTTCCTTTAAAAGCCCCAAAATTTCAGAGTTTAAGAGGACGCCTCGGTAGCTTAAGTGGCTAAAGCACTCGACCGGATATTGAGGGATCTGGGTTCGAGTCCCAGTCAAGGCGAATGATTTTTACGCTCTGAAATTGTTGCATTGAAATGCAAACGTTAGACTGTTTGCAGTACATGCTCCTACAATTGCATCCTCAAATTGTTCTTCGGTGAATATTTTAAATGTTAATCCATGCAGAGAGACATGTGAAAACCAGTGTCATAGGGGATTTGGTATTATTTACTTTCCTGTTTCTCTTATTGTTATATATAATACGTGACATTGCAATAGTGAACCTCCTGCACATGTTGTACCAAGGCTCCTGTTCGATAGTATACTCCAATTCTAACAGCCTGCCCACAAACTCATAAATGCCGGGACGTCTAGCCCCTTTTTCCTTCAGCGTGCCTGCAACGACAGAACACTTGACACGCACAGTGAATCCACCGATGCGGTGCATGAACAAACACGCTGCAATCTATTTATAGAGGGATGTGAACGTAAAATGGGAAGTTTGTCGTGGGCGAATGTGTTGCTATGCATCACGTACGCTCCTCGGACGATGTTTTCATGAATCCCCCGCCTCAATCTCGGGCTTATCTTATCAAACATGAGAGACTCCCTCTATCTCCCTTGATGCCAGCCTTTCTTCCCCCTTAAATTCACGGATGCAGTATTGCTTCCTCTATCTTCATCAGTTATTTTCATTCCCGGGTGTAGGAGGGAGTTGTAATAGGATCTGTTGTTCATCAATCTCTCTCTTCTCATCCTCAGTCAAGTCTTCATGAAAGAATGATTATATTGAGTTTTGTTCGAAATATCCAAGTTTCAGGTGATAAAAAACCAACCAACGCCCTTATTTCTTTTTACTGAACTTAAGTTCTATGGTGAACTGATTCATCAACAAAATATTCCCTAAGAGTCGTTCAAAGAAAAACAACTTTTACGCTATGTATTAATTTGTAAATTAAATAATGAATGGATTTTTGTGTGGACGTAATAGGTGTGGACACTGAACTTTTCAATGGTCTATTTTTGTTTTTGTATGGTGATGATTTATAGAAGACGATAATTTTTTATTCGAAATTCGAGGAACCAAACATAAGGTGCAGGACAAACTAAGAGGGATGTATGAGAAATTAAATAAAGAATAATATTTAATGTAGCATTTAATTGGAGGTAGAAGGGCTCGATAAAAAGTGACAATATAGAATTGAAGATTTTTAAATGATTTAGAATCAGAAAATAGTGGAAATAGGTGATGTTAAAATTAGGTTTATGGTAAACTAAAACATATTTAGGGATCAAGTATCAGGAATTGAAGTGAGAATATATGCAGGACATTTAATTAAAGTTTTTGGTAATTTGTAATAGAGCCTTGAGCTTGAGGGGAAAAATCTGATTTTTTCGCAAAAAACAGTCAAATTTGAGTTCAGGATAAATTGTTGAAAAAAGACAATGAGTTGAAATACTCCGATTTCATTGAAAGCATGTAAATTGATGACACGGTATTTAAAAGAACTGCGAGAGTTAGCATGGCAGTCACTATGATGAAGTCATCCTCTATCATTTTGTAATATTTACCTAATATATTATTAATGCAGATAATCTGGGTATGATTGAGAGCTGCCAAAATAGTGTCGAGTTTGGATCGCCATTATTTTACCCTAAAACTGCTTAATCATGTCACTTATTTTAATAAGTCCAGCACCTTCACAAGATAATGGATTCAATTCTTTTCTGCAGCCACATCGCAATCCTATTCCGCCACATTTTACCACCATCTCTCTCTACCCACCGGCACCGTACCCTTCCTCGATCTATCGTGATTGCGGCACCAAGCAGTTGGGGACACTCATTTACCTATTCTCTCTGATCCCCTAGAAGGTGGTAGAAGGTGCCCCTCAACGAAAAATAAGGGACATTTCACATGCAAACCTCGTATTCCGGGACCAAGTTGGAAGTGGTCATGGTTTTAACGACGGGATACGAATAATGAAATGTCTACGCGCCACTCAGTGGGGAGTCGGAAGCCTAGCGTTCTCCTCATTCATTTTGATGTTGGGATCTATTGGAAGAGTATACTGCACCCTAACATTGGAATTTATATTCAAATGCTATACCTTTCGGCGCAGAATGGAACTTCACTTGGACGTGCATGAAGGGGTACAGTAATATTTCACCGAGTTTACTCCGTGGATTGCATGCAATACTCTTTTGATTGGGTGCAAATAAGACTGTGAGATTTTGCATGCGATAAAACGCTCCTTTAAATCACCAGGAGGGGTTTAGCGGTGCCACCACCGTCATTGTGACGCGCCAAATTTTTTTAGAGCTAATCTGACAAAACGTTTTTGTGAAATAGCTAATCCGTTTAAGGAAGAAAAACTTAGCATAAAATGAATGAATATTTTACAGATATTGCTGAAATTAAAATTTTTTTATTCATATTTTTATGTTAGGGCACCACTTTATCCACTTTACCTTTTGTGATATATTACTTGCGTACCTAATTATTTACAATGGCATTCCAACATACTTAAACAAAATACATACGTAATATAGAAATAATCTTGTCCTCAAGAATGTTTGCCATTTTCGGTCTGAGATAATTTGATATTTAAGTAAATTATTTTATTGAAAATTTTATTGATAACGGGTAATGACAATATTATAAGTTGTCAGAAGGACTTTTAATTATGGTACTGACCAATTTAAGGGTTAACATGCTTTGCGCAAAGGAGAATCAGCTAACAAAAGCCTCATTTTTTATCTGTAAAAATATAATATGTTTCCAAAGACGCATATAATAAAAAATGTGATCGTCTTTTATCCCTCCAATCCTCAATTGTTTAAATATATTGATATACTCTGCCTTTAAAGTGTTTTAATATCATTATTTTATATTTCGTATTTTAATATGATACATGGAATAAGTAAGGATCGTTATACCACCAATAGATAACGTATACGCCAATTAATATATACAAATTACATATGTGCAGTTGTAAAAACTAGAAGATAAAAAAAGAAGATAAAATTTTAAGTCACATTTGAGATGTACACAAACATTTTTATAATACATTAATCAGCCGCCATAAAACATTCAGAATCATTTGTTGTATTACATTAATCAGCATTACTTATTTCATAACTTTAAATTCACATTCCTTGCCATTTTTAATTTATGTAAAATTAATATATATGTGTATAAATATAGTAATATTTAAGAAAGGAGTACGTAGGACTACGTGCTTTGCATTGGTTGTTGGGTTTTCCTCGTGTTTATTAAGGAGGTTATATATGAATTTTTTGGCTCAAATATGAACGAAAAATCTTCAAGAAGCATGTCAATCTAATAGGCAAATTTTTATTCTTATAAATTCATTATTTATTCTTTTTAAAAATACCTTCAAACAAATGAATAGAATAGACTGGTATAAAGAATTCGATGATGAGAAATGTAAATGTATGGGTATGTCTGACGGTGGTCGTTTATTTCGAGGTATAAAGCAGTGATATACCGATGTACTTCTTCCATATTTTTCGCTGCGTTGCAAACTGACGACAATCCCATGCAACCCGATATCCTTCGTGCATTCTGCATCTCAAATCCCAATAGTTGCATGGTGACTGTAGGCTTGGGAAGTAAACATGACATGCAGTTGTTTACCTCAGTGCGTCACTGCCCTCACACGTTAAGCTGTAAAAGATAGTCGAGTCGGCACTATCCATTGCCCACCCCTGTCCAACCCCGCCACCTTCCCCAATCGACCCCACTGTCCCCTCAACAAGCTCACCACATCCTCCATTTGTTCGTTGATTGTCCGCCTCCCACTGCCATAATTAAAGCAACCGGACTCAATGGAGAGCAGTGAGGACGTTGGGCTGGAGGGGGCCGTGGGTAGAGGTCGGTGTGGAAAGGATGGGCTTGAAGAGAAGCGCAATTACCGCACCGCCCGGTCTCGTTGGCTTCGAAACGTCATTGTTTGCGAAGAGGATGGCCCACCATTTCATCCGAAATTGGAATTCGGGCGGTGCACTTCGCTTCCACTCTTTTTGCTATCTCCTCTCACTCATTCCTTTTGCGTGATTAGAAGCGGACCGGGTGGATCACGAACACATACTCACTCCACCTTCTCTTCCCTGAATTGCTTCTTTCTTTTCTCTAATTCTCTCCTCACTTTCCCCATTTCTCTCTTTGAAACTCACGGCTTTTTCTACAAAAGCTCTGACGGAGTCCCATGTCACTGTACTTTGTCAGTTTTCTTTAATTTTCATTAACGAAATATGAGTATGTTCGTCAGTCACAAAAGTAACTTTCTTTATCCAGTTTATCGAATGGCATACATTTTATGATATTTTTCTTTTGAGACGTAATATTTGCATGGTATTCATTGATTACACCTTTAAAATTAAGATTGTAGGTAATATCATTTCTCATTACTTCTGCACATAATGCAGATTTTTCCAAGCATAAAAATCGTAAATCAGCTAACTGTTTGGAAAATTTTAATAAAATGAATAAGAATAGTTTTCAAAATCAATCCCCTTCGACTTTAGTTTTCTGTTCAAATCGAAATTCAAATCGAAAAATAAATCCATCAGTAAATGTTTTTTAATACTTTTTAAACTCTTTACCAAGTTAGTGAGCTAAATTTATTTGTAGCTTTTAAATATTTTTTTAAAACTGCGAAAATAATTTTGCCGCGTCTTTGGTCGATGCACCTTTCGCTTGGAATGGAAATAAAATTATATTCGGCGCCTTAATTTTCCCCTTTGTTTAAAAAAACCACAACTATTCTGTCACATCCGATCACAACTCCTCAAAGACGTCGTCTCCAGTCCCTCCTCTCTCTTCCAATTGAAGTTTCCCGCATTGGCAGCGAGCACGTTGCCCCGCGGCTAAAACACTTCCGATAGCTTTCCTCCTTTCCCCAGACCGATGGGTTTGAGCGAACCAGGAATGATTCTGGCGAAAGAAAGGGTGGTGAAGGAGTGGATCATCCTTTTATGGAACTCCTTCTTCCTCCCGGAGCGAGGGTGAAAGAGAGAGGAGCGTTGGGTGGGGGAAAAGAGGAGATGTTCCTTCCCGTGGGATCGCAGAGGACCATTTTCCCTCTCCTCGAGACCCCGTCCACCCTGCCACTTCATCTCGGCCTTCTCCTCCCATTCGCCACATTTTCATCCATCTTCCTCCTCCTCTTTCCATCGAATTCTTCTCAAGGTGGTCCCCGCCTGCGTAGCTTCTACTTATCAGGTGATATCGGAGGAACCCCAGTTCATTTTCACCTGGGGCCGAGGAGAGAGAGAGGAACAAAAGAATCGATGCTTACGATCTTTATGCAATGGAGAGTATATTGTCCTCTATTGGAATTAAGGGCCGGGAAACCAAGATTCGATTGGTGTGTGGCAGGCCGCTGGCAGAGTTCAGAAGTTCGCGAAGCCCACGGAAGGAGCCGACACGGAGCGAAAGATTTTGGCGGAGGCTGGATGATTACGGAGATGGAATGGATATTGGGCCCCTGATGATGTCAGCGACGTCAGCACCCAATATCTAACAACGATCCTTGGCCGTTCCCGAAGGCCACTTTCCGCCGATCTGGGATGGAAAAAAGGAGCCACTCTTTTGACAGGACGCTGAATTGTCTCCCAGTACGTCTGCTTCCGTACGCAGTCCTCTCTCCGTTGGATGTATATTACCTCTTCCTACAATTCCGTCATTTCCATTTCCGACTCAACTTCTTTCCTTTCTTTCCTTCCTTCCATTTGCCCAGTTTCTCTCAATTTCTGTTTATCCAGCTATACAGAAATAACTCTTGACCTAGCAGACTTCATCTCAGGGCGCAGAAGTTTTTAGAGAAACTTCGTTTCGGTAAATGCGCTCTGCGCCGGCGTTCTCGGCTGATATTGCGAAAGTGGCGGCCGAGGGGTGAGTGAGCGGAGACGGTAGTGGAATGAGTAGGGAGAGGTCGAATGGGTTTTGCGAGAAGGTGTCAAATAAGAAAGACCCGAGAAGTTGGTCCTCGGTTCACCAAAGTCGAGAATCTTATACCGGGCGAAATTTGAACTGTGTAGGATTGGGTGGGATTTAGAAGGTCAAAGAATATGATAGAGGGGTCAGAAGCCAGTTGGCACCAGCGAGTTTATATTATTTGTTTACTTTATTCATTTTCCCCTGAAGATTCGCCCCCTACGTCCTGGGAAAGGGAGTCCATCTATAGTATCTCTGCCGCCGTGAGACTTCGGACTTGTCAGCACCTTACTCAGCAGATCCAAGCGGCCCAATCCCAATCCCGCACCTTCCCACCCGGAGGATCTTTGCTTAGCACTTTTCCCCGGGTCCCACTCGCATTTCGGTATAGCAAACCAACGCACAAATGGTTTCATTTTCCCAGGTGGAAAGCAATTTCTCCTTCCGCTACCATTTAGAGAAGGAGAAACAACGTGCGCCGAATTGTTGAGAAGGGGGCCAGTAAAAGAGTCAGCAATGATAGTAAAGTCTAATGAAAAACCTGCTTATGCAAGCCCAAGTAGACATTTCTCAGAAAGTTTAATATACTTACACACACACACATACATACATATATATATATATATATATATATATATATATATCTCGTACACACACACATTCAACCACAAAAAACCCGCTATATAGCGAACAAATATTCATACACATGGGTATAGATATTAAGAAAAGTGATGGGAATATATAAAATAGATATACAAGAGAGGCAGGGATTTGGTTTTTTCTTGAAGTTTTCTCGAGCCTTTATTTATTTCGAGAGGCGTCGAGATTTATATATATATATATATATATATATATATATATATATATATATATATATATATATATATATAAACACAGTAATCAACCCAAAGGTCGGTTTGGTAGGTGATGGTAGAGATCACCCAGTACTAAGGCCTATGCGGCGTGTGAAATTCACACATCAGGGAAGGGGGGCCAGTTCCTTTCCCTGTGCCGGTTATGGTTTCCCAGGAAGACCTGGTACCCGAAAAATCGCATAGCTTGGGTGGAGCTGCAGGTACCCAGAGTGCCTGGGAATCGAACCCGGGACCCTACGGTCAGTAGTCCAACTCTCTACCACCTGGACTATCGCGACCCACATTAACATATGTATTTTTATAGATGTATATTTATTTATTTATTTCGCGAAATATGTACATCAAATTGAATGTAAGCAAAGTGATTGAAGAGCTGAAGACGGTAAATAACATTTAGAAACAAAGATATACGTTCCCAATTTGGTTTTTTCAATATTTTGGTGGCACAAAGACGTGAGAAAGGAGGTTTGGATACGTTTTTATCCAAGATACAAATTATATCTAAACAAGTATATAACCTGAGTATATCCATTTTTGAGAATGAAAATCTTATGCATCCTTTTTAATATAAATGATTGTGGCAGTAACAATTTGTCAAAACTCCCTACTCGTTATAACTTGCTTCAAATTATGATTTATTTTGTCATAAATTAAAGGTTACTTAAATAATTAAGACATTTTAGAAAATTACCTCCGTATAAACTAAAATTATATATTGTTATCCTACTTAATGTTTAATTTTCAGTATATACTAAAGAGTCTCAGAATGGAAGTACATGTGTACATGCAAGTGTAGTATCTTGTTCAACACGGGTTTTGAAGATAACGATTAAGGAAAGACTAAAATAAACCATTATCTAACTGATTCAGCCATATTAACAATCCAAATTATTGATGTAATTTTTTGCATTCCACAGCGTGCTGCGATAAATAATAATTGGATTTCGAAAAAAAGAAATACTATTTATTTTTAATATAAATATATATATATATATATTTATATATATATATATATTTATATATATATATATATATATATATATATATATATAAATATATATATATATATATATATATATATATATATATATATATATATATATATACATATATTTATGTACATATATAATTTACCATTCATTTGTAAATGTTCTTTCTAACTAGTAATATTTATACAATCGCCCGATCATTAGTTATTGCAAAATTTATTAAATGAAGTCAAAAATTTCCAATAGGTAATTTTTTGCTGTCTCCAGGAAAAAATTGCATTCCTTAGAGCTTTCTTCTGCAGTTTAAATAGAAATTGAATAGAAAGGCCGATTCAACAATTTGGACCGAATTCTCTGGCTATTAATTACGACTACCTTAAATTTATCGTATGCTCTAAGCTATGATTATGCAAACGGCATTCGTAAACATGGTTCCTTATCCTTATTTTGTAAAATATTCCTTGCAAGTTTCTTCCATGTACTCCGTCCATATATAACCCTCATCATGCTGCTTAACTCCTCCACATCTGCCGTTTATTCCTTCGGTCTCCACGCCATGCTGTCTCCTCAAACCGTCGCTTCAACTCTCCCCTTTTTACTCCCCCTCCCCGCGAGCAACGCCTCTTCCCCCGTCGTGCATTTTCTTTCATTTCACGCGATTCCCTCAGGGAACCACGCGGCCTCCCTCCGAGAGTACCACCATGCCCTCTTGCCAGCTCGAGCCTATTTATGCATAAAGATAGTGGAGAGACAGATGAAAAAAATGCTCGCTCCGCGAAGGTGCTTCCCTAACATACACTTTAAGACGAAGCAGCGGCAATAGGAAGAACACCCCTTACCCTGGGAACTCCTCATTTCTCTTTACTCTCTTTCCTTCATGTCCTCTCACCTTCTCTCTCTTTCTTCTCTCTTTGGGTACATATATTTCCCTCTTGCCATCCCCCCGCCTTTCTGCTACGCTCTTCTCCATCCCCCGTCACTCCCGAGTCTCTCTCTCTCTCTCCCCGAGATAGGAGACTCGTTTTCTCGAGCGCACTATAGGGCGAACCTTGGAAACTGTGGCGTGGGATGGGGTGGTTGCGGGGAATAGCTAGGAGGGTGGTTTGGGTGGGGCTGGGGAGGGGATCTGGGTCCTGCTCTCGCTCCCCGCCCTCCGGCGCCGGGGAGCGAGAGCAGGAAGAGCTGAGGAGGGAGAGGGGTTGGGGGCAAAGGATGGGGCGGATGGATGAGACTAGGTAGTCCATTCGGAGTAGTCCTAGGTCCTCGTAGAAAGGCGGGAGGACCTCTCTCTCCTTTCAACGAAGTTTGCCTAGGAAAGGAAAGGAGGAAAAGGAGACAGTAGGAGAGTTTTGGAGAAGAGGTGACCTTCGTGGGGGTGAGTGGAAGAAATATGGGGATGAGGTAAGAACGGCACGAGGAAGGAGGGGCCTTTAACTGAGTCTACGGGAAGAGATCGGGGGAAATGGGAAATGGGAGATGTTGAGGTTGGCTCCCTGCACACACCCGTGCCGGAGGGTGATGGGAGGGCTTCGGGTGGGTGGATTGGCGGAGGGGCAGAGGTTTTCCAGGGATGTGGTGTGGGTGGGGGGCACAGTGGAACGAGTCCCGGGGAAGGAAATTTGAGGGAAGAGGAAAAGAAGGGGAATGGCCGGGAGTGGATTTTGAAGAAATGAGGGAGAGGAGGATTGAGAGACGATGAGAGGACACGCGGAGGTTTTTTCCTCGCGAAATGGTAAAGCAAAAGAGGTTGAGAGGGAGGGTATTGTGACGGTAGAAGGGGAAAGGTGAGGGCTGCAGGGGGAGAGCTGAAAAATGGTTGGCTCCCGATGAGGCTGGCGGAATATTTAAGGGTGGATTAGGATCGCGAGGCTGGGAATTAAATGCCTGGCACCTGAACGAAATACTGTAATAATTCTCCATTATGTACGACCAAACTCGGAGATTTTTCCATCTCAGAGGAGATGGTATGAATCTCTTCTCTGGTAATCCTGGTGTTTTTAAATTTTGGATTTTTCTACCTCCAAAGAGAGATAAATTTTTGAGCAAAAAAGCTGTCACCGAAGAAGCAATTTCGCCCTAAAAACGACGATTGTGCTTAAACATTAGGCAAGAACAATTTAGACAATGTAATTGTTACTGATAAGCATAAGTAAATTTATGTACCTTGCCGAATTTAAATTAAACACTGCATTTAAAATAACCATAGAGCTAAGAATAACAGTGAATACATTGACTCAAAAATTCACAAAAATATTACAATTGAAAAAATAATTCTATTTCGAATGTAATCATTGTAAACTAATATTTTAATTAATTCTCAATTACTGAAGTTTTTGTGCTATCATACTCGCAGTAAGTTCATTTGTATTGAAGATGCATTGTAATTAATGCGTTTCGATACAGATACCCATGAGTCTTGCAATTATTTGTACAAAGTGCATACACTTCTTACTACCATGACCAGTATAAAAACGACTACAATGATTTGATAAAATTTTAAGAAATAAACATTAAATGCTGTCTTAAATTTAAAAACTACTTTTTCCAAAAATATAAATGCATAAAACTACTGTCTTTCATGCATGAGGTTTAGGTTTTCTCTGAGTAAGTCAGGGCATTAACTTTTTTATAAATACCAGGTGAACTGGAAAATCGGTCCAAATTGTAAGACACTAATTATATAATTCAATTGCATTTTAAGGTAATACAGAGAAATCATTCGGTGTTAAGAAATACATGTCAAGATTTTCTACCATTCTCTGCACTTTGTTTGGCCAGAATTGGATTCAATATGAGAGTAGTTCTCTCTGTGTGCAGCGAGTTTTGATTTTTGTCTGAAAAATGGTCCTAAAGGGATTACCCATCGAAGTATATGCCCATAAAACCATCGGATGGGTAGTTTTACGGAAAAAAAGAAAACCCAATGGCTGAGAAAAGAACATTTTACACGCGTTTAGATGGATTGTTAGGGGTTTGAGGGAGGGAAAAGAGAGAGTAAGGTTTGCTGAATGGGGAGGGTAAGTGAAGCCGATGGTATAGAAAATGGAGTAGGATGGAGCCTAAGGGGTTGGAAGTAAAGAATTGAGGGTTGCGCGTAGAGGTGACGGCAAACCCCGAGGGTTGTGCACTGTGGGGCGGTGCCAAGAGTGAGGAAGGAAAAAGCGACAAGCTGAATTTTCGGAACTGGGTAGATAACCCTAAGACAAGGCATGGAGAGAGTCGGGACGTGGGGAGGGGAAGGGACTCCCGGGAGAACCTGGACGGCCCCAAGAGGGAGATAAGGGGTAGGAAGAGAGAGAAATAGGAGGACGGCTCGTTTTTTCTCTCCCTTCTTCCTAACTGCCTTTGTCCCTTTGAAAAGGTCTTACCTTCGTGGCGGCCATTTTCTAATCTCGCCTTGAAGTTGTCTTTCTTCGGTCTGGGTTAGAGTCTCTCAGTCCAGTGGGAAGATACCAAAAGTTCAAGGCAGTCAATTTTTCTTCCCGTACATATGAGTGGACGAGCTTTAATATCATCCTCAATCGGGCTCTTGGGCCAGCTGGTATACACGCAATTTCTGCAAAGAATAACATATACTTTTACAACTTAAGTAATTCAATTATTTAAATCCGTTTTATTGCAAAGAAAAATAAATGAATTCACCCTCTTATTAGCTAACATTAAGGTAATAGAAAAGAAATGTCAGTAACTCAGAAAGTCGTAGAAAAAACCGGTTACGCAATTGCGTTTTGATAGGCATTTAGTGGTCCTCCTAGTTTGTACCTTGAACTGAACTGTTAAAAATTAATTTCTTCTCAAGCAATTAAGAGCTTCGATATGTTTACATTTAAGAATCCAGCAGTGGGTATATGGAGGCCTAAAACCCCACTTTAATTTATTGCTTAGGATAGCATATTTTGAAGTTGTGATGAAAATTACTGCACACTTAGATATCATATTTTAAGCAGCGAGTGACCAGTCCGTGTAAGTACAGAAGGATTAAAATTCAAAGATTCATTATATATTTAGAAAAAAATGTATGAGATTTATATTTTAGTAGGCTTTGAAATGCAATTGGAAATGTTTTATATTATCCACAGAATTAAATTGAAACAAAATACCGGTCGAATTTGTTTTTATAAGCTTTAGATATAAACTATTTGGGCTAAAAACGATTGAGTATCAGAAACATGTTAAAAATGATGATTCGGTAGCAACTAAAATTTTTCATTAAAGCATAGTATTCCAGATTTTTATACTATATTTTAAAATAAATATTTTATCCAAAAGATATCTATTTTAGATGTATATAAACGCAAATTTTTATGTTTATGCTGGATAACCGGTCACGTATGAGCAATTATAATGAAACGACAAGTAGAAATAGTATTGAATCTTGGCTGATGCCTAAAGGGGAAAGAAAACATTTATATTTTTACCTTCGAGATAATAAATGATTACCGCTGTTATTCATATGACTTTAAGGAAGACATTAAAGCAATAGCAATTATTAAAAATTTATTAAAAATTTATCTTTATTCATATCTGAACTAACATATTTACGATAGAACTACTTTCCCAAATTAGGTTACATTTGTATGTGACATTTACATTTGTATGTGACATTACATTGTGAGTATGCTCCGTTATCACATTTCTCTAATGAAGTTTTCATTGTGTCACTACTAATTATTAACAGCTTTTGATTTCATCAATTTATATTTTGGCTGACGCAATTTTTCAAAACTATCTCTGTTCATATAAAAGTTTTTCCTGAAATTTCCAGTGTCTCTTTATCAGAAGAAACACTTTCTTGTTTTTTGCCAATAGGATCAAGTAAGGATTTGAGAGAATTTTGTTAGATAGCCACGCGTTGACAAGGTCTGTGGTCATTATTAAAGGAAAATATAGTGAGCCAAGAATTTGTTTCTTAACTCATGATTTTCAGGAGTTTTAGACGACTTCATTCGAAAGTTAAAAAAATAGGTTGGAATTAGTAACTTGGGAGGGGCTTTAGATGGAAAAGAATATAGAAGTTAAATAATTAAGTCAGATATATAGAAGATAAAACAAGACTACTCCATTAATGTACATATTTCTATGCACTGAAAAAAATATGAAAAGAGATACTCCTATGGAAAGGAATCCTATTAAATCACGACATATTGGGACAGTTTTATCAAAACCTGATAAATGAATTAAGTGGAACCGCAAAGAATGTTCTCAATGAGATAAAATTGTACGGTCCTTCCACTTATGGACTGTTTAAAAAGAACGCCACATTCTCTGTACGAATGTCAAGGTGCGTGATCGCCGGTTCTTGCGTGTCCAAGGAGCGTTATGTGTCCCTTACGCTTCATCTTCTTCCATGTGACGTGTCTTACTTACGTCACTCAGCCCTCATGCAATACCTCAGTGAGGAAGGACGTGGCTTTGGTTTAATGGTAGCAAGGGATGAAGGGAGGGCAGCGGAGGAACACCATGAATAGGGAGGAATATTGTGGATTGGGAGGAAGTGGTTGACAGGGGAAGAATGAGGTGTGTCGAGGAAGGTACCCTTTTCTCGCGACAGTTCGGTCAAAAGCATCACAACTCTTCTGCCCGAGGGTGTGGCACATATCTTACACCCCTCGCAATACGATTGTATTTGGTGCTTCCAGAGCTGACAGAAAAGAACGAATGCAATATCCATCCCGTTAAACTCGATGACAGCAAAAAAACAAGATCATTTTGCTGCCGGCAAGCAAAGCAACATTTTTCAATCTCACATTTCTAGCCGTGTTCCTTCAAAATTAGCGATATTTCATTGTTAATTTCATTGAGGCGCTTGAAAATAATTTCCAATATTTGAAAAATGTTCCTTCGCTTTGAACAGAAAAGTATATCATCGTCGCTAAAAATAGTGATTTTTTGTCAATACATTCTGTTTATTTAGTTATTAGTAAAATCTTATGAGCATCTAGGTAAAAACTATGGTTTAAGTTACTTGTAGGTCAACCTCCTATTTCTTAGATACATACATATATATATACGAGGGTCATCCGGAAAGTAGTACCCGTTCGTGCCGCATGAAGTGCTGACGACGCGAGTAGCCGCTGGACGAGGTCAGATAGCTTCAGTGGCTTGTCTGCCTTCTCTGAGCCAAGTTGCGTGACGCTAGCATTGCCTGTGTTGTTTCTGTGATTGTTTACAATGTTTAAAAAAATTGAGAACGCCGCCAGTTGTGAAGTGAGGGCAGTGATTAAATTCCTCAATGCAAGAAACGTTCGCCCATGTGATATTCATCGCCAATTAAAGGAGGTGTATGGAGACAATGTAATGGACGAGTCGTCTGTTCGGCGGTGGTGTCGCAACTTCAACATGGGGAGGGGGAACACACACGACGATGAGCGTTCGGAGAGACCGTCTGTCATTACAGACCAACTGGTGAGCTCAGTTGACGAATTCGTGAGGAACAATCGGCCATCCACCGTATAGCCCGGACTTGGCCCCTTCAGATTTTCATCTCTTTACAAAGCTTAAAGACTTTTTGGCAGGAAAAAGATTTGACAGCGATGAAGAACTTAAAGAAGGATTGACCGTGTATCTCAATGAGCTGGCGGCGAAGGACTATGCAGCAGGAATACAGAAACTTGTCACACGTTATGACAAATGCCTTAATTTGCTTGGAGATTATGTTGAGAAGTAGTTTAAAGTATCCTCTTTCAAATAAAATTTTTTATGTTTGTTAATATTTACTTTTGTGTCTTTATTTCACGAACGGGTACTACTTTCCGGATGACCCTCGTGTGTGTGTGTGTATATATATATATATATATACATATATATACATATATGTACATATATATATATATATATATATATATATATATATATATATATATATATATATATATATATATATATATATATATATATATATATATATATATATAGTCCAAATCTATTGGAATATTTATAAATTAGGTTACGTTTTCCCTTCCAAAGTACACTGTAGGGATTAAATTTATATAAATTGGTTAATTTATACCAAATTTCAAAAAGCAGTCTGTCATTTCCATTATATCCGAATTCGTCTGCAAAAAATGCGAGTCAAAAACTTATATATTATGAAGATAACTAAAACGTTACGTTTGGTCTATTTAATTCCATCAACTTTTATGTAGGAGTCAAATGAAGGTCGCAAATTACATTTTTATGATAATTTGGAATTCTGTACTTTTAATTATTCTCATCCATCATATATGACAGTCCTCTTCTTGTTGATATACTAATACTTTTATCCAACTACCTAAGGGATAATGCACGTTTGATTATTCAAAACTTGATCTCGTTCTTCATCAAGTTATTTATAAATGCCTCAGCAAAGTTATTATTATAATTCCAAGATAAACTTGATTAGCTAAAGTCAAGTTAATTTGCAATTAAGATTCCAAAAATTCCAATTGTTTTTTTCAATGACTAACAAGGTGATTTTGTCATGTATTTACTATATATATGTATTTATTATCAAATTGATATAAATATTTCATCAGAAATAATATTATTAGAGCATATTATCCTTAACAGAAATTTCATTGGTAATAATCATTCAACCACTGTCTTGCCTACGTCTCGTTGAATTCATGAATCCTGAATGGATAAAAATGATATTTGAAATGCCGAGATAAATGAGAACAAGTTTAATTCTTATGGTTTAAATATTGCATTAAATACGTTTTAGTTATTTAAAATAATAATTAATTTAAATTTTTTTCAAGACAGTGTGAGCAAAAGTATGAATGTATTTCTTTTACTTAAGAGATTAATACTAGTTTTTAGAAAAAGAGTATTTGAGATTGAAAAGAGATGTTGACTTGGTGAATAATGGCATTCAAAGATAAAGAATACGCAATTCTTATCCGCATCTTACTGCGGTAAGTACAAGTATCAGCCAAAAGTGCAACATAAAAATTTGAATGAGATTTCAAAAGTAATGTCACTCTGGGTATTCTCTCTTATGTTAACAGTAAACTTTCGGAGACTGTTTGGAGAATCGACGAATAATTAGCATCAATGCTAGAACTTCATTTCAAGGCAGAGAGAAGGGACTTTACTAATGTTTGGTAACTTTTGTGATTCCAATTAAAAGACCAAAGACGTTAAGAAAATGTGTAAATAATTGACTCATAGAAATTGAAAAAAAGTGAAAAATGCCCCGTTGATGTTCAGTTTACAGCATATTTACCATATTTAAAATAAAGTTTTTGAAATTTTTTCCAATGGTTTTATCGTCCCATGAAAATATGTACTAAAGATAAATCTTGAAGGCTTGATCCAAGGAAACAAAATACTCACTGAGGGATTCATTTTCAGTTACCATAAAAATACATTTAGGCATACTTAATTTCCAAATGCCATCGTTATTCATGACTCATGCGCTCAATGATTAGAAGCAATCATTTTAAGCTTGGTTTAAGTATCATTTATTCCATTTTATTAGGAATGTATAGTATGGATCTAAAGGTTTATAATATTTTTATTCCTAAAGTTTGATAATGCTCTTAGGGACTGCCATGTTTTCGGTCTCATAGAACTATGAATAACACATAGATATATTTTTATTTGACCGTGGTTTTAATCTCTTCAGATAAAGCATCTTGACTTTTAAATTAATGCTTAGAGGTTGTTTCATATTTTTAGCCTCATACTATTAGTTATACTTATACTTAAATCAAAATCACTTTATGAAATATCAAAATATGTTTCATTAAGCGTCAACTTCCTGATAAAGTATTTCTATCCAAGCTCGAATTATTATATATCTCCATTGACTTTGTGGGTCGCGGTTGTCGGGGGGGGGGTAGAGTATTGGACTACTGACCGGAGGGTCCAGGGTTCGATTCCCGGGCAAGGCACTCTGGACACCTACCCAATATATGGCTCCACCCAAGATATGTGATTTTTCGGGTACCAGGGCCTCCTGGGAAGGCATAACCGGCACAGGGAAAGGAACTGGCCCCCCTATCCTTATGAGTGAATTTCACACGCCCTCGGGCCTACCTCACCTACCAAACCGAACTTCGGGTTGATTACGGTTTTTTTTATATTGTCTTTACCGACTACTTCCGTTGCTCTTTTCTAAGTTATCTTTTACTTCAATTTCCCCTTATCATTTTCTACGTTCGAGCTTCGATCAAGTTGTAAGTTTGTCCGCAGATCCATGCTCCTTGATTATTCTCATGTACATATTTTAAGGGTCCATAAATTTTGCTTTGACCGGTTGATCTTGAATAAATCATGTTGAATATTTACTGACTAATACTGTCTTTAAGTTGGAATAATTTCAATTTTTTTATCAAAAATTAAAATACGCTAAATATTCAGTTCACGTATCTTTAAATACCTGATAACATTTACACTGTTCAAGTGCTCTCAGTCAAATCTGACTGCTTTTCTTTCAAAACTTAACATTCTTCATGATATTTCAACCTTTCTTAGTAATTTGAAAAGCTGCTTTACACAAGAAAATTCAAGACATAGCTCACCGTTTTAATGCCTTGAGTAGTTTTGTTCTTTTGCGGCGGATCAGTGAGAGCCAAACGCAAGCCGCAGGCGAAGAAGGCCGGCGGCAGAGAACGAAGTTCCTGGCTATACTCAAACCGCAATGTCGGTTTAACCCAGCCGTCGACATTTTCAAACTTAAATCTGAAGCCTATAAGATATTTTAGTGGATTAAAACAAATGTCTCACGTCGAATGTCAATCCCATTTGTTATTCTTAAAAGTACATTACTTTGGTTAAGGGTTTTAAAATCTATGTAAAGGAAGGAATCATTATTATTAAAACGCGTTTCTTCAACCGATATTTTTAATTCTTTTGGCTTACTGTGTTTTAAGTGAAGTTCGTAATTATAATGAATCAAAGAGATGTTAATATGCTTTGTGGCTTTCTGAATAAAAATATTCATGCGTTTAAATTTAATTATATTATTTCAACCAGAACAGAAATTATATAGAGTGAGAAAATGTTACTCTGAAAAACTGTGTAGTAATATTGTTCTACATGTATATCATCATTTATTATGTAATTTATTAGTTTTTTGGGAGTAATATCAATTAATTTTTTACAGATGTTTGAAGGATTGATGGAGTACTAGAGCTTTTCACTTGACTCGAGTGTACTTCAAGTTGAACATGCGGCTATGAAACTCTGGATTATCACCTCTTAAAACAATGCAACTAAAAGGTGAGTGGCATCATTTTATCTAATTTTACAAAAATTAAGCTCGAGGATAAATGCAGACTTTCCCTTTAGTTTTTTCTACGCAACCTAATTATCGTAAAATTCGATTGACTTCACAATTTTTCTCTTCCTATTTCTCTATATGTGAGGTAAATGTAATCGATAACTCTAAAGCATAAAGTGTAATAAAAAACTTATGACGCTATGTTACTACTATGGGAGCGAATAAATAAACATTTTATATGCATGCTGCTATCACGATTCCAAATTTTTATGGTGAATGATTTGGAAAGGTTATCCTGTTACACAAATGAAGGCGTGTTTGCGCATTTTGCATTAGCTTTATTGATATTATTCTTGGTAATCTACCGTTTAAGGTAGGTTTTGAATGGTAAAAAGCTACCAAATAATTCTCTTACCTCTTCGGAAACAAAACAATCCAAGATCCTTTGGGGACGGGATGGTTCGTTGCCTAACGTATTGGCTTTCCACTGGCTAGCACTGACCGAGAGGGCCCGGGTTCAAATCCAGGAGATGACAGATGGTTTTAGTTCTAGCCCGATACCTACTTGAGGTCCTTTGTGGAAAGCACCTTGAGAGAGTACCAAGCCCGTCGGATGGGATGATAGACTGCGGACCGTTTGGCGCCTTTCGATAAGAGAAGGCTAATGCCGAAACCGCGTATCTCTTCACCCTTCTTTTCCCATCTATCATTAATGACCCAAATGGCCTTAGATGTACGTCGCCTCCCCTAAAACTTAAACTGCCCCAGCATTCTAATCTACAAAAAGCACCTCTTCAACTCCGTATCCTTCCGTCCTCCATTCTTTTAGTCCAACATCCCCGTCCTATTCATGCCCTTTCGTCGTTTGCCTAATATTCTCCCCTATATCTAACTATTCTACAACACTATGAATTTATTTTTCCTGTCTCTTTACGATTTCTCCCAGCAATTTCTTCTTCTCCCAACATGCCTAGCATTTCCTCATACGTTTTCCTTTATGTCTCTCTATTTTCTCTAGCCTTCTTCACGCACATATTTCAAAATTGTCCAATCTTCGGCTATCATACTTCTTGAATGACCATATTTCCTTGCAATACACACTATATCACCGCTTTACATCAAAGTTTAGCGTAGCCCTTTTCTGAACATCCTTGCTCAACGTACGCGTGATCAAGTGTCTCCTAGCAAAAGGTTCTTGCCTAACGTAGGTCTTCTTGTCTATTTCCTACTACTTCGACAATTTTATTTCAAAGCACTTCGAATGTACGTCAACTGCTCTACCTATTCTAGTTCTTAATAATCTTTTTTAACTTTCGTTTTAGCCTTTCCATTTCTTAAAAACCACCTAGTATTTATTGCATATTTTTCATTTTTAACTTAGATTTTTCGTATGTATTTTTATAATTTAGTTCAACAATTGTAATAATGCTGCGTAATTTATGAATCGAATCCTCATTAAAAAAATTAGAAATTTATGTTAAATACATAAAGTATTCGTTTTTAAATAGAATTATTTCTAAGCACAGTTCTTCAAATATTTTTCTTCAAAATATTTCACGATTGATAAGCGCTTCAGCTCAGATATTAAGAACATGATGATTGGTCTTCTTCACATTGTACCTAAATCAATATAAATGTTATTCTTAAAAAATCTTAAACATGATTAACAATGCAAGTGTCCTATTTTGCGGGCTATCAACTCTTTAGAAAATACTGTTACTCTAACTCATCTCCATTTTGTTGGAAATATCAAAGGAAAAATGCTTTTTAACCCAATATGTTCATGTTTTAACGTTCAAACGACTATTCAAGATATAAACATTTCTTACCTAGTTGTTATTAAATGATTAAATATCCTTTAAATTATATTTGGATGATATTTGAACAGTTTAAACTTGGAGATGCCACGCCCAGACTCCATCTTCCTTACGCAGCCTGCGAGGTTATGGTTGGTGGGTACGAGGTAGTTGATGGGTGATGCCCGGGGAAGGGCGGCTTGCGGGCGGTGAAAAGAGTTGGTTACAACGGGAGTCCGGGGGTGGGTTCCAGGGTTGGGGGGCGAGGCCTCGGTGCGTTGGGAGCCAATTCCTGCGCGGTGGGGAGCCCAACTGCGAAGAATGCTCGCTTTGGAGGGAGGTAGGAGTTAGAGTGGTGGAATGAAAGGAAAGAAAGGGACAAGTGGTGTGGGAGCGGGAGTGAGAGGCCTCAGCCAATAGGATAGCGTCCTTGTCTCCCCTACCAAAAAAACCCCCCCATCCCCATGATCTGGTCCCCTTGCCGTGCAAGGTGGCCTCACACTACCGAACCGACAGAACTCACACCATTCCAATAGAGGTCCTTTTCCCATTCCCCTCCCGGACTCTCCGTTCCTATATCCTCACACTTCCCGCAGTCCTACGTGTGCTGCTGCTGTGCCTTGTGCGGTGGAACTAAGTTAAAATTCATATGCTAAATGCTGTGTTATAGTGTTACACTATTGCTAATATTACTGGATATAATACCCTATTATTTCTGAAGATTTTTAATTTTAGCCGCAACGAACATCACAGGTGCATATTTACCTTTGCAAAATTTATGACGTGAGATTTTTTTCTGAAAAACAACGGCTTGGAAGTATATTGTTTTGGGTCTTATAAAAATTCGTATCTATATATATATATATAATTTTATTGAACCGTACGAAAGAAATGTTCTCTGTCCAATTATTTGGAACGTATGTTATTCTTGCCAAAATTTGAACAAATGAGAATCGGCCCAGTAAATGGTATATAACTTTTTTTTTATCTACTGTGATATTTTATTAATATCACAGTGTCACAGACCCTCGACAGACTCTTAATGCCCTAGTTAAAATTCTTTTATTAGCTTTAGTAAAAAATAATGTCTTCTGCAATAATTTTTCAACAGCAAAACCGTCGGAATATAGGACTTGTATTAATAATAGTAATTTAGGTAAGCATAAAGAAATAAAATATTAAAAGGAAAATGTAGAATAAACGGGATAGTTAAAATGTGATATAATTATAATAAATGCAAAAATTTCCTCAAAGATTACGTGAATGAATAATCGATAGGTTTGACTACATTTTCATTATTTGAAGCCCAATGAAAACTTTCCAGATATAAATAGTACTACTCTTTAAAAGTATTGTTTTTAGGTATGTAATTAAAAATATTTGTTTTAAAAAGGAAAACGATTTTTTTAATGTTTAATTGGTATTGACATATTATATCGTTCCTAAATATATCTTAATAATATAATGGGTAGAGTCAACCTCAGCCGTATAAATAGGCTAAGGGAAATTGTGGGGGAAATAAAGGGTGAGGGAAATTTTATATTTTCGCTTTTATATTATCGCTTTACACATATCTTATTAATATCCCTAGTTGACAATGTATGACAAATTATTCAGGAAATATTTATTAGATAGAGCAAATAATTACTTGTGAATTTGTTTCGCATTATCTGCAATGTCATTCATCCATTGGTGACATATTTGAGCTCATTTTTAAGCATTAGTTTATAGTTTTTTGCAAATAATGCCTTCGCAATAGACAACCGCATGACTTCCAAGATCTTGAAAAACCAACGAAATACAAGTATTTTAATGTAACCAAGCTAAAGTTATCACAGATAATTACTTTTGGGAAGCTTATTATAAAGTATAAATAAACATTTATTGATTTGTTACAACATATTTATTGAGCTTTCTTTTTAGCATAAAAACGATACCTTTTTGAGAAAGAACAAATAATTATGCCTGAGAACTCTGATGGCTATGTAGTAATAGTTTCACCCACTTATTTATCTCCAAAATTATTTTCAGCTGATTGCCATAGCACTTCTTCCGAACATGTCTACAATTTAATTTGGTAAATACTACTTCGCGGAAGGAGAAATTTTCTAGTCTTTTTTATTTTTTAAACATTTTATTTTAAAATTATTTTCCATGTTAAATGATTATAAACAATTCTTAAAACAAAATCTATCCCCTACACAATCAATCCTAAGTTTTTCAGAATGCTGGTTGTGACCTATTATCTGCCACATTACGTAACTATTTGAACAAAATCAGAAAACAATTATACCCATGGATGCATTCAGGAGCAGCAGTGCTGGTTTTCGCATGAATCGGTCGTAGGTGCTCTCTCCACAGGGGGCATTGCGGAAGGGCATGAATACATGAGGGTTGGTGGTGCCCTCTGGACGACGAGGCGGCAAAAAGGAAGACTTGCGGTTCTTGCTCGGTTGGTCATACGAAGGACCTTACGAAAGTCTTCCTCAGAGTAGACGTAGATTGGTGCATAGTTTCATTTCTCAACATGACCGTTATAGGGTAACTCTGATTACTCTATTTTATCTTGAAATAGTACATCTATTGAACGTTAAAGGACTTGGAGGAACGTGGAGCCATTCCTTCGCTAAAAGTATGGATTCAGGGCAAGTTAAAAAGATTGAATTTTTATAAAAATCCTATAGATTTGGGACAAAATATAAATGTGATGGGTAACGTTGTTATTTAGTTTGTATTCTTACTCTATCATCATTTTTTAAGTATGCATTCAGTACACTGTTTAAAAAATTGTTTTGGTTACATATTTTTTAATCGTGTTGAAGCGGTATTTGTTTGTAAACGGCTAAAAAAAAACAGATTCTTTCGGAAAATTTGGACACATTTAAAAAAATTGAAATCACTCTATTTTTAATATATGTGTATGCAAAACTATAAAAAAATACAGACATAATTTACGGATATATCTAGTAAATACATGTAAAATATACTTGCAGTGCATTACTGGCGGGAAAGTACCTATTTGCATGAAATATCAATACTGAATAATTTCCGTAAACTCGAAATTACGACATAAAACTATATGTTTTTCATTGTTAATTCCATTGCGTGAATGTTTTAACAGGAAATTGCAATTGTACTTGAATAATAAGATAACCTAGGTTACTCGTTAGTTCAGCAACTCAAGTCTAGAATAAATAATTAACAGAAGGTCGATATATATATTAACATATATATACAGAAGCTTTATTTATGCGTTTAAATGTAGACACAAGAAGCATTTCATTTGAAAATTATAGCATCTCTCACTAAGTATTTACTATAAAGCGCGTCTTGTGTTTTTCATAGTTTAAGTTTCATTTCATTGCCTTTGGCCAAACTTTCAATACTTGTTTTATAATGTGTAAATATTTTCCTCGTTATTGAATCAATAATCAACCTACAGTTTTATTTCGGTACATCAAACTAACATTTTCTATTTTTGAATTAAAATATTGCAGATTTGGAAGTAGATGTGCAGGGATTTACATTATTTTTTGTAAAATTAATCGTTACAAAACCTTCTAAATATTTTATCTGAATTCTCAATTATAGGACTTATTTTTTGGACTCACTTTCATTATTGGATATTACTGGTTTTGGTTAACTTATATGTTTACATATTTTTTCCAATTTTTTTAAGTAACTAAAACTTTGCATTTAAAAATTTAAGCAAGGGTAATTTATTCCATTTGTTGCTCATTTCTTTGCTGCTATCATTTTTCATCGGATAGCACCTACCTTTTCTTGACGTCTTCATTCTGAATGATATATTTTCTTTATTATTTGCTAGACTACAAAACTGATGATATGTCACTACCTACGCTTTAGCAAAGTTCATGACATAATACATGTGTATAAACCCTCAATAATTTAGTAACCTGACAATTAAGTACATAAAAAAGGGAAATTTTCTTGAACCACAATAATTCTAAACTGAAATTACCTAATATATTTTAGAAAGTTGCTTACAAAAGGAACGTAATGAATGAACGAATTTCCACCAAAAAATGCTATTTATTTATTAACGCCAAGTATTTTGAAAGTTATAGACTCCACTCAGGTTTTGAAAATCTGTTTTGGTAACTTAAAGTCTGGATTGTAATTGTATGCACTTTGGCCTTAGAAATCTTTTCAATTGCAACAATTTTTTCATTGGTCTTTTTATTATTTCACCTCTTACATAGAAGCATTGTCTCAAATGAGGCAAAGATAAATTGATGTAAAAGGATGGAAAATCCTAGCAGGTCATGAACAATACTTCGAAATACAGTTACATTTTATAAATATATTAATTATATAAGTCTTAATGGTCATGAAGCCTAATAAATTTATTCTTCAATACTATCTAAGTAATGCCACTATAAATGTATATATATATATATATATATATATATATATATATATATATATATATAATATATATATATATTAATTATATATATATAATATATATATATATATATATATATATATATATATATATATATATATATATATATATATATATATATATATATATATATTACACACATTTATAAAGATATTTATGCGCATATATGTACAGTAACACATTGGCACATGTGTGTGTGTAGGCTTTGGATATCTGAGGTTAATTTAGCAAATCATAATGGTTATTTTGAGAAAAAGAGAGAATATAAATATTTAGTTTCTTTAAAGTTACGTCATTGAAGTAGTATTTTTAAATATCCTATAACTACAATGAAAAAGGTGAGAAATTTGAAATCATACCATTTTATTTTATCCGACGAATATGAAATTATCAGTTTACGTTTACGAACAAGTTTTGATATTTTGTTCCTTATCGTATTTGCAAATGTTAACCACCAATAGCTCGATGCAGATAAATTAAAATGAGCACTTCCTTTCTGATTTTAATATACTATACATAATCCTAATTACAGTTAAAATTACGTAGAATCTAGCTGTCTTACCTCAAATCGTGCTGAAAATTATTTATTAGGTCACGTTTAAATTTGTTCTTCGGCGACTTCATATGCAATACAAACTTCAAATAAGATCGCTCTTAAGATTAAAGAAAAATATTTTTCGAACCTTTTTAATGTGTTTTTATTTTTTAAATTAATTATCTAAATTCAAATCAAGTATTTTTCCCGTAACATTGCGTAAAGAATAAAAAAGCCAACCAATATTCATTTTTATTTGTCATTGTATGATAATTGCAAATAAATGTGTACTACTGTGTACGCAGAAAATCAAAATAAATGTAAAAGTATATGCATGCCTTTTTTAAAAAAAATCCAAAATTGATAGTTATGCTTACTGTTATACCTACGAGTTTTTACTCTTAGCGTAGAAATACTCGACCTGGATGAATTACGGGAAATACCATATGTTAGTCATGTCTTAAGAAAATTTGAGAATTTATTTGAGATCCAGAGGTTTTTCAGGAAACCTAATGTTGCATAGAATACGAAATTAATTCATATGGAATGATTACTGAAAAAGCTTTGGCACTTCCTACGCGCTGAATCCTATCCTTCCCTACTTCAGCCTAGCAGTAGTTATTTAAGTGAACTAAGGACAAATTATGTCAACTTACCTAGCTCTTCCCGGTAATTTCAGTTAATTATACTTGAAATTTTAGAAAAGAACTAACGTTATTTAACTGAGTATATTAAAAATGAATTCTATTAACCAATAAATTGAAAATATTTTCAAATATATTTGCGAGAGATAATCTGAAATGAAATACATCTATTCAATGTATTCAAAAACTTTGGTTCAGGACGACAGAATTGAAATTGCTAATGTAACGGTAGGAACAAATCAGATTATAAGAATTGCCTGTAAACATTTTATCAAGTTGATACCAATCTTATTGAATAGTTTCTTCATCTAGGCTCGAGTATTCTCCATGTTGAATTAAAGACCGTAGGTAACTCATCATAAAATTTGTTCAACTTTTTAATTTTGTCACAAGTATATTAATTAAAAAGTAAACATCTCTGTTTTTGCATTGTGATTAATTTCAAAATTAGTCCTTCGGTTTCCATTTAGATATTTTACGATTCACAATTTAGATTTTCTTTATATTTACAAACTAATTCAAAATAATTAATGATTCGTACATGATCCTTGGTTCGTTTAGGCAAATTAATATTTTTTGGTAGAATTATTTTTGAAGTCAAAATCTAATTTAAATATTTTATTTATAAGATACACTTAATTTTACAATAAACATAAAAATATTATCTCTTACCGTTTCCGGCAAATCCACTTTTCTTGCAACAAAAATCAGTTAAGTAACTTTTCCAAGACTATTAAAACCTCACATAACACAAAAATTACACATTTTCTGGAACACACACAGAAATAAAACACCACTGAGAAGAGCACATTTCACCTATATTAGTATACCTTCTGACTGAAACTAACGGCAAGAGCAAAACCCTAGGGTATATAGGGAACTCATCGAAGAGAAAACCTTTCACTAAAGGTTGAGGGAGCCTGCTTATTGGCTGGCTCAAATAAAAGCTTTTACCGAACTCTCTCTTTTTCCTGTATTCCCTCTCCACCCACGAATTTAGGGTTTGCGCGTTCTCTAACCTATAACCCCCGTCCCAGCATTTCATCCCTAAAATGTTTTCCAGTTGAACCCTTTCTTTTTTTCCTTTGAGTAAACTCTCTCTCGCTCCGAATTTTAGAAACCCTTTCTCACAGAAAATTCCAATTTACCGTAAGGGCGAAAAATGTTACACCCTTTCCTGTCGAGGCCATTGCTTGCCAAGCTAAGCTTTCCCTTTTGACGCAACCCTTTCTTTTCTTTGGGTAGCGGGACTTAAGTTTATCGTAACTTTCGTCCAGTTCCTTAAAAAGGAAATGACTTTGGGCACTCATTCTCCCATGGCTGAAAAACCAATGCGATGGCGTTTTGGACGTGCCCACTCGTCGGTGTTGACCCTTTTTCACCCTTTTTCTTTACCTTCCTCTTACCACAGTTCCCTCCTGAAGCAATATAACTACTCCACTTTTAATCCCATGCCGTTTAGGCGAAGGGCGAGGCACCTAGTAAAAGAGAAAGTTTAGGGTTTTCAGAAAACTCATGGAGAACTCCGTTCAGTGCAACAATTCGTCCATTTAACGGCCCTAAGTGTTGTCCCATTAGTAAATGTTGTTTTTCCATTGCTTGGCATTGACTTAATTGAGAAAAATCTGATTGATGAGATGTGCAAACTTAAAAACTTAAAGACATATTTACTCTCTAAAAAGTTATCATTAGTTTCAGTTGAACTTGTATGTACCCATTACGTTTTCCTGGCCTGTATCCATACTAAAAATCGACAAACATTCATTGTAATGAAGTTTTGCATAGTTTTATTTTTATTTCATAGATATCAAAATCAATCCCAGGGTAACAATGAGTTCAATTTATTACATGGAAAATATATTTTGAACGAAATACATATTGAAACAATCTTGAGATACACCAAAAGTATTTATAGGAACGTAATCAAAGTTGTTTATTGGAATATTGAGGAGTTAAATATATTCCTTTCACACGCTGCATAACCAGCGAGATGAAAATAATTTGGTCCATTCGGGGCTCGGACGCTGCGGGGTGAGAACGCAGTTACTTTTCACTCCGTGTGGCTCCGTAATCGATCTACGTGGAGGCTTCCCAGTGTGGGTCCTCTAGAAGAGTCCTGTTCCCGAGATGAGCAAGGAATGCTGTCTGAGGCGGTGGAAACGGCGAAGACAGCGGCATCAGTGGACAAGTGTTGCCTCCTGTTACGTATACTGAAGGTATACCGGAAAAGAATAACACTCAGGATACATTCAGTATACGTACAGGGGGTTTTACATATCTCGTCGCCTGAAGACAAGATACCTCGAAGAACCCAGCAAAAGGAATGGCGTCGATTCTCTCTTGAACACAGCGCTCTTCTTCTACCCCTCTCCTCTCTATAATTGCCCCCACCAGTCTCTGAACCAACAATTTGAATTTATCTTTGCCATAGGAAGTAGTTTTTTTCCATACCTCTATATACGTGAACATTTCAAGAAACTTAGTGGAGAGTGAAGGTTCTGGACCTCAGTCAGAGCTTAAAAGTCCACTTGAAATAATCACTAAAATTTACACTTACAGAGATAGCAAAAAATACAGTTAAATATGAACACCATGATTATTGAAACGTTTACAGATTTAGCAAGCCGATAAAGTAGAAAATGCCCTCCAAAAATCTGAAAAGTTACTTTTGGGGAACATAAATGTTAAGGAAACAATTAACAGTGATATTAAAATAGTCCAAGTAACTCACGTCTGGTAGTACCCATCTCAGCGACCAAATATTGCAGCACCTGCAATACAGCACAAATGCAAGGATTATTATTGAAGTTTAAACGAAAAAAATTATAATGCTATTCAAACCGCTAGATTAATGGATTAATGTCAAAAGTTCCAAAAGTGGCCACTGGAAACGGAGAATACAGGGCGATAATCTGGCTGGATGAGTGGGGATATTCAAAGATGAACGAAGGGGTTTCCGATGAAATTCAAGGGTTCCTGACAGTATGCTACGTCTCGACGTGGCGGTTGTGTCACGGCAACTGGATATGCAGCCTTGATTCACTGCTAATAGTTAGCCGTAACGGCTCGTAATGGACCTCCACCCTTCAAGAGCAGAGCTCCAGCACATTCCCGCACTCTTTGCGCCCTCTCTCATCCCCGTCGCTCGGTAAAACACACCCCCACTCCCCATCCCTGTCATCTGCGCCCCAAACCCCTTCCCTCACTCTCTGCACCTCACCAACCATCGGCGTGTGCGCCTCCTCCTCCCCCCCCTTTCCCTCCTCCATGACGCCCTCCCACGGCTACATCTCCCTTTTATCGCCACCTCTCCCCATCGCAGTTGCGCCGGATCAATAATATTAATAACAAGGCCTCCCGTTAGGCGCCACTGTCACTTCCCATTGCTTCACACGCAGGCACACACAAGAACACGTACGCACACACCCCTTTCGTTCCCTGAACTCCGCCCCACGGCGTGGCGGCATTCGTGGTACATACTGTGCCGACGTCCCTATCTTTCGTTACGACCCTCTCCTCTCATCTCCTGCATCGAAACCTCGCCTCTCTCCTTTGTCGACTAAAGCTCCCTTACGCTGGGGCTACACCGCTCACCCCTCTTCCCCCTTCTTCTGAACTCCTCACCTTCCTAACCTACCGCGCACCCTCAAATCGCTTCCCCTTCCCCGGCACCAAGGCGCTCGCCTTCCCCTCGCCCCATCCAGATCCAAACCACTCCGTGAACCAACAGGAGGGATGCCCATCTCCTTCGCCTCCCCCCCAACCCTCCCGAATCTCATCCTCCCCCTTGCTTCTCCACACGTCGACCGACCCTTCGTCCACTCTCATTCCCAAAATCCCTTAATGAACAAAGAGGTCTGTACAAACTCTGACGCACGGCACTTCGCCGGCAATGGGCGTTCCACGTGAGCTGAGCAACATGGGTGAGAGGGCCATTGCCGGTTGTGCTACGCCCCAGGCGTCGAAGATCTATCCCTCCCTTACTCCTCCCCCCATTCCCCGGCACTCCCCTTCCAAGTCCAGGTGACGAGAATGCTCCCGCATCCGTGTGCGCGTTTGTTTATGGATAACTCCTACGAATAGCCGGTCTGGTGCAAGAGCAAACGGTATCGATATGAGCCGACGTTACGTGAGCATGGAAAGCGAGAGTTAATGGGGTGAGATGGGGAGGGTTGCATTTCCTTTACCATCACCGGGCTATTCTCACAATTATTTCAATCAGTAGGCTTGGTTTAGAGGTTAGTCTCTGCTTAAATAATTGTAGTAAATTTTACTGCAGCGAACCTCTGTTAATATCAGATTTCAACTCAAATGACATTACCTGATTGTATACATAATTTAACAAAATGGTACCGATTAAAATTCTATGGAGTGTTCCCAGCTCCTTCTCCATGGTTACGAAAAAGTTCTGTCTTCCTAATTGTAAAATATCATTTTTTAGACATAAACAGAATTAAATGATACTCTAAGACTTGAATGTTGTATTTAAAATACGGTTTTCTGCATGGCATTAATATGTCGATAAAAATTCATATGAAGAAAATTGTATCAGTATTATGGTGAAGCTATATCTGATAATTAAATTTTTAATGAAATTTGTTCCCAGATATCTAATTATTGGATATGGTTACTGTTTGATAAGTGTTCAGAGATAAAATATGCACATACATTTTCGATTCATATGACAAATGTTCTTCTCTTGGAATAAGTATTTTGTGACATTTTCCTTTGAGACAACTGATTACATTTTCTCCCGTACTAAAGGAAGGAAATCAGTAACTTAGGCATATACTACCCTATCGTACACGTGCCTAACTCGCAGTAGGTCTTTGATCAAATTGATCTTATAGCCATGGTGAGATCCCTTGCCAAAGAGCATTTTCCACGCTAGGGTCCATTTTGGAACCCTATCCCATCTTCATCGTTTCACGTCCCCCCCCCCTATTGAAACCTTCCTCTCCTCGCCTACAATCAAAGCCCACCTTTTACTTTCCACGTCGTCCAGAGGAGCATCCATTCCCTTTCCTTCCACACGTGCTACCTGGCTTATTTTACCTTTCGTAATCATCAGACGTAGAAACAGATCGAGGCGGCAGATAGAGAAAGAAAGAAAAAGGAACATGAAAGAGTGGGAGAAAATAGAACCGGCATTTTAGGACCGGAAAAAAAGTAGCTCTTGTACTGAGAATTCAAATGAACGACCGTTTCGGCCAAGCGTACTCATTTCCCTCCCCCCCTCACCAGTCTCTCTCCCGCACTCCATCTCATTCCCCTCTTGCGCCTTTTGTACGGCTCGCCCAGCATCACCCGGCCCTGCCTTTGTGGCACTAGAGGCACAGAAACCTACGGCCGCATGATTCACATCGACCCACCCTGATTCCTCCCTCTACCCCCACTTCCCGACGGTCTCCCGTCACAACCATCCGCCACCCCTGAGCTCACGGGCGTCTCCCCCCTCCGGGCCCCTGCTTGCCCTTCCCCTCCCTCTTGCAGTGCCATGAAAGCCTCATTTTGATTTACTTATTTCTCGGACCCTCTACCTCGTCACTTTTCAAACAGTTGCTGATCATCTTACTTTTCCAAGGCGTTGCTCCGTGATTCCTCGTCTTGCAATTCGCTAGCCGGTTGGATAAAGTGTCTCTCTTCCCTGATACATACATCTTCCCCGCGTATAAACTTCTCTCTGTCTCATTCCACCTCAACTTTACTTATCCCCCATTCCTTTTAATCCTCGCCAGCCTCTCCACCTTCCACTTATTCCCCTATCTGGAGGAAATGGTTGGAATTTTGGAATTTGCATAATCATATTCCGCGCACTCTTCCCTCAACCGCCTCACCAAAGCCTCCCTTCCCCGAGACTGTTCATGTCGTCTTCCTTATTTCCCTTGAATGCATGCATTCCTTGTCTCCCTTAGCACCTTCCTCTCTAAATGTATTCTGGATAAATTCAAGGCCTGCGTTTATTTCTTTCGAGTGCGATTCTTTGGATACTCTTTTCCCCCATTAATGATATTATTTTTTCTTTTATCTCCTATTTATAAGCTTCACATTTGTACTTCAAATTCTTCTTCCGTATTTCGGGCTATGTCAACTTAGGCAATACACTAGGTAAATAAGTGCATGTTTTATTCAGGAATTTTCATCCGTTCTTTAAATTAATGCAGTATGCCTCAATCAGCCAAAATAATCTGGTAAAGAGTCGGAAAATGACCATCATGCGATGTTCACCATACACATATCACAAATGTTTTCATTCGTATACTTAAAATGTAAAATTTGTTTCAAGTTAGGAATGCAATTTACTTTTAAGGAACTTATTTATGATGACTAATAAATAAATGCCACTGCAGGGTAATAAGAGCTAGATTACAAGGAAGGAATGCGGACGTAATTGAACCACGACACAGTGAAATTTTTTAAGTTTAGGTAAATATGTTGTAACTTCCTAAACGCATCATATGCCGGCAATAAGGTGTTATATAGCTGAAGAGAAATTTGGAAACCTATTGTGTCATGTATGGTCCTGAAATTTGCTCTTGAGAATTAAAATCATACAATCTGTCTTCAGAAAAGTCCTAGTCTGTACTTTGAGAAACAAAGATGGAAGTAAATTCTCCTGTCCAAAGACATCTCAATTTAGGTCTGAGTATCACTTTGTATTCATATAGAACTGGCCTTCGTTTCTCGTAATCCCTGGAAATCCACCGTTTTCCTCTCCTCATTCCATCCGCTCATCCTTCTATTTCTCTTATATTGGGCTATTCTCCCTGTTTCTCGGTGTTTCCTTCTCTTCTCCCTATCTATGGACTTTCCACATCTCCCTTTTCCATCCATCCCAAGTGCGGCGAGAGCTTCCCCTAACCCTCGGCACCCCCGAGCACCCCCAACCCCACAGCCTCTCAATTCCTCCCCCGAATATCCATGCCCCCTCTTTTTTCTCCTCCGTATCTTCCCCTCAGCCCTCACCCGCCCACTCGCCCCTCTCCACTTCCCATTCCGGCCTCCGCCCACATCCCGAGGGCACGCTTCGATTAGAAGAGATGAGCGCGGGAGCGAGATAGCGCTGGGAAAAGAGGTTGCTTTCCTGTTTGGGGGAATGGGACGGGAGAATGGGGTGGGTGGAGAAAGGTAGGAGTGAACAGGGGGGAATATGTGGAGGGGGAAGTACAGGAAAATGCTTGGTTTGCTGGGAAGGATGAAAAAGAAGCACAGAGGTGGGCGTCATGTGAATGAAGGTGGGGATAAATGAAAGAAGAAAGGAAAACGAAAGAGGCCGAGGTGGAGTAAAGAGAAAGGTCGGCTTTCCAATTCGAGGGACCGCTAGCAATGGGGTGAGGTGGGGAGGTCCTCGTCTTTAAGACCCTTGCACGAGAGTGGAAAAAGAGAATCGGAGAACAGAAGGAGGGATGGAGGGCTTACTAATTTTCGAAGAGGGTATAAGGGAAAGGGTAGATGGCGAGGGCAGAGAAGGGGCATGGCGAACGACCAAGGATTACTCTAACTCTTCCATTTCGGTTTCTTGCACAAATTCTGTTGAAAATTGGAGAAGGTCTAGTGAAGTTCCCCTACGATATCCTATTACATTATTTGGTGGTCACTTTGTGAAGTAACTGCTATTTCGTTTAACTGATGTAATGAAATATGGTGGTGGTGGGTAAAGGTGTAAGGGGGTACAGATTGGAGATAATTAAGTGCCAATAAATATACAGTAGTGTTAAAAGCTTCAAATCAATTGAAATCTTTTTAAAGATATTCCATTCCATTTGCAAAGGATTTTGAATTTAAATGGTACCGTTAGGTAAAATATGTTTGAAAAACAATACCTACATTTAGTACAATTATTTGTCTCGCTAAGCCTAAATAATTGACGAAAGGCATTTATTTGAAGGATGGTATTTTGGGGATTTATAAATATTAAAATATAAGTATTGAAAAAACCATGGTAAAAAAACCAAACGATGGTGAGTCTAAATCCTTTGACTAGAACGAAGTATTTGTTTTCGTGAATTTAATTTTTGGTTGTTCGAATTCCTCCTTTCCTGCATTATATATTTCATTTTGGTATTTCTTTGATCATAACTTATTTCAAGGATATAATTCTTCGATACCAACAATAAAAATGAAACCGGTGTGTTCATCTCATTTCGATGCTAAGGTTTATTATTTCTCTAAAAGGTCGGCGTAAATTTCCCAGTGTATGCATTTTAAAGAAGTTGGCTATTATGCTATTTACTCCCACCCCCAGAGTCGATTATATTTCACACCGCTTTTTTACTAATAAATGAAAGGGAAGAAAATGTGATAATTGATCAGCAGGTTTATTTTATTTCCAAATATAAAATGAGAATTTTTAGAAATATTCGACTTATGTTTTGCTCATAAATAATCCCCAATTATGCATAGGAATGAAATTGACGATATAGAATAAAAACATCAGTTCATCTGAGGACGAAATGCGTATGCATCGATCGCCACCGACTGAAAGCGCTTTTTCTCATTAAGATAAGACTATTAAAAGAGTCAGTATATGCTTTGGTAAAAACGTAATTTGCATATGCTAAATTAAACCACAACGAGGTTTTCAATGAAAGTCGCCTCACTCCCCTGCCCATCAGCGCTTCCTCTTCGCACCCGTTCCTTCCGAGAAGAGCCGATTCAACCCTCCCCACCCTCAACCTCTTCTCTTCCACAGCTTTCCCTCCCCTCAAACCCCCAGCCATCCTCGAGCCGATATGATTGGATTTCCCAAGATAACACGTTCCCGGCTCCCTTGCGAGGATTTTCAGCGACCGCTTTGCCGAGGGAAAAAGAGATAGAGAGAGGGCTGCAGAGAGTGGGGGTGGATCGAGGGAAGAGGTTGAGAGGGGAGGTGAGAAGGGGGAGGAGTAGCTCGTGGGTCGCATTTCCACGGCGACAGCTGTGCTACGTGCGCGGAAGCAATCCTAGGGAAAGAAGTTTTCGGGCGACGAGGGAGGGGGACGGGAGATGCGGATGAGGGAGGGGGGCGATGCTAGGTATAGGTCCCGGGAGGAGGGGGTGACGGTCGGGAGAGGGTTTCACGAAGGGTAAGGGGTGTGCAAAAGGGGAGAATTTTGGTAGGGGACGGAGCGGCGAGGGGCGATAGCGGGGAAATGGAGTTTTGGGATCTTTGGTGGAAATTACCTGCCATGCTCTGTGCATTCCTCCTCTCTTCCTCCGACGCCAACGGTGGACCCACAGCGCAACCATTCCCTTCCCTCCCTTCCCTTCATGCCCGGCGCTAAACCATGCCTTTCCGGAGACGTAAAGCAATGGATTCCAGATTTCGAACGGGCGCACTGCGGATATCAAGACTTTCCTCCATATAAATGTCTCATATATTGAGTAAAGGTCACATTAAAACGGCAAATTTACGACATTAATCATAGGTCTTTTCAATGCCGTTGGGGCAGAGAGACATGGGGACACAGGAGTCCTCGAACAGCTTATTGAGGGCGGCAGGGTGAGGCCGAGGAGGAGAAAAGAAAAAGATGGCCCTCTATCTTTCCGATTTTTCTCTTTCCTTCGATTCTCCATATCCGAGCGAAATAATTTCAAGAGAATATATGTTCCAATCCTCAGTGCGGTAAATAAATTTCCGTCTTGGTTTTTTTCGTTGTCTTTTTTCAATTCGCCGGCCTTCATTCCGTATGGAGTCCCGGAGGAAGAGGGTAGACGGAATGAGTTAATAAAGAGTGCCCCAGGAAACAGACGTTTCTTTCCCTCTTTTCTAATCAACTTATTTCTCAAAAGAGTGAACTTCGTGTCCCATTGGCCTCTACAAATAACTTACTTATTTCAACTTATTTTTACAAAACCCGAGAAAAATACATTCCAACATTCCCTCGGCGCACCTAATGCCTTCGTGGAGTATTGGAATGGCCACGACGGATGATTGTCGGACCACTTAAAGTTATCAAGCAGTTATTCATTACCTTTGACGCATTTTTGTAGCGAGAAGTATTACTTATTTTATAACGCTATCATGGTTTTGCTGAGATACTTGTGCACAAAATTTTCTTTTGCAATATGTTTTGGGATATTCTTAGCTAAAACGCAATAAATTCCCATCGTGGAAAGTCTGATCTTTGCTATTCTCGTCTGCTCGTTTCCTTTCCATCCACTGTGAATCTATCAGGCGTCATCTAGTAGTTTCATTTTACCACGTTTCTCGGTTCGTCATACTGCTTCATTTGTAACGGCTTTCATCAGAAGAAATACGGAAGAAAAAAAGGGGACTTGGGATGAGGGCAATCAGTTTAAAGAAGGTGAGAGGCTTTGAGGAATTAGAGAGAGCTGGAAAGGCTACGAAGGATTAGTTAGACGAGGATTGTCAGATAGGAGTATATGAGGTGAGAGGAGCGGGGGTAGGGTTTCAACACTCGGTAGAGAACGCAGAGAATGGGAGAACAAGAGTTCGGGGAAGAGGGTTGGAGGCCATTTGATGTGGATGAGCTATGAGGTAGAGGGAGAAAAGAATTATCGATGGCGAGAGAGCTTAAGTGAGTTGGGAGAGGTGTGGGGATGAAGTATTGTTGGTTGCGAGGGGTGAGGAAACTGTGAGTAGCAGCCCCTTCCAGAAAATCCAGAGATGAAATGGAAGAAGGAAGAAATGAAATAGGTGGTGGTGAATGCAGATGCGTGGAAGATTTGATGGGGTAGAGTTAGTAGAAAGTATTGTTCTCCGTGGTTTTTCTTACTCTTACCAACTAGGGTTGCGTAAAGACAAACCAACTATGTGCGTACAGTGCATGATGAAAATACGAAATACGTTTTAAAATGCCTTTCCTGAGTCAAAAAGTATTTTCTGACGGTCGAAGCCAATATGTATCCTCCTAAAATGTTTATTTCAATAATTAAGAAACCGTTTTAATGAAAAAGTAATTAGTTTTAATGTATGTGCGTACGCTCCTTACTATAACATGGGGTATAATGAACATGTATGTATATTTGAAATGGATATTTGTTTGAAAGATATTTGAATCGATTCGTTTTCACAGTATGAAGTGCTATTAGGATTTGATTAATACAAATTAATTTGTTTGGTTTCGATCGACATATGATGGCAAGGCAAGAGGAGGATAAAATAATGTGTCTAATAATGAAAATATTTTATTGCATTTTCTGTTTCATTTAGCTTTCATATAGTTTATAGAAAACTTTGATGTGTATAATTTGAATAATGTTTTACCATATAGGTCATTTGGACTGAGTATTAATTTTCTTAATAGATTGTTCTGCTGTAATCCGGAACAAATAAATTATATATACATAAAATTATGTGTGTGTGTATATATATAAATAAATAAATAAATAAATATATATATATATATATATATATATATATATATATATATATATATATATAACCATAAATACAGTAATCAACCCGATGGTCGGTTTACTATATATATGTATATATATATATATATATATATATATATATATATATATATATATATATATATATATATATATATATATATATATATATATATAGGTAAGGACACTCACACGGTAAAAATGTTCGAGCTTTCGGCCCTCTCAGAGGCTTTCCTTATATATATATATATATATATATATATATATATATATATATATATACACATATATGTGTGTGTGTGTGTGTGTGTTGGTGTGTTCGTAAAACTCATCTACCTTCCTCGCGCCTTTTTATTTCGTATGTTTTTTCCGCGTTTTAATCGACCACCATTTCCTTTCGGCTGTCATTTCATAACTGTCCATCACCCCAATTGATCGAGGGCCCAATTCGTGAATCGCTGTTTTTTTGTTTTTTACTCCTTTCCTTCCACTACCTTTTTACCACACTCATTCTCCTTGGGTGACGGGAGGCAGGAGTGGCTAAGGGAGTGGGCGGGTCTACGGGTAGGAGTGAAGCAAAGAGGCTCTCGTTTCCTCCGACACAACTCACTCACTTCTTCCTCCGCACCCCTCTCCTCCCTCAAAGTCTTGCTCCCCCCTCCACTCGGACCTTTCATTTACCCACATCTCTCATCCTCTCCGTCCTTGTCTCCTCGCCTCCTCTCAACCTTCCACTTCCCCTTTCGCCACCGCCTATTTTATATGCTGTGTTACTGGCTCCCATGGCTATAATGCTCTAAGTCTTTCTCCATCCCCATTTCCCTCTCTCTCCAACCCCTCCACTTTCACCGGGTCTTCCTCCGAGAATGTTGTGAGGACAAAGAGTTTTATTTTTCATATCAGTCGTAGAAATTCCATTTGCCTTCTTTACTACAACAGCTCTCCTCGAATACCCACCTCCTCCTCTGCAACTACGATACGCCGCCTTGCTTCTTTTCCTTTGCCCTTTACTGCTTCTATGCTCCCCCGCTCAAATTTTTGCAATTCTCCCTGCTCGTTCATTTTTAATTCAAGAAGTCAAGGCATATTTTAACTTTGTTAATGCTTTTCAATGTATTCCTTTCGAAGACAGACGTTTCGTTTAAAATTCCTCTGAATTGAATTCCACCGAGGAATGAAAGGTGGTTCAGCTGGTATTCTCTTCATAGTACCACTATATTTGTTAATACGTAAGGAAAAACATTGGTACTCTCAGTTTTCGCGGAGTGACTGTTTGTTCCTATGGAAATTCTTCCTGTGAAGTTCTTTAGGCTGTGAGTTTAAGTTCTTGACAGGAGAGATGTTTTGGAAACTATGGAAGATATGAGATTGATGGGAAATATTATTTAACTTATTTAATAGTCAATTACAGTTTTAATGGAATGACAATAGCGTGTAAATTCATCAACGTTTGTTTATTTTCGTGTTGGTTCTACTTGCATATTCTAAAACTTAAAATTTTTTCTTTTGAAGTGTGGACACCATTTTAAAGACGGTAAAATTAAAAAAAAAACTGTTAAAGAAAGGTGGTTATTGATTGGGGTCTCACATTTGACAGCACTGATATTGCTTTTACGATGAATAAACGGATAACTGTGTTGAATATTAAAATATTTTTTAAATATAAGCATTGTCGGTCAATTTGGTTACGTTACATGAGTAGAACTATTTAGTGAGGAATGAAAATCTCTGTTTAGAGCTTGGTTAAAAACTTGTAACTTATGACAATCACATTTTTCTTGTTGGTTTACGAATTGACCGTCAAAAAATTATGTATGTTTCATGATATATGCAGGGGAGTTTTTCTCCCTGATTAGCAGGCCTATTTCTAGCGTATAATATTTTTAAAACTATAGTTTTAATTTAATGTGGAAAAAAGTTTGAAATGTGGTGGCTAAATAGTGCTTAAAAACACGAAGTCATTAATAACTGTAGAGGAAAGTAAAGACTGTATTGATGAAAATGTAGAAGAAAGCTCTTCTTTTTTTATATTACCCACGCTTCGGGCTGGAGATTTAATTACCTTGAGTGAGAATTGAGAATTTAGACATAGAAAATTTATCTCGCTGAAAAACTGTAACCTGCAAGAGCGTGAGAATTTCCCTATTGCGGGTGTTTCCACCATTAGAAACCGTTTTTGTTCGTTGCCGTTCCACATATAGTAATCCGATTGCACGCTATAGAGCACTTATCTCTCTGGCACTAGGTTCGTACATTTCCCTGTGAGCACATGTCAAGAGGTATAGAGAGGGGAGAGAGGGCTTTCATTTTGACCCTATATCTCAAGAGAAAGATATAGGTAGGTGTTGGAGGAGGGTGTAAGTAAGGCTGGGCTGAGCAGAAGGTGGGGAATGAGGACGAGAAACGAGCTTACATTTTTTCGTGGTAGTTGGAAGGAGAGATAGCGAGGAGGAAATAAGACGTCTGAATATACGACCGGATTTCCAACCTTTTCTCCTACTCTCTCCCACTTTTAAATCATCTCTTTCTGTTCCTTTTCTTTATCTTGCCTTTTACCTCCTTCACATTCAGACCCTCTTGATAATGGAAACCCTCTAAATTTTAAGTCAGAAGTTGACTTTAAATAACATAGATTCTCATTTCGGAATACCGTTTTTATTCATCCCTGTCATAGAAATTTCACAGAATCAAAACATTCTTAATGTGGTTAGAAAAGGGCTTCAATTGCTAAATTCTCTTAAAGAGTTAAATGCCGCCATTAGGCATAAAATCTTTAGAGAAATAAACCAAAAAATGTTAATCATTATCCATTATTTAGAAGGATGTTGGCCGTTATGCCGTTGAATATGTGAATATTTTTGTGCGCTAACATTCGGACCCATATGTTTTCAATATCAAACGGAACGATTTAATTATTGAATAAACTAAGTTCTTGTGCAGAGTGTATCTTTCTTACTAACAGCTGAAGGTTTCATTCATTTTTGTCCGAAAAATGCCAATAACACCATATAAAGCTAATTCGGAATTACCTCAATAAAACTATTTTGTTTTCTGATTCCAAGCTTAATATAAATATTTTCCAAATTTTAAGCCACCGAAGGAAAACAAGGAACAATTTACACTTTGTCTACCTGTAATTCTATAGAATATCTTTATATATGCTATAGATGGATGTGTATATACATTTATGCATAATACATGTTTATATGTGTATTTGTGTGTCTTAATATATACACGCGATTTTTAAGCATATTTATGATTAGTATTTTTTTCTGAATTTCGGACCAATTCACATTTGTGGAAAATTAGATGTAGGTAAATCCTAATCAGGAAAGAAAAGAAAAAGAAAGAGAGAAGGATAGATAGAGCATCGGGAATATCTCATGAAGGTTGAATCGGGTTGGACATCTTTCTAAGATTGGGGGCACTAAGAAGGGGCGGGGATTGTTGGATACATACGGAGAGAGCTTGGTGGGTGGCGCCTAATGGAATGGGGAGAAGAATCCTCGGAATGAATAGGAGCAGGAGGATGTTACAACTATAATTAAGGTATGATGGCTGAGGCATGTGTCGGCTGGCGCAAGGAGTGGAACTAGACGAAGTATACTGTAAGGTGGGATACATGAAAATCAGGCTAACGTTTAGTGAGTGAGGTAGGGTAGGTCTACGTTGAGATCGGGATGAGGGAAGTAGGAAGCAGACGGGTATTGGGTAGGGGGGGAAAAGCGGATGCCTAACCGTACGAGGTCACGGGCAGAGGGGTCCTCTTGCTCGTGGGTGTGGGGTGGGTTTGTCAATAGCCGAAGGGGCTTTTCTGGAAAAGGAGGAGTTGAGTGTTGGCCGGGACGGAATGGGGGCGGGCGAGAGGGGGTAACGAGGGGAGGAGCAACTGTCCCAGGTCGGGATTTATTACCCCTGGATCCCTTTTGTGCCGAGAGGGTTGGGGAAGGAGAACGAGGTGGCGTTGGGTGGGGAGTTGCGTGGAAGGAAAGAGAGGAGGCTGGAGGGGGTGAGGTGAACGAGGGGATCAGTGGGAAGGTTTTTTCGAGGGAATGGGGGGAGTAAAAAGGGAAAGAGCGTCCCGTTATTGACGTTATGCGCTAGGGGATAGGAAGACGTATGGTTGGTGGACTATCCCTGCAATGTAGATCGCGGAATTTCCCTTGCGAGCAATGAGGTTTAGTGGGAGAGAGCCTCGCTTCAGCCTGAGATGTTGACCAAGTCAGAGAAGCGGAAGGAAATTTATCAAATTCCTGAGAGATGGGCTGGTTTGGGGGAAAAGGTTGCTAGGGGAACTTTGTATGGTGTAACAGAGACTTAAGGAGATGAGAGCATCACACTTATTTATTTATGGCAGACAACTCACATGCAAACCGTAAAAATTTTCATGCTCATGCAACTTATTAATTTAGAATTAAGTGAATAAGAATTGAAATTTATAGGTCGCAAAAATGCATCCTGATATCGATAAACTAACTGTTAACTGGTAACTACGATTTAGTAGGTAGTAGCCTTATACTATTATTTTATTTGAGACTTGATATATACGTATTCTCCCAATGCAGAATAATTTATCCACTTTATTTTAGGAAAAATCTTACCTTTTGATGAAGTAGTTGATAGATGAAATGATGCTCATTCGTGGCGTAGAATTCTTCCATAAAGGTGAACCTGAAAAAGGGATAACATTTAGGAACGTAGAAAGATTTTTTCGATCGTTGTTTATTTAATGTGCCATCTAAGCTCTCAAACTGCTCGAATTACCTAAAAACGCGACAAATTAACAGAAAATACATATCTAATTTATACTAAAATTGGGAAATTTTTATGAAGTAAAATTCTGTTTTCTTGCATTTAAGATTTACTTCAGAAAAGCATTATTAGTCACTTTTGCTTCAAAAGTCTTGCGCTTAAGTTTTAACATGAAATACTCATCGCCAAATATATGCTATATTCGTTTTAAATTTTTGAGAGAGATTGCTCGGATAAAAGGTTATGCTTCCAATTCTGTATTTTGGTCCCGCAAGCATAAAGATCGTTAATATAAATTAATAAATACAATTAACGTTACTCATTACGTTACGAAAATTGATATATATATATAGAATTTGTTCCCTAACTGCATGCAGAAAACTTCCAAAATGCCTAATCATCTTACAAGAGAAAAGGTGGAATACAGAAAATAAATATTGAGGTATTTCTTTACCGTATTTCGTATGGAACAGAGTGGCGTAACTTACGAAGAAAAATAGTCAAAGCACCTTTTCCAAATGCTTCTAACCAAATAAATAAACAGGCATGAATTGAAATTTTAATAAAACTAAGTGCATGAATATGCACATGATATTATGAAAATACTCTCAAACTACTTCATCATTGGAATCTGTAGCAGAAGTATCCTGAATTTTTTGTGCAAAGATAAAAACACCGACTAAATGTGCGTAAAACTGACAAGGAACCATCGGTACCAACAGCAAGTGTTTCAGTTTATTTTTACCGGAGCATCGAAATTAGAAACCTAAGGCGTGCCGTCACAATCCGCGTATTCCACCAATAACCCCCCCTAACAAATACTTGCCAAAGGTTGGCTTTTTGAAGGATTCCCGCCCAGCGGAGCGCGTGACGTTTACAAACGCAGTCGAAGACTTTAACTCACCCCGTTTGTTTTTGCGTGGCGACGAAGAGGCGTCGTGCAGGCGGGGCAGTGGCCGCCCGTCTCGGCTGACCGGGCTTCTTCCTTTCCTCGCCTCGGCTCCCGGGAGTGAGAGAGAGAGAGAGAAAGACATACAGACATGGAGAGAGAGGGAGGGAGACGAGAGATTTGTGGTAAGACGTGGGAGGAAGGAGCCAGCGAGTGTGGGTCGGCTGACTACCGTCTCCGTCGTCGACCCTTGCCAGCGACGCTTCCCCTAACCCGCGCCCCCCTTTCCCCGCGAAGCTCGTGGCCGACGCGCCGGAAAGAGCAGAGTCGAAAAATGATGAGGATGCCCCCGCCGCGGACCAACGCGTCAGCAGTCAGCAGGAAGGCAGCGGTTGACTCAGTCGGTGCCCCTGGTTCCTCCACCCTCTGTCAGCGACGCCCCCGCTCACTCTTCGCCGACGTCCGTCTCTCCGTCCGTCCGGGCCGGCTGACGGTGACACAAGACAGCGACGTCGGCGGGCGCCGCCGCGACGGCGCGGACGGGAGGAGGCCCTCCTCCTCTCTCGGGGGGAGGGGGGCGGGGCGAGAGGGAGCGGCAGGAGGGGAAAGGGCGGGATATGGCGGATGCGAAGCCCCGGGTCCTGGGGGTGGGGAAAGGCACGAAGTGGGGGGAGGGGGCGTAGGTGGTCGATGGAAGGACGACCGCGTGCGAGGGTTGGGGTATTGCATTCAGGATCGCCGCCGGGAGGTTTGGGGAGGAGTAATGGCAAGATGGGGGATTGGAGGGGGGACGTGGGAAGAGAGTGGAATCGTTGGGTGAAGGTGTGGGGGTGAGGGATTGCGAACTTTTAGGCCCCGATAAGTAGGATGGCGCGGGTTGGTGGGAAGGCGGCATGGAGGGAGTGAGTGGCGGACAGAGGGGGATGTTAGGCCATTTCGGGGTGTGGCACACAATAGATCGGAAAGGAGGAGGCGGGTTCAACCGTTGAGACGCGGATGGGTTTTTACTCTACGAACGCACACTCGGGGAAGGTGCGTTCTGGGATATATTCGTGAGGAGGGAGATCAAGGAGTAAGCGATCCTTTAACGTGGGTTTTGAGTGCAAAGGAAGAGAAAATCCCTTTTTTTTCTGCGGGATTGCTGCACTGGTCGGTCCTGCCTCCTCTCGCACGCTCCCCTGCCCCTGCTCGGCAGAGCGTGAGAGAAGGAGGTGGTCGTGCGAAGAGGGACGGGCGGGAAATCCTCACCGTTGCACTCGCTGGGGACGGAGGGTTGAGGGGACCCTTTCAAAAATACTCCTTTTCAGGCTTGACCCTCTCTGGCGGACGAGGTGATGGTTGCCCCTTCGGGGGAGCGGTGGACGGGAGGTTTTTTGGTGGGGAGGGGCAAAGGAGGGATGTGGAGGGGAGGGGCGTCGGTGGGTGGGCCGAGAGTGGGATGGTCCAGCGGTTGCAAAGGGCGTCGCCTCCTCCGGGCGACGCTGCCGCCAGCAAGCGTCCGCTTCTCGCACTATTTGGGGATGTGGTGTTGCGTCCGGTTCTTGGGGAGCACCGTGTTAGGGGTATGCACAAGAGCGGAGAGAGGAGGGCGATCCATGATGGCGGCCGCCGCAACTCTTTCTCGGTTCCCTATCACTCTCTCTCGGCTTGCCGCCGGCTCCGTCATCGGATCTCCCTCCCATCTCTCCCCCCAGCGTGTAACAGACTGCTCTCGTGCATTGGCGAAACAAACCGCCTGTCGCCCGCTTCGGATGGCGGCCGAGAGTCCATGTGCTTGCCGCCATAACTTGCCCGGTCATACCGGGTATCAAAAGCTTCTCTCACAGTTGCGTAGACGACGCAGTATGTGGATGGAAGATCTCTTTTCACTGTTCTAAAATCACTCTCTCTTTCCCGATGAGAAAAAAGAGTCGTCAAGGGTGCAGTATGTGTGAACACTTGAATATGAAATTCGTAGGTTTTCTCCATATGGATTCCAGGAGACATCAAAGTTTTTGGACCCGAGACCTTATGGCGCAGGAAAATCTGGAATGAAGATAAATCGATAAAAAAAAAAATTACCTGCTCTAGAATAAAATGTTATGGGTTGTGGGGCGGGATGCGGCTCGTTACAATTCTTCGTATTTCCCTCGACCCATTGTTCTCCTCACGTTTTACCTGTAATGTTTTGGTAAATGATTGCACTCTTAAACGGCCGTTTGGGGGTAAGTATAATTTTTATCCTTAAAGGCATCCACTTTCTATTTTAATGTACCTGACCTGTTCTGAATATGGGATTGTGCTTGACTGTCTTGAATTCTAAGGAATACTACCTCGAAGATTTAGATGAATGAGTTTGATGCATTTTGAATGAATTACACAGGACAAAATCACTCACTTGTGAAGACGGCACTCAAATCACATTAGTAGGTTTTCGGTCAATCAAGATAGGCACAGCCGGTTAAGCTATAATTTTTTCATTTAAGAATCATGAAATTCTGTCATCTTTGCCGCACATTTAAAAATATTTGAATTGATAAAATACTCATAATTTGACTGAAAAAAAGTACTGCTCTATTTAAAAGAAAGAAGTATGAATGAACACACACTTTCTACATTCTGCTGGCGTCACAAGGCTTGCTACAATTACAACTTAGAAATTTAAGCGTTTCGAACATTTCGATATTTATATTTAATGCATAATTAAGGTACTATGTAGTCAATATTTTTGGAAGTAATTTGTTGATATTTGGAGCATAATTTTTCTTTAATTCTTTATAATAATAATTTAATAAAATAATTCTTTTAATTCAATTTAATGTCAATACAAACTTTATTCTCAAAAGTACTCCACGTTCATCATTTCCAATCAAAGTCATCACGTATTTAAAAATGTTTTTTAACTTTTATCTCCTTTCTAACCTCAGGTATTCTCGTTTGCATTTCCAATTAAGTAAGTTTTGATATGTCTCAAATAACCGATATTTGAATGTGAGGCTAAAGCCAATAAATATTTTCAAGTTCAGAATGAGAATTAAAACAATTTTATGTATACATATATATATATATATACATATATATATATATATATACATATATATATATACATATATATATATATATATATATATATATATACATACATATATAACAAAAAAAAATACAGAAACACATAAAAAGAACACTCACACGTTATTTCTTAATCATTTCCAAGGAATCCTGCTCCATCTTCATCGGAAGATGGAGAAGTGAAGTGAGTGTTCTTTTTATGTGTTTCTATAGTGTTTGTTTGTTGCTGTCCAAATTATTATTCGGCACTTCCATGTTACGTCGACGAAATCATATATATATATATATATATATATATATATATATATATATATATATATATATATATATATATATATATATATGCATATGTACATATATATATATATCCATATGTATATGTGCATATATATATATATATATATATATATATATATAATTATATATATGTGTGTGTGTGTATATATTATACATATGATACAGTATTAATAAAGTGTTGTTATGCAGTTGCAATCGATGTCTCCAGGTCTGAAGTTTGTCTACGGAAAAATACAACACAGCTAAAAAAACGATACTGCAGCAAAAAGTTTTTAACAGACTTATAGCAACATCTATGTCGGATGCTGGGTTTAAATTTCTTAATATTCAAAAAATTTTCAACTAGCTTTTCATCGCAGTCTCATTTGCTTTTTTCCAAATATATTGAGCTGGTCCCTCGTGGATGCGAAGAAAAAATGCTTGGACTACCTTTCTTTTGTTCATTCGAATTCCGTTCCATTACTTATCCTCGTCTCTTCCTCGTCTCTACCTCTCTGGCACTGAATGTCTTTTCTCATTTCTGTAGCCGCGTATTTCCCATCGCCCGCAAATCGACAACTTACCGACTCTATTGAAAAGTAGATTGGCTCACTGAACTATGAAATTTTATTCAGGGATTCTGTTTACACTTAAAGCAAAATAATAAAATAGGGCAGTCTAATTGTTTTAGTGGCTAATTTAAGAAAGGCGAGGTTTACTGACGATAACAATCAATATTTTTATCTATTTAACAAATCAGGGTGTGATTATCCAACTCTGATAATGAACAATTGAAAGCCTTCCAGAGTTTTCATTTTCATGGAATATCATGGGATTATAACTTAATGTTTATTCCATGATTTTCCAACAAAAACTTTGCTTGATCATCAAATAAACCAAGTAAAAATGGAAATGTAAACAATTGTATGCATCCTTCTGGATGTAATTTGACTTTCCATTTGTTCTAACATTCAAATAACGGTGAAAGAGAATATAAAGAAGACAACTAAATGAAGGAAAGAAAAGGAAAGGCTGGAAATGAGCTAATTGGAAGCGGAATAAACCAAGCATATCGCGGAGGGAGGAAAAGGAAGGTATAGGGGACGATGAGGAGCTTTGCCAATAACGAGGGTCCCCCCAGGAAGAATAAGTTACCAAATAAGGGTTGAGTAGATGAAGAGGGTGGGAAGAAAAGAACAAAGGGGGCAAGTATAACAGGGCAATGGCAACGAAGAATTGAAGCTTGGGGTGGGGATGGGAAATACAGAGGCTGAGGGTGAGGAGGGTGGTAGTGGGAGTGGGGCCAGGGCGGAAGAGGTAAAAGTGATGAGGGACATGTTGGGGATGGTTAGGGAGTTGCATTCGGAGACTCAGAGCACATGCTCGCCCACTCCCACGCAGCGTGTTGAGAGAGCACATGAATGCGCTTCAAGTACAAGAGGTTTGTCTGCGAGACGACGGGCGAGATGAAGGGTGGGAGTGTAGGAAGTGAGGGGGCGGATGTGTTTGAGTGAGCGAGGGGACTAAGGGGCGGCGAAGGGGAGAGAAGGGGGGGGGTCAGCTTGGGTCGACGACTGTCTGTTTCTACCACGTTCTCCTCATTAGGAGACATGTCTCTTGCGCCTTTGGGTCGGCGAAGTTGTTCGCAGAAAGAGACGACGTGTGTCATGTTTATAAAGGCAAAATGAGATAGGAAATGGAAGGAGCGGTAGGTGCCTGTGTCATTGCAGAAACCTCGGATAACAAGACTTGAATAACAAGTAAATGGAATTTATGAGTCACCCTTCTTGCTCTTAAGAGTTGTCAAATATGTGTAATAAAATTAATGAATCATATGATGAGATCTTAAATTCATATCAGGGATTTATTTTTAGCTGTAATTCCTAAAAGCATTACGGAACTTAATTGGAGGCAATGCCAATGTGAAGATAAGGAAGTAAAAAATACAATTTTTACGATAAACTCGATTAAAATATTTAAAAATATAAGATGATATTGATTTGTACAGAGGGAAATCATAAAAAAGGCCGAAAATTATATATTGGTATAAGAATAACATATAATTGGTTTAATAAGCAGAAACGAGTGATAATTTAAGAGGTTCAAAAATAATTTCTTTCAAGTTTCTGATTCTTGTATGCATCATTTGTTACAATGTATGCTGCCCAAAATATTATTAATAGTTACAATTTTTATTTCATTGAAATATAACTTTAAAAAGAGGTAAATAAATTTGCTTTGGTATCATATTTTTACTGTTAAAAAATCCTCTGACGAAATATTTTTAACACTTAAATATACTTTTTAACTTCCTCTATACAACTTGAAATAATGATGCCTTAATCTATTTCAGAATAAACTTGTAAAACATTACTTCTATCGCTTTTACCAAAAGTTAACTTGCCTTCAAGACTGCTAATTAAACCAGATCTACTACGTAAGATAATGCTGAGCAAGTTAGGAGTCAGTTTTGGGGCAATAAGTTTGCCTGGCAAAACCATGCACCCTTCAGATTGTTGAGGACACGCCACTTAACTATCGCGAAAATATTGACGCGATGCATTTCAAGCACCAAGTTCTAGAACTCTGAAACTTGCATTTTATTAATGCCGTCGCTCATCAACCCGCAGATAATAAAACCTAACTTTTAATGTGAACTGACGTAAAGCAGGTGACACGATGCAGCTAAGTAAAAACCCAACCACAGTTTCAACTTGTTATGTCAAAGCCACAATAAAGTATGGGATCCAATTAGATCCGCGGAGTCTGTAACGGTGACGTGAGAGAGCAGAGAGTTTAAGGATGGAAAGGAGATGGGAAAAAGAACGAGGAGAGCAGATGCGTTTTAGAATTTCCAGCACGGACAAGGTGCGGGGATTGGCGGAGGTTGGCGGGATTGTTTGGACAGAGTTAGATGCACGTGCGAATCCCCCTTCGTCACTAGTCCGTGCGAATATACGTACCTCACTGTGAATTGTTCTCCTTTCCTGCAAAGAACAATTGGTCTCAGTTAGGCGTATGCATGTAAGCCCCGGAAAGTCCTGTCGCGGCACCCTGCCGCATTCTCTCTTCTTATTCTTTCCCACCCCTGCGTAACCATCGGTAAAACCTACTTTCTTATAGCCTTCATTTCGGTTCAGCTGCTAATCTCGTGCATTCAATCTCTATGCTTTGTTGCATTGGTTTTAACGTCGCGCTTTATTTCATGACAATGCGATCTATCACACTATTCTTGAGATAACCTTTCTATAGCGATGCCCACGCTATTGAAAGCTCAAGTTTTTAGATCTTTCAGACATTACAACATTTTTGATAAATGTGTCCAGGAGCCGAAATGGTAATCCCAACTGTGATTTTTATAGAAAGTTTTGTTCAGTCGTGTAACTGTAATTCGCATAAAATACTATAATTATTTTGCATTTAACATTATTTTTTTTCGTGAAGGTCTATTTCAATCAAAATTTAATAACATTATGCTAAACAATTTAATTTTAATTCAATCTTTTTCAATATTACTTTCTTTGAATTACTAAGCCCTAGAAATATCAATACAATCTTAGATAAAATACTCGGAGAATATTTCCGTTGTGAATAATTTTAACATTATTTTTTCCTTCAGAGTAAAGTTTCAATAACATGTGGGTGGATTGCTAATAATTTAACCAAAACAATACGTATTTACTACCGTATTGGCGTAAAAACCTAAACATATTTACTAATAATTTTTGCCGGGAATATTTGAATGAAACCAAATATTTATGTAAATGGAGATATATTTTTAAATGTGTATCACTTATTTTGTACATTTAACTCATTTGCATAATACTATTATATTTAATTCGTAATTCTTCTATATCAGAATCAAATACAATTATTAAAAGCATTGCTATTTTTCGCCGCTTAATGCGTTATGAATGCGCTTTATGAGGACAAGTACTTATTTGGATAGGCGGGATGGCATGGCCACTTAAACTTCCCCTTGTCCTTAAATTTTCTCATCATTTTATTATTATTTCGCTTCACTGGAGGGTTTGGGATACGAAACAGAAAGCACTATCTTCGCCGCTGTCCTTACTAGGCTCCCTATTTTATGACACCGATTCACCTGCCATATAGTGCCTAGCGAAAAAAACTCCTGACATGTCCGCCACCCATGAGTTCCCTTTAAGATATCTCATGGTGTCCTTTGTCCTCACCTTCCCTTTAAATTCCCGGTTGGGAACACAGCATCGTCGGAATAACAAGCTATCCGTTTACTTGCACGTATTTCTTCCAAAAAGTTTTCCGATTTTTCTTTGCATGCAATAAGATTTGCTTCTATAGGTGCGGCACCATACGACCGTCATTTTTATTCGCAAATATCTTCAATAAAAACGTCATGACCATCATGTAGTTGATAATTGAATGAACTTGGAGGAACTTAGTAACAAGTACAAAAGTCGTATGTTTTGTACAGGTAAAAATAATCAAAAGGTAATAATTAATGGAAAAATTCAACGTTAAAATTGCAACATTACTAAACCATAAAAAATAAAGTGTATGGAATCTACATAGTGTGTATTGATAAAATACCGCGACACCCCTTTAAATTAAATAAAACGTTGAAGGAGAATTTTTATAGGTTAACTTGTATTATTTATGTTGGAGGCATTTTTCTAGATGATTTTTTTAGATAAGTGTTAGTTCCTATCCTATAAAGAGGGAAAATGCTGTATGGGATAAATATAGAAAAAACAAGTTCAATTTTTCACACAATGACAATGTAGCACTTACAATCCATTAAAGAATCGACCGAAACAATTTTTGGGAGGAATACACATTTTGGGTTCCAGGAGCAGAAAGACACCCGTGGTACCACAGCAGTAATAAGATAACAAACTCAATAGGAACATAGGACACAAATAGCCAGGATTTATTTGCTTTATAGAATTTAATAGGAATATTAATAGAGTAACATGAGGAGATATGATTATTCTATTTCAGTAGATAGAAAGAGATTGAAGAAATAGGCCAATTATCCGTAAACTGAACATATGTCACACAGCTCAGTTTTAAGTAGTGGATTGAAAATCCGTATGATGCTGTTAGGATAAAGAGAAAGACAACAGTTTTCATTAATACGTCATCAATACGTTTTCATTAATAATGGCCATCTAGTTGAATGAATTTGAAAAAGGCATTGAAGAAACTGAGCATGGGAATGAAAGTCAGTTGGCACCTAATAAAATCAGTTATGTTTGTGAATGATCAATCAGTGATTTGCCAAACATCCAAAGCGTCATAATAACATATGAGCACATTAATATTTGTTCAGGGATAAATATCAGCAAGTAAAACAAAGTTGTCAGGCTCCTAAAAAGCTAGATTAAACGTGCATAGGTAAAGGCAAAGTTTAAAGAAATTTTGAAATTATTCCGTATCTATGTGTCAAAGACCCAAATATTATAAAAGAAGAGATGAATGAAACTTTTACTATTCAGGGTATCCTCGCCAAGAAGGGAAGTAGTAACTATTTGGACGTAAATTAAGGAAGATTGAGGGAAAATATGAAAATGGAGCCTGGTGTGTGCATGACTGAAAAACTTAGTTGTTTTATCAAGGCGATAAAGATTGACTGTGGGTTTTAGGATGTAATTGTGGATGTTATAATGGAGTATAATCAAGAATATATAATAAAATGGATGATTTAAAAACCTTTTTTTGGCTGCAGACAATTCATTTATTTTTGGTTCATTCGCTTTTTAGATTTGTAATTAACGTACGATGAATAAAACTGCGTATATTGGATTTTTCAAATAAGCATAAAAAGAAAACCGGTTGATTCACTACATTTTCAATATAGACTTCTAATTAGTTCACCAGTATATAGTCAATAATAACGTGTTTTTTTAAAATTGTGTTAACCCTTTAAATTATGGAACAATTATTACACGAAATGAAAAACTATATACATTTTGATGGCTTCTCCAAGGTTTCAAAAATTAAATTAAAATATATAAGGTTTTGAACTCGGTTAAGTAAAATGTATAATAATATGGTCACCATATACCGCGATTGCTTCTGAATTTTACCGGCCTAAAACCCCTAGAGATTACCTTTATCTCTGCATCATTTCCAAAATGGTTGTTGAAAGGAAGTGGGCTACTCACGAGAAAAGGGGGAGGGAAGTAGGCGGGCGAGGGGAAAAAGGTTGGGCTGGACAAGAATTCAGTCCTTTCCAGCCATCTTGGATTCCTTCGCGGTTCTTCAGGGAGGGTCAAGGACATTGGGCAACCTCGCCTCTGACTTGACGGTCGAGGACTTGGAAATTGAAAGAGAAGCACGAACAGGAAAAAGTTAAGTGTAAGAATAACTGAACTCTTTGGAGTTTTGGACACGAGGATGAGAATAAGGGGTGGGCGATAAGAAGGATTGGGTGATAATCTTATATCAAATAGGAGTGTGCGGGTGAAATGAAGACATAAATTTCATGACTTTGAGACAACATAGGTTACAAAATACGCTGGTAATGGAAATAAGCCGAAACCACTTTGTTCGTTCTTGAAGTGCTGAGGGGAGTGTGCATCACCCTCGAAAATACATCAGGGTAACCTAACTTTTCATTCAAACCCTGGGTTGAGGAGCTGTTGAGCATTGACTAATGCATGCGGTAACATTTGTCTGAGCTTGGAACCAACATTTCAAAATGATGCACCTGTTATTGTTAAAATACTACATGAATTGAGAGAATTGATTTGAACTGAAAATGCATTAAAGGACCTTTTAGACATTATGAAAATAGAATTTCAGAAATAACACTAATAAAGGCATTCAAAGTGAAATTACTATGGTTTTAAAACGCGAGAGGATTTTGAGTAATTATTTTAATCCTTAGAGGTGCCAGTAATTTGCCCTTAAAAGCGCTCTGAAAGAGTGCCTCGCGCTCATAAGCACTCTCTTCATGGAGTTAAGTTTCTCTATAATTGGGAGTTTAAAACACTCCCTTACGTGCTGCTGGTAAGGTTACTTAAGTCGAAGTAGAGTAACGGCCAGAGCCATCTTAACCATAAAGTAGACCGAAGTTACATACCCAGTGATAGGTACTTTATTATTACCCCAAGCTTCTTGAAATAAAGGTTGAATATTTTTTAACATTCTTTTGCGGAAGATGAGGCCCAGGTTTTCAAACCACTCTGCTTAGGTTGTAATTTCACCCTAATTTTATCAATTAAAATTCTTCACTGCTGGCAAAATTCACGTAATAAATTTGGCTTCCATATTCATGGTTTTTCTTCTTGCATGGATATATTTTTTGTGTGTCTTTGTGCATGTTACGCCATGCGTAATCATGGAGTACGGGGAAAACTGATGATAAATGAAGTTTAAAACAATTTTACATGCTTTATTGCAATTATAGTCATAATTTATTATGTATATTTTCGATAGCATTTGTATTTGCAAGATGTTCTAGGAAAAGGTGGATAGTAGGAAATGGAGAATCTTTCGTGGTAAATACTTAGTTTTGAATCATGTGACTCGTGTTATATTGAGGACAGACTTTGTTTCCACGAAACGGCTACTTTGGCAGAATCATAGTGGGTCAAAAGTGTAAGTTACTGGCTTGAATAAGTTGCTGCTCGAACTCTGAAAAATTATCGTGGGTATAGGTTAAGTGACGACGAAGGGGTCAAGGTATGAGCGTGTGGAACAAAACACGCTCAAGTGGGTGTAAGGGGGGTAATATGTGTTCAGGTGGAGTATAACTCCAATGGTGAGGTTGCGAAAGGGTACTCTGGGACAAAAATGAGAAAAGGTATGCAGAAATCGAGAATGGAATCATTGAACTTTTTGATGAAAATATAAATTTAATGGGTGGAAAATAATTCAGTAATGATAAAGATTTTGTGAGAGTATATTTTTTTGCAAATATCTCGTGATAAAACGTAACAATGTACCACTTTTTTACCTTCTCTAATGGCTAAGTAGGTTGGAGATTTTAGTTTTCGGTTTAATGGATGAAATAGAAAATGGTTCATTGGAAACGAATCTAGTAAGTATTAATACGAGGATTTCAGTGCACCAAGACTCGTCTCGCTCGGATACTGACGAATAATTGATGGCAGGAGCCAAGTATTGTGAATAAGTTTAATTTAATTGTGCCATAAATATCAAAATTTTTATTTAGTTTATTTTTCTATTTTTAAATTTTAGTTACCCTTCCGATATTTAAATGGGGGCTCCGAATAGAGTACCGGGGATAAAAGACCTAAAAACTATTGAACCTGGAAAACATAAAGAGAGAATATCTTTACATACTTTTAAATGCACTTTTCTCACGTAAATATAGCAAAATGTTGTTCTAGACATTTGGAAATTAGGACCGCTTTCGTTGCACTACACGGCTTTTTTATTTGCAAAATTGTAAAAATGTTATGTGTCCGTATTTTATTGCTATATAATTCTAAGTTTTTCTATAATTTTTCTACAAGCATGCACTTTTGCAATGATAACGTCATCTATCAAGAAACTAAGGTATAATACAGGCATTTTCTGCGGTGTTCCATCAGTTAATCATTCACAAAGACAAATGGCATGTTCTCTAGCAACTTTAATGTTCATTAGATATAATCTTTGACATAAGTAGAAAACAAACTAAGGGGTATTGCCATATAATTCCATTTTAATGACAATTTTATTATTTTATTAGCAGAAAGTTTTTTAATGTTTTAGTTTCCCACGAATTTCATATTTTATGGTTACTCCCTAAAGGTTCAAAATTGTCTTGATGTCCGATCTAGGGAAAACACTGCATTCAGACTACAATAATAGAACAAGTTAGTACCCCTTTATTTCTTTATTAACACCGTAAAAACATTTATTGATTGTACCATTATGTTATTTTCGAGTTAGATTGAAGAGTGAGAATTATTATAACATGTATTATTATTGTACCGATGCATAATTTGTTTACTTGAAATTTGTTTTTCGATAGAACTCTTTCCCGAGTACATTTTTTCTTAAGATGGCCTCAAAACGTTTTTCAATTGATAAAAACCAGCCTTGCCACTAAAATATAAAATGTATTGCAATTGATTGATTGCAAAATTGTAGAGAAATTCAAAAGTTAAAATAACTAAACTAAAATTTCGATTTCGAAAAACCGATAAAAATCAGTTTGAATAAATATTTATTTCGAATTTAAAAAAATTTCAAACATATTACTCAGAGGCATTTATAAGTTTAATATGACGAACATTTATATTAATGTTGAACCTATTATGAAAATAAAATACCAAATTGGATATTAGCAAATATAAAATTGAATTTATTTTTAGTTTTATTTAGCAAAGAAATGTTATTTTTTACTTGCAAACGTTTTTCTTAACGTTTTTTTTGGGACATATGAAAATGCATTAATTATGGATATTAAATAACCAAAATCCCACCGGAACATTATTTTTTGGGTTAAGATATATCTTCAATATATTTTGTATTTTTAAAAATTGTTGATAAAGTTTTTTTAATTAATAAATTTTTACGATTTCTTGTTGCTCCTCTTTGAGCAGTTTCGAGAGAAATAATAAAATTGCAATGAATAATGGTATGTAAGCTTGGAGTTAATTCGAATTCTCGGAGTTTTTGTCCGATTTAATATCATTACATTCGATATGGTTAGCTCGTTGGAATATTGAGGCATGATATGCTCCATATTGGTAAAAAGATAAAACTCAGAAAGATGTATTGCACACATTTGAGTTTGCAGATCAACTGACGCAAGCTCCACTAGAGAAAAGTCACTTGGCACATCGCACTTCGTGCAGAGACTGAAATTGCTACTTGTACTAGATGCAGTCTGTCATATTCAAAAGGGGGAAGCAAGATTATGGACGCATTTGAAAGGAGTGAAGATATTCTAAGAACCTAAGTGGTTGGTGCAGTCATGTCACGCACTCTTTAAAGTGCCTCTGTAGATGAAGAGATATGGGAATATGATGCTGTCTCTCAGAAGGGCAATTACGTGGTGACATAGATATCTGCTGAGATTTGCAATGGGTGGGTGGTTTTAAAAAGAACAGACAATGGGACTTTGGGCCATTGGTCGCCTTCATTTGACACGCGCTAGCTTGTACTTTGATAAGTTGGTCTTCAAATAGTCCGTGGCATCTGATTAGAGTTGAGCACCTTCTTTCGGCTTCTCTCGGCTTTATTTCTTAAGAAATACTTTTGACGATGATTGATTGAAATCTTCAGTACTTTTAATCCTTTTAATACGTCATCATTACTTACTCAAGGAGCGAATTGAATGATCAAATGACAGAAATATAAACCAATGACTCAATTTATATTTGTTGCAATCAAGGTAACAATTTGTACTAATATAAGAAATTTAGGCATGATAAAATATGTTTGAAAAATGAGTATCGATAAACACTTTTCGATACAAAGCTCTATACACGACGCCTCTCGCAGAAATAGTCACCATCGCATAATATAAATGGTAACAGTTAAGCATAAAAGTATTGTCATTCCTCCATTCCATCAGATGTTGCAGTCACAAGGAGAACCTAAGACTTATAATCGTTTATTTGTGGGACGCGATGGTCCGTGGAAAGAGGATTGGACTACCGACCGGTGGGTCAGGGATTGATTTCCGGGCAAGCCTACCTGGGCGCCATCTAGTACTTACGAGCAAAGTATATTTTCGGGTGTCAGGCCTACCTGAAAAGCTATGACCGGTATAGGGAAAGGAACTGACTTCCCTACCCTAATGTGTGAATTTTATGCGCCGTCGGCCTTAGCACGGGGTGAACTCTGCCATCACCGACCGAATTAACTGTCAGGTTGATTACTGTACCTATGGTTTCATAAGTGTTTAACTGATTTTAAGATAAATAGTAAAGATACGGAATAAGTGGCAACTATTTGAGATAATGTTCATAAATGAAACGAGGTGTGTTTAAAAAGTATCGCGACTTTTGTTTTTTCAATAATTATTTATGTGTTCATGAATATCTATGTTGTCCCCTTCAAGGTAATTATATATTATACACTTTTGCCAACGTTGTGCCCAATTCTCGAAGCACTTAAAAAAATCATTTTTTGTGATCTTGTTAAGCTCCTCCAACGATTTAGCCTTTTTCTCGTCAATCGTAGCGTAGCGTTGTCCTTTCATGAGCCTCTTCAGTTTCGGGTAAAAGAAAAAGTTACTTGGGGTCAGATCTGGGGAATACGGTGACTGAGACATAATCAGTGTGTTGTTTTTGGCGCAAAATTCGCACAGAAGTAACGGCGTGTGAGCAGGGGCGTTTTCATGGTGCAAAAGCCAATTTTTGTTCTTCCACAAATCCGGGTGTTTATAGCTAATTGCTTCGCGCAAATTTCGCATAACATGAAGGTAATTTTCCATAAACTCATGATACACCACTCCTTCGAATTTGAAGAAAACTGAAATCAAAACTTTCATATTTGACCGAACTTAGCGCACTTTTTTCGGTCTTGGCTCGTGCTGCAGCTTCCATTGGGATGATTGAGCTTCAGTTTCCTTATCATAACCATAAACCAATGTTTATTCACCAGTTTTGACCCTCTGGGACAAATTTGGGTCGTCGCGGACGAAGTCCAACATCTCATTATCAATGTTAATCCGTTGCTATTTTTGTTCGAGAGTGAGTAATTTTGATACAAATTTCGCAGCGACTCGTGTATCATTGGTAAAAATTGAATGGTACGATCCAATTGATATGTTTAGGTTCTCAGCATTTTCTTTAACGGTGATTTGACGATTGGCCAAAAGTATGTTCTTCGCTCCAACAATGTTTGCGTCTGTTGTTGACGTTCTCGGGCGTCCGGCTTGCTCTTGGTCGTTCACATCTTCTTGATCCTCTGAGAACATTTTTTACCACCGATAAACATTGCTCCGGTCCAAGTTAGCTTTTCAATATGCCACAGGAATCATTTGGAATGCGTCCGCGTTTTTAATTTTGTTTTTCACCCAACATTTTATACAGATTCTTTGATTCAATTTTTGGACCAAGAAAAACTCGAAGACAAACCAAAACACGTCCAAGCAAAACCGCTGTCAGCTTTTAACTGAACTTTAAAAATGGTCAAACCTTGCGGCATACTTGAGAGACATTAGTACCAAAATAACCCAACAAAAAATGAAAAAAATCGGAAATCAAGTGTTTGGAAACCGCAAAAAATTCAAAATTCGCGACACTTTTGGAACAGACCTCGTATTAGCAGAGTATGTTCTGATAAGAATGAAATTGAATGTTCCGCCGCGCTCCTTTTGGTTTGAGTGGAATAAAACTACTTTGAGTAGGTGGGGGGGGGACTCTAAACTTTCTTACGAAGCCGGTCTCAGTACTCTGAAAAATTTAAAAACGGTAGCACGTCAGTTATTGTAAACCTATGCGCGCCGACCGTGTAACGAAAAAAAATGGAATCGATGATCGAGCAACATTACCCGATTAAGTTTTGTACTAAACTGAAAAAATCTCTTGAGGAGGCTAAAAAAATTAGTGAGGCTTACAGGGACTCTGCTTTGCCCTACTCACAAGTTTTGAGGTGCTTAAAAGTTTCACAGGCGGGCCAGCAAGAGGTTCACGTCGACCAACGCTCTGGGTCAACCAGCAAAAATTAAAACGATGTGGCTCCTGTTCGACATTTCTTGGACTCTGACCTTTGGTTGAGTACCAAGGGGGTTGCCAATGAACTGAGGTTATCTTCTAATGTTGTGTTTTGCATTGCTAATGAAGATTTAGCGATGAGGAAATTGTGCTACAAGCTCGTTCCCGAGATGTTGTCATACGTCCAAAAACCAACCGAGTGGAATTTTTAAGTGAATTTTTGCAACTTTTTGAAAATGAACCTGATTATTTGGACAACGTCATCACTGATTATGAAACCTGGACTTTTTAATACGACCCGGAAACAAATCGCCAAAACTCTGAGTGGCACGCTAACCAGGCCCCCAAGACCAAAACGGCAAGAATGAGAAGATGAAATGTGAAAATAATGCTTATTGTCTTCTTCGACAGTAAAGTAGTGGTCCATAAGGAGTTTGTTCCTCAATGACAGGCAGTTGACGCTGTCTACTATGTGAATATTCTGGAATGACTCCGAAAAAGGGTCAATAGGACGAGAGAATACATCTCCGCTATCTGGACACTCCATCACGAAAAACCCCCTTGCTACAACGCGTTACGAGTCCGCGAATTTCTGGCCAAACACTAGGTGCCAACGCTGCCCCACGCCTACTATAGGCCTGATGCTTACCCAACAGACTATTATTTGTTTCTTTCGGAAAAGGTAGCCCTGAAAGAAACCCGTTTTTCACCGATAGGAAAGATCCAATCAGCCGTGACGAAGACCTCACGAGGGGCCTCCAAAGACTCCTTCCAGGGCGTGTCACGGCAGAGTCACAAGAAAAAATATGTAGAGACCCAAGGACAGTAGCTTGGAAAATTTAAAGTGTTTGTCCAATTTTTTTGATAAATTTATTTTTTTTAATTGAAATACTCACGGAACGCACCCGTATCTACCTTTACTCATAATTTCTCACAAAAATAAAATAATACATGCATAAATAGTTAACATATTTTAATGTTAGTTCCCAAAACTTGTGTATTTACCGCTAACTGTTGTTTGTTTCTGCTACACAAGAGTAACCGTCAGGATAATTATGATATTCAATAACAATATAAAGACAAAGATAGACACTATCAAAATCGATGATATTCCAATGGTTAACAATGCAGTTTACCAGCAGCATTGTTGGTAATTGGCTGTTATCTAGGAAACACTATCGTATGATCACACTAGGGATATATATAATACACAACCACGTACCTTTTACATTGCATAAAAGGTGGTGAGATACAATTAGTCGCTTTTAAAAACGAGAATTTATGTGGCAAAAGGTATTTAATTTAATTTTTCCGATACCAAGATGAGCATATGTTAAACCTTACAGTTATAATCTTCAAACGTATCGCCATTTATATTCCCACAAAATTTCATCCATATAGCAGGCTCAACTTGAGACACAAGAGCTCAATGATATGCATTTTATATAGCCTCGGTTTTAGATCAACTGTTGGTAATTAACAATCAATGAATGCTGCTGCACAATCGAAAATGTAACTCTGTCTTTCCTTGAGAATGATTTTCAACCCTGTGCTTTTAACAGTGCCCTTTCTCGTAGTTAAGTCAGTGTTTCAGTGGAAATGCATCTAATTATAGATCAATTGCACGATAATAGTTGTCATGGGTATTGTGGGTTGCGTAAAGCAGGGGCTACTAGTCCTAACATGCCTCACTAGTCCTCAGATTCATATAATAATATGATGTAAGGAATTTTATATAGAAGGTGTCACTGTAATCAAATATTACATAGATGTTATTTTAGGTATATTCAGCATTATTAATGAAACACAGTAATGGATATTCAATGTAACATACTGAAGTGATAATACATCGAATCCGCTTTACGTATTGGCTTTTATGTTTGCCAAGATTTTTAAACTTATGCAGTAGTGGCTTAGAGGTTATAAGCCTTACCACTGATTAAAAGATTCTGATTTGATATCGTGTGTGTCCGGAGAGGAACCTAAGATTGATCCAAGCAACGAGATATTCCTGGGAAATCACAGGTGTTATAGCAAAGGGCACTTATCCTCCTACCCAGCGGTCAAATTTCCTCACCTTTGGCCTTATTTCAAGAAGATACCTACTCCTTTATATGAAACAAAACTTGGCTGATTAATGTTGTGGAAGAGGTCGTGACGAATTCCGAAATTCGAACTCTGTACTGTAATTGAGTATTAAAAAAGAATATGCGTATATTTCATAAAACTTTAGATTAAACTATATTTTTTTGCTTCACATTCAGGCAATACAAATTGTAACCAGACCAATTTCTAGGTGGTCATACTTATCATCTATTAATATATTTATCCGTAAATGACTGCTTCTTTACCGGAGTGAAGTATTCGCAATTTTTGTTGTCTGAAATAGCGATAACTATAACACAGTACTGCATAAAATACTGTGTTATAGTTATCACTTATTTTGACAGCTTCTTTACGGGAGTTAATTATTCGCAGTTGTAACTGTCTAAAATAGCAGTAACTATAAAACCGTACTTTTTGCAGCACTTAGTTTTAATTCCTTCTTATTACTATCAGTAAGAGTAAACAATGCCGGAGCTATTTTCCAGAGAGTCAATAGAGCTGTCATTGCTTAAATTTTATCCGCATACTTAGCTATTCACACACAATACTCTTGGATGATCACTCTCAATATAGGGCGTAAACATTGAATGGGTAACTGATAAACACCCCGATCAAAGAGAAAGTGAGAAAGAGTGTTTGCACTGTGAGACGGAGGGAAGATTTTGCAAAAAGTTACACGGTTACATAAGGGAAAGGGGAGTCAAGTGGGGTGGATGGTTGGTGGAAGGGGGTGAGAGACTCTTTGGTGGGCAAAGGCAGCGCCCAAGAGTGGTTTGCCCCCTCTCCCTGCATTATCTTCACCTTCCTCCCTCTCGCAACCCCTCCTTCGTTGCTCATAGAATGCCGAGGCGCAAGATGGTTTGGTAGGATTGCTCCTTCGAAGAGGTGTGTGGGGGTGAAGGACTTAGGGGGCTGCTCCGGCTGAAAAAGAAAAGGGTGAGAGGAGCCGAGGGATGCGAGGAGCGGTCGGAGTTGGGGAGTTTTTCGGGATGCGAGGAAATGGGGATGGGGTATGAGGAAAGGGCTAGAGGGGGGGGCACGAAGAAGCGGAGCCCTCTTTCTGTATAAATATGTACGCGCCCTTATACACACTGCGGGTGATGCGGCCGGAGTGGGATCAAACTCGAGAGATGCGCCCATTGGGGCACGGGCGTGGGGGGAGAGGAATATTTTTGGAGAGGTTTGTGTGCGCGCGTTGGAGTATGGAAGGGGGAGGAGAGACTGAACGGAGGAGGAGGTGGAGGGTTTTTTGAGTAGGGGACCAGAACGGGGGAGGGAGGAGATATGGATGGCTTTAGGCCTCGTGTTCGTGCGTGAGGGTGCGTAAATTTTGTGCCGAAGGGCCTCCTACTTTCCGCCGAGGAAAAAGGTAGAGAGGGCACGCGGGAAGGATGCGGGGATAGTGGGTGGGGTTTCGGGCGAAAGTCAGACGGGAAGGGTGGATGGGAGGCGGAGGGAGCGAGAGAGGCTGGTGTATCAATGTCGGGACATGAATAACAGAAAAGGCTCCGGAGGGAGGCAGGAGCGGGATCCCTGGTGCGATCGTGTGAAATAGAAGCGTGAGATGCTCCAGAATGAGAGAGGAAGGGTGGGGAAGGAAGAATGGAGTGAGAGGGGGGAAAGGTTTGGGACGGGGGTTTGCGATTTTGTTGTACCCTGGAATGGGATAGGAGAAAAATTTTGGTTAGGAGAGGGTAGATAGCCCGAAGAAACGGAAGTTGCGTACTGTGAATGGTGGTGTGGGGGCGTGTGGTTAAGTGATAAGGGACATCTGAAGGTTAGGACGCGGGTTTTTAAAGGCAAAAGGGATGGGATGGAGTAGAGAGCGAGGCATGATGGACTTGGCTATGCCTCGATATTGTCGCTTGGCACGAAGGAAATGACTCGGCAGCACGACCCGTTTGGGAAACGTTTAGAAGGCAATATCTCCAATTTTCGGACTTTTCAAGCCTATAAACGTAGAGAGGGGAGGGCAATCTGGCGTTGATGTTCTTTATGTTCTCTGAAATAAGACCTTTCATTTTTTGGGAACTAGTTGGGGAAATTTCTCATTCTTGAAGATGGATCCCTTACTCAAATATGGAAATTGAAAACGAAGAGTAACCTTAATAATAGATTGAGCAGAAATACAGGTCTCTTTAAAGTAACAAACAATCTTATCAAAAGAAATGTTCTTAATTACTTTATGCATATTTTTTCATCTTTTTACTCTTTGATATCTTTCTAAGAGTTCATCACGAAAGGAGTTAATTTTTTTTTAGTTTTCTATATATTTTGAATAATGGCAAAGGCAGTCACCCTTTTTTATTTGATCCAACGCCTAGATTTATGAGAATTTTTTAAATTAATTTTCCTTACTTGGTAATTCTTAAATTAGTAAAATTGAATAAAATCTATTTAATTCATTCAACTTATAGGATAATAAGGGTACAATATTACATTTAAATATTGCCAAAATAACGGTTCAAAATATTTTTATAGCTTTATTTTATTAATTATCTTTAGGAAAATTTTGAAGTTACTGGGGCATTAAAATTGTAGGTAGTGATGCCACAACGCCGCTTTACTGGTATTCTTGGTTGGTTACTTAGCACGCGCTTATATAATTGATTCTTAATCGGTAAATATAGAGACACTATGTGAGACTGTTTTAATTAATCAAAATTGCAGAAGAGTATGCTTTGCATGAAGCTGTAATGTAATTTATATTTAAAATGAATATGCATAGGATTCACAGAATAAAAAGCGTGGTAGGAACTTTCTTTTAGGAAGGAAGAATTTTAATTACGCAGCAAGCGTATAATTGGTTTATGTGAATGTTGATTGAAGAATATTATTCAATTACAGGTATTTACTGAGCTAAAACGCAATTAGGCCAAGATAAAGTACATTGCAAGACTAATTTCATTATTATTTGCTTTCAAATACCGTGAAAATCATTAATTTGTATTATAAAATGCATTGTAATAACAAAATGTTATTAATGTTGTATATATATGCATAGCAATTGTAAATACCTTATTATCATTGTAAAATAACAATGGTTTGAAAAAGTAGATACCTTAAAATAATTGGTGTGACATCATTGGTTGTAAAGCAAATTATGAGAAATATATTTTCCAATATTCGCAGAAATTAAGTTAACCATGCCTGTATTTTTTCATATAAAATGTATCATAGTACGCAGTTTATACCTCAAATTTGATGCGTATTGAATTTGAAATAATCCAAAGTTAACTGACGAAAAATATTGATTTTTGTGCCTAAATTAATGAATGATAATTTGTTCATTAAAATCATCTTATGGTTTATAGTTATGTACAGGCAACTTGAATTTTTGAAAAATTCAGTGGTAGAAAGATAAAATAAAAAATAGATTGAATTTCATTTTTCATTCACCTAATCTTAAGCTACATCTATGCTTCGCATTATAGCCTCAGTTACCTGAAGTTCAGTTAAAAAAATCAAATATTTGAAGTAACACCAAAATATATAACTTTTGGGATAAATTAAAATATTTCTGCAGACCTGTGGTTTTTAGGATTAGATAGATATGTTTGAGATAATCTTAATTCTGATTTAATAGGAGTCTTCAATGATTTCTTTAAATGGTCGAGGGAGAGTAGTAATGGAAGTAATGGCTGCATTGTGGAAGGGTTAGACAAGGGGATTCATAGAGGAAGCATCAAGCAAAGAAAGTTATACGAGTCACCACTAAAAAAAAGCAATTAACGTGAACGGAGGAATGCTCTCGCAAGTAAAGAGCCCTCAGACTACCTTATACTCATTACATTAGAACTCTTCAGGAGATATAAACCAAATTCACTGGTGGAAAATCTAGAATAAAAAGATTTGAATACTTAGGAGATATTTACACAATTAAAACAGGATAAGACATGTTATAGATGATGGTTAATTCAATATCAAAGAGAGAAAATTAATGAAGAATAAAGACAAGAGATTATATAGAAGTAGATGAGAAGAGTTTACCGAGAACAGATGATGTTAGAAAATTGACTGGATAAGCAGAAATATTTAATTTAGGTTTCATTCATCATAATGTTTCCCTGAAATATACAAAAATTAAATATAAACTTCTATAAATATTTAGTTTAATAAAATAAACTGATGATATTAGCGACCATAATCATTTAATAATTTTTTTGCACACTTAATTGTTCGACTGACTATTGCGAAAGAAATTTTCCTCCTTGCAAAATTAAATCATTACTTATTTGGTCTTGCCATTTTCATTGGCTAATTGTGAAAACAAAAATATTATTTCTTGATGTATTCTTGCATTAAATAGCATAATTACGTGATGTTACAACCATAAATGCCAATTGTAGTGAAAAGTATTCACCAGTATCAATTTTCTTACAGTGATATCTCTGTTTTATTAATTAATTTAATAAAAATTGGAGTTTCTATATTTTATGAAATTATCATAATTAAAAAAGTTATGTTTACCTGGAATCATAAAAGAGTTGACCAAAATAAATCAATTAAATATATATAGCGTTTCAAAAAATTTGTTCCTTTAAAATTACTTTTTAGGGATGGTAATTATCAAAGGTATAAAAATAAATTTCAGTTTTTAAATTAAAAGATTTACGGTTGTTTACGCGGAAATTAAAAAGATCAAACACTTTCCAGCCCTTCAGATATTTGCGATATACTCTTTGAACCTAATGTGCAGCCAATCACTCCCCTGCCTCTCGACTTGAGTGCATGAAGTTTCCCGCTTGACACTCGGAATTTACCAATCCACCTTCATCCTCTAACATATGGCGTTGCGGGCTCTTGAAAAGGGGACGGAGTGGGGAAAACGGGCGGATAGGAGAGGATGTGCATAATGAGGGAATGGAGGGCGGAGAGGGAGCGAGTGGTGGGGGCTAAGGGGGCGAAAGGCGCTGAAAGGGTGTGGGAGGTGTGTCCCGATCTAATGGTGCGGAGGGGTTGAGGGATGGGGGACGTGGAGGAATGATATGCTGAGTGGAAAGGGGAGGGATGAGGTTGATGAGGGTAAACTTGTGAGGGCAAGAGGGAGGAGAAGAGGTGGAGGTGGGATGCCGAGAGAGAGCGTGGAGGAGGAGTGAGGGGTTGGGGAATTAGGAGGCAGGAGTTGGAGGAGAGGAAAGAGTGGGGTAGAATAGAGTCGGGGGGTGAGATTGTAAGGAGAGGAGGGATGAGTAAGTGAGTGGGTGGTTCGGGTTGAGTGGGTGGGGGTGTGCGGCGAGGAGCCTTGGTTACCTCCTTTTGCTTTGCCCCTTCTTTCCTCCTTATCTGCTCATTTTTTTCAGCTCACTGCTTTCCTTTATTTCAGGCCGAACGAGAAGCATTTTAACGGGCACAAATCCCGAGCTTACTCTCTCTTACTTGTCCTTTTTGCCTCTTTCAGTCTCCACATTCCTCCATTATATTTCCCAACTGCTATTCTTTGATCTTATTCACGGCCAAAGTGAGTTTCTTTGAATCCATTGTATTCAAATTCATAAGACTAAAGAATGATTTTTATGAATGCCTAATTCAAATGATAGTTACAAGATTAAATGGACCTGAGCGTTCCCAAAATAATATCACTTGTTTCTATAGAATTTCTTAATTAACCGACACGTAATTGTGCTTACCTTAGGCACTAAAAAAATACGTAAGTTTGAAAGGAAAAAATGGATATGTGAAATGTATCTGAGACACACACACACACACATTTATATTTTTTTAACAAATTGCACTAGACAAGTCGATTAATTTGGTTTCCAAATAAAAATCCAAAATTTTTCCTCCGTATTAACGCGTTTTTGATGCAATGCTCATCTATTCTCTGAAGGGCAAATTTAAGAATTTGAAAGCTAGTAATTACAGATAAGTTTATCAAAATATTTATGGTCCATATTTTTTTAAATTTTTTTTCCTTCTAATAATATTTGAAACATAGTGCTCAATTGTATTCTGCAAAACTATAAGTCCTGAATGATTAGGGTATCCTGGAAGTCGACCCATATATGCCTTAATTCCTTACAATATTTTCTAATTACTATAAAATCGAGAAACTGTGTTTTGTGTGAAATTTCCTTAAAGACTGGCATTTGTCTTTGCTCGGCTTGTAATGAGAAATCACCTTAAATTCTTAGTATATCATGAAGCATTTTGCACTTACATATGACATATTACATCCAAGCAGTTAGCAAGTATTTTCTGTTATCAATACAAGTGTACTCGACGAGTTTACCAGCTTAATTTCTTCATGTTATAATCAAAATGCAATTACGACGTTTACAATATTTATAATTAATTTGATTTCCAAAGTGGACAAAAACTTGAAATTATTTAATGAAAGAAAAGATTTTCTAAATGATAACAGACAGTAGTTCAAAGAATATTTTGAATATTTTGAAAGCCTTAGAAATTTCGGTTTCAAATATCTACTCCTCGAATGATAAGTCTACCATAAAACGTTAGCTACTTCATATAAATTAGGATAATAATAATGATGAGTCAAAGCTTTGTAGTTTACACATTATTTGTGTAAACTTGTTCGATTATGTCTCAAAGTGGATTTTTCGTGTCGGAAATTAGGACGTGAAACACTGGAGATTGAAGCATGCGGATAGAAGATAAAGGCAAAGGTCAAATGAGGTGTTCTGGAAGGTTCGACGAAAGCTGTTGTTAGAGGCATGGTAGGGGCAAGCAAATGCCCCTAAAAGGTGCTCATGTGCAAGAGAACTTTGCTTTGAGGGGGGATGAGCGTTAGTGAGTGTAGATGTTGTATCTACGACAGCCTGATGCTCAAAAGAGAAAAGAAAGTTCGTGTTGCACCTTTATCCATTGTTAAGAAAGGAAATAGGTATATGATGACGTGTCATGAAAATTCATTTTTATGGGACGACGCAGGGAATAAAATTTAGATTAGAGATTAGAATAAAAAAATAGAAGTGAATAGTCAACGAAGAATTCCAATCAGTTAATAGAGTACGTAATTTCTTTGCGTACTATATTAAACAATGGTAATATCTTACGAAATTCGAAAAAGTTCCACAATGTTGCATTTGCTATCACAATAGCTGATTTTGAACAAATTTTCCTAATTAAAATTTCATTAAATGTTTCCAAAGAAACTTTCCATCTAAGGTTATCATAATTTTTTCAGCATTAAGCTACAGAATTTTCTTGCAATTCTTATGAATACTTTCTGTATTGCAATCAATTAATGTCAGTTTAGCTCAATATTTTGGGAAAAAATCATATTCAATTATTTGAATGAAAAGAAATTAATTGTTTTGGTTCATTCTGAATGAATCCGACTTGCCTATTTTTAAGTACTATTTATTCTTGCCTCACTTTTCTTAAACTATTTTATTGCACAGGAAAATATAATACGAATTTATTCCATTGACAGACACGGAGTGACAAAAGTACAAAGTAAATTTATGCTGATTAGTTTCCTCTATGTCTATGAACCTGTTGTTTCTTTTTAATTTGAATGCAGAATTGCAATTACAAATAAGTTTGTTTATTGGCTGTATTATGTATTGAGTAATATTATGTTTTGAAGATTTCTAAAACAGAAAATAAATGCTCATAAATATTTAAAAACTTATGGTCTTGTGTGGGATTAAAATCGCAAATATGCATTTTTTTACGAAAATGGAAATGTTTTCTTGGGGAAAATCGCACCACATTTGCTCTTCAGGAATCCTCCCTCTTTCTTTCTCTATTTTCTCTCACTCTCCCCCTAGCCAGTTCTCCCCACCATCTCGTCCCCACTCTTCACTGCCTCCCCTAATGGCGGCGCTATCCTCCTGTAAAATCGATTCCTAATACGGCGCATGCGCGAAACCTTGGAGCCCTTCCCTGCTTTCACAGTTGGATGCCACGGAAGAGATGATTCGCCTAAAATTGCTGGAAAGTGGCCCGGTAAAGACGATAAAATGAAAGATTTGAGCGTTGAAAGAATTGGTTGAAAACATATAGGAATTACACGTGATTTAATATGGTTCAAGCCTATAGACGGTTATTCGATTCCACTTCTGTTTTCAACTTTACTTCGAGCCAACTGACTTGTATTTCTATTCCAAAAAATTTACTCCACATCCCAGCAGTTGAAAAAATAGTAATCCATGTAGGACTTCCAGTGACATGAGCGTTCATTTAAAAATTTCATTTGATCATCCCAAAATTAGATTTAGAAATTAGGGTAATTTATGTTGTAAAATTCAATGTTTTAAATGGTTTATATTTTTGAAGCTAAATCTGATAAAACTTTTATTCTAAAGAATCCAAAATATTTGAGAAATATTTGATTTTTTCAATTGAAAGGACTGATTGTCAACCGCAAAAATATGATAAGACAAATGCTGGAAATATAGTGTTTGCTGGAATATTTATCATAAGCTACTTTTGACTCACTGAGAAATAGAAATATCTAGAACTCTAACTATCTATCTATTTAAACTAATCTAACATTAAAATACTGGTAGCAAATTGGCTACATTGTATAAAATGATAGATTTGAACATCTAATTTCAAGAAAGTTATAAAGGCAAGTCATAAGTACACAATAATCATTACATACTCGGTGGCAACTTCACAACCGATACAAACAGACCTAAATATTAAATATACCTAATGTAAGACCTTGGATATGTGTTCGATTTTGTACCAACTTTAAAGTCCCTCATATTAAATAAAAAGTTGAATGCACCCTGACATTCTGAACTCTCACGTTTTAGCGAAATAAATTAGTAAAACTGTTGGAAAAATCACTAGTAATGCTGAAATTTTCACATCATAATAATCATGATTACAGTAAATGTTATTGAATATTTTCAATTTAGTGATTCTACCGAGGATTGATTTCATCTAATATCGGAACACATATTTAACAAATTTAAGTTTCTCGTTTGTAAAGGGAGGTATATTGTGTTTATGTGCCGTAAACCCTAAATCATGTGACGAAGTATTATGTTTTTCTTCTTCATTAGGACGCACTTTATAAATTGTGTTTAAAAGAATCCTTCCGGATTTATTAAATAAAGTATAAAAATCGATTCAGCAAAATTTATGACGCTTAAGGAAGATATAAAGGAAATTTCTTCGGAAGCAACAATATGTATATTTTTTCTTGAGACTAAGGAAATTTAGGAAGAATATGGTACATATTATAATTTCTCATTCCCGCAAGATATCAATTTGAACTTCTGCATCAAATCCGATCCCCTTATATTAAGCTATAACTATATATTACTTACAATTCTATGTTCTGAATTCCGAAAAAAATAAAATCACAAAATTAATATTTTTTGCAACAATTTCCCTGCGTTTACATTTTCATTAAATAATTATTCAGATTGATTACGTTAGTAAATTTATGGCTAGACATAGTAACAAAAATGTGCACATGGTAAGGTTAAACGAGCCAATGTAAGGTAATTCAAATTTGAATTTTCCTTCGTGATTTATCAACAAATATGTATGTTAATCACAACAACACGCACTCAAGCATGTATTGGTATAAACTTATGTGAATGCAACTAGGATATCTTTCGCTAGCAATGAATATTTCCTAAGTCATATCTCGTTTCACTCATATTTAATAGTAGAATAACATATTTAACTGAAAAGTTATTACTCCCTTAAAATTGTATTAAAGTATATTGATGCATTTTTACATGCACAAAAATATTAATTTAATCTATTTGTTCAAAACTTTCTGCCTGTTGCACATTGGCAAATCTAGCTTTTACCTGCGCTCAATAGAACAAAAATAATCTTATAATACTCTTCTAGTACTACCATAATATTATATTATAATACTTATATACCATTAACTACTAATGCAGTGAAACATTTTTCTTGATCTTATTATTTCACCCATTCAAAATGATTACTCAAGAGACAATTTTAGAGCAGGGCAAAAAGAATCTGTTCAATTTATAATGCAGTCGTCTTGAAGGAAGAATGTTACATTTCCTCTCAAATATCCATGTGTAGACGGAGCTGGAAAAGAATTACGATTATGAAGCGGCGAGAGGAGTTGTGTCAAAGAAGAAGAAGCTTGGTTGTGGGGGTTTAGTAGAGAGGATTGGGGGACTCACTAGTGGGTCACAAACGCAGAAACGCCTCAGCTATAGCATTTCTCATCCTCATAATGACGACTTGAGCGGACCTGACCTCTCCACTGTGTAGCCGTGAGGTTTCCGCTACTCTTCTCTCCATTTCCCTCCCATTCGCACTCCCCGGAACACACGCACGGACACACAGGTCCACATCTCATTCCCTCGGTGTTGCCAGTTCTTCCCGAGAGACGCGGGGTCGTCACGAGGGGAGCGAAGTGATGTGTCAAGCGTCTGCCCGTTTTCGGAGATTAGTTGGAAGTTGGGGAGGACTACTAGCCAGCAAATGAAGGGCAAGTTGTCCTAAACGACATTCATTCTGTTCCCCTCTTTCACGCTAAGCTGTAAGGAAAACTAGGCTAGAAAAAATAAGAGATGTGTAAACGCCGTAAAAAGATTACACTTTTAGTGTCTATTGATAATCGTGGATATTATCTCGGGTGTCGATTCGAATTGATGATGGCAGGGAAGTTGCTCATAACCTCAATGTTGACAGAGCAAGCCAGCGATACTAGTGGTCGAATCTATCCACTAACGGTTATTTTTGACGTACTCAAATGCCACTATATATAGAAACCATTAGATTTCCGACAGACAGTCCAACCTTAGGGGCACATATTATTTTCTGCCATTGAAAATTCCTGCCGGCCACTACTCTAAAATTTCCCAACTGTAACCTCCTAAAACTTAGAAAGCCTTGACTGCTTCATGCATCCGTCTGCTATGTTAATCATGAAATAAGTTATATAATATGCTACAAATCCAAATATTTTGGCTGCTAAAAACCTTTATTACTGAATGGTGGTGCTTGCATAAGTACTTCAGCAAGGTATGATACAAGGAAGCTGTACAAAATTGACCCTGCAAATTGAAGGAGCTACGACAAACTGCTAGATTTTAAGGATGTTAGAAGAGGTGCCTCTCTTGGAAATTGCTCGGATTGCATGTAAGGGCTTCTTCGGTGCTTTAATTCATCTATTTTTATGTCATAAAATTTGCCCAATGCAAAATAACACTAAAATATTTCTTTCACATAAAATTACATATTTCTTCAGTTAAGTTAATCTTGAGTGCCTATTTTACAAAACTATATTTTCTAGGAAAGAGTGCATAAATCATAAATAAGCTAATTTCAAAGAATAAATGCGGTAAACATTAATTTTAGATATGAGATCGGGGCATAATGCAATTTAAAGTTATTCTTCAATCTTGTTTAAATGATAAAATAAATCGAATTATTACGGTAGTAGTTAGAAGTATACTCACATTTATTTCCATGTTTTTCATTCGAGTCATACGTTTTGGCATACATTTTAGAAATAGCGACAAACTAAAAAAATTATATTCATACATAATTTATTAACTAAGTAAAAATCTCAAATTCCTCTGAGTAATATCCAACTGTGTTTTCAATTACGGTATTATACAATGAATTTATTGAATTTTTTTTAAATTAAGTAATTTTCCCCAATTTATTTCAGACAAGGAAGAGGTGGGAATAAATAATAAATGTAGGTATTTGCACCTACAGGTATGCAAATAAAATAAGTAATTTTTTCAGGAAAATTTACTTTAAAAAGTTATTTTATTGAAGCTATGCGCGTCTTTCAGTTGCATTTTCATATGCTTTTTTCGGGACTTTTACTTAAAAATTGTTTTAAACGTGATTGAAATTTTAAATTAATTGCCAACGTGAAAGTTATTTTTTTTGTATTGTGTACGGAATGTGTAGAATGTCATGCGTAAAACTGTTTCTTTTACGTGGTTTACAGTTAACTAAGTAGATTAAGAAAATTAATTTTCCATCTAAGCCAAATACGGCATATAAATAGTAATGTAATAAAAATGAAGATTTTATCACTCAAAGGCGTACACTATTTTAAACTATATATTACCACACTATGAATTAACGTTATGAAATTGCTCTAATTCACAACAGTTATACAAATTAACCTTCAATCAGGATATCATTTACTTTTCAAAATAAATCCGGTAACGATGCAAAAAATGACCAGTTCCTTAGTATCTTACGTGTAACAAAGACGCACATAACGTTTGAAACTTCTAAAACACCCAAATAACGTTTGTGCACTCACTAATTCCTATCTAATTCATCGTTCATACTTGATTAAGAATTCGCCGGAGATACAAATTGCCTTGCTTACATCTTGAGGGTATTCGATAAAATGCATTCATATTAATGAGCTGGGTAACCGCTTTTACGCTACCAACGCTTTAAATTTGAAGTAGAGGATAAATGGCTATGGTCGGAGATCTCAAACTTTGAGAGGCGGGGGAAGATAATAACGTGCTATGAATGCGAAAATCGCAAGAGAGAAGCGGAAGGGTCGTGCGGAGCGTGTGAGAGGGTGAGGGCGAGTCGAGGTAGAGGCGACGCCATCTAAAAACCCTTTTGGCGGGCCTCAGCGAGGTATTATTTTCATGGGTCAATCTTGAATTAAGGCAACCTGTAAGTGGCCGAAATGAGGGATCATGGGTAAAATTCATGCGAGTGGCTGTGCCGTACGTTGGAGACATACTTAAGGGAACGGCTTGAAGATGGGTTTTCAGCAGCAAAAGAGAGGAGAGAGCAAAGCCTGTTTTTTATGTACCAAAGGCTTAGGACGTCGCCCGGGTCGCGATCCACCTAAAAAATTACATGCTTTCATGCATTTACAATCCCTTGCGAGTGTTTCTCAGCAACTTCTTCTCTTTCCACTCTCATCCTTCTCAACATAATCAACTTCATCTCTTATTGTAGCTCTTTCTATTTCTATGCCATATTTATGACAATTCCCATTTTCAGACGAAACACTTGATCCAGACTTAAATGGAATATGTATTCTTCACTTTACGGGAAACTCATACATTGAATTGAAATTTCTTCAAGAAATTCACTTTATTTTGCGATATGTATATATATATATATGTATGTACATATATATATATATATATATATATATATATATATATATATATATATATATATATATGGCAAAATGAAGTACAAAGAATTGAACAATAAATTGAGGCGGGCAACAAATAAGGCAAAAGACGCATGGTGGAAGACGCAGTGCGAGGATATGGAAAGTCTCCAGAGGAAGGGCGAAATCGGTGCGCTGTACAGCAAAGTTAAATCGTTATCGGGAAGTAAGAAAGGAAGAGCTATGCTAATAGTTAGAGATAAGGCGGGTAAGGTAATAGTTGACGCAGGAAAGATCCAAGAGAGATGGAAGGAGTATATAGAAGAACTGTATAGTAAAGAACTCAGACCAACAAAGTTAGATATTGAAAAAGAAAATGACGTAGAGGAAGACAGCTTAGGCCCAGGCATACTAGACAATGAGATAGAAAGGGCATTCAGGGAGATGAAACTAAATAAGGCCGTGGGGGTAGATAACATTCCCGGGGAACTTTTAAAATGATTAGGAAAATGTGGGAGGAAGAGGCTATATGGGCTGATCCGTAGTATTTATGAGGAGGGAATCTGGCCAGAAGACTTTGTGAGATCAGTTTTAGTTCCTATTCCGAAAAAGGTAAAGACCACGTCATGTGAGGACTATAGGACAATTAGTTTGATATCCCACGCAGCTAAAGTTGTTCTCAGGATCATAAACAAAAGGATAGAGAGTAGGGCAAATGATTACTTAGGGGATGATCAGTTTGGGTTTAGGAAGGGGAGAGGTACGCGTGATGCCATTGCAGTAATGAGATTATTAATCGAGAGGAATATAGAACACAACCAGGAGGTATTTGCCTGTTTCGTAGATTTCGAAAAAGCGTTCGATAGGGTGAATTGGGAAAAACTAATGAGTATATTGCAGAAAATAGGAATAGATTGGAGGGAAAGGAGGCTAATCCGCAACCTGTACATGTCTCAGACTGCTCAGGTGCGGGTGGGAAACGGGGAGTCAGGATGGGCAGTGTTAGGAAGGGGTGTAAGGCAGGGTTGCCCATTATCACCGTTGCTGTTCAACCTGTATGCAGAGGAAATGATCAAAGAGGCATGGGAAGAACTCGAGGTAGGAATGAAAGTGGGCGGGGAATTCGTAAAATCAGTTAGGTTTGCTGATGACCAAGCTTTAGTTAGTCAGTCAGCCAAGGGGCTGCAAGCATTGCTGAGTGAATTGGAAATTCAGTGCGACAGGTATGGGATGAGAATCAATATTAATAAAACAAAGGTTATGCGATTTTCTAGAAAGAAAAAGGCCAAGCTTAACATTAAAATAGGAGGGCGAAAACTAGAGCAGGTAGAACAGTTTACGTATCTCGGTAGTGTTTTGGACCAACACGGTCAAAGTAGTAGGGACGTAAGGAGAAGAATTGCGCTAGGCAAAGAGGCTTTCACAAGGAGGAGGGAGTTGATGACAGGGACTTTGAGTAAGGATGTTAAGAAAAGACTCGTAAAAACTTTGATATGGAGCGTAGCTATGTACGGTGCGGAAACGTGGTCATTGAAGCAGGAGGATAGACGTAGATTGGAGGCTTTTGAAATGTGGGTGTGGAGAAGAATGGAGAAGGTGAAATGGACAGAGAAGAAAACAAATGAGGAAGTACTTGGTATGGTGGGCGAAGAGAGGGGTTTGTTGGGAGCAATCCTATGGAGGCAGGAAAAGTGGATGAAGGGGGTGTTGACCGGCAGTGGGATGTTGAAGACTGTGATAGAGGGTAGAATGTTGGGCAAAAGAGGAAAGGGAAGGAACAGGATAGGAATGTTGGACGGGATGAAGGGAGGAAGAAAGTACTCAGAGATGAAGAGGGACCTGATATAGAGTAGGATGATGGATTTTGTGTTTTGTTAGGAGTAATAAAATATCTGTTTTGTGGTTAGTTGTGTCCATCCAAAAACCTACCTTAACCGGTAGATTACCTTAAAAAAAAAAAAAAATATATATATATATATATATAATATTGTTTCTCATTTCATATCTATCGCACATAATTTCCAATTAACTCAGCAATGCTTGCAACCCCTTGGCTGACTGGCAAACTATAGCTTGGTTATCACAAATCTAACTGGTTTTTCGTATCCCCCTCCGACATTCATTCCTGCCTCCAGCTCTTCACGTACCTTTTTATCATTTCCTTTACATATACCTTTAACAGCACCAGTGATAGCGAGCAACTCTGCCTTACTACTCTTTCTAACACTGCCCATCCGGAATTTCCGTTCCCTACTCATACCTGAGCGGTCTGAGACGTACAGGTTGCGAATTAACCTCCTGTCCTCCAATCTATTCCTATTTTCTGCAATTTATTTAGGAGTTTTTTTCCAATTCACTCTTCGAACGTGTTTCAAAATTTACGAAACATGCACATACGTCCTAAATGTATTATATAGTCTTCACGATTAGTGATCTCATTGCTACATTGTCAACGCGCGCGCCGCTCTCTCTCAAAGAACCTAAACTTATCTTCCCCTGAGGAATCATTTTCTATACTCCCCATCCTTTTGTCGATGACCCTGAGAACCATTTTAGCTGCATGGAAATCAAACTTATATTTCTGTAGTCCTCACATGATGATGCCTTTACCTTTCCGGAAAAGGAACTAGCACTGATCTACCAAAGTCTTTTGGCCAGGTTCATTTATCATAGATACTACGACTCAGCCTCATCCTCACACATTATTTTAAACCTTTCAGCAATTCCGCAGGAATTTTGTCTACCCCCACGGCCTTATTTTATTTCATCTACCTGAATAACAAATCTTTTTTTATCGTCGAGTATATCTAGACTCAAGCTATCGTCATCTACGTCATGTTTTCTTCAAATACCTAAGCTTATTGGAGGGGATCGAGATGGTGTGGGGGCTAACGTACTGGCTTCCCACCCTTGGCGCCTTTCGTAAAAAGTAGGCTAATGCCGACGCCGAGTTTCTCTCCACCACCTTTCATCCTTTCCTGTCCATCCCCAATGGCGCAAATGATCTTAGCTGTCGGTCGCCACCTCTAAAACCTACTACTAAGCATATTGGCATAAGTTCTTTACCATAGAGTTCTTTTATACATTCCTTGCATCTGTATTTGATATTTTCTGTGACAGTTGTTATCTCATCTAACTTATATCTGACTGTTAGATATATATATATAAAATTATATCTATGTATATATAATTATATATATACATATAATTATATATATATATATATATATATATATATATATATATATATATATATATATATGTATATGGAAGCACTGTTTGGCAAAGAACTTAAGCCAACAAGTATAGACATATAAAGGTGTATGATGTAGATGGAAGATAGCTTAGGTCCAGACATACTCAACGATGAAATAGAAAGGGCATTAAGGGTGATGAAACCAACTAAAGCGTGCAGGTAGACAATTTTTCTGCGAAACCTCTGAAATGTTTAGGAAAATGTTGGAGGAAGACTCTCTATAGACCGATTCGTAATAACATTGAGGAAGTAATCCGGCCAGAAGGTTTTGGAAGATCAGTGTTATCTTCTTTTCCAAAAAAGCTACTGGCTACATTATGCAAGGACTACAAAACAATACATTTGATATCCCACCCAGTTAAATTTTTTCCCAGGACCGTTAACAAAGGCTGGAGAGCAAGACAAATGATTACTTAGGGCATGATCAGTTAGGGTTTAGGAAGGGGAGTAGAGCGTATGATGTCATTGCAGTACTGAGATCACCAATCGAGAGGATTAAAGAATGTAATCAGGACGTTTTTACCTCATTATTAGATTTCGAAAAAGCATTTGATAGGGTGATTTGGGTAAAACTAATGAGTATATCGCAGAAAACAGGAATAAATTAGAGGGCAGGAGGCCAATCTGCAACCAGTACATGGCTCAGACTTCGCAGGTGCGAGTGGCAAACGGAGAGTCCGGATGGACAGTTTTAGGAAGAGGTATCAGGAAGGTTTGTCTATTGTCACCGGTGCTATCCAACATATATTTAAAGGAAATGATTAAAGAGGCATGGGATTAACTTGAGGTAGGAATGAAAGTTGGAGGGAAATTCGTAAAACCAGTCAGGTTTGCTGATGAGCTTTAGCTTATCAGTCAGAAAGGCTAAATAATATAAAAGATGCTCAGTCTGGGAAAGAGGTAAAGTTTTGCGGATTAGTAGATATAAGTCTGGTATAATTCTGCATTCGCTCAGGGCGAAGGACTTCAATTTTGATGCTGATTCAAAGCTCATGTTGCAAATTCAATTCTGACTGTCTTTATGTTTTACCTATTAATATAATATATTGCCAACCCTGGACATGGATACGTTTAAAGTTTCTCCTCTTTGAAATTCAATTTGTCCTATATAAAAAAAATTGCACAGTAGAAATCATGATGTTAGTATAAAATTCATGTATCAAATTCTTGTTAAAGTGTCCTTTTAGCATGTAATGTTGCTTACTTTACTATTGTAGAAGATAACTTGAGTAGCTACTTTCAGTTTTCAAATTAATTAGACGAGAACGTAAATAGGTTTACCATGTTAGACTAGAAATTCTTTGATGCCTAAGAATATAAAATTTCCTGTATTGCGTATATTTTGTAGTTGGAAAAATACTTCCATATCATAAGGATCTTATTTGAATATTTTCAAAATCCCCGATCAAACTTCTCACACTACTAAATATTTAATTGCTCCTTCAGGAACTCACTTCACGCTGACGACAGCAAAGACTGTGTTTAGGTTTTAGCTCCAAATATCTTTTCATGCATAGGTTTACCTTGATAGTGAAATTACTTTTATCTCTAAGGTTACAGGCATTCATTTTACTTGTAGAAAATATTTATGTATTTTACCGATATTACTATTTATTCCATCTTTCTATTCCTTATCATGCTCATTTGGCCTCAGGCTACCAGGCTCACTTGCCCATGATCTTTGCATGTTAAAACCGGTGCATTTATTTTTCTACAAAGCTTTACAATATCCTCACGATTATAGCCAAAGTTATGCATTCTTCTTAAATTTTACCGAGGTAAACATTTAGTTTTCGGACCTCACCTCATCCATACTGATGACAATTTTTTAAAGCCGCTCAATTTCCTTTCCCTCAATAGTCCATCCCGTTTTGTTAGGGTCCTCATTCCCCTTTGCCGAGCGAGCCAGATTACGCCTCTAGGCTCATCCTTCTTCGAATTATGAGTACGTGTTGCCCATTATGTGTTTCTTGGTCCCTTAATATCCTGTCACCTTATATCGTCGTAAAAGCACTTATGTGGTTGTGGGTAGAATATCCTAATGACCAAGATAATATTTTTAGAAGTTTGTTTTCCTGAAAACGGTATGGGCTACTGGCTTGTTATTACATAAACACTTTCTTTGAGGACTTGACTCTCGCCATGGAAAATGTATAACATCTTCTATGTAATTTGTTATAAACTGATAATGGCCAATTTAAGCCACTGAATAGTAAAAATCAACTTAATGCTTTTATATTCAAACGAAGAGCGTAATTTCAGACTTGATTAAGTGGACTCGGCATCGGATATTTAATATTTTTTAATATCAAGATGATTTGCTTTCAAGTATAAGAATAAATTGTGCCTCAGTAATGATACTATACTATTGCTTATCGAACTATTTATGTTTACTTAGAGAAATCATTTGATAGTTTATAACGACTTTAGGTGCATTTAACTGGGATTATGAATACTTATAGTCAAGGTATACCAAGATTGATGACGTAAATTAAACCAAATGAAATATAAAATATGCAACACATTTTCTACTCTAAAACTCACCATCAATTAGTAATGCTCGTTTGCCAATTTTAATAATTCATAACGTTTTAGTGATTATTCAACCTGTATCCGTAGAAGAAATCTTCATATTACTTATCTCATAGTTTAGTTTAGTATTTTATTTTAAAATGCTTCAAGTTAGATCTTCGAAACGGTTTTTAGATGTGGCGGAATTATTTTGTTATCAAGATGTACAATCAAAACATTTAGAAGTGCATTTTCATTAATTTTAATTTGAATCTTAATGTGAAAATTTTGCCGGATTACGCTTTCCTAGTTTAAAATCATATATTTAATTTCCTCTCCATTTACGGTGGCTGGTTACGTTAATCAATTTCATATGCAAACCACTCCATGGTGTAAATCTTTTTTCTTTCGAAATATAAGTTTTACTTGGATATAATTTTAAATGGTTGCGATGAATAAATATTATCGTTCAAATGTACAGATAATACGAATATTGTCAGGTTTATTGAATGGATTTTGACTTAAGCATTTATTCTGCCTCCCTCTCATTACTTCTATGCTTTACAATTTCGTTTATTGGAACATTTCCTAAGACACATGATTTCATGAAAAAGGATGAGATAATAGAGGGGTCATTCTTCTTTTATTTGTAAAATCATGCCACAATTCTTAAAAATGTTCTATTAAACAACAAGATTTGGCTTCAACTCAGCTTTAGGTTGACCTAATTGTGGGAATATAGAAAATACTGCTTACAAATGATGGATGAGGGTGGATAATGTAGCGAGTTTTTTGCGAAGCGAAATCATATGAGAAATATCAAAACTTCAGCGCAATGCTACATTATCATTAATCCTTACAAAGAAAGGGAGTAACCAAAAATAGCCTGTTTTAAAGTATATGATGAAAATTATTTATTGGTCAAATGTTAAGCCACCTTCAATTTAATCATTTTTATGGCCACAATTATAAGACTTTCAATTGAAATTATTGCATCGAAAATAAAATAATCTCTACCATTTATATCACAGACAGTCATCAGCTTTTTAATATCCATCAAATTGTTTTAAAATTTACGACTATGTCGTAGACATGTTCCGTGACACTTTTATTTGTAACATGTTTTACTATGAAAAATAATGATGCATGAAGTTTCATTCCTTGTAAGAAACTAAATTCACAGTATCTTGTGTTTATTAAATTGTAGGCTTTCTAAATTAGGGAACACTGAAACTGTAAGAACAATGAGTCAAGTCAAATGATTCCTAAATAACTTAAATATTTTGTGTTGAAAATATGGTCGTTGTAATACAATATTATTGCATGATTATATTAATATTGTATTTGTTAATGTTTTGGAAGCTGTGTTTGAATCTGGCTATATAGTCAAAAGCTTAATATGAACTTTCAGATTTCTGAATGTAGATAAGAAGGAAGCAAGTCCTATGAATATGAAACCATCATCTACTTCTATAGTTCGCACCACCTCCCCTTACCTCCCGTGTGAAGCGGTCGCCAGATTATCTGTGGATTACACGGTCCTCACGTGCATACCTGGATATGCACTCACGGACACAGCTCTCGGAGCCGTAATTAGGTTGCTAAAATTTACTGCCGCTCAGTACAAGGGCCATTATTTAAACTTTACGACCTATGTACGTCCCACAATTCCCCCTGGCAATTCTCTGAGGCTCCCTTCTCGCCGCGCGGTGAGTTTCCCATTCCATTCAGCCGCTCCTTTGCCTATGTATCCCCCAACCACGCCTTCTACGCCTCCGCAATCCCCACCGTAGTTTGCAGTTAGGTTCTAAATCACCGCCTGCCTGTGATTCTACTGACACCATCTAACGTAACCGTCGCTTTCCTCTGCATAGGCATACCGTGTATCTTTCACGAATCCTTTAGCGGTAGTGAGTTCCCTTAATTTCTAATCTACATATATTTATATGTTAGTCAACGATTATATTTTATGCTTATAATGTGACGAGTAGAATTGCCGCTATATTATTTTGCTGGTCGTCCTAGATAAAAGTCATTTTTAACAGAAATGAAAGATAATTTAGAGAGCAAGAATCAAAACATACATGTATCTTAATATGAGCACATTGGAAATAAAATCTGCTTGAAAGAATAAATTTGCCCCTTGAAATCCGAGTGACATTTAAATTTCTAATAAAAATTGTCAATTTAAAAGGTATATTTGCATCAGTAACCATTTTTTTTTTCATTCAATGAAATCAAGCAATATAAACAAGACTGAGGCTCTGGCATGTGCCTTTTTCGGTATTTTAAGCTTTAGCCACGCAAAAAAAATTTACCAGTCTGCGTTCTAGGGCTATAATTATTTATACCTAATCCTCGTACATAGGTCCTTTAGACTCATTAACGGGTAATGTTACCGTGTTGAAGTAATAATATTTCCTTCGCAGTCTCAACAATATAATGAAAATTATAATTTGTTTTATGAAAAATATCAAAAATATAATGCAAAATATTATTTAATTTACAAAACCATTTCAGCGATATAGTGTGAATACAGTTAGTCTAATATCTTATGGAGTATTTGATGAATTAGCGAGCTGAAATGAGCCAGTATCTATGGGAAAGTTATGCAAGCTAGCATTTCAGTGGGTTTAAGTTTCCGTTTTATATGCTTGAGAATGCGTAGCTAAAGGTCAGCTCCTGCTTTTCATCTACACAACCTGCTTGCTCGATCAAGCGTTGGGTGCACCTTGATATGGCACCCCGGTTTCTTTAGCCTGGCGACCTTTCCTCACGCAGCGTAAAGCGTAGAATTTGCCGTAAGCGAGAAAGGCCCACCTGAGGAGGAGCTCACAATAAGAAGTGGGTGAGGTGGCAACACGAGGCTCATCTCATCCCACCTCCCCCGGCTACCCCTCAACGTAATGAAGTATCATTATAATTACGGTGTACGAGAAAGTAATAGGTCAGGCAGCAACTTGCATTCAGCACTCACGACTCTTGACGCAATAACTTCGGGGGCATAAATTTTTCCATCTGCGTACCGCGTGGGGTAAACGACAGTGGTGCGGTGAAGTTGGGAGACTTTTCTCCCACTTAGGGCTCCCCCATTCCGTACAAAGATCTTGACACCCTTGAAATCTCGAGTAACCCAACTGCAGTGGAATAGCCATCCATTTTAATAACGGTAAGTTCCTCCTTTTCTGAATTTAACTCATATCCCTTTCGTAGCCCTCTATGCAGATATAGGTTGGGTCATATTGCTGGACCTCTCCTTCCAAACTCAGTGGCTCGCATTCATTACCTCCCGTACTTATTCCCTGACCCTCGTAAAAAAGGATTAATCTTCTTTCTCCTCATTTTCAATTTGAACTAACCCATTCAATTCCGTCTAATAATGGTTCGAGTTTGGATTTGGACTGAAGGATAATATTTGACACTTGACATAAAAAATAATTATTTCATCAAATGGAGCTAATCGTTTAGCATGATAAATAATTTTTATTGTACATCTGACATTAATTTATGTGGAAATGCATTTTCTTTTCTTATCTTATTTAAAAATAGAACGTTGACTTGGTACTTTAATATAATATTAAATTTTTAGCATTGAACATTATTCACATAAGATTATCTTTTTTATTTGGAAAATGTGTTATCATTTCAAAATTAATTTTTTCTTCTATTTCACATTTATTTAAATTTTCATGGTATTTCAATTATATTATGAAATAAGCTTGTTACCTCATCCATATAGGTTACTTTATGTAAAATTCCATTACTAAGTTAAAATAATTTTTACCTTCTTATAGCCATAAGTAATTAGATTCTTGTATCAATGCAATCCCAGAAGGAAGGATATGTCTCAGAAAATATTTATTTACAACCGCAAAGAGAACTATTGAACAGTATTAAGAAATATAAGAAGGCAAAGATGCTGCTGGCGATGCAGTTAAAATTGCCTGACAGAAGAAAGATGTCGTGAAATAAAAAATATTTTCCTAAAAGAATTAAATAATAAACCGAAGGGGGAATAAAATGGGCGAAAGAGGCATGGTAATAGACATAGTGCGAGGATATGGAGAGTTTGCAAAAGGGGAACAGGCGAACATGCCGAGATTGTCAAGTAAAAGTAGTTGATGACATTAAGTGGAAGATTTTCACCAGCATAATTAGAGATAAGGCAGGAATGTTATCAGACAATACAGAAAAAAATTAAGAGAGAATTAGGGAATATGAAAAAAAATATATGGTAAAAATATTGCAATAGCGCTATTTAGATACGGTATGGTAAACATAAACACACACCTATATATATATATATATATATATATATATATATATATATATATATATATATATATTTTTTTTTTTTTTTTTTTTTTAAGGTAATCTACGGGTTAAGGTAGGTTTTTGGATGGACACAACTACCAAACAAATATTTTATTACTCCTAACAATACACAAAATCCATCATCCTACTCTATATCAGGTCCCTCTTCATCTCTGAGTACATTCTTCCTCCCTTCATCCCGTCCAACATCCCTATCCTGTTCCTTCCCTTTCCTCTTTTGCCCAACATTCTACCCTCTATCACAGTCTTCAACATCCCACTGCCGGTCAACACCCCATTGACCCCCAACACCCCCTACGCTCCATATCAAAGTTTTTACGAGTCTTTTCTTAACATCCTTACTCAAAGTCCCTGTCATCAACTCCCTCCTCCTTGTGAAAGCCTCTTTGCCTAGCACAATTCTTCTCCTTACGTCCCTACTACTTTGACCGTGTTGGTTCAAAACACTACCGAGATACGTAAACTGTTCTACCTGCTCTAGTTTTTGCCCTCCTATTTTAATGTTAAGCTTGGCCTTTTTCTTTCTAGAAAATCGCATAACCTTTGTTTTATTAATATTGATTCTCATCCCATACCTGTCGCACTGAATTTCCAATTCACTCAGCAATGCTTGCAGCCCCTTGGCTGACTGACTAACTAAAGCTTGGTCATCAGCAAACCTAACTGATTTTACGAATTCCCCGCCCACTTTCATTCCTACCTCGAGTTATTCCCATGCCTCTTTGATCATTTCCTCTGCATACAGGTTGAACAGCAACGGTGATAATGGGCAACCCTGCCTTACACCCCTTCCTAACACTGCCCATCCTGACTCCCCGTTTCCCACCCGCACCTGAGCAGTCTGAGACATGTACAGGTTGCGGATTAGCCTCCTTTCCCTCCAATCTTTTCCTATATATATATATATCTTTAGTTCTGAATATATTTACATGACATGTTGCTAAGCTTTCCTCATTAGCTAAAGTATTCCTCATTGACCGTAATGCAACTCTCCATTCGATCCTTTCATTGTTTGAAATATTTCTGAAATTCATTTATCGGGATGTCCTCCAGGCCTTCTAGAGATTTTTGCTTTACCTCCTCCAAAGTATCAAAACGCTTTCCTTTCATGTCCCTTTTAAGTCTGGGGAACAAAAAGAAGTCACAGGGAGCTAAATCCGGTGAGCAGGGGGGGGGGGTGGACAAACGATGCCATGTCGTTTTTGTCAAAACCTGCATCACGGAGAGGGCGGTATTAGCTGGCGAGGGAAAAATTTGGCTGCAACCTTTCCATAGGGATATATTCAGAAAAAATCCTCTGAACAGAACTCCATGACATTCCAGACACCTCACAGAGTTTATCAATGGTTCTGCGACGGTATTCACGAATGAGGGCACTGATTTTGTCGACGTTTTCGTTAGTTCTTGGTGTTGAAGGGTGGCCTGAACGGGGTTGGTCTTCAATTGACATTTCACCATTAGTAAAACGTGTAAACCATTCGTAGACTCTGGTTTTGCTTAAAGCAGCTTCCCTATAAGCAGTCTTGAGCATTAAAATAGTTTCCCTTACCGATTTCACCAGTACGAAACAAAACTTTACTGCAGCGCGTTGCTCTTGATAATCCGCCATCACGTTTTTCGCCAAAATGAAAGAAGTTTTTTCACTGAAACAGCTCTCACGTACGGACCGATCCAATCACAGCGACGGTACTGCGCCCACTGACGCAGGAGGCGTGAGCTTGACGTACGACCGGCCGAACAAAGGCTTCCCCCCCTCTCCCTCCCCTCCGCAGTCTAACTCCTGTTACTTTTGGGCCCCCCTCGTATTACATATATTCAATCACATTGACATAGAAAAAAGGGAAAGGGATAGGAACACATATAAAGGACGAATACAGGAGAGGTAGGGACCGCGAAATCAAGTAAATCACAAGCGCAAAATTATTGTCTTGACCAGGACATGACCACCAGAACTTGGCGGGCTGATACTCTAACCACTTGAGCTATCGAGGAAACATAAAAAACACTGAAATATGCGGGGGCTTTATGCAACCAAGTGTCAGATTCTTTGGCCAGGATATGGCGTTCCAGAGCTGTTTCACACACCAAACGATAAATAGACGACACATAAAGGCAAATGGCAATAGGTTAGCAATTATACAACACCATACAATATGATAACAGGGCGTTTCGTGGGCCAGAAAAAAGGCCAGAAGAAAGAGACGAGCCTTATTGATACACATTCAACCATGAAACAATGCCAGATTGCGAAAAAATATTCATGCGCATGGAAGTCGATGCAAGGGAAAGGAATACGAACATATACATAAAGGACGAAACAGGAGAGGGGGAGAAGGCGGGATCAAGCAGATCATAAGCGCAAAAATATTTCCTTGACCAAGACTGGAACATCGGATCTTTCGACTTGCCGGTTAGAGCATGAGCCCAGCTAGTTGAAAGATCCGGTGCTCAAGTCCCGTTTTATTATACCCTCCAAATTTTAGTTGTTAATTATTCTTTTTCTAGCTCAAATACCTAATAAATACGATTTGTTTGTATTTATTTCAATCCTGCGTTTACTTATCTAACCTACTTTGCTAATTCCACAACTACTTTCACACTTTTCGCCAGCTCTTTGCTTGCCATCTCTTGCATTTTTTCCCAAAATATGTTGATGAAGGACCAATGAAGCACTGGTGATAGACCTCCTTTTTAACATGGTTCAAACCGATTCTACTTCCTCCACAAGAACATGAGCAATCTGTGACATGCTATGTTTGCTTTTATCAATCAATGAATTACTTTTATGACAGTACGCGTTCCTCTGCTCCTTTCTATATTCAAATGGGTCATTCCAGAAAAAATTATTTGCCGTGATCTCCATTCTTTAATAATGGTACCAATTATCACCTAAGATATGTGCCAAAAAACCAGCAATTAAATAGACTTCTATTTTAAGCAAAATGATAAGAGAAAAACAATACATTTTCGACCGTCAACTTTTTCACGTGTTGTTAAATTTCTCCACAGGGATTAGACCTGACTCCACAGCTTTATTGGATTACATTTCCCTTAATTCTGTGCCTCGCTATTCAACATGTCGGGACGTAAGCCATCTTGATCAAAGATATTTTCTCTCCCTCTCTCTATATATGTATATATATCTACTAAGATATAAATATGTATGTATGTGTATTTATATAATGTATAAAATTATCAAATTTCATTAAAGATAATTTAACATTTTTTGCTGAAGAAATGGGCGGTGAGTATTAAGTCTGCATCTCTGAGCGCGCTTATGTACGTATTATATGCGATTCGCATTATTATTTACGGAAAGGAAACTACACATTAAGTGCAATTGACGAGGGTATGCACTGGCAACTCTCTTCCCTATCTATTCAGAAACGGAAGTGGCATAACTTCGGCAGCTTCTAAGAAACTCGCCGATTGCGGTTTGGCGTTTGCAATTACGTCGCGGTGAGACTACTCTGTTGGCTGCAGAAGAGAGCATTTTGCTACCAAAACGTAGAAAACGACCAGTGGTAGGTGGAAAATTCACCGCGTCTAACTCTTCTTGTTGAGGAACTGGTAGGTGAGGATCAAAGCTGCAGCACAACCCAGGGAATATTGGAAGCTTTAACAGAGACGGGAGGAGTAATGGGTGAAGTTTATTGGGCTGCAACTTCTTAAGCTTTCTCTAAAGCTCCATCTACGCTTATGGTAGAGTTCATAACTTTTATTTAATTTCAAAATGAACCAGAAGGTGGCACTTTCTTTCGCTTTAGGAGACAATATATACTTTTATTGCATCAAAACTTTCCATGGAATTTATCAAATTAGAACTGCAGAGCATGAGTGAAGTACCCAAGACTAAACGGCGGTTATATTTTCTCCTGTTTGCTATTTCTTTTTCTCATTAACTAGATTTTAAACTTAACTCAAACATTTTCACTAAATCTCAGTGAAAAAAGAACACTTTTTTATTTTATAATCAAAACTAAACCAATTAAAAAGAAAATATTATTTATTGGATACATATCCATAATTTTAAATAACCTTTGGTCATTAAGGTCCATTACATAGTACGGCAAATTATTAATCAAAGATAAAATTCTGAAAATGTATTGGGAATTTTATAAATATCAAAAATTTTATATAAGGATGCCCTGTTTACAGTGTCATTTACTTTACAGTGAAAGAAGAGGAGTAATTCGATCTAAACTGAGTGACTGGATGCCTTTTTATTCGGTGAGTTACTATTTCATTTAAAAAATACAAATAATTATAATAACGTCGCTCTTCAGAGAGTTTAGATATTAAACAGATAATTTTTACACCCTGCAGCACACATCCCACGCAGTTTTTTCGTATTATGTAGATATAATAACAGGGCTGTATAATATTGGATTCTAGATTTTATGAGATAGGAATCGGACGTAAATTGAGGTATTTCTCCTGCTTGAACCTCAATTGTGGTAAATTTAACTTCAGAGCCAATAAAATTGAATTAAAAGAGACAAATAAAGTTTAAAGAGAAATATCCGGTGCGTACCAAAATTATTTAAAGTAGATTAATCCATATATTTTGGCCCATTTCCGCCATAGAAACATTCTTGTTTAACATGGAAGGCCTATTCATTTACCACTTCATCCACAGGACGACAATGTCTAAAAATAAATGTAATGTACTCCGATTTTTAAGGATTAATTGTAGGTAATCATGCAGAATTAAAATAATTAAATCATATGAGTGATATAAAGGTTCGAAAAGGAATAAAAACTGAACCCTAATTTATCTTTTGAGAATTATTTCGTTCCTTTTTTCATCTAGCTATTATATCAGCATAATAAGTATAGTATAAGTATTTTTAGTATATTATTTACTGGGATTTATACACATTCACTTACTTTATATAATTTTACGTTAATATATATATATATATATATATATATATATAAATATATATATATATATATATATATATATATATATATATACATATATATATATAGCATGCATGAATATAGTTGGCATGAATAAAGGAAGGAAAATTACAGATATGTAGTGTAGGATGTTGGGTTCTCATTTGTTGGCGTCACAATACATTGCTTTGGTAGTTGTCCATCCAAAGTTTGACGTGGTGGAAGGGCTTGTGCGTTCTAATGACCCCTAGAGCTGTACTGGCGGGAGTAATAATAATTGCTCCCGGTAGGGTCACCCATGCCAGATGGGTCGAAGGTTAGGAGCCAGACGAAAGGTAGTCCACGCAGCGTCTGTTCCTTAGTGAGGCAGCTGCAATGGCGTCTGACCCCAGTGGGGCGGCCAGTAAGTGATGGTGTCACGTTAAAAACACTATTGAAGAAATCAACGAGAAACCACCTGAATTATCACTCCCAAGATTTGAATGATGAACAATAAACAGATTTTGAGTCCTGGCAACTACGGGGCTCGGCCCAGTCGGCCGTGTGTGGGGATAAAGGGAGGAAGAAAGTACTCTGAGATGAAGAGAGACCTGATATAGAGTAGGATGATGGATTTTTTTGTTTTTTAAGGAGTCACGAATTTTTTATTTGGTAGCTGTGTCCATCCAAAAACCTACCTTAACCGGTAGATTACCAAATAATAATAATATAATATATATATACATACATATGCATATATATATATAGTATATATATATATATATATATATATATATATATATATATATATATATATGTATATATATACACACACACGTGGGTCGCGGTAGTCTGGGGTGTAGAGGGTTGACTGCTGACCGGAGGGGTTCGAGTTCCATTCCCGGGCAAGGCACTCTGAGCACCTTCAGCTTCACCCAAGCTAAATTGTTTGTTGGGGTACCAGATCATCCTGGGAAACCATAACCGGCACAGGGAAAGGATATGGCCCCTTTACCCTGATGAGTGAATTTCACACGCCGTTTAGGGCTTAGTACTGGGTGAACTCTACCATCACCTACTAAACCGACATTCGGGTTTAAATATATATATAAATATAAATATATATATATATATATATATATATATATATATATATATATATATATATATATATATATATATATATATATATGTATGGGAATGGTTATTGTTTATTCAGACAGTACTAAACGTTAACATTTATAAAGCGAAATATTATTATCTATATTAATTTTTTTGAAATATTAACGCTTAGTACTATGTCTGAATACGTTATATGTACTAAATAATATATATACGTCTATATATATATATATATATATATATATATATATATATATATATATATATATATATATATGAATACCTGTATATGTAAACATATATATTAAACATGTGTAAAAGTCTCACGGCTGTTAATAATTATGTATATTAAGATACCACAAGGAAACAAAAACACAGAAACGCTAAAAAAAGAAACTCACTCAAAATAACGGGGATAAAACCTCATTTCTCGAGGGAGAGAAGGAACGAACTCGTAAGAAGGCGTTAACCGATGAGGCCGGGGACCCTCGATAGAAGTGGAAGATACCATACCCCTAAATATTAGAATCAATAACTTCTAGGCTTCTTGTAAGTTGCAAGGGTTATCATACAAGCTCGACCTCTTGCGTCCTTTGATGAACCATATATATAAAGTTAAGACCTTAATTACCTTAAGCTTCAGATATTTTCATCTCCCCTCCACTCCCAAAAGCTACCATATTATCCCCACACTTCTAGAAATTCGCCTATCAACTCATCACCTAGCAAGCCTTATCTCATCTCCCCCTTCCAACCAGCGTCTAAATGTAGTTGATACACACACACCAATTAAATTATTTGGATCATCCTCATCGCTATTTTTTCAATAAAAACCTTAGCAGTATATTTATTATTTTAATCGAGAACTAAAGTCTGCCTCTAAGGATGTAAATTGCTGGAATCTCACTGGAAAGAATCGGTTTGATATTCCGTGAATTTAACTTTTCTGAATAATTATTCAGTATTACCTTAGTAACGTGTTATTTGGAATGTGATGGATCAATGATATCGGTGGATAAAAGAATTATTTTCACAAAAAAGGCTAGTATATAAGTTATAAAAAGGTAGATTTTGTAGTATTATATAAAATACACGCTTGATTGTACAAAAGTAGAAAATGTTGTAGTCATTTCCCGATTACAATCCTCAAAGCTCTTCATGAAAAGTACAATCAACGGGTAACTTAGAGGAGACCCAGGTTATTTAAAAATGTTCAATCTAAATATATTCATCTAACAGAATCTATAAGCTTACGTTTTATGGGAATATAGAAAGAATTTTTCATAAATAATTGGCGTTATAGGGAATTAATTTTTTGGTTACTAACTGTAATACTTATTAACCCTTGGGTTTTCCAATACCAAATGCGCATTTACTCATGAGCCAAGGGATTTGGGCAGTTCCTTGAAGGTAGTGCCCCCGGAGATCACATGAGCGCGTGCGCCTGGGGTATTTTTGCTTCTTTGTGTGTGTGTGACCATGCGCGTGAATGACTGCGTGCCACTGAGAAGAAATCTCGGGAGTTCGTGGCCACTGACCCCTCCCACGCCCCTTCCTCCCGCCCTGCACGGACCCCTCACCATCTCCCCCAACTTCCCCATCCCCAACTTGCCCTCGCGGGCGGTGCAGGCCCTCTCCTCAATTGCAGACCCTTCCATTCTCCTCCACCTAATCGTTACGGCCTCCTCCCACATCTAAGGCAGCTCCGTAATGGCCCCTTGGGTGCCACTATACGGAGAGGTAATACCTGTTCCCCCCGGACCTGAGCTCTCCCTTGTCCATATTCTTTCCAATGCGCCTGTCCCCATGACCGCCGAACTCACAAAAACCCCTTTCAGGGAATCGCTTGCCCCTCCCGTGCCCTCTTCATACTTCTTTTCCGCCCAATGAGACCCGAGTATCCTCCACGGGACAAGGCTTCAAGTTTCCCGTCGAGGCCTTGTCTTCCCCCGCGATCCTAGTTTGCGTGCACACGAGCCCTTACCCTCTGCAGAAGGGTACCTCTTTTGTTTTTATCCCCCCATTTCTATCGTAAATGGTTGCTCAATTTTCGTGTTTCCAAATTAGCCTAATCTCCCGCATCCGCTCGTAAAAGTCCCCAATTGCTGTGAAATAAGCTTTTTTTATCTTTATTCTTACCTCTTTCTCTCCCACTTTCATTCCATTTCCAAAGGACTGTATGGTTCCTGTTTCCCGTAGTATCCGCACTGAGTTTTTATCTCCAACGTAAATCCCAATGTAACGGTAGGCGGTAACTATTACGCAGGAGAGATGGCATTTTTCGGGGCTTAACTTGTTTGAATTAAAAACAGCACATCGACAATTTAGGTACATTAACATGTTCCTGATTGGTGTTTTTCCTGTTTAATCAATTAAAATTTTATCTATTTAGGTTTTTTTGTTTACGATGTATTCAGAACATAAAATTTCCAATTTTCTCATGAAGAAAAAGGTCATGCAATGATCTCTTTGGAAATATCCCCAGCAAAGCTTATGAACGTATATGCATACTATTTGTTCATTTTTTTATGAAGTCGTAAAAGAGATTGCAAAAATAATTTTGAAATGCCCTTTAACTAAGTATATTTTTCCTTTTAAAGCAAAATGGGCAACATTGAGTTTATTGAAAATACTTATGATATCATGATAACGAAAACCTTCAGGCATATATATAAATGTAAATATACAGGGTGCATTCCAAATAAAATGCAATTGAATTTCCCGCGCCGCTCCGATTGGTCAGCGATTCGGAGCGGCGCGATTAAGTTTTTTATTTAACTGTAAATATCTCTTGAAAAGGCAAACAAAATGATTCGTTAGGCTTACGGGGATCCTGATTAGTCCTACTCACAAGTTTAGAGATGGTAAAAAGCCTTTAAGGAGGACCCGGAAGAGGTTCACGTCGAACAACGTTCTGGGCGACAGTTAACCAGCAAAACCTACAACAATGTGGCTCGTCTTCCACAATTATTTGGCTCTGACTGTCAATGAAGTATCAAGATGGTTGCCAATGAAATGAACCTTTGGCCTCTGCTGTCTTTCACATTGTTAGTGAATATTTAGCGAGGAGGATGGTGTGCGGCAAGCTAGAACCCAAGGTGTTCTCAGACAACCAAAACACTAACCCAGCGGAAATTTTTAGTGAACTTTTGCAACATATTGAAAATGAGCCTGGTTATTTGGACAACATCATCACTCATGATGAAACCTGGGGTTTTTAATTCAGCTCTGAGGGGCACATCGACCAGTCCTCTAAGCTCAAAATGGCAAGAATGAGCAAATCAAAAGTAAAAACAAAGCTCATTGTCTTTTTAAACAGTAAAGGAGTGGTCTGTAAGGTGTTAATCCACAAGGAAGGCCAGTTTACGCTGCATATTACGTGGATGTGCTGAAAAAACTCTGAGAAATCGCCATCAGGTGGTAAAGAGACAGCTTTGCTACCTGGTAACTCCATCACAACAACGCGCTATGACTCCACGAGTTCCTAGTCAAGCACCAGAATCAGACGCTACCAAACTCCCCCTTTAGTCCTGACGTTGCCCCAGGAGACTTCATGTACCTTTGTATTAAGACAGCCCTTAAAAGAAACCTATTTTTGACCCATATATATGCCCCTCATAATTACCCCTCCACCCCCATCACCTTCTACATTTCCCCCACCCTTCTAACGCTGCCCCTCCAAACCCTTCCCTTCCGAATTCTCCCCACCTTCCCCTTCCATTCATTGCTCACACTAAAATACAAAAAATTAAAATAAATATATAAAAACATGGCTGGATTTTTAAAACCTCGAAACACAAAGAAATGACACTCACATATGCAGTTTTGACGTTTCGACGGCACGACGGTCATATATATTTGAATATACGAGTAATACAGTAATCAAACCTACGGTTAATTTGGTAAGTCATGTTAGAGTCGACCTAGTACTAAGTTCGATGGCGTGTGATGTTCTCCCTTCAGGGTAGTGGGGCCAATTCCTTTCCCTGTGCCGGTTATGGTTTCCTAGGAAGATCTCGTATCCAAAAAATCAGTTATCTGGAATTCTTCATGTGCGTGGAGACAATGGCCCGGGTATCGAGCCGGGGATCTCAGGTAATCTACCGGTTTAGGTAGGTTTTTGGATGGACACAGCTACTAAATAAATATTTTGTGATTCCTAACAAAATACAAAATCCAGTATCCTACCTTACATCAGATCCCTCTTCATCTTTGGGTACTTTCATCCTCCCTTCATTCCGTCCAACATCCCTATCCTGTTCCTTCCCTTTCCTCGTTTGCCTAACATTCTCCCCTCAATTACAGTCTTCAATATCCCACTGCCGGTCAATACCCCCTTCATCCACTTTTCCTGCCTCCATAGGATTTCTCGCAACAAGCCCCTCTCTTCGATCACCATAACAAGCACTTCCTCATTTGTTTTCTTCTCGGTCCATTTCGCCTTCTCCATTCTTCTATTTCAAAAGCCTCCAGTCTACGTCTATCCTCCTGCTTCAATGACCACGTTTCCGGGCCGTACATAGCTACGCTCCATATCAAAGTCTTTTCTTAGTATCCTTACTCAAAGTTCTTGTCATCAACTCCCACCTCCTCGTGAAAGCCTTTTTGCCTAGCGCAATCCTTCATCTTACGTCCCACCTACTTTGTCCGTGTTGGTCCAAAACACTTACGAGATACGTAAAGTGGTCTACCAGCCCTTGTTTTTGCCATCCTATTTTAATGTTTAGCTTAGTCTTTTTCTTTCTAGAAAATCGAATCGCCCGTTATATATATATATATATATATATATATATATATATATATATATATATATATATATATATATATATATATATATATATATATATATATATATATATATATATATGTATGTATGTATATATATATGAATATATATATATATATGTATATATATGCATATATATATATATATATATATATATATATATATATATATATATATGTATGTATGTATGTATGTATATATATATATGAATATATATGAATATATATATATATATATATGTATATATATATATATATATATATTCATATATATTCATATATATATATATATATATATATATATATGTATATATATGCATATATATATTTATATATATATACATAATTTAGTTTACTCTGTTACAATAAAAGGCTTTTTTCTACCTAATGCATTATTTTCATCTGATTACGATATTCCTGTAGCTTTCCATATGTGGAGTCAATATACCCCAGAAATGGAAAGGTATATTTTTTGGGTAATTGTATTTGTCTATAAATATTATTAACAGATATGTGAGATAAGAATTGAGAAAAAGTTTTTTTTCAAAAGAGCGGAGGGTAGACATCGTTTTTTCCACTAGTGTGTATTCTCATTTACGGAAAATTTCTTAGAAGGAGAGAAAATTCCGCCAAAATATTTAAAGGTAGTGAAAATATAATCAGATTAGAAAGACTGCAAACGAACGCCCATGATTTCTTCATTCTCTGTCAATAATTTTTATCTTAAATAGCTATCTCTTCTCAAGGACCGAAATGGGAGAAGTCGGTCGGGGGGAATATTAACCGATTACGGAGCATTGATTGCCCTCGGTGAGGAAATACAGATATTCCAAGCCAAATATTTCACACGTTATAAGAATATCTTGTATTTTCAAGCAAATGTTTTTTTCTATTCCTTCTTTTATTAAATCGTTTAGTATTACTTTTTATTGCAATTATTCGCTGGAAGGTTTTACGTCCATTCTTTCTTAGGAGCTTTGTGTGACAAAAAATAATCTAAATCATTTTATGCATTCTAAACTATTCTTTAAACGAAATATTGCTGATTTGATGGCAATCTTTTAGCTAAAGGAACAATTTTTACAAATATTTTAGGGAGGAGGTTTTTCAGTTATGAGCCTTATGCTTCTCCACGGGCAGAATACAATTTAATATTTGAGGTGCAAGGACCCAATGCATATTGCATATCAACCTTTACACTTAAACTTAGTTCTTTTCTCAAACCTCAAAGCAAGCATACTACATAATTAAGAGCAAGGAATAAATAATTGTTACACCTTCTTGGAAAGACTATCTTAGAGATAAGGCTATGGAACAATATGTTGATAAATTACGAATATTTCGAGAATATTTTTCCTATGAATATTTAATTTTGGAGCTTAAGAACCAGCAACCGAGATATCCAGTCATATGTAGTACGAGCGTATTGCTGGAAAAACAAATGAGTTAGTGGAATTAGACAATTTCACGGAAACAGTCTGTTACCGTGCTTAATACTACAGTATCAAAATAAGCATTTCCCACCATCCTAGCTATCCTCTTTTAGCGGCATCCAGCTCGTTCACTATCCCATCGATGGAATCTTACCTCCCTCTGCCATCTCGCGGCCCTCAACCTCCACGCCTGCATTCTTTCGTTATCCCGCAGAGCGCGATAGTCGGCTTGAGAGGGAACGCGAAATGACGCTGATGACGTGGGCGATTAGGAAAACCGGGGAAAGGGGGAAGGGACCCACGTCTCGGATGGATTGTGAGAGCTTGGGGGGCGGTTGCCTGGGTGGGGGCGGGGGGCGTAATGTGCCTTCGCGGAGCGGGAGGAGGAAGATAATGGGTTATGGGGATGCTTGGTCCGCGTCAAGGAGTCTCCGACCTCAAGTAAGTGCTGGAGTTGAATAGGGGCAGATGGGTGGGAGGGAGGGGAAGGGAGGCTGAGAGGAAATGCCATGCTCTCGAGTGAGGGTGGCGAATGGTCCGGAAGGGAGGGTGGTACGCGAGAGGCGGGAGAGTTAAGGAAGAGAGAGAGGGCGTGAGCCTAATTAGCACTGTTGCCGAATTATACATACATCCCTCTGACTGTTCCATCCCGCATGCTTCCATCTCTTGAGACATTAGGGCTACGGAAGGCTGAAGGAGTAAAATGCGAAACAAAGTCCGGGCGTGCAAATTGTTGCGTCGAAACCCTATATCCTGAGGTTATGGTTTCAAATATATTTAATCATACCAAAATATAAAAGACAAATGCAAAACTAAGAGGCAACAACAAGAGAAAAGTATGTAACAATTATTTGGATAATAATATGATTAATTACTATCCTCCCTTTTCCATTGCACTTGAAAATTCAATTGCCTGTCTAATGTAATCATCAGTATACATATTATGCTAACTTAAAGATTATAGCAATGTAATGTCTCCTATTTCCAGTTTGATTGTGCGTTTTTTGTTCCAAGTTAACCTAATTAATGGTGTTTTTTATAAAAAATTAATAGCTTTATGTTGCTTATTTAGAGTTTCAAATTAAACCATTAAAACATAAACACAGTTATCAACTCTAAGGACGGTTTGTTAGGTGATCATAGAGTTCACCCAGTACCAAACATGACGGCGTGTGAAATTCATATATTAGGGGAGGGGTCCTTTCCCTGTGCCGGTTATGGTTTCCCCAGGAAGATCTAGTACCCGAAAACTCACATAGTTTCGGTGGAGCTGCAGATACCCAGAGTGGATTGCCCGCAAACCCGTGCCCTCCGGTCATTAGCCCAACGCTCTACCCCCTGGACTACCGCAACCCATTTTTAAATTGAAACCATTTACTAATAATTTAGATTAGTTAAAAGAAGGTGAAGTCGACGTTTGTTTTCTACATTGAAATAAAAGGAACGTGCCATAAATTTTTTATTCGAAACGTTTTAATTTTTAAATTATTAAGTTTAAATATTTTTCAGATATCGGCTCCTTTGTTACTTTATTGGCAGTGTAAATAAAGAGTAAACGCAAATGATAATATTGTAATGTTTTTCTGGTGCAGAAATTGATGACTAATCAGTTTCGAATGCATTATTGGCAAATTAGTAAAAAACCAAAGTAATATCAAAATTTTATGCCTATTTATTGCGCATAAAGTCAGATTTTTATATCAAGTACCATAATGTAACCCACTCTCACTACGAGGTGTGGCAGGGGTCATTCGACATAAGCTATAGTGCCTGCAGAAATTTTATTTCATTTATTTATTATCATATTCATTAGCTTTTAAAACTTTTTGCGCAAAGACATGCAAATATTTGTTTCAATCATATTAATGTTATCATAAAATCCATATGTTTTATAAATAAGTTGATTCAGATATTGGTAGTAATTTTGTACCATGTGAGAGAACGACCTAGTACTTGGATCTGTCAATAATCATGTCTAATCCCTCTTGTTTCTCCGATTTTTGAATCCATAAATATAATATGGGAGCATTGTAACTCCTCATATGTTGCAAGAATACTCAAGTCACATTTACCTTTCATAAGCACTTAATCTTACCTGAACTCTTTGAAATTCAAGGGACTCCGTATCTAATTCCTCCAACATGTCCGTGAAGGCCCCTCTCTTCTTTTTTCCTTTAATACAATGATAATAAATGGCAGCAGAATAATTTATAAATTTTAACTCAAACTTCATTCCCTACACCACTTATATAACTCGTTAATATTGTTAAAAAGAGCGCAAGATCAGCAGTGAACTTATTTCACCGTACTTTACCGCGTTATCTGAATATAGTTTGAGAATACTGCAGCCGTCTGAGTTTATGCCTGGAAGAGTGGAGCCAAGATAACGATTCCTTGCGTTGTTTCTGAGGTTACTTCTTCTTGTAATCAACTAAACCCCGCGACCACTACCGCTTTTTACGATTGCGTAATAAGTCTATTATCAAGTTTGTCATTTTTTTCTTTAATATTTTAATATCATAGCGCATATATCTCTTGAGGGACCCTAACGAAGCCTTTCTTGAAAAATAAAAATACAGCATCCACTTAAAAATCCCTTACCCTAAGTTTTAGGATATCGTAAATAAATAGATTATTTCTGGTAATCATTACCAGTTATTTCTTTACCCGGTCTGGTGACTTAAGATGGGGATCCTACCATCGATAATAGCCAATTTATTGGTATAAGCGTTCTGCTCTATGATTTCGCAGAATATTCACCGTAAAGAAACCAGTTTTTCATTATTGAGCCCTACCTTTCCCGCCTTGGTAGAGTAAGGTTATGCGAGCTAGTTTCCAGTAGCGACAAATCAACTTTTTCATTAGTGAATTAGAAAACCTGTTTATTTAGGCTGAATGCAATAATTCTGCCATTTTTTTCCTTTAAGGAACGCGCAGTTTGACCAAGTTTGAGTAACCGAAAGTATTTTGCGATTATTCACAAATTACTCTCATTACACTGTTTTTAAGGCATGCTTATATGGCTTGGCAAATAACCTTTCTCATTTTTTCACGACACCATAAAAGGTCCGTACCAAATATAATAGGCTAAATGGATACAAATAGATGGCTATTAGAAAACCAACTTGGTTTTAGAACGGGATACCCGTATGAAATGCATACTTTGGGATTAAGCCAATAATTTGGCGACGCAATAGGTAAAGCAAAGTATGAACATGCGGTATTCATTAATTTTTAGCAGCTTCAACCGAGTTCCTAACGATAGATTTTTGTTAACGTTGAAGTGATTACAATTGGATTTGAGGTTAAAGGAATGAATAAAATATTTTCTAACAGGCAGAATTCAAAACGTGAAAATAAGGATTGCATTTTCAGAAGAGGCGAACGTCATAGCAGACGTTTTACAAGGCAAGGGTGTTCTATGGCCATTACTTGTTCAGTAGATCGTTTGGTGCGCAAATGAATTACACAAATAATTTAAATTACCAAGTAGGACTCTTTGCTAATGATTGAATTACAAACAGACGGGTAGAGCAGGCAAATAACCAAGTATTACTTCAAAAGGACATCGATCACCTTGGTGACTGGGCCACAAATAGTAATATGGGTATTCATGTAATTAAGAGTAAGCATATAAATTTTTCAATGCAAGAATGAACAAAAAGATATTAGCATCCTCTTTTAAGAAAGAATCCCATGTAGCAGTCTCTGCTAATATTAAGACATTTGACTAGTGATCTTTGGTGGAGAGTCGAAGTAGATAATGTGACACGGAAGGCATTTAAAGTACTGCATTGGACAATGAGATCTTTAAAAGGGAGTTGTGTAGCCACAAAAGAAAAAAGCATATTAGGAAGGTTAGCACTATCCTAGAATGCTCGTGTATAGTATGGGATCCATATGGAGATAGGACATATTAAAAAGGTTGAAAAAGTTGAAGAAAGGCAGCTAGATATGTACTGGGAAGGTAGAAGAAAGAACAGATAGTGTTACGGAAATGTTGGATAAACTGTATTGGGAGAGTTTGAAAAAACGAAAAAAAAGAGAAAGTTAGGCGCACTATACAGAATTGTTAAAAATGGCGACTGTGGAAGAGTTATGGTAAGAGAGAGGAAAATCAAACTTTAAAGGAAAAAAAACGACCACAGTTGTAAATAAAAATAGGAACAAAACACAAAAAATAAAAATATTCTTCTTCAAACAAAATTATCATTAAATGGAACCAGCAGCCTGGATGTTTGTTCGATTCCTTTCCATCCAATTTTAGAAGTTTTAAGAGTAAGTGGAAAGAAGCTACTGGGTAATAAACTTTATTGGTCAGTGATTATTACACTATTGTATTTCTTAAAAAATTCCAGACAGCGTGAGAATTTTTACTGCAAAATTAATTATGTTTTACTGCTGCGTGATTTGAACGGTAAAAGAAGCTGACGAGTGCGTGATTATGGCCGGACTGTGGCGATAGACGGTTTTATGTGTACATGGTGTTAACTTCGCCCATATGGGATGGTAAAGGTGTTGTTAGTTATCTTGAAGTGTAATTGTATATAAGAACATATCGTCTCATATCTGTTCTTTTTTATGTTTATGTACGTGCATTTTAAGAGTGACTCTCAAGAGTCTTCGAAGTAGCACCGTTTTGCGTCCCAATACCACTGCAAGCGGGTTTACCACGCATCGTACATGTCTCCTGAAAGGCGACGCATGGAATTCTTCTTCTACACTCTCGGTTGTAATGCTTTCACCGAGCCGTGGTGACGTTCTATCAGCACCAATTCGTCATCATTTCACATTAATCCGAAAGCAGACTTTTGCTATCACATTAGAGTTCAGCCATAATATAATAATAGAAACAATTTCAAGTACCCCAGTACTATACGGAGAAAATCACCTATAAGGGAGCCAATCCCACGATCTCTGGGTTGGCAGGCGAGGACGTTACCCCACCGCCACCTGGCCAGTATATACGGATTAGTGGCGGATGATCTAAAAAATGTTGATCCTCTCTCATATGGTCGAGAAGTTTTTGCAAGATTCGCGTGTGAGTTTTCTTTTGTTCGTCCGAAAGCGCTCTTGGCACTTAGTTCACTGAAACCTGCCTCATGCCCATATTTTCGGCCACAAGTCACTACAAATCACTTTTACGGATGCTATGTTCATAAAAAATCATGCGAACATTTAATTGCAATCAGTGTCCAAACAAAGCCTTCATTCTTGCAAGATTTTCGTCACTTTTTGAGGTCGAAGGGTGTCCTGAACGTTTGGTGTCTTCAACATTTTCTCTACCATTCCGAAACAATTTCGATCACTCAGATATACCCGATCCAACCATATCGACATCACCATTAGCTACTTTGAGCATGCCATGAGTCTCTTTCTCAGTGTTGCTTAGTTTCACGGCGAATTTCATGGTCTATCGCTCATTTAATAAACGGTTAATGAATGAGCGTTACGAAATCACGTTAAAGAGGATTCGCAAACACACCTTTCGGAATCCGCAAAGGCTCAAAGCCTACTTTCTCCGGCCACCCATCTTCCCTGAGACTCCCCGCTTTTAAACCTAGATAGAGATACCGCTACTCGTCCGTCCGTCTATCCGGGAAAAAACTACCTTTGGGACAGAACGTGTACGGCTCAACCTTCTGTGATGCGCGTAACATTTTAGTAATAATTTTTTCAGTTATTTCTGAAATTTCAGCCTATAATTCCTTACTACTCAAATAACGCGCTGACCTCATTGTTTGTGTGTTTTTTTTCAATATGGGTTACCTTTTACCGCTTTGCAACTTGTGTTGGCAAAATGGCAACATAAACTAATTGCAGTGTACTTAGGTAATTTTCGCAGATCGTTAGCTTTTTTAATATGCCATCCATGTATCATTTCCATCTGTAATCGCATATAATGCAAAATATTAGAAAATGTGAGTAGAGTGGGTAATATCTTGCGTCTTCGTCATTAAAATACAAACCCAGGTATTGATCCAAGACTGGATGATCACTAAGGGAATAATTTATTTCATGAAGTTTTTTGTACTAAAAAGTGCCTGAAATAGAGTACCTTATACACAAGTTTTATGAATAAAATCTACAGACTTAGTTCTTGTTTCAATTACTTTTATTAACAAATTAGGTTCAAAAATTATAAATGCTCTATTGATTATGCAATCGATTTTAATAAAATTTGAAAAAGGTATTTCTAACAGTAAAATTTTATCATCCTATTCTTTAATGCATGGGTATTACATTTAATTTGAAAAATCTCAGAATGATCGATTTTCTTGTCAACATATTGGATGAATCAGTAGCATACGTATTAAGTGTAAGCAGATTTCCTGAGATTTCATTTCTACATTCTACCACGCTTCCTGAAAAATAGGCACAATATCATCCCACGGAAGTTAACCTAAGTAAATACATTTGCCAGAAAGGAATGTGTTAGATGTAAAATATTAGTTTTCTCTTTACTATGGTAATAATTTTCTGGCATATTTTGGAATTATTTCATTGAATTATAAGCAATGTTTTTAGTAGCATTGGTTAATTTTTAAGGTGGAACCATAATTGTTCCACAAATTTAGTAAGTTGTTTATTTTTATACACATATACTTTCAGCTGGGAAATATTAATCATTTTAATGCAACAATTTCAGAGCGTAAAAATCATTCGCCTTGACTGGGACTCGAACCCAGATCCCTCAATATCCGGTCGAGTGCTTTAGCCACTTAAGCTACCGAGGCGTCCTCTTAAACTCTGAAATTTTGGAATTCTTTGGAATTAATCATTTTCTTAAGTTTTCAAGGTTGGTGGTGGTTTTATCAGTATTTCGCACAGCAATTTCCTCGACAGTTATGAGTTTAATGTCATATAAATCAATTTTATGGATCATTTTGCTATAGCAATTATGAGATGTAATGTAATAATAAGGAGCAACTTCAATTGTTCCCGGCTCAACCTTGTGAAAATTCATTTTAATTAAAAGCGGACTGCGACTTGTTTAATTTGTACCTGATGATGACGCTTGAGCGTTGAAACCGGATGTACGCAAATAAAGGACAGTGGAAAGATACATTGTATTCTTCATTTAATTAAGGAGTAACTTCTTGTGACACTCAACTTTCACGGTTAAAGTGAAAACACGTAATTTTTCGGGACATACATGTGTTGTAGCACTACACTTAAGATTATTATAATTGGAACAGATATTCTCTATACGAGGAAAGATTTCAATACAATACCTTAAGAAGTTTTAATTAATATATATTTATAAAAAGTATTAATAGTCTCTAATATCCAGACTACTTACCTTGCACTCACTCTACCACATGGATTGTTTTTGTATTCATGGGACATCTTAGCTTTCATTTCATTTAATATTAGACTATAAGAATCTTTTTTAATTTTTATTGAAAATACAGGCTAATGAATCAAACCCGTGAACATGTACTTTTAAAATGTTCTTAACCAAACTTAGTGTAGGTTCTTAAATATTTTAATCTGTATTGATTAACTTTAATTTGACTAAATAATATTGATCTAGCAATATATAATTGAGCACTGCATATATATATATATATATATATATATATATATATATATATATATATATATATATATATATATATATATATATATATATATATATATATATACACACATATATATATATGTACACAAATATATAAAAATACATAAATGTAATATATATTAACTCTCCAAAGTCCTGTAATGCGGAAACAATGAAATGGTTTACTATCATAATGAAACTGTTTATAAATCACCGATTTAATGAGTTGGTATGCCAGTGCCCCATCACCCGTTCGTCATAGGTATACAATCAGCGGGAAACCCTTGAAGGATGCCTGCTCCTTTTCTGCTTCCCCCTTGTTCACAAGAAAGGCGAGGGTCGATCAGCACGCTTTCCCCCGACCAAGACTTTTCGTTTTTTATGACCTTATAGTCACAGCTACTCGCCCCGGGAGGGGAACTTGACTTCAATTGCCTTCACCTCGACCAACCTTAACCATCCCCCCCCCCTATCCTCCCCTGATAGAAATCCACTTCCTAACCCTCCTCATCTCCCACAACATTTTTCCCTCACTCACGCACTGGCGCACCCAATCCTCCCCGCCTTCCACCCTCACTGTCCCTTTTCCCTGGTCTAAAAAGGCATTTACTCCACTCCCCATCTCCCCCGTCTCTAACCACCCAAACTCATCCCTGGCCTCTTCTCTAACTTCTCTACCGGAATTTTATATCGGACATAAAACGACTTTCTGCCTTGAAATGGGTGTGGGCGGCAACGGGAGTCGGATGATGTGTTGTTAGGCTATGGGCAGTCTGGGAGTTTGTGTTAGGAAGAGAAAGGGATCTGATCTGCGACAGTTTAACTACGAAGCGCCACTTGAGAATTTGAAGGAAGTTCGGAAAATCTTATTCGCAAAAAAGTTATCAAAGGACACTTTTTTGTCTCGCTGATGCTTTCATGCATTGGGTCAAACGATTCAAACCGCTATTCAAGCACCGTTCAAGGGATCATTTTGCGTCAAGACTCTAAATTTTTTCACCCTCAAGCTCTCAGGCTATCAAATCGGTCAGAGGTGGCCCGTCGCACAGCCGCTTAATTAGGTAAACAGGACATTTGATTCGATTATATATGCATGATCATGAATTTTTGAATACAAGTGGGTATTTCGACATACAATATATGATATTTATTCTGTTGACAATCACTTTATTTATCTGCAAAACTAAAAGTCGAACTAGCATTTTATGTATCGTCAAGAAATAATGCATAATTATGCAAGGATAGAGCTAATAAAGCACCTTTTTTTCGTTTCTTAGCGGCTCCTTGCTCTTATGCTTGTGGTCAATGTGGCTAAAAGCAAATGTTATTGATTACAAATGCCATCTTTATTAGCTTTCTCAAATATCTCTCATTTCTTCCTAGCTCTGTAAAATACAGATAATATGAAATTCAGCCGCTGAAAAGCCTGGTATATGCTCTCCATAACCAACGAATTCATAATTTAATTTGTTGGCAAACATTGTTGGCTAACATTGTGGACTCCAGGAAATTTTTTTAACGAAATCAATTTTGAGTTAAGAAAATTAAGTTCTTCCATTACAGTTTGAACAATATAATATTTTCGTCTTTGAATACCGCAGCAGTGGTAGAGCACCATAATCAACGAATACCAAAGCCTAGATAAAACCAGTCATTGCAACCCTTTAGGAACAAATTCTCATATTTACGAATCCATGTGATGAGAAAGTGAGAGAGAGGTGATATTTTGCTTCACAAAGGCCCCATTTAGAATAAGCACAAAGTATTTGGGACCCTTGGGAGAAAATTTGACAAAAAGAATCAGATTGTCAATAGAAAAGCTACCATAAATTTTTTTAATTAGAACACAAAAGTGACAGGGCTCTTAGGGGATTTACGCTGACATCCACTTGAGATTCGAAAAGAGCAAGCGAGACTTAGATTTTAAAAAAGATTCGGAACAAATGAGTTTGACAATGATACTTATGGGCCCACACTATTTAGGTAGATCAGACCACAAAAATAAAATAAGGGAGCAAGATTACAGATAAATACAAATACTGATTCTTTCCCGAAAAATTACAAATAATAAAGGTAAGAAACCGAAGTCACTTTATAAATATGAAAAACATTGAATTTAAGAGTCTGAACCTAATTTAACATTGTAAAGACATCAGGTATACTTGTATGTGTATGTGTATGTTAGTTGGTGTTTGTGTGTTTGCCATTGTATGCGTTGTAAGGGTTTTTGCATGAATGAGTACCATGATTTGTTTGAGAATTGCATACATTTGTGACTTTTGTGCATTGGTTTTTTTCTTGATTACGGATGGTGCCCTAACACGCCACACCACACGCCTTTGCGGCTGCTTGCGGTGTATTGAGTAGACGTAGATCAAGGGAGAAAGCAAGCTTCAAATTGGAGTATTTGAATTTTTACCCTCTGTATTTATGCCTCTTATTTCTGATTTTACAAGCAACATTTGAAATATTTATGGGCGTTCAGTGAACATCAGAGTTGTATTAATATATTGTGTACATAGAACGAGATATAAATTTAGACTAGGTTCTCCAAAGGCTTTATGGATATTAGAAAGCGTCATATCAACAAATATATAGAGATAAAATTAAAAATTAGCCTTTGTTGACAACATGAGTGAATATGGTAATAAAATATTGACGCATATTTTATTTAGTACGAAAAATTTAGTCACATTATGAAGAAGTAAATACGCCAATTAATGAACCGAATTCAGATATGCACTTGAAGGAGACCCAAACAAGGTATTTGGTGATTTTAATTGACAATAATTACGTGGTATTGGGAGCTAAACCTATTGCAAGCTATGATGGAGATCCTCTATGATGGAGATATTTTTATACCCGTTATATCCAATTGGAGGGGTTATGTATGTTTTAAGACGTTCCAAGCTCTAAATGAAACAAATACGTAACATTTTTTCTCGGGTTAAGCGTAGTATTCCTGTATGATTTGGCCAATGGGGAAAGTACATACTTATGTGGTCCAAGATAGTTATTCTAAAATCATCCTTGGGTTTTCATTAATAGTTTAAACATTTCATTTTAAAATTGTGTACATTGTTACGGAAAATTTGTTACGAAAGACCACATCAAAAGTTCTACAAAAAATCAAATGGCGAAATACTATATCAATTGGTTAAATAGTTATATTGAGTGTTCCTCAATGCCATTCCCTTAAAATTACATAAAAATTTAAAAACATTTTTTTATTTGTTTGCATCTTACAAACTCGTGGTTCAAAAGTTTTTTTTAAAACCAAAGTATTACAGCATCACCATTTTCGGCTAATTAAGTTTTGGGAAATTCAAAAAGTTAATGTAATGCTAAGTTAGTATTTTGATAAATCATTGGCTGGCAGTCACATATAGTGGATTTGTATTATTGAAGAATTAAATTCACTTACACCTCCTATTTAGTGTCAGAGTCATTCAGAAAATCAGAGTCATAGTGTGAAATGGACAAAAATGTCTTAAATAAAAACAAAATTTTATGGATTTGTCGATGCATTTAATCTTTTCAATTTCCTTCTCTTAACGTTTTATCGTAGTTTTTTCTTATTTATTTCACTTCTGATTATAACATTTCCAAATAATTTTGAATGTATACCATTCAATGCTTTTATAAGCGCACATGTATTGGACATGATCAATGCAATATTTCACAAATCTGATTTCTAAGGAAATATAATTTGACAATTTGATATCATTTATAATATATTTAATTGAATGGCTCCAACTGCATGACATAATGGCACTCTTTCACTCAATTGATTTTAATTCAGAATTGTTATGACGTGTACGAGGCCTGCTTGAAAAGTATCACAACTTTTGTGTTTTTTCAAAAAAGTTTTATTGAGATGTTTTGTCCCTTCAGAGTAATTCCCATTAAATATTGTGCACTTGTGCCAATGTTTTTTTCTAATCCTCGAAGTACTTCAACAAATCAAATTTTGTATTCTTGTTCAGCTCCTCCTTCGATTCAGTCTTTATCTCGTCAATTGTAGTGTAGCGTCGTCCTCTCATGGGCCTCTTCAGTTTCGGGAACAAGAAAAAGTCACTGGGCGCAAGATCTGGGAAATACGGTGGCTGCGGCATCATTGGTGCGTTGTTTTTGGTCAAAAATTCGCGCACAAGAAATGATGTGTGCGCAGGGGCGTTAATATGGTGCAAAAGCCAATTTTTGTTCTTCCACAAATCCGCCCGTTTGTGGCGGATTACTTCTCGTAAATATCACATAACGTGCAGCTAATATTCCTTATTTACCGGTTTTCCCTATGGCAAGAACTCATGATGCACCACACCCCTGAAATTGAAGAAAACTGTAAGCAAAACTTTCACATTTGACCAAACTAGGCGCGCTTTTTTCGGTCTTGGCTCGTGCTGCCGCTTCCATTGGGGTGATTGAGAGTTTGGGAGTTTCCAAATCATTACCATAATTCAATTATTAGTAACCAGTTATGACTTTCTGGAGCAAATTTAGGTCCTCGCGGACATAGTCCAACTCCTCATTAGCAAGGTTAATGCGTTGCTATTTTTGGTCGAAAGTGAGCAATTTTGGCACAAATTTCGCGGCGACCCGTGACATACCCAAATCACTGGAAAAAATTGAATTGCAGGAGTCAATTGATATGTTTAGGTCCTCAGCAGCTTCTCTAACGGTGATTCAACGATTGATCAATACTATTTTCTTCACTTAATCAATGTTTTCGTCTGTTGATGACGTGCTCGGGCGTCCGGTCCGCTCTTCGACGCTCAAATCTCCTCGGGCCTCTGAGAACAGCCTGTACCACCAATAAACGTTGCTTTGGTCCAAGTTAGCTTCTTCACATGTCACAGTCAACATTCGGAATGCGTACGCGCAATAAATGTGTTTTTCACATGGAATTATATACAGATTCGTTAATCCATTTTTTGGAACAGGCAAAAATCGAAGACAAACTAAAACACGTCCAAGCAAAACAGCTGTCAACAATTTACTGAACATTTAAATAGGCCTTACTTTTCGGCATAGGTGAGAGAAATAAGTACCAGCATAACGCTACAATAAAATTGAAAATATAATATACGTAACCCGCGGACATTAAAAATTCGCGATACTTTTTGAACTGACTTTTTAAGGGTGTGAAAAGTTTTATCGCTTTATTTCTGAGTAACCTGGTAGGCTTTTACTTATAATTTTATTTTCCGAAAATTTTAGAATATAATTTTCATTAGCAATCTATTATTCATCAGAATCAACTATACATAATTTAAAATGCCTTATTCTTTTACAGTTTCTCACTGTATTTTCACAAAAATTAGGATTTATTTTTTTTTAACTTTCTAATTCTAAAATAACTTGATTGGAATTATTTATACAATGCAGCGTAAATATTTACCTCAATGCAAACTGTATTCATACGTGAATAAACATTATGTATTTTTAACAAATATACATTTTTGAGATTGTATATTGTTCATTCAATATAATTGGCAATTTTTATGAATTTAATCATTTTATTTTTCTCACAATAAATGTTAATATCAAAAAATGTAATAACCTTCATGAAGCTGAAATGAGTGGATCATTTAAGCGTTATGCTAACGCTTGATTCCCACCCGCACTGTTCAATGATCACGGTCACTAATTCAATCCAGACGACTATGGGAGCGTCAGAGTTCCGAAGGGGTTCGCATTAGGGTTAATCGGTATGTGTGGGATTCATATACATCAAATAGTACCTGGTCCAACGATTTCTTTAAAGCAGCTTTGACCAGTCATCATCTTCTGATACAAGATCAGTTCTTGTTCACGAGGCCACGCGCGGACGTAAACGCTACGCTCAACGACCGTTTTATGGCGACAGGCCACTGTCTTTTGCGGAGGTGTCGTAAAACTACACCGAGTTGCCATCTTCCCACTTCACGTAACCACACACGATTCCCTCTATTGCAACCATTAACCCTTTCGCCTCTATCTCATTCATCTGCCAGTCGTTTTCACACATAACTCTTGGTTATCCACCTACTTCCTCCCTCAAATCAATCTCATATATGACTCTTAGATACCACTAGCATATAGAGTCTAGGAAGGTAGATCTAAATACGTAAACAAGTTTTTACCTTGAACACGTTTTAAGCAGTTTAAATTAAGAACACCCATGTCAAAGAAAATGTCAAGTTTTACATCTACGCGGGTGAAATATATCCTCCGTTCTTCATATTGATTATATTTCCCTGGTTTTAATTTTATCAGTCAATTTTGTGGATCAAATGAGAAAACATGATAAAAGTCAATATAAATCAATTTATTTAAGAACATTTATCAATTCAATTTGTTTAAAAAATCGTAAAGGAAGAGACAGTAGTGTCATGAAATAAAAATCTTAGTCTGAGAGAGACAGTTTCATTATTCCTTTTTTTGGGTATTGACCAAGATGACAAATGTATATATTTTCCTCCCGGAGTGTGAGCAGGATGAATATCTTTATAACTAATTTAATTTTATTATTAAGGTTGCTATAAGGAGTCAGAATCTTTTTTCATAGAATGAATACAAAATGACAGCAAAAACATTATCATTAGTAATTTCTCATTTAATTTAACATGGAGACGTTTCGACGTCTCCTGATCAGAAAAATCGAACAAAATTGCATAGCTTAAAATCAAGAAAAAATGTTGTTCTGAGTTAATAAACGAAAATATAACGCTGCATGTTTCTGTGCAAATTTCTCAAATTTTTGTTTCAAGTTTTATCCAAAGTGATCAAACTTTCTATCACCAAGCTTAACCTTTAACGCGATCATGAATGTCATACTTAAACGATTATCTTCATTGTACTGAGGGTTTGGTACTTTTTCGAACACGAATTAGTGAAGTACAACCTCCTTCATTAATCAGCGGAATCTAATGCTCGTACCTATTTGGAGATTTATGACTTGCATCAATATCACAGCTACCTAATCTAAATTCAGTTGTCCTTATATATAAACCAGCCACGTCACTGCTGATTTATTCACTCAAAACTCTTTCGTTGGGCCATTGAAGAAAAGCGACTAATAATTTATGAAACTTTGAGTTTTGAATGCATAGGACTTTTAATTAATTGAAGTGGCTATATAATAGTCATTTATATATTCGAAAAGATATAAACATTGTGTCTAAAGCCTTTTCGTGGGAACGGAAATTTACGTGATGATATTTTGTTTATGTGCGTCGAATTACCATGCACATAAGCCTCTACAAAACTGTATTTTGGTATCATGATATTCCTAAGTTATAAATACATAAAAATCAAATATTTTGAAATTATTTAGTACTACTCTTCCTTGTGCCTTATTTTTGAAAGGTGAATAATGGGTTATTTCCGCATTATCTTTTTATGCTTACAAAGAATTTCATTGTGTGCGCTCTTTCAGTCATTTCATACGCGGCGGAAATACATTTGGTCACAACACAAAAGGCCGCATTTTTACCACGTTTTGCTTTTTTATCACTCCCCTCTTGTGGAAATCGTGCTTTTTTGTTAAAAGAGCAAAAAACCGTTTTAGGGAAACATGACAAAAAATAATCCGGACTCACTCGACGCATCACATTAAGTATTTTTGTTTGTGCCATCTGCATCGCACAACATTCCGTTTTTATCCCTGGCCCTCGCCGGTTTAGATACGGACAGTGAATCAAGTAGAATGGGATGCTCTATACGTTACGCCGCCGCTTCCCACTCCCAACTCGCCTTTATCTCCCTCGGAGGGACCCGGGCGTGCCGCCCTGGCCGAGGGGGAACGTTTCAGGGAGAAATTATAGCCTCACGGGCCAGAGGGGAAGCGGAGGGATTCGAAAGGGAGGGAGGACGTCGGTGTGGTCGGAGGTGGGTGATGGGGTGAAGGAGAATGTGTGAGGGTACAGGGTGAGGGAGGAATCGGTAGTGGAGGCGGCCAAGGGCACGGCGACCGTTGCTACAGGCACGAGGCTAGAGGGAGGGAGAATGGACGGCACGATGGGGAAGGCATAGAAGGGGATAGGCAGAGGATAGGTGGTTTTTTAAGAGCCGAACAGGAGGAGGTAGTGGGTGATTACCATTAATACCATGAGAATGTTAATCCAAAAAAATTACCTTCTGTGAGAAAATTCTTGTTTCTAGATATCACCTGGATTAGATATGATGTCGAAAGTATAAAAATTTTCGCTTTCATGAAAAAAGATGCTAATTTTTTTCATAATAGAGGTTCGCAGAAGTATCTCCAAAATATAATTATCTACCGTTTAGATTTAATAGTCGCTAAACGGATTTTATATGGAGCTTATCTTATTTGAATTATGATTAAGTGCTCCAACTCTGTTAAGAAATTATTTTGTTATTAAAATTAAATATTATTAATTGTTTTTTCTACCTTGACATGTCAGCAGTGTAATATAGTATTATTTCAACTTACATCCAACACTACACAGTAAACTTTAATTACCATAATATTATTCTCACATTACCTGCCACATATTTGTCCACGAACAGGCAAAGAAAATCTCCAAATAAACTTCTTACCAAATGACATATCTACTGAGCTCTATGAAATACCTTTGAATTGAACAGAAAAATTTAAAATAGCTTAGGATTTATTAATTTATTTTTATCTTCACCGAAATGTTTGCGTGATTATATCCCAAATATAAAGTAGTTCACAGTGATCTTCCCCTTTATAGAAAATGCACGCTTCTTACCTTTTTTAAGGCCTGCGCTAACATTAAAGAAAAGGCGTTGGCGTACGTCAGAAAGCATTAGAACTGAAAGGCAACGGTTTTTAATATGGATTTTTTAAAATGGTACAGGTATTCTTATAAAAGTTTGTAGAGGCATGTATTAAAAAATATTTTATCGCATATTTGGGAAAAATATCACAATGCCAATCAGTTAAAATTTAATTTATCATTTTTATTTTAGTGTAACTACGCAAAAGCAGAGTATTGTCTCTCTTACTTTTATGGTTCTGAGTCAACATCAGCATACCAATTTTATGAAATGTTTGTGGAAACCTCTTATCAAATTAAAATCATAAGTTACCACATTTTAGTAGGTTTTTAACACTAAGAAAAACAATCTCTTCATGCAATGCTTCAATACAGGGAATAAGGAAAGGTACGTAGTAGAGTATGAGCGGCGGAGGAGAAATGATAAGGAAGAGACCCAGGAGGAAAGATAGGAAAATGAATTGAGACTGGAGGATTGGGCGACGGCGGGGAATAGTTCGGAATCGTGACTCGTAAATATCGAACCCTCCGAGCTTCACCGGTTCCGTGCTCTCCACCCCCGAGAACCCTCACACGGACGCGGCCCCTTCGCGGCTTTCCTTGCACTGACGCCCAGGCGAAAGGTACGGGTGGATTGAGAATGGGGGGAACGAGACGTGTGGATTCCCGGACCCGGAACGCCCGCCATCTCAAATAAACAGAGGGGGTGAGGTTCACAATAGTATTGATGGGAGGAGGGGTCGGACGTGGTGATAGTTTGCCCGGGGGGAATGATGTGTAGGCCGGTGGGCGATTCTACGAGCTGAGGGAATGCACGGGGTGGTGTGTTTTAGATTGGCGAGCCATTTAAACCCACGCAATCCGCAGAAATGACGGAGGACTGGGTGAAGGTGGGGGTGGTTGTGGAGTAGAAATTACGAACGGCAAACCGGATTGCTGGAGGGAAGAGGGTGACGGAGGAGTAATGCCAGGGAGTGAGGGCGGGAGGGAGGAGGTAGCTAGATATTCGTCGGCATCCGCGTCCAGGACGCCGCGCGCATTTCGGAATACGTTTTATTCGGGTGCGGGATTCGATGCGGTTGGGGAGGACGGACGTCCGATCGTTCAAACGTCCGGCTGAAACGATAGTCTCGCAACCCCTTTCTCGCTCTGGATTCCAAACCCCTGCTGAAGTATAATATTTTTTCCATTTCCCACCACTTCCCGAATCGCCCTTATCCGCTTCCATCCGGTGCGTGCAGCCGTCGCCGCTGGCGATTCGGGCAAGGGAACGCTTTATCCATCGGCGGGCGTTATCGCAATCCCTCACATGGAGTCTCTCCTCCCAAACCCACTATTCCACCCTCTCTTCCGTTTAGGCAATCCGGGGCTAGGGGAATGAGACGTACTGGGATGAATAATCCGGTAGGAGGCGAGTGAGTTGGAGAATATTTTGTGCAGTACATTTACTGTGTTTGTCTCGTGAACGGAGCTTTTTTTTAACATTTAAAATATTTGAATCAAATTTCACTTGTTTATTTATTAATTTTATCAGTATAGGCAAATATAGGGCAGTAACACTGAAATTTATCAGGTGCTACTGACATTTAAGTGATCTGAGTGATTCGTTTGTAATGATCTAAAATACTTTAAAATATCTCAAAAACTAAAATCTGTTCAAAGTTATCTAAACCACGAAATTCATGTAAATATGTATGTATATTTTTAATATAAAAACATTTCTTAATGTTACGTAAAAAATTCATTAGCCCATATTTTATTTTATTCCTGCTTTAGGAAAAATTTTAAAAAGGGAAAAATCATCTCTTCCTTGTCTTTTATATGCTTCATTTTGATTTTATATGGTTTAAAAAAGAAAATTAAAATCAGAAGGTATTTTCTAGCAGGATTTTGCCTACTTCTACGTAATTTGAAAAATCATCAAATTTCTTTCACGGAATTTGTCACACTACGTGTCAGTCAGTACATCTCAATTATTATCTACCTTCTAAATATGTTTCATTAAAATTTAATAAATAATATATGTTATTTAAATTACTTTGATTAAGTATATTTTAAAAAGGATGGATATATTGCAATAATTAACGTAAATAATTGATCCCAATTTAGATTCTTTTTCCAAATATAGTATCTTAAAGACATAGAGAAAGGTTTTCTTTCGGAATTATTGCATTTGAAATACATAAGTTAACAATTGTTTCTTGAAAATCCCCCTAGAATGCATTGCCGAAAATATTTATTGTAGGATTTGGGTACCTGTATGTTTCCTTGGAGAAATTGAGCGATAAGGTAGGGAATCACGAAGTTTGAATGAGATGATTGGGTTCCTCTAGGTCTTCACTTTAATATTCGCTTTGCTAAGAAAACCAATAAAATAAAGATCTTTATGACTTCATCCTTTTCAAGTTTTAAAATCTCCATTCCCACTCATATATTGAGAATCGTTATTGTTTATTTTTGAACCTAAATTAGACTCAGAGTATATAAAGCATTGGGGGTATTGAGACTTTCTTAAAATAACTTAAGCGTATGTCAGACTGAGTTAGGCGGCGGAAAAAAGACGGGGAGGTCCAAGAAGACATTTCCATATTCCTCTCATAACGAAAAATAACCTCAATTCTATGCGGCAATAAGCACAAAATAACCCAGTCTACATCTTGAGACTTGTATATCTGTCTGCGCAAAGCATTACATTACAGTTTGCAGGAGTAAGGAAACACCAAATACGCTTTTATGGAGTCATGAAAGGAGTCTTCACAATATAGTTCAACATTTATTGGATGCATGGGTACGCTATTTCCGACCGAAGCGAGAAAGACATTTGCAGCCTTCAATCTCGCAAACAGGTTTTTCTCGTCCTATCCTAATCTAGAATGAACGACACATTTATCTGAAACGTTCTCCACTTGATACGAATGGAACATATGGTAAGAAAATATCATCTGCGCTCTTTTTTTGTACCGTCAGATAAAAACTTTAGGAGCCATTATATTGAAAAATAATGGCAATTGATCTTCACATTACAGCGTCATTTCGCCTCCAGAATTGAGGTAAATCTGAATATACAATTATCCTACTGAGCGTTAAAGTTAACCATAAAACTTAAATATTGACGCTGAAAAAAGTGCGTTTGAATGTTTTTGGCCGTTATCGGACGTATCTCGATGGTCCGACGTCTTTCGGCACTGCCGAAATGTTTTATTTTACATTCACAGTCTGAAGTGAAGCATTTCAGATTACTGACCTTACATCCAGTAAATGAGGGTTTCCTTATAGATGAATAAGTGCTATTCATTCAAAAGAGGGAGAGTAACAATATATACTTTCCTTGTGTTTATTAAGAGAAATTTGCTTAGGATTGGAGTTTAAGGTGAACCCGGAATCAAACAGCACTGTATTAGGAGTATCTTCTTTCTCACCCTTAAATGGGAAATTGTTTTCATATAATACTTTTAATTTTAACAACAGTGTTTAGAGGGAACAAATAGCAAAGCAATTCATTATTCTTAGATCACTAAGTCTATTTACTTGTTATAACATTCCGTTAGTTATTATGAATTGAATTTATATTTTTGGTACTTGAAAGATGATTGATAATATATATTTGTAAATTGAGTAGCTTCAGGCGTGATGTGGTGGAAGTCGAACATAATGAATAACTGATCGTAGCACTTTTCCACTTGATAACTTTCACTTGATTATCAAGTGGAAAAGTGCTACGATCAGTTATTCATAATATATATTTGATTTGAAAAGAACATGTTTTTGAATATTTTATTTATATCATTTCTGCGGAAAAAGAAAAAATGCCTTAAGAGGTGACGCATTTCATTTTCTCCCCACCATAACCCGTTGGAATATTAATGCATAAATATAATGTATCATGCCTTATGGTTCCTTATCACTCTGAAAGCTCATCCTATACCCAACCATTTTCCCTTCGTTCTTGAATTGGCGCAGATACTTTCCGCTTAACCGGGCTCCGCATCCATGGAATTTAAAAACAGCCATTATCGGAGTCTAAGAAATGAGACTGAGGGGAAGAGGTGGAATTAAAAATGCGATGGAGTCATTGGCAACGGCGTCACCATGGACGAGGTCGAGCGGTCAGGTAACACGCGTCCGCGTGACGTGGTTATGTTCGCCAAATGGGGTGACTTGGTCCGCGCTTAACAGATTCGATTCTCGGCAAGAAGGTGCGCGGGCAGGCAAAATGGACGGCGGCATTTCTTCGCAGCCGCCCATTAAAAAGCTTAAACGGAGACGCAGGAAGAGGAAAGACAACCACCTCCATCCTCTCCTCCGTCCACTTATTTCCTCCGATCTTTCCTTCCCTTTCCTTTTCGCGTCGCATTCCAAATTACTCTTTCCTTTCGGCGCCTCTTAACTCTCAAGCGACTTCCCCCCCTCCGCTTCGCTTCAAAAACTACTCTGTTCTGTTCTTTCGCTTCATCCCTTGCCCCTCTCCCTACTCACCCTTCCGAGGAATCGCTAATGATCCCCCAACGTCTTGGTCCGCCTACCAATGCTCGACAGTGAACCGGGAGACCAAGCTGGGATGGCGGTCGACCATGGTGCTTTGACGGGGAGAGGGAGAGAGAACCGAGGGAAAGGGGTGGGTTCGCTGGGTGGTGAGGACGGTGACCATTCCGGACCGAAGGCTCCTCGTTCCCACCTCCTACCTCCCAGCCTCTCCACCTCCACCATCCCCCGTCGCCATCCCACATTTGCTCTCGCACGGGTGAGGATGCTGGAGCCACAACTCCACATCCGCCCCCTTTCCCTAACACACCCCCACATATCAGACTCTCCACACCATCCTTCTCTGTGCGTCCCTCACACCCGCTCCCACCTTGCCTCCTCACTCCCGTCCTTTTAGCGAACCCTCTCAGCCCAGCATTCCCCCTTCCCCATGGCAACCTCCGGCACTGCCTACATCTCGCGAGTGATCCCAGAGAAGGAGGGAAGGGGTCTACTCCCATTCTTTTTGCCAAGACCACGCTCTCTTACCTCTCTCTCTTTTGCAGCGGGAGACAGGCTTTATTAATGCTAATAATAAATAACTGCCGTGGGATGGGGCTGCGAGACAGTAACAGGGGTGCGGGAGGGAGGGAGGCCAAAGGGTTGAGAAAGCTGGAGACAGAAGAAAGGCGGAGTGCGCTCAAGTAAGAGAGGGAAAAACCTTCGCATGGGTAAGCAGTCCAATATACATTTCAGCTCCTCCCCCCACACTCCTACACTAAAGCCTTTGAATCATTCTCAACCCTTCTTTCACTTGCTCCTTGCCTCCTCCTCCCTTCCGATTCACCTCTTGACAACGCCCTTACACTCCCTTCCCCCGTTTTCACGCTGAGACTCCTTATCGGCTGCGGCTGCCAGAATGTAAATTAGCGCACAGTCGCTGCGCTCGGCGTTCTGATCATCCCGCCAGAATATTTATCCTCCAACCCCGCCCTGCCTACACCTTTGCATCTGTCCATCTCTTACCTTCGCCTCTGCCGTCTATCCTCTCTCGTTCCTCCGCTCCAGCTTTAGATCTTGTCACTCGGCCGTACTTCACGTTTTCCTTTGTGTTGTTTTTTTTTTCCTCTGAATTAGTTTTTTCTATGGTTATAAGCTGCAAATCATTATAATTTACTTGGAGTATCTTGGGCTGGGCATAGCAGGGAACTAGTATGCATTTAATTTCACTTTGAGAGTACTATAATGATTTCTAAATACACAAGTCTATAGAGGTAAATATATTTGTTGTAGACGAAAGACCTCGAAGAACACAAAATGGCTGGGAGAGAACCACTATATTAGCGCTAAAACGCTGAATGAATGAAATGGACTTAAATAAACTATAAATATTGGATATTCATAAGGTAATAATTCAAATATTGACATGATAAGCACAGGCACCCGACATAATTCGTTGACGTCTGTCTAGTATAATGATAATGTAGTTCATTGAAATCTGGATATAGTACGTTGATAGTAAAACATGTTTTGAGATACCCCCATAGCTGAATACTTTCATTCCTTCTTATTTGTGAGCACTTGATTAATTATGTACACCATGAGCTTTTATTTTTGTGTTTTGCTGGCGGGATGTATTTGCATCTTATATAGGCACTATATCTATTATATTTCGTTTAAAAGAGTTTAGTATCGTACGCGTAAATCTAACGCTTTTGGTTATCACCTATTTAATCCATCTAATTTTCTCAAAATATATTCCTATTAAATAGAAATAATATAGTTCAATAGTAGTTTCCAGGGTGTAAGTGAAATAACTCCTGGGAAAAAGGAGCAACAATTCAAAGATCCAATTTTTTGCATGGCTTTTATTCCTCAAAATAAAATATAACTATTTGAATGCACTTCCTCTTTTATTTATTGTAAGTTTTCCATAAAGATTAAAATTGTGTTAAGGCAGGTATTCCAACTATTCCCTTAAGTTTTATTCCTTTTAGCTTCCGGAAGAATGAGTCCTCTCTTTCAGAACGTAATTTACTGATATCTGATATCATATTTTATGCTTACTCTCCCATTTGGCTTTCCATAACTTTTTTATTTGCAAAAGAATTTAACCTTTATTACTCCCACAGGAATATGTTTTCAGTATTCTATTTGGAACATTTGGTTGCGTCCTCAATTTTTCATAAAAACCGGCAGAAGTTGTGCGTAGGCACTGACTAAAATAACCTGGTTCGTGAAGTGCGAACATATCTCATTTTAGCGCATTTCCGACATTACGCCTCTCTTCGCAACCATTCGACGGGCCTTTTATCCCCCCGTCTTCCTTTCCATCCCCCACATTCCCCTAATTCACCCTCTCTCTTTCATCCTCCACCTGCCCGCCTTTTAACGCTCCCAAATTGGGCATTTCGTCTGGAAAGAGACGCTAAGGAAAAAAGAAAATACAATGAAGGGAAAAGAAGTAAATAACTCGGAAGCCTGTGCTGCATGGGCGCATATTCCTTCATTATCCAGGAGAAGATAACGTTAAGCAGCTATAAAAATTTAGCCACGGGGAAAAAACTATTCATTTCGCTAACTGGGATAAAATATTGAATAAATGGGAACAATAATTGGAAGCCTAAGAGTCGTTCTCTCTCGATCATTGGTTCTGGAATGTTGGTTAATCTACTCGGGTTTTTAATAATAATAGAATTAAATAAAATGTCAGCGCAGATGTTACATTAAGATTCTAACTGTTCAACCTGCATGAAATTTGAGAAAACGTTCTCACGAATTAAGAAAAACGGTGATCAATATCCTGTTCACTGGAATTTTGGGAATGCTTAAATGAAAAATATTTTTCAGGGAGGACGCCGCAGCCTTTGTTTTCAATATTTGATGTAATAAATTAACTTACAAGTGGTTCTTGATAAATGAAAAAAATATTTTAGCCAATGATTATATTGACATTAATTTATATAATTTTTCTCTCTAAAAACCCAACCATGGGGGATATAGAAAAACCTGAAGTATTTTTATATACCTCTTTGTATATTTAATTAATGACCTAAAGGCGTTTCTTTTAGATAAATTTCTATACACATTTCATTTAAGAAATGATATGACTTTTTTCAACAGATTGCAACCTTAGTTTTCTATTTGTCTGACATTATTAAGAAATTTCTAAGATATAATCACTAACTCAAAATATTACTACCTGAAACCATAAACTTTGGTACTCTATGAATGGGAACAATAACAGTTCCCCGTTATGTATGTACTGTAGGACGCAATTTTGAAGTTGGATTAAAGTTAACCTTTTTATACAATCTACGTCAAATTCAGCCCTGAGCAGGCTTCCATTGGATGTCCCAACTCACAAAGCACTCAGAAACACTGCCGGTAGAAGATTCCCCCAGGAACCAAAGCCCACCCTCTTTCAATTCCTTCTTCCCCTTTTCCCCTTTCATTCCATCGAGAACCCTCTAGGGTCTTCTTCTGATTAAACCAGATTTAATTAGGATTCTCGTATATTTTCCTCCCTTCCCTAGTGGGAAATGCGTGCGAGCCCACCTGCTCTTCGAACACACTCGACCGAACGAGAGATATCTTTCCCGAACCCCGCTTCTCTCTCTCTCCCACACCCGCCCACACTGCCAACCCTCGTCCCCCTACCTTTCCCGCCTCACCATCCGCTCTCCCAGGGCATCCTCTGCCGCGTGCTTTCCCACCCCTCCGAGCTAGAGCCCACCTCCCTCGCAGCGCCTACCATCTCCGTCTGTCCCTCTCACCCTCCTTCTTCCTACGTGATTAAGGGACGACGTTTGAAAACGGAAGGTGGGGTCGGCAGGAGGAGGCGAAGTGGAAGAAAAGAGGGAGGGAGTGAGACGGAAATGTGTGGAGGTTGGGGGAGCAAAGGACGGCGAGAGAGAGCGGTGAGGATAAACAAGGGGAGGAGGAAACGTTATAGAGAGATTCGGTCAGCACTCGTTCCTTGTTTCATCCGAAAGAGGCGGCGAAATGTTTCTTCATGGCCTAAGAGGTGGAATCTAATTGGAAAAAAGGAATCCTCGTGGTTGCTTTGTCACGTTCCTTGGAGACAACCGAAATGCTTTCGCTCGATATCGAGACAACCATACGCCATATAAGCAAGCATACCTGTACAATACTTTTGATGAGGTGTGGTTTTTCCCCTTTGTATAAATGATATTCTTGGAAATTAAAAAAAATATATAAATCAACTTGAGAGACCCACAAATATGGGAGAAAACGTATGTTTAACTAAGTAGTTTTAATGCATCTCTATCTCTTGAGGTGTGATAGTAATGAATATTTTAGATGCTATGAAAGGAACATCATTTCATTGGATTGATCTCATGGAAGACACCCGGGAACATTTTTTCACAGTGAAGGTGACAAAAAACACTGAAACTAATACTGAAAATGACGATTCTTCCTGAATTCTCCGAGGCCATTAATAAATTATTATTTCTAAAAAGGAAGTAGTCGCGCGTAGTTAAACTGATCGATTATATCTCTCCAAAAATTTTCAAACGAAAATATTAAGAAAAAATATCCATTACCCAGTTACAATACGTTCCATACAAAATAATCCGTGGCTAATCTGTAATTTAAATCATGGAAAACTGTTCGACGGTACATGGACGAGGACGATGCGGAGCAATATCAAACGTTTGAATTAAAAATTAATTAACTTTTACTTTTGAAAAAGTAATATACGCATGGAACTAATATATCCTAGGAATACATTTTTAATATTGATTGAAATTAGGTAAACAGTTAAAAGAAAATACAAATATAATGACAAATTTTATTTTCGATAGACCATGAACTCATTGTACGGTAAGTGTTTAGACATTAACATATATTTTGAATTAGAAAAAATTATTAAATAACGGGTTGATGAGAAACATCGTTTAGCTAAAAATCAGTGTCATATAAACGTTAAAGCTATACCCTCATTTAAACTTTTGTGGAAAGTACGTCAAGCTGGGTGACAAAATGCCACTAGTTTGTTTTCTATAGTGCATGTCATTTAATTTGGCAATTTGAAACCCCTTGCTATATATTTTATCTTAAAGTTGTGAAAACCAAGTGATATTAATAAATGAAATTTTTTAGTTGCAAATATAAATTTTTATTTGAAGGCTTAAAGTTTAGGCAAAAATTTAACCCATGTAAATACGTAATATTGTTGAGAATCCAATTGAAAAACATTGTCATGCAGGTATGCTGATAAAAAATACTTTTTTTCCAATTTTAACCACAATAAATATTTACAAAATATTTGTTAGCCTTCGGCATGATATATATTTGCTTCCCATTAAAATAAGTAAAAGATTAAATGAAATAATTACTGGATTACTATCTTTCATAAAAGTTAGAAACATTTAATATCTAAGAACTAACTAGATATCTATTTTTCGTTAAATGAACCAAAAATCAACCGCATTCATTCAAGATAAAGACGCAATTTGATGATATTTAAGTAAAATTTTTGATTGGTTTAGAAGCGGGCCTAGCACAAAAACAGGTAAAACAGATATGATAGGGAAACAACAATGCAAGCTGAACTCAGAATTAATCAAAGGGGAGTAATTTAAAGCATTAGAATGCAAGAAGATATATAATAATAATGATTCAAGAGACGACTTTGTCAAATGTGAGTCAAATCTGCTATTTAATATAGAAAGGATATTCGACCAGCACAACTTCTCATCATTTACGAGGAAAATTTCATTGAAATGGTTATTAAAAAGAAAATTTTAATTAAAAAAAAATGATTTAAAAATCTTTAGATGGAGGTTAAGTCAGCATTCTGCTATAACTAAAACAATACTAAAAAAATTTGCATACGTTAAAACATCGATGGAAATAAATCTCATTATCTTTTGACTTTATACTTGCTATTTTTGTAAATTTGCCTGTTTATAAATGATTTAGATGAAATTGCAATGGCAGAAATATTTTATTATATGGGCAAATAACATTCTATTTTTATTTCATAGAATAAACTAAAAAATTTTTGAAGACAAAATTATTCTTCGTCAATTCTATGAAATGTATTTATGATATCGTCCGAGAATTAGACTGTTGAGCACATAATCTTAACCAATGATATTATTCTCAGTTCTGGTTTGAAACTTTCCTTCTAATCACTGCTATAATGTAATTTCATAATTTCGATTTCAGTTGCATATGATTGCATTAAACCAATGTATATTGGTAAATTAATATATAAAATATGACCAAGTTTTCCGTGATTAAAAACGTAGTTCTGGGAATATGGTACGTTTTTATTCCCCTTGATTCTTTGGGTATACTGTAATCTTTCAATCCAATTGCACTAGTTACCTAGTATTAATAACCTTTTATAATTTGTACTTACCATTTTATTCTTATTCAAATTTCGAAGAAACTTATTACTTTGAGTTGTATCATGGACTAGGAATATCTTACTAAGTGGCTGGTAACACGTATGCAAATGTTTTTAAAACTGCAACCTGAAGCAAGGGCGTTGGGCTTCGGTGTTTGTTAGCATACTAGCTTTAAATATGAGAATAAGATGTTTTATCTCATATCCTTCACA